>NC_056626.2:248046225-248687892 GCF_002870075.4 Lactuca sativa | reverse complement strand
CTACTACATCTTTGGAAGATCATATTTTTTGCATTCGAGCTCCATTTTTGACGTTCTTTATATTCACGCGTAGATATTTTCAATTACTACAACTTTCTTTTAAATTATAGCAAATTCTCATTAGATTTTAATTTTTCCTCTTATTATAGAGGCTATAGTGCTAGAATTTATCATAACATCTACTTGCAAAGTTAGATTTAGATTTTTTAAAATCTTTTGGAATCGTATGGACATCTACTTTTTAATTATACCATAATGTATGTATGAAAGTTCATATTCTTATTACAATTTTCCATGAACTACCAAGTAAGTTTATTACATTAATTGTTTCAAATGATCACATGTCACTATTGTCGACCTATTTTGATTGATGTTACAAATCACAATCAATAATCTAAGACTGATTGGTATGTATCAACCACCCCACCCCAACAAACTAAATAAATAAGGTAACTAAACCAAATCTATTTATAACATAAGTACTAACATCCATATAGAATATTATATTATGTAATGTAATAAAAATCATATATCAAAGAAAGCATTAACCTTGACATGGCCATTTGGACCGATCAACAAGTTTTTTGGATTCAAATCTCTATGAATTACATTAAAAGAGTGCAAATATTCCAACAACAGAACCTGAAATCATCACCGTGAATCACTCCTATAACAAATTCATGCCCAAATATATAGAAATAAACCCAAACAAACAATCAACTCAAAACTTATGTAATATATACACATATAATGCATTTTACACTTAATTATAAGTGAATCCAATGATCCATCACTATAAAGTTTTCTAAACAACTAATAATTTTCTCAAATAGTATGATCCCTCAATAAATGATTGTTTTTATGCCTTTAAAATCGTTGCGAATGAATTTGACAAGTTGTGAATGAAAAAAGAACAACTAAATTTGATTATTAGCAAGAGATCAATAGAACTTGAGTTCCATATTTTGTATTTAATTACATATGCAATTTTCAATTTAATATATTCCATTTGAATCAGATGAAGGACCTCAAATCTAAATACAGCTAATGAGCCATAGAGGGGGTAGAGGTGTAGCTTATCCACCATCAAATAAAAGAAGGAAATCAAATTATGGATAATATTTACAACTATAATAAGTAGTTGCAGATCCCTTTCTCTTGCATTTATTCTATCGAATCCATATTTGCACCAATGTCATCATTACATCTAACCTTATGAATCTTATGAATCCTTTTCTTTTGCTCTACTTCCATATATTTATGAAATTCAAGTTTCCAGAGATCGAAATCATTCTATTGATGTGTTAATTGAAGTCATGTCATTGATTATTTGAGAGGAGTTGGAATTGGAGGTGTCGTGCCGCCTTCGATTGGCAGTGCACATGAGTTGGTATTATAGGCATCATGACGCCATTAATTGGCGGTACATGTGCATGGTGTAGTGGTCAGGCAAAGAGAATATAGATGTAGGAAGGTATAGTGGGCAAATTCTATGGTTCAAGTGTGAGAGAGAACCGCTATGGTAGAGTCTTCAAAAAATTTGGGGATTTAGATTTCTCCATTAGATATTAATGGGAAAAAGGGAAGCTTTCTTAAAAAAATTAAAAAATGACACCAATTTTAGGACACACAAAAATGAGTGTCCTAAGTTCTACATATTTTAGAAAGTATAATACAAGAATCAAAGGCACTAACGACGACAGTAACATGTTTCGTCAGTGATACTAGTTGTCATCGTTAATGCACTAACAACGACAGTAACATGTCTCGTGAACCCCATTCGTTCGAGCATGTCTAAAATCCAAGGGTTGGTGTCATCTGTTTCACATAAATTAATAACATCGAAACTAATATTGGAGATATGTTGCCGCTCATAGTAACAAAATCACTCAGCTTTTTCCCTACTTCGTGTCACTTTAATTTCCTATTTGTCACCGCTATTACCTATTCATCGCCACTATTATCCATCATTGTTATTAGTTGTCTTCGCTATTACATGTCAAATATAACCCACACGGAATTTTTGTTCTTCATTTTCGGCTTCCATTGCCTCCTGGATTTTCTCCTCTTTCTCCTACGATTCTCTCAAACGAATCTCCGATTTATGCCAAATACCACTGCCATGCTACTGGCTAGTACCCCACAATGACATTACTGGCGAATGACAAAGGGATATACCGACAAGGCCTCTTTTCTTTGGCGAAGGTAGTGAATCACCTTCCTCATTTCTCTTTGTCTTTCTTTTATGACATCCATTTCTAGTTTATTGTCGATATTAAATGCAAAAAATTGTTGGTTTCAATTCTCCTCAACTGTTGATGTCTCCGACAACGACTACCACCACAAACGCGTAACCTAGTCGAGTTCCAACGACCAAAGGTTCCATTTACTATTAATTATTTATTGTTGAATATATTTATTTATATTTGCATCTGCTATGTGAATTTTGGCATATGTGTGTATATTTGGTATATGTATATGTGTGTAAATGTATGTGTATTTGGTATATGTATGTGTGTATAATTTATGTATATGTATGCATAATGTCTATTTTCATGTATGAAAATAGTTTTTATATATGTGTTTTTATATTCAGTGTGGATTGTGTGTGTGCATAATGTGTTTTTGTAAGTATGAGAACATAAACTTATGTGTGTGTGTGTGTGTGTGTATATATATATATATATATATATATATATATATATCATATCAAAACTTTTAACTATTTACAAAATATTTTCTGCGTTGTTTTAGTTAAACTAACATTTATATATATGTTGACCCTATAATGTTATATTTAAATAAATAATTAAAGTATTTTATACAAATTGTTCCAAAATATCAAACCTAAAGTGTAATCATAAATAAATTAAATTTCAATTTTAAAATAATATATTTACTTCTACTTATAAAGATATGTCTTTTACTTTTAACATATTATACTTAATTTATTATATTTAAATGTTGTTGTATGTAAACCATTATGATTTTAAAGCTACAACTTTTGAAAAGTTTAGACAAAGTACATAAATAGTTAATTTAAATATAACATTACAGTGTCAACTTAAATATAAATTTTAGTTCCACTTGAAAAACCAAATAATATTTTGCAAATAGTTAAAAATAATAAATTGTATTGATAAATGCAAAAACTAAATTGTAATCTCAATTTAACTAAAATATTTCTTAAAGATATTTTTATAATCGTTAAAAATTTTCAAATAAGTAGCTTAAAATAACTTATAATAACAATATTAAAAAATAACTCTATATAAATGATTATATTGTTGCCTTTAAAATAAAAAAGCAATGTTTGATGTTTTAAATAATTATAATGGTATAAATTAAAACATTAAGCAAATAAATTTTAAGAAGTTAATTAGCAATAACAACAACTATAAATAACATTAAACCATATATCATATTTAATATTCATGTGTAACTCGCGGGTAACAGGAAAACAAACATCTGGTAAGTCTCGTTCTTTGATTGGTGAGGGGCGGAATAGCTATTCATGGCTTGATGATTGATGGCATGTGGGTGGATAATCCGGTCATGGTCAAAAAGGGGTTTCATGAGTATTATCAATCTTTATTTCAACAGAGTTCCTCTAGGAGGCCAGTTACAAATGGTGCATTTTTTAGTACTCTATCCCAACTGCAGGTTGACTACTTGCAATCTCCTTTTGCCTCTGAAGAGATTAAAAGGGCTGTTTGGGACTGTGGTTCTACTAAATCCCTTGGCCCTGATGGGTTTACTTTCGGTTTTTTAAAGAGATACTGGGATCTTGTTGCCTCTGATGTTGAGGCGTTTGTTCATCATTTTTGTTCATCATTCTCTTATCCCTAAGGGATGTAATGCCTCGTTTTTCACCATTATACCTAAAGTCAAAGATCCGAAGACTCCAAAAGATTTTAGACCCATTAGCCTCATTGGATGCCAATATAAAATTATTGGCAAACTTTTGGCTAATCGTCTTGTGGAGGTTATTCATATTGTTGTTAGCCTTGAGCAATCTGCTTTTATTAAAGGTAGACAGATCCTGGATGGTCCTTTTCTTCTTAACGAATTGGTTGCTTGGAGCAAGTCTTCTAAAAATCTAATCATGTTTCTTAAGGTTGATTTCGAGAAGGCTTATGACTCCTTATCTTGGGATTATTTATTGGAAATCATGTCTATTATGGGATTTGGGTCTAAGTGGTGTCGATGGATTAAGGAGCTTTTGTCGACAACTAGGGCTTCTGTGTTGATTAATGGATCCCCAACTGATGAATTTCAAATTCACCGTGGATTGAGACAGGGTGATCCGCTTTCGCCTTTTCTTTTTATTCTGGCTATGGAGGGTCTCCATATTGCTTTGACAAGGACCCGAGCTGCGAATGCTTTCAGAGGGGTTTCTCTTTCTGGTACTGAGATTTCTCATCTCATGTATGCGGATGATGTGATGCTGATCACTCCTTGGGATCTTGAGAATGCTAATTGTCTTCTTCGTATCCTTAGATGTTTTTTCTTGGCTTCAGGGCTTAAAATTAATTTACTTAAAAGTAAATTGATTGGTATGGGAATTTCTTATTCCCAAGTCCTTGTGGTGGCTAATAGGATTGGTTGTGCTGCTTCTATGATTCCTTTTTTTCATCTTGGTATCCCGGTGGGTCAGAATATCTTGCGAAAGTCCTATTGGGCTTCTTTGATTGATAGATTTCGTTCTAAGCTTTCTACTTGGAAGGCTAAGAGTCTTTCGTTTGGAGGTCGTCTTACGTTGGTAAAGTCTATCTTTTGTTCGTTGGGGAGTTACTGGATGTCTGTTTTCCTTGCTCCTATTTCGGTTTTGAAGGAGCTTGAAGGAATGAGGGCGAGAATTTTTTGGGGCGCAGACATGGATGAAAGGCGTATGCATTGGGTTAGATGGGATAGAGTGTTAACCTCCATGGATGAAGGTGGATTGGGGATTGGTAGCCTTTTCTCTTTCAATAGGGCTATGGTTTTTCAGTGGTGGTGGAGGTCTTTTCATTGCCCTAATCTTTTATGGGTTAGAGTGATAAAATCTATTTATGGTTTGGATGGTGTTTGTAGGAATGTGAGATACCCCAATTATGGTCAAAGTCCTTGGGGCGGGGTTATTCGTATGCTCTCCCACTTCTGCCAGAAGGACATTAATCTGCAATCCCTCTGTCCTATACGAGTTGGTGATGGTACTCGTACTTCTTTTTGGCATGATTTTTGGAGGGATGATATGCCTCTTTCCACTTCCTTCCCTAGAATTTATGCGCTGGATATGCATAAACATGTTTCTATCTCTGATAGGTTGTCCATGGGATTGGAGGTTAATACTCTTAGACGGGACCCTAGAGGTGGAGTGGAGCAGGAGTAATGGAATAACTTTACTGGTTTTTTGCAGGAATTCCATCTCAGACCGTTCCCAGATAGACTGGGTTGGCTTAATGATGTGTCAGATACTTTTTCTATTTCCTCGGATCGAAAATTACTGGATGGTATTACGCTTAGCAACGGAGGTATTTCTACTCATTGGAATAATTGGGTTCCAATAAAGATTAATATTCTTATCTGGAGGATTAGATTATCTAGTATCCCTACTAGAGAGCGTCTTTCTTATAGGGGTATTATGGGTGGTTCCATTCTTTGTCCTATTTGCTCGACTACAGTGGAGACTGTGGAACATATTTTTGCTAATTGCTCAGAGTTGATTGTTCTTTGGACTCGTAATGTGATCTGGTGGGGTGTTAGATGTCCTTCTCAGTTGACTGTGGATTCTCTTTTCAATTGGGCTGATTCTACTTCATGGAAAATTAGTCAGCGTAAAGCCTTCGATGCTGTCATTTTGACTGCTTCTTGGTGCATATGGAATTTAAGGAACGGTGTGATTTTTAGAGCGAATACGCCTAAGAAATCTTTGATTTTCGATGATGTTGTTCATAAATCTTATGTTTGGATTTCTAGTAGGTGTAGTAAAGCCAAGATTACTTGGTCTTCTTGGCTTCATAATCTTGTTAATGCTACTAAGATGATGTAATTCTTTTTTCTACCTTCTTGCTAGCTAATTTTATTCTGCCGTTACAAAAAAAAAAAAAACACTACAAGAAAAACGCGATTTTGCTAGGGAAGGAATCTGTTGCAAAAAGTTGAAGTTTAGTTGCAAAAGATGATTTTCTATGGAATTTGCAACGACCCATTTCCATCACTAAAAACGTTGTAGCGAGGGTTTAAAACGACACTTCCATCACAAATGTGACAACAGAATGAAATCCTTGGTAGATGGTATTTCGTCGTGTATTCCGTAGTAGGATACCATCATACAATCCGTGGTAGTTATTTGATCACAAATTTCGTGGTGGTGATTCCCTAGTAAATTTCGTGGTGGTCATTCCCTACTAAATTTTGTGGTGGTGATTCCCTACCAAATTTTGTGGTGGTCATTCCCTAGCAAATTATGTTGTGGTGAATCCCTAGTAAATTTTGTGGTGGTCATTCCCTAGTAAATTCTATGGTAGTCATTCCGTAGCAAATTCCGTGTGGGTCATTCCGTAGCAAATTTCGTGGTGGTGATTCCGTAACAAATTCCGTGATGGTGATTCTGTAGCAAATTATGTTGTGTTGATCCCTAGCACATTATGTTTGATGACTTAATAGCAAATTCCATGGTCATAAAACCCTAGCAATTTTCATGGTGCATATTATATACCAGATTCCATATCGACCGATGGATAATTAATTTATAAATTATATCCAAATTATTTTGTAGTAATATATGAAAAACAAAAATATCAAAAAAATCAAAAGATTATATCATAAAATAAAACAATAATTATTTATTTCATGGAAAAAGGAAAGTTGCTAATCTAAAATAAATACTCTACAATAAACAGATATCAACACTTTATGACCTACTAGTGTCCTTGTTTTGTAAAGACATTAATAAGATCTATTGCCGTTTGAAGTTGTTTTTCAAGATGCCCGGCCTTTGCTTTGTTCTCTTCTTGTTGGGCGTTCATCATTTCTTTAAACTCTTCGCTTTGTTGTTTTTTTAGCAACAACCTCCCTCATTTCTTCTATTTCATCACTTTTCTGGAATGTAAGATACATCTGTTTTACCGTTCCTATTGGGAACCGCCTTTGCAAAAGAGCCTAATCCATAAAGTCTTCTTTTTTTTATCATGACCACCAAGAACATCATAAAACAGCTTGTCCTCCTCAAATTCAACATCTTCAGCTTCCAACTCTTCTTGTTTTTTTGTATAGGCCGCCTACAAAATAAAAATAATATAAGTTAAAAGATATCAAATTTATGAATGATATTATGGACTATCTACAATATAAAAGTTTAACACTAAAATGAATATTACATGAATTTGTCTATCTTTTTCATTTGTGAAAGTGTTGTCATCGTGATTCTTCGTGTGTGTATACAGGAACAATTCACTATGGGGTGCATCACGTTCTAATTTCCTCTTCTACATAAATACCATATAAAATGTAAAATATACAGATAAACATATATAAACATTGATACGATGTACCATTAAAAAAAATTACCAAATCAGAAGTTATCTTCAAATAACTTGCGGATCTAGAGTTATGTGTAGGTTTTGCTACTCCATTAGCCACACTGTTATGCCTATTTTTTTTTGTTCTACTCATATTTTAGCTTGTATTCTTTTGTATTCCATTTTAATTGCCAGGAGTTCCAGACTTCCTGTGGAATATGAGCTGGTTTAAAGCCATGTTTGTTTCTTTTTGGGCTCTGCATGTTGAAGAGATACTGACCGTAACTTTGTTCCACTTTCATTGCCCAAGCTTGCCTCATCAGCGAGTCTATTGTTTCATCCCAACAACATTTTTTCTTCATATTAACAATATAAACATAAGTTTGAGTGTAATTGTTTACCAAACAACAATTTATCACATATAATTAATTACCTAAAACTCCTCCCAATATAATTTGCGTATTTCTTTGGTTACTTTTCCCCAAGCGTACCCTTGTGGATCTACTCTTTGTAAAAAGGACCGACTAATAAAGTGTGCACAAGGGCTTGGTGGAATGATCCTACAAGTAATCATGTGATGGTTTAAGTTTTGAATTGATATGTACCGGTAAACAAAAAGGCTATACAATGAAAAAATTATAAGATATGATTGGTAACTCACGTTTTTTTTTTCAAACATTAACAGTTAAACGTCCATCTGGTCAACAATCTTCAGAGGAATTGTTTTCACCTTGTACATTTTCCACTACAGATCCATTCATGGTAGGTTGTGTTGGTCATAACGTAGATTCTGGCATAAGTGTTGTTGATGGGGTATATTCTGGGGTAGTTGTTGGGATAGATGTAGATGTGGTAGTTCCTTTACTTAAGGAGGATGTGGTAGTTATTGTAGTTGTAGATGTAGGTTTTGAGGTTGTGGTAGTAGATATAGGTGTTGATGATGTGGTAGTGGGTGTCGGTGTTGATGATGGTTTAGATGATGTATGTGTTGAAGTTTTGCTTATTGATGTAAGTGTTGAGGATTGTATTGTTCCTGTTTCTGAAGTTTTAGATGTATTTTCTAAGGACGGTGTGGATCTTGTAAGTGATGTCGAGGAAGTGATAGTCATGGTTGATGTTAATGATTTAGGTTTAGGGGTTTTGTTGGTAGATGTTATAGGTGCATTAGATATGGTTGTTGGTATTAGGAAGTCGATTTCATCATCTTGTAATTGTCTGCTTATGAATTTTGAAGTTGAAATCATATTGAATTTCATAGCGTGTGGTGCAATGAATTTAGTTGGCTTCACACCGCATACTCCTTTTGCTTTCGAGTTCGACATCTTTATTCCTTAAGAAAAAAACAAAAACTATAGTCAATATATACCAATGTATTAAAGATGATAAACTATGTACTGATGAGAAGAGAGAACAAACAAACAATAAAAATAAATTGTATATGAATGCATTACTACATACGCATGCAAACTGTTGAATACAATCAAAACCAATTTAATTGTAGTTTTAGATGATAATAATCATGAAGGTGATCATAGAACAATAAACGATCATCACGACAACATTAAATTACATAAAAATAAATTTTAGATGAGTGACAACCTATATCGCCAAAGTCAGTGCACAAACGTATGATGAACAAAGATTTCGATCAATTAGCTGTAGGAGATGATGATTACAGAAAATGTAAACCCTATTTTTAATCAGTAAACTTACCCTAATATGCAGCCTAAATGTGTGTAGGTTGGAGGGAAAGCAATTGTGAAATATTTTGAAGCTCCGCTGATGAAAAATTCGAACTGTGCTAATTAGCGCTAAATATTTATTATGTAATTCAAATTTATTAAATTAGTTCCAGATTGATAGATAGGTTATATACATATAACGTCAAGAAAAACATATACTAACGAGGTGTACATAGCATAATTTTAATTTAAAATTATAAATGAGGATTAAACATTAATAAACTATACATCTTTATGTTGTTATATTTAAACCAAAATTTATACATAAAAGATGTACGATTCATGTCAATATATATCGTAGTTGCTTATGCTGTCATGGTATCACCCATGGATGACATATGCGTCATTGGTTAACATATGGTAGTTGCTGATGGTGACCATGGATGACATTTGGGTCATTAGTCAACATATGGTACTTTCTTACGGTGACCATGGATGACATATGAGTCATTAGTCAACATGGTAGTTTCTTATGGTGTCCATTGATGACATATGGGTCATTGGTCAACAAAGTAGTTCCTTATGGTATACACAAATGACATATGGGTCATTGGTCACCATATGGTAGTTGCTTATGGTGACCATGGATGACATATGGGTCATTGGTCAACAAGGTAGTTGCTTATGGTGTCCATGGATGACATATGAGTCATTGGTCAACATGGTAGTTTCTTATGGTGTCTATGGATAACATATGTGTCATTGGTCAACATGGTAATTGCTTATGGTGTCCATGGTTGACATATGGGTCATTGGTTAACATGGTAGTTGCTTATGGTGTCCATAGATAACATATGGCTCATTGGTCAACATGGTAGTTGCTTATGGTGTCCATGGATGACATATGGGTCATTGGTCAACACGGTAGTTGCTCATGGTGTCCATGGATGACATATGGGTCATTGGTCAACATATGGTAGTTGCTTATGTAACCATGGATGATATATGGGTCATTGGTCAACATTTTCGTTGCTTATGGTGACCATGGATGACATATGGGTCATTGGTCAACATATGCTAGTTACTTATGGTGACCATGGATGACATATGGGTCAGTGGTCAACTTGGTAGTTGCTTATGGTGTCCATGGATGACATATGGGTTATTGGTCAACATGGTAATCACTTATGGTGTCCACGGATGACATATGGGTCATTGGTCAACCGTCAACATATAGTAGTTGCTTATGGTGACAATGGATGACATATGGGTCATTGGTCAACATGGTCATTGCTTATGGTGAGCATGGATGATATATGGGTCATTGGTAACATGGTAGTTGCTTATGGTGACCATGGATAATATATGGGTCATTGGTCAACATAGTAGTTGCTTATGGTGACCATGTATGACATATGGGTCATTGGTCAACATGGTAGTTGCTTATGGTGTCCATGGATGACATATGGGTTAGTGGTCAACATATGGTAGTTGCTTGTAGTGACCATGGATGACATGGTTCATTGGTCAACATTGTACTTGTTTATGGTGTCCATGGATAATGTATGGTTCATTGGTCAACATGGCAGTTGCTTATGGTGTCTATGGATGGCATATGGGTCATTGGTTAACATGGTGGCTGCTTATGGTGACCATTGATACCATATGGGTCATTGGTCAACATGGTAGGTGATAGACCATGGATGATATATGGGTCATTGGTCATCATGGTAGTTTCTTATTTTGTCCGTGGATGACATATGGGTCATTGGTCAACATATGCTAGTTGCTTATGGTGACCATGGATGACTTATGGGTCATTGGTCAACATGGTAGTTGCTTATGGTGTCCATGGATGACATATAGGTCATTGGTCAACATGGTAGTTGCTTATTGTGTCCATGGATGACATGTGGTTCATTGGTCAACATGGTAGTTGCTTATGGTGTCCATGGATGACATCTATCATTTGTGCCGTTTATGTATTAAAATAGAAATTGATTTTTCTTTTAAGGATGACTTTTGACAAAACTACCCTTACTAATTAAATATGAGTCATTGTATGTATGAGGACAATTTGGTCATTTTATAATGGAACGTCTTTTAGTCGCCAAAATGTTTTCTAACGAATCGTTCTTTCAGTTCTTAAGTCTTATTTCTGTCACTCGCAAACAAGCCCAATTTCAAAATTCTGACAGTCAAAAAACCCTATAATCATTTTCGCAGAATCGTTATCTTAGTTAAGGTTTATTATTATTGAAGCCAGTACTTCTTCGAAGATACAATCAAGAAATAAAAGGAAATCGCTAACAGACATGCTATTGGAAGTGATGGAGAAAATAATAGTCAACTTGGGAAAAATTTCAGCAGTCGAGGCCTTCAGGAGGAAGAGTGTGTAAGTTTTTTCTTCGATCATTCTATTTGACAAGTGTATTTCAGTTATCTTTACATTTTGGAGAGAATTTTGTGTTGCTTTTGCAGTTGCAAATTCTTCAATGAAGAAGGGAAAACGGATGAAGTATATAAACATATGGAGTTAGATGGATTACAATTTCGTGGTTGGTCTGACCAGAAACATGCAGTTGTCAACAAATGCATAGAGATGAGAAACCTAAATATTTTGTTCTGGAATGGATTGGTATGTTGTTATATATATGCATAGTATTAATTAATTTGCTTCTTGTTTTGCATTACTTTAACTAGAAGTTATGTGTTTAATGTTTTTTTTTCAGATAAAGTTATTTTTCTTAGAAGCGTGTGACATCCCCATTTTCACGGCCAGAAAAGACCGATTTTGTTTATGCTTTATAAAAATCAGAGTATTTCTTTTCATAAAAATGTTGTGGAATTTGTTCCCAGAAAAAGATGATAAATACGTTATCAAAACATTTTTGAAGAAACGTATTTTATTCATTTTAAAACGTTTGGGATGTCATCGTCAATACAGGAACATAAGCATAAACAGAACTTACATTTATTTACACTAGTGATCTACATCTCTTTAAATCTCTCAGTGTAATGTCACTTCATATCGACACCTGTGATATAAATAAACTGAGTAGGTCTGGTTGGGAAACCTGGTGAGCACATAGGGTTTTCAACCCACAATAAGTAAGTTTATTAACTTTATCAAACCAAACAAACCCGATTACCCGTTCCCGTTATCCTCACTTTACGTCCCTAAAACATCTAACACAAGGGACCTAGTCTAAGGACTATCATCGGGATGCACACTACTGCTAAGGGGATTCCTCAGCAAATAAATGTCCTTAAGGCAACCATGTCACACCCCGAAAACCAAAGGCGGAAACGTTCTCGGGGTTGACTCCACGTTGAGTATCAAATCCAATGTACATAGTAATCACAGTAAACAACCATTACATTACATATATATGAAAGTTTACATTTGGTTCAAAAGTAAATTGTACAAAAGTTATACATATATCATATGAACAAAACGAGACGAGTCTTCGGAGCACTCCGTCTTCACCAAAAGATATCGCCGGGTACCTGTCTAACTTGGACCTGAGAATACAAGCAGTTTGAAAATCAACATAAAGCTGGTGAGTTCATAAGCGGTTTTGTTTTGTGAAAATGTATCGGTTTCCTTTAGTTTTCTGAAAAGATTTGATATCCAAGAAAATCCCATATTTTCTTATGTAAAGTAGTTAATTTATCTTTTGTTACAGTTCTGTTACAAGTTATAAGTTAACCCCAGGAAAATCCCATATTTTCCTAAATGCAAGATTTATTGAATAACACATAGTATAGTTTAATATACAAAACTATATTTTAGACGAACTGTAAATAGAAAGTATTTTGAAAACCTTGAGACTAACATCCCGAACCATTTATAAGATAATTCGATAAAGACCATGGGATCACTATCCCGAAAGTAGATATAAGATAGCTTGATAAACCATGGGATCATTATCCCGAAACTAGATATATGATAGATTAATAAAATCATGGGATTAACATCCCGTATAAGATTTAGTTTCAAAACCATGGGATTACCATCCCGAACGAGATATAGACACAAGATCATGGGATTATCATCCCGAACGAGATATAGACATAAAACCATGGGATTACCATCCCGAACGAGATATAGATACAAGACCATGGGATTATCATCCCGAACAAGATATAGATTCTATACAAAATCCTATTTGTGAATCAGTTTATATTAATACGTATTGTGAGTCGGGTAACCATGCTGATAGGAAAACGAGACCTCCTTGACGTTAGTCATACGTCGGACGATATACAGAATTTGTCACCCCAGGCGTGCCCGCCTAACTGTAGCTAGCAGTTAAGGTGTGGGATTCTCAGTCCCGAATAGATCTATTCACAAATTCCTCGCTCTCCCTCCAGGAGACTCTGGTTACACTTCCGGAGAGGATTTACTTGATCATCCATAAAGGTTAGTGACTATCTCACAAGCTAGTATTAAACTATTCACAGGATTTTCATACGATAACAGACATACAAAGATTTTAAGACATGATACAGTGAAAATAGTTACATACAGGAAACTATCTGGCAATACATTCAAATGATATAGAGATAAACTGAATCAGACATAGTTTATCTAATAACTTAATACGGATATCAGTACATGATATAAAGAGAAACATAGAACCCCAAATTATTCCGATAATAATTTGATTAGTTTGATTATTTTCTTAACTAAAATCCATTTGGTTGTAATAGATAAATCATTCCTTATGCTCAACATAATACATAAGGAGTAAAAGAGTTTATAAATTTGCCAGATATTATTTGAAATACATCAATGTTATGATTTGAAAACAGTTTTGGTTTGCTTGTATTCCCCCCCTGAAAACAGTTAAAAAACAGTGAAAAAGGCGTAGGGGTATGAACTCACCGGACGAGAAATGTGACAATTTGGATGCTAAGAGTTGATCTGGGGCTTGTAAATACACGAGGTTCCTAATTATAATGTAAAGATATACATTTGTATCTAATTAGGACTTAGTTTATTTATATGTTAGGGACACTTGCTTCAAGTCGCGAAAACACTTCGATACAAGTGTTTGGAGGGACCCGAGTGGCGTTTAAGGACGTGAAATGACACTAGGGACTTGGGACTTGAGTTTACTCCCCATGAATAAACTTATATAAGAGTTTTTGGTCCAAAACACCCATTCCCCATGAGTTTACGGCCGTAAACTCATGGTAGGGTAGTTTATGGTGCAAATTTGGGTCATAAATGGATATGGACACTTGGAAATGCTTGGATTAATTTTTCTTAAGGCTTGGATTGAATTAAAAACACCATTTACAATACATAAGGGAGTTTACGGCCTAGGCATGGGGTCTTTGGCCGTAAACTCTCAATTCTCCAAGATTTAGTGTTTTTAAGGTGTTAAAATCAATCACATGTGATTCTAAAAATTCCCACAAGCCTAGAAATGAGTTTGTATGGGACATGTGAGGGATTTATGGAGTTTACGGCCCATGAGACCCCTCTCATGGCCGTAAACTCTATTATAGGATGCTACAAGGTGTTTCAAGGTCTAAAACATGCATAGAAGGGCTTCTAAAATTTATCTAAGGGCTTTAGGGGTGTTTAGTTTGCATTCTAACACCAAAAATTTTGGAGTTTACGGCCCAAGAACAAGCCTTGGCCGTAAACTCTTATAAATCCCACAAATGATGTGTTTAAGGCGCTTAAAGTATTTTTGGTTGGTCCTTTGATTTATTCCAAGGCTTTTGGTGGTGTTGGATGGCTTTCTAACACCTTAGAATTGGATTTATGCCAAGTTTTGAGGAGTTTACGGCCCAAGCATATGCCTTGGCCATAAACTCATCTAAATCCCTCAAAAATCATGTTTCAAGTGTCCAAATGCTAAAACCAAGGTCCTATAACTCATATCTAAGCCATAGAAGTGATTTGGGAGGGTTTAAGGGCACGAAAAACCCCATTTACATGAGTTTACGGCCTAAGCTTATGCCTTGGCCGTAAACTCCTTCAAATGACTCAAAATCAAAGTTTTAAATGTTCTAAGTCCATATCTTGAAGTCCCTTAGCCATATCTAAAGTCCAAATGAGTTAAGGAAGGAGTTTAAGGGCTTAAAACCCTTCAAAATGGTGTTTACGGCCTAGGCAGCCTCCTGGGCCGTAAACTCACATATATTATCCAATTTCATGATTAAATGTCAAATTTGGAAGCCAAACATGCTATAGATTAAGGCTAGGAAGGTACCTTAAGGATTTGAGGCCTTAAAATTGAGTTTTGGACACTTAATCTTTGGATTTAGGAGAGAGGTTAGAGAGAGAGTAGAGAGAGAAGGAAAAGGCTTCAAATGAGTGCTTAAACATGTTTATATAGTTCCTAAAACTTGGACACGGTGGAATTCTACCCGATACCGACCTTAAACGATGCTTTAGGTCGCACCCGATTGAGTTTCCGTCACCCGACGAGGATATTTCTAAAACTTATGAAATAAATGCTTTAGGCTAAATTCATGAGTTCCTAAATGATTTGGACCCTCATTGAATGAAAATAAACATATAATTTTAGTTAACTAAGCCCAAAAACGATATCGGGACATTTCGATTTCCGACGAGTTATACGGGCAGAACGGGTTTTCGGCGATGAACAACTTCGGGTTGTTACAAACCATGTGGAGGATGGAGTACATCTGGTGAGCACACAGTTCAAATAAACACACAGTTCAAATAAACACCTACAGGTTGCGAGCCTGCTAGTGTTCTGCTGGACTGTCTAGAATAGTCCGTGGTCGTCATCTATACTCCGCTAGATGATTGGATCATCAATAACATCTATAACGAAGTCTCTCATTATTTTATTTTGTCACACAACAACTATTACATCTACCCAGGTTTTACCCAACACATTTTGTAGATATAAAATACATATACTGTTTAAATCATTGAAAAAATGTATAAAACGTTCATCCAGCATAGATAACAAGTATTCAGATAATATGCACACATAGCACGTAATTTATATAAAATACTTCATATCTATGTGTAAGCTGAAAGTAACTATGCACTCACTTGATTAGGTGGTGACTCGGTACTTGAACAACACTTCGTTATCTCAAAACAACTTTTCCTTGACCAAAACCTAGTATTAATACCACTAGAGTTTAGTTTCAACGTTAATCGCGACTAATTAATTGTCTAGCTATTATTACTATTATATAAGCGTTCAATAACACTCACTATAACTCATAATAATAGCCCAAATAATTATTTTAAGTTCCTAATAATGTTACTATAATTAAATAAAAGCTATATTAAATATAGTATAGGTGTAACTCACTTACAGCAGGTTTTTATTAAAAATTGGGCTTCGCTGGAGCAGCGTTTCCGAGCCGAAAGCTTTTCTTCTCGGAGTCGTCAGGCGCTCCGGGGATTTCTTCTCGTGATAGGGAGGTTCCCTTGACTTGGGAGGGGTTTAGGGAGGTTAGATAGAAGTTAGAGAGAGAAAGAAAGGTTTGAAGGTGTGAGGAAATTATGAAGAGTTCATCTCTTATTTATAGGAATTGTATAGTAAAGTAGTCTCCAAGCTTCATCTGTAACTTTTGCATACGAGCTTCGTTTTTTTCTGTCTTTTTACTATTGAGTTCCTATTAATGAGATCTTCAACTTTCATTTAGACTTCGTTTGCTAATTCTTATTCTATCTCGGATTTACAAAACTGTATCGATTTCGCCGCGCTCGAAAAGTAGGGACTAAGCTTCCTCCATATCTTTCGCATACTAGCTCCGATTTCTACTTACTTTTTATCGTTTAACTCCTATTAACGATATCTTCATTTATCATTTAGATTATTTTGGCTAAAAATCGACCGATCTAAAATTCAGATTTCGATTAACGATATCTTCATTTATCATTTAGATTATTTTGGCTAAAAATCGACCGATCTAAAATTCAGATTTCGGGCTGTGCACTGCTATGCTAAATCTTAGAAAAATCATAACTTCCTCGTACGAAGTCAGATTTGGATGTTCTTTTTATGCACACTATCGGTTTAACATATAATAAGACTTTCATTTAGACCATTAAGGCTAAATCTTGCTCTATCGTAAATTCACTATTTTCGCCTCCCGGTATCATGTCGGTTCCGTCGCGAAACTTCGACGGGTCATAACTTCTTCGTTATAACTCGGATTTTGACGCTCTTTATATGTACGAAAACCTTGTAACGTATACTAAAACTTGGTTTAGATTATTTATTCTTAATAATATTTTGTCGAAAAGTCATTTTCGACCCCTATTGCCTCTAAATTGACTAGCCCGGATCTACGGGCGTTACAATTATCTCCCCCTTAGGATGATTACGTCCCAGAATCATCAACGAAACAGGATTGTATAATGACTCCATACGTTATCTCTTCATCCTAGGTAATAACTCTTACTTCTATGTTGCTTCGAACAAGTATTTAACTCTTGGACTCCTTGACTGCAGGCGGTTCTCGGTCTTGCACCTGCTCGTTAGACTTTCAATCATGACCTTCATGTCACAACATCATTCTTTATCAGAGACTCCTTCTTCTTCTTAACAAACTTAGGATAAGTTAATTTGATTACTACAATTAACCGATGTGTCATATTCTAATGACCTATCATCGTATGTAGCAATGCTTAGACTCAGGTCTCTTAGAGTCAAATTCCGAAACGGAATATGCCTTCCTTCATCGTCTAATGTGATATAATCACATTTTAACATGTAGCATTTCCAACTTCTTTAACAACGAGCGTGATACTTTTATTGATCGCTTTGATTTCAATCGTTTGGTTTAAGTCGTACGCTACATTAAACTTGGTTCTCTGAACCATGTAACCTACTCATCGTAGTCGGACTCAATATGATATGACCACTAGGGTCGGGATAACAACAATCTTTTTAGTCATTACCGAAACAATGGTAACGACATACTTGAATAAAACAAAATCAATTACTAGTTTCTTGGTAACCTTGTGACTTTCCCGGATCCAAGTGTAAGTCCTGTGCTTCCGGTTGTATAGGCCTCTACTACCTTTCACACCTTCTCATACTCGTCCCAAGTATTGTCCCGTAGTTTTCCATGTCACCATACAAGAAAATCACATAGAAACTTAACACATAAAATATCAAAACGAAGGTTTTATATTATTCCTTGAAACTATTACATGGGTGTTCAAGTTCACCCTAGATTATGCCTCTAATACGCTACACCATATGACACTATCTACATGGCTTCTTCATAACATGATCTCCATGTATCCATCCTCACTCTTGATTCCTTGCAACGTCAGCTGCTTCGTTTAGGATCATATGGAATGCTCTTGCCTTTGGTTTTGGCGGAATGTTTGGTGTTGCCGCCTCTTTCTTTTTTGGGCAATCCTTCGCAACATGTCCTTCTTCACGACATTGATAACACACCCTTTTGCTGGCTGTGCACTTGTTGGCATAATGTCCTGTCTTCTCACACTTGTAGCAAGTCACTTCTTCGCTACATTTCCCAAAGTGATTCTTCTTTCACTTCTCGCACCATTTCACTTTGTTTCCTCCTCTGCTAAACTCCTTTGAACCAGACTTGATCTTCTTATTGGGCCTCGTAAACCCCTCAATCTTCCTCTTTTCGCCAACCTCAATCTTGTTGGAAGATCTTCCCTTAATCATTTTTTCCACATATTTGGCAGCCCAGATAGCTGCCTCCAGAGTAGGTGCCTGGCACACTGGCACCGCGTACTCCCATGGAAGTCCCTTTGCGTACTTGTCGATTTTCGTCAACTCATCCGGAACAAGGCGCAAGGAGAACTCCATCTTCTCTGTGAAGTTGTTGGTGTATTCATCAATTGACATGCTTCCTTTTTTCAAGGTCAGGAACTGGTTCTCTAGCTCGAGTAAGTTTTGAGCGGAGCAATACTTTCGTTTAAATTGCACCAGAAACTCTGCCCATGCCAGTTGTAGGGGCTCATTGGGGCTCAAAGTCTTCCCTAGGTTATTCCACCATCGAACAACACCTCCTCTGAATTGACGTACTGCAAACGTGGTTTGTAGCTTGCCTTTGCAACCACATGTCATGAAGGCCAATTCCATCTCTGAGATCCAATCCATGACCCCGATTAGATCTTCCTTCCCAGTGAAAGTCGATGGCTTGCAAGTTAGAAAATCTTTGCACTTCCATCCATTCCTCTCGACTCCTTCATCATGATTGTTCCTCCTAATCACCGGGGGATCAGCTTGACCAATGGTCCTACCGTCGTTACTTTCCTCAGACTGCCCGTCATTCAGCTCGGGCTGTTCAATAGGCATCGTAATTTCCTCTCGAGCTTGTTAAAGTAAACGCCTTGTTTCCTCCATTTGACGATCCAACATCATCTGGATCAATGATTGCACTCCGGCCATCGTGATTGGCTCGGGTGCAACTTCCACTACAACTGGTATTTGCTGTATCACTAGGGCTGATCTCAGTTCCCATTTGCATTCACGTTTCCACTACGGGTCCTTGCCATCTTGATCTATACACCGAATAAGGTGAATCTAGATCTTTATTTAGGATTGACGTTTAAATCATCCTTATCACTCCGAAACGTTTATATGCTAGTTCTAATATTGTAGTTAAACGCTTAGAATCCTAAACACATAAGGTTTACAGATCCGGTCGGCAACAGACCATAAATCCGAACAAATAATAGCATGTCAGGAACAAAGCATTTAGCACATAAAAGCTTTTTAGGCATAATTCCTAAAATAAGCTAGTGCTCACACCTCACAATCATCGCTTAGCATTCTAAGTTTAAGTCTAGAAATCCTACAAATTCCTAGTTTGCTTAAACTAATGCTCTGATACCAATTGAGACATCCCCATTTTCACGGCTAGAAAAAACCGATTTTGTTTATGCTTTATAAAAATCAGAGTATTTCTTTTCATAAAAATGTTGCGGAATTTGTTCCCAGAAAAACATGATAAATACGTTATCAAAACATTTTCAAAGAAACGTATTTTATTCATTTTAAAACGTTTGGGATGTCATCATCAATACAGGAACATAAGCATAAACAGAACTTACATTTATTTACACTAGTGATCTACATCTCTTTAAATCTCTCAGTGTAATGTCATTTCATATCGACACTTGTGATATAAATAAACTGAGTGGTTCAGGTTGGGAAACCTGGTGAGCACATAGGGTTTTCAACCCACAATAAATAAGTTTATTAACTTTATCAAACCAAACAAACCCGATTACCCGTTCCCGTTATCCTCACTTTACGTCCCTAAAACATCTAACACAAGGGACCTAGTCTAAGGACTATCATCGGGATGGACACTACTGCTAAGGGGATTCCTCAGCAAATAAATGTCCTTAAGGCAACCATGTCGGGGATGGAGTACATCTGGTGAGCACACAGTTCAAATAAACACACAATTCAAATAAACACCTACAGGTTGCGAGCCTGCTAGTGTTCCGCGGGACTGTCTAGAATAGTCCGTGGTTGTCATCTATACTCCCCTAGATGACTGGATCATCAATAACATCTATAACGAGTCCTCTCATTATTTTATTTTGTCACACAACAACTATTACATCTACCCATGTTTTACCCAACACATTTTGTAGATATAAAATACATGTACACTTTAAATCATTGAAAACATGTATGAAACGTTCATCCAACATAGATAACAAGTATTCAGATAATATCCACACATAACACGTAATTTATATAAAATACTTCATATCTATGTGTATGCTGAAAGTAACTATGCACTCACTTGATTAGGTGAAGACTCGGTACTTGAACAACACTTCGTTATCTCAAAACAACTTTTCCTTGACCAAAACCTAGTATTAATACCACTAGAGTTTAGTTTCAACGTTAATCGCGACTAATTAATAGTCTAGCTATTATTACTATTATATAAGCGTTAAATAACACTCAATATAACTCATAATAATAGCCCAAATAATTATTTTAAGGTCCTAATAATGTTACTATAATTAAATAAAAGCTATATTAAATATAGTATAGGCGTAACTCACTTACAGCGGGTTTTTATTAAAAACCGGGCTTCGCTGGAGCAACGTTTTTCAGCCGAAAGCTTTTCTTCTCGGAGCCGTCGGGCGCTTTGGGGCTTTCTTCTCGTGATAGGGAGGTTCCCTAGACTTGGGAGGGGTTTAGGGAGGTTAGACAGAAGTTAGAGAGAGAAAGAAAGGTTTGAAGGTATGAGGAAATTTTGAAGAGTTCATCTCTTATTTATAGGAATTGTATAGTAAAGTAGTCTCCGAGCATCGTCCGTAACTTTTGCATACGAGCTCCGTTTTTGTCTTTCTTTTTACCGTTGAGTTCCTATTAATGAGATCTTCAACTTTTATTTAGACCTCGTTGGCTAATTCTCATTCTATCTCGGATTTACAAAACTGTATCGAATTCGCCGCGCTTAAAAAGTAGGGACTAAGCTTCGTCCATATCTTTCGCATACGAGCTCCGTTTTCGACTGTCTTTTTATCGTTTACCTACTATTAACGATATCTTCAATTATCGTTTAGATTATTTTGGCTAAAAATCGACCGATCTAAAATTCAGATTTCGGGCTGTGCACTGGTATGCTAAATCTTAGAAAAATCATAACTTCCTCGTACGAAGTCAGATTTGGATGTTCTTTTCATGCACACTATTGGTTTAACATATACTACGACTTTCGTTTAGATCTCTAAGGCTAAATCTCACTCTATCGTAAATTCACTGTTTACGCCTCCCGGTATCGTGTTGGTTCCGTCGCGAAACTTCGACGGGTCATAACTTCTTCGTTATAACTCGGATTTCGAAGCTCTTTATAAGTACAGAAATCTTGTAACATATACTAAACTTGGTTGAGATTATTTATTCTTAATAATCTTTTGTCGAAAAGTCGTTTTTGACCGCTATTGCCTCTAAATTGACTAGCCCGAATCTACGGGCGTTACAAAGCGGATCATGAAGGGAAAACGATACTTGAAGAAGCATCTACATTGGGACATTTGGGTTCAACATTTGTCCTGGGAATGATGTTGATGGCTAAAAGGAGACATAGGAAGCAGGAATCTTTAGACAAGTTGAATAATGTTTACCGCAGAGCAAAAGGTAAGTGGAATCTTAGAGCAACTTGTTCTAAGGTTCATCTCCACTTAAATAGGGAGGGGAGGAAACATGTTCACTTCTATGGCTTCTATAGAACTTGTGCAATGCATAAGTCTATTATTAGTGTGTCAGACGCTTTTGTGAATTGATACAAATGGGTGTTTAGGTGTGAAATTTATTTGTGGCATGCTTGTTTCGTTATCTTTTCTAGGGAGTTTGGTATAATTTATGAGTAGTTTGTTGATATGTACTTTCATATTATGACAATTAATGCTATGTACATTCTTTTGGTTTAATATACGAATATATAGTAATTTACTTGATAAGCAATTACTTAATGTTGTTACTTGATTAGTAAATATGTTGTGTTGTTAATAAGGGACTAAAAGAGTAAAAGTTTGGAATGATGTTTGAATGATGTGTTGTGGAGTTTCAATATTAGTGTTTATATTGTGTTGTAATTATAGTTGTATGTAGTAAATATTTGTTCTTTCCTAGTATTAAATACATATAAAATAGAAGAAAACAAACAAAATATATTACCAATTCAAAATAAATATCATTCAAACCATTTCTTACGAATTTCGTTCAATATCAATACATGAATACATACTTGTAATTTGATTAAATGTAAATATGTATTAATTTGCAATTTGGTTTAATATCAATACATAAATTTATTTTATTTTGGATTTGGTAATTTGGTTTAATATCAACTAGTGAAGAACCCATGCTTTGCATGGGATAAAATTGTAAAGGCATAAACATAGGGATTAAAAGTGGCAACAAAGAAAAACTACTGTGGCTAAAATAAAAGTAAAACAAAGTTACTATAAACATAGGGACTAAAAGTGGCAACAAAAGAAAACTATTGTGTCTAAAATCAAAAGTAAAAATGTTTACTGTTAAAATCTTGTTCTACTTTGAATATATATATATATATATATATATATATATATATATATATATATATATATATATTAATACATGAATATATACTAATAATTTGTTGAAATGTGAATATAAATGTATTACATTATGGATTACGATATATATGTTACTTTTGTCTTTTTCATTTTAACAATCAAAAGTCCACTGTTAACTAGCTGTAAAAGGTTATAATATTTGAATAATGTGTTCTGACACAAATACCCTTAGTATTCACATATTTGGAATGATTTCAAGGGCAATTTGGTCTTTTTGCACTCTAAATAGTTAAAGCGCCATCATACCTTTGACAGTCACATCGGTGTTTCAGTTCTTCCACCATTCAGAACATCTCATATTTTTCGGACGATAAATCTACATACAAACACTAAAACCCCCAAATCGTCGAAGGATAATCGTTCCGAAAATCGATTTTCTCCGATAATAGTGACTCCTGCACTCCTCGCGACCAGATCATCATAATGTAAGTTTTTTTTCCAGACCCTGTTACACTGTCTTTCATAGTTACGCTTAATTTAAAAAAAATACATAAATTAACTACTCCAATGTGTATTTTGTAAGTAGAATGTCGAGTACTAGAAGTCACCGTTCATTAGATGATCTCCGATTAGAGATTTTGAGTCGGATATTTTTAGTACTAGGGGCCGAATCAGCGAAAGACATCGTCTCTGCAAGACTTTGGTAATTATCAATAAACATCAACTAATGAATGTATATTTGATGAAATACAACTTTATTTATTTGTTATTTACCGTGTATTTAAGTTTTTGAAGTTCAAAGAAGATGTATGAAGCGGGGGTTGGTCCTCAAGTATATAGAACAACATGCATTGACATGTTTGAAGGAATGGGTCCCAAAAATCTGAAAGATGATTTATTTATATGCACAAGTGCATTGCATAATAACATTGAATCCAAGTTCAGACAAGGAATTGTAGGTGTAGTTTCAGTAATTATATGTAATCTATACCATTTATTAATAGTTTGTGTCATTGATGTTATATATATTGATATTGTTATTCTGTCAACAGGATGAGTGCTTTTATTATGGCAATTTTGATTTAGGATTGACTTTGTTGAGACAAGTAACAAATGAAGATCATCTTGAGGCAATTTATTTGCTTTGATTGATCTACATTTCAAGAGGGCCTTATCAATGTGATGAAGGTATGTATGGTATATATATAAATTAAATTTTATATATAGGTAATTAATGCATGTTTGTAGTTTGGGGTTAGTATTTAGTTGTGTTGTGTTGTATAATATTTACTGTTGTGTTGAAAAGGATACATTGGATTAATTGATGGTTATTTTAATGTGTAGGTTTACAATTACTTGATGCCTATTTTGGCTGGGCAGTTCCGGATGATGGGGAGTACACGGGTATTGTTGATAGTGCCAAAGAGTTGTTGCGGGCTGTGGATGTTGTTCATAGACTTACAACGAATGACATCACATTCCAATGTGAACACCACATGATTCTATTAAAAGGGGCATTTGTGATAGGTCATGAAGAGGATGAGGATCAACAAATATATTGTATGGTTTTTCGTTGGTTGGAATAGTATGGTAGGTTTTGTATATTTCTTAAAAATATAAATGGTTTATAATAGATCGGACTTTGAATATTGGTGTTCATATTGTATTGTATATGAAGTTGTATATAATTTTATTTTGGGTTTATGTTTACATCATTCTGTTAAAAGTGCATTTTAGTCATTTTGTCTTGCTATCTTGTTTGAGTAGGATGAAGTATAGTTAAAACCTATGTTATTTTGGTGATGGAGTATAGATAAGTGTTTTACTATTTTTTAGATAGGCACGTAAGATCCGGATAAACAACAACTATATATCTGACCTTTCCAAAATGCCATTCAAAAAAGTGAAATTACATAGTGTATACATTGTCAATGGTTACAAGTATATACTCCTTATCAACGTTGGTATGGAATATAATTTCATAACAAATGTTGTCACAAATTAGCTAGGCTTTTTGTTCCATAGTAAAATCAGCAAACGAAATCAAATTCCATAGAATTCCTTAGCAAATACCGATGAATGGTACTTCCATAACAAATCAACTATGAAATTGGTTTCCATCACAAACTCTGTTGCATAGTAACCACGACAATTAATTCCATAGCAGAAACACAACGAAATGTAATTTCGTAACAAATGTCGTTGGAAAATTGCTACAAATTTTTGTTCGATAGAAATATCGGTAGCATAATACCAACGAATATGGAGTCAATAGCATTTTCCCTAGCAAGTCGCATTCTCGCTACCAGAATTAAAATCCGCACACAATGTTGTAGCAATATTGTTGTGGAACGACATTCCATAGCACGATCCATCGCAGATTAACAACAAAAATACATTCCATAGCTTCCATCCCTAGCAACATCGCGTTTTTCTTGTAGTGGCGAGCGTTACAATTCTCTCCTCTTTAGGATGATTCCGCCCTAGAGTCATGCATCAGCAAACAGATGTGGGTAGTGACCCATCATGTCACTCTCTATTTCCCAGGTGAGGTTCAACCCATTCGTATGTTTCCATCGCACACGCACTAATTCGACCATCTTACGTCACAACTTATTTGTCTTATAGTCAACAATTGCTTCAGGCTCTTCGATTAACCTCTTATTTTCATCAATCCTTAACTCTGAATGTGGAAATATATCGGGAACATCTCCCGTAAACTTCCTCAAATAAAACACATGGAAAGTATTATGAATACCATCTAGTTCTTCCCGCTATAGTGATTAAAGAACATGGTTTTGCATGCATAATTAAAGAACACACAATGAACGAGGTGATTTCGGTGTTTAAGAGATGTATTCGAATCTGTATGGTGTTACAAAAAGGATCTAGATCTAAATTTACATAAATAAGACACAATTAAACACTCAATTTTTACACCTCTCAAGCACACCTCTACATGTGGAATAAACCCACCTTATATAAAGGTGTTTACATGTCTCTCTCTCACTCTCTATCTCATAAGTCAAAACGCTAAAGCACCACATGCAAGTGGTTTTTACAAAAGTCAACACATCTACAAAGTCATACATTTATAACTTTGCACCTAACATTCTCCCCCTCAAAGTTAGGAATGGACGACCCACTTCAAATGTTCCAAAATCGAGCAACTACGCGATCCGACCTCAAGGGTGACACATGTCGAAATGAACTTCAAATCTTTAATTCTTCTATGATTCTTCAATTTGGGTTCTAGGATGTGAGACCCTACGAACCAAGCATCAACGAATGATTATGAGCTTCTCCAACTACAACTAATCACCCAAAAGTTTAGCATAAAAACACACCCCAAAAATCTTCAATAAAACCAAACCATTCAAACCGAAATCACTTCTGAATCTATAATCGCATCAATTCATAAACTGCAAAATTTCAAGGTCACTTCGGTCTTCAAGTTTGCATAATATGAAAAATTCAACTTCGGATTTCCATATAAAATTTTCCCCTTTTTATAATCAAAATTTGATTATAAAACCATCAAGGAAAGAGAATGTGCTCTATTGGGAATTTTTCGTGTCAAATTTCCCCCAAATATGTGGTGTAAACTTTGTGCTTCAATCCGGAAAACCCAAAAAAACTTCAATTTTTAGCTTCGTTCACAGCCGCCTTTTACAAAATTTCTCAAAAATGGGTAGAAATCGTCAATTTCAAAATCTTTAGTGACCCGGTGCGCCCAAAACAGTAAAAAATGTGAAACTCTCCCCCTTTTCCGAAGTCGGGTAGAAAGCATCAATTCGCATAAACTGCAGGGGCCTAAAATGCATTTTCTTCCATTTCTCAGCAAAATCAGTCCATTTTCGAATTTGGGTATGGACAGCCAAATTTTCGAAACTTCAGGGACTGCTTTCGAAAATTTTCATTCTTCTTACTGTCGAAGTTGGGTCCAAATTTTAAATGTGGGCAAAAGATGTCAATCTTTCGAAAGTGCAGGCACTAATTTCGAAAATTATGCCTTATTACCTCCAATCTTGCGAAAATTATCCCAATTGTCGAAATGGTGATGGCATGTGCGGAATTAGAAAATATCTAGTGAATCATCATTTAAACTCAAGAACACAAGGAGCAAATAAATCTGTGTAATTTCATATTAGATCTAGAAAGGACATACAAATGGGTTTGTACAAATTTCTCACTCTACTCTAACACTCCAAAAATGATCCCTCAAAATATGAGTGTCATTCACATCCTATTTATAGGAAAGACAACTCATTTACACATCAATAAGGATAAAGCACAAATACATCCAAGAGTGACTTTGTACCCTAACATTCTCCCCTTCAAAGTTAGGATTGGATGTTTGGCTTCAATATCCAACGAGCTCGCACGATTATGACCAAACTCCCCCTCGAAGTAACACCGGTCTTCAAATCCGCAAATGAATACCCAAAAAACTCGCTTCGAATACCCATCATTCTCCACCTTTTTATAATCAAAAAATGATTGTAAAACCCATTAGGGGTGAGAAGCGCCCGAGGAATGAACTTCACAATACTCCCCCTTGATGTGTAACAAAAATGAATCACCAAAAATCTTGCATGGAAAAACAATCACAAAAAAGCCTAAAAAAATTTCAAATTTGTGAAATTTTTTGACTTACTGAGTGGAAGCTGCAAGATTTTTCAAAAATCGGGTAAAAATTATCACTTTCGGAATTCTACAGGGACCCATTGCGCAAAAAACAGCCTAATATGCGAAACTCTATCCTATTTACGAAACTGGGCATAAAGCATAAATTTCCACAAACTGCAGGGACCAGAACTGAAAATCTTCATTTTTTTCAGAAAATAAGCCCAATTTCGAAGTTGGGTATTTGCTACCAACTTTTTGAAACTTCAGGGACTCGTATAGAAAATTCTGCATTTTTTACTTCCAAAATGTCGAAAATATGTCCTGATGTCAAATCTGGACTAATGCTGCCAAGCTTTCGAAATTTTAGGGACCAATTTCGAAAATTCTGCCTTATTTCATCCAAACTGTAGAAAATTAAATGTTGAAATTAGATAAAATGTGTCAAACTTTCGAAAGTATAAGGACTGGTTTCAAAATTTTTGTGTTTCTTCCTTTTTCCGAATTCATGTATAAAGTAATGAAAATTTTTGGTCGCTACAAAACCTTCATTAGTCAACATCAAGTTTTCAAAACTATCGACACCAAAAACGAATTCGTAAGTTTTCAGACATCGACTTCCAAAATTTTCATTGGTAAGGCAAACCCATTTATCAATGAAATTTCTTCAAAGGATTTCACAGCCTTCATTCCTTATACGCCAATTGATATTTGTTCATCACCAAACGATCGAAGTCAACCTGGAGACAATCGATTTTTGACACTAGTATACAGCCTTTGTTGTTGACATATCAATGCTCTACATCAAGTTTTGGATTCCAATCAATATCAAACCCAAAATTCAATTGGTGACCATCGACATCTCAAGAGTTCGAAACTTTCATAGAAAATTTGAACAACCTGATGCAATGTACTAAAATCAATCGATCTAACTTTGACTCCAAAAAGTCAACTTTCAAACAAATTTCAATTCGTCAGGCCTTTGAAATCAATCAATCGAGGTATTCGCTTTTGATTATCACACATCCTTCTCAGCCGATTCTTGACATCGATAACTATTCCAATCGATGACCATCGATACAGAACCAAAAGGAGTTCTTTATTAGCGAAAACCATTCTCAAATACCTCATCGTTTAACCTCATTCGAAATGAACATCCAAAGACAGTCAATTTGAATTTTGACATCAGTCGACTTCGACTATTCAACCATCAAACCAAATCATTCTTAATTATAAAACCGAGTTCGATGTTCAAACCACTTGTTCGACCTCATGTAAGAAACTTTCGTTTTCAGTTCCAATCAACACTAATCGAAATCATGAATCTACTTTACTCAAATTGATATTAGATTTCGATTTCGAATAGAAAACGAATGTGAGAATAATCCAATCAACAACCACTGAATAATCGGATAAAGAAACGATTAAGAACCGAGCCGATGTTAAAATCAGATGAAGCATATGTACAAGTCAACTGATGAACAATGCTCATACGACTTTCGGACTTAATCAACTATTAGATGATTTATAACTGGGCTCCCAATAATTGATCAATGAACGGTAATAGGTTAAAAATTTTGGGCTCAAATGATTTATGAATAGTGACTGATTATCATTTTAAACAAGGAAAAAATCAAAATTTGGGCTAAATCAAGAGTAATTGGGCTTAATCAAAGAAAAGATGAATTGAATCAACAACAATGAGGCTCGAAACGAATATTATTGATCGTTAAAAAGAATTGGATCAACAATGGGGTTGAAATGGAATAGATCCAAAGAATCAAAGCGATCAAAAATGAATAATGCAAATTACGAATCGAAATCATGGACGTTTTGGAATCCATTTGAGAATTTGAGATACCTTTTTGACGAATCGAGATCCATTTGCTACAAACGAATCAAATTTAGAAGATCTTGGTTCTTTTGTCAGAAGGAGAAAATCTCCAATTTGAATAGTCTACCACCCACGATGCCTGTTGTACAACTCGTTCTTCGTGTTCTTCAACGATCAAAGAGCATCTTCAAAAGAACCCCTAAGACTTTTGGGTTTTGACTTCAAATTCAATGCAACATTTGGAGATTGTTGCTTTGGGACCCAAATTTGCTTCACGAATTTCGGATTCACAACAACATTCGACGATTTTTGTGAATAAACTCGCTTGTTCTTCCTTTCAATCTTCTTCTATTTTTTCTTCCTCATCTTTTTGCATCTTGACGATTTGATTTCATGAACAAACCCACTTTCCACAACTTCAAGTTTGTAAGTTTGAATCAAATCTTTTGGAGTTTGATACTTGTGATTTTCTTGGATCACCAGCGTCTGATAAGGAATCATTCCTTCAAACGAATCCCAAGAACACAAAATATCATTGGGTGGAACTCCAATTAAGCAAAAAACTTTTTCATCTTCATGAGAATCAAGTTGAATCTTCTTATAATGAACTTCAAGAAACCTAAGAGCACGAAGATCATTTGGGTTTTCAATTAGAGAAATGTATTTCTTATTAAACAAATCTCTTTCTTTTCCTTCCTTTGGATTTCGACCACAAACTAATATGGACAAGGCAATTTTATTCAACCAAAAAATCTTACAAAGTGGTTGAAAAATCAAGCTTCCATTATCATCCTTCAAATCTTCAAAAGAAACCATACTACCCCATGAAATTAATTTGCTTAACACCAACCCATAAAATTGATCTTCAGTTACTTTGTATTTGATATCTTCAATGATCACAACCCAAGAATCATATGGCAAATCCACCATGATCACAAAACTTGAAGATTTCTAGAGATAGAAAGTGATTTTGAATGGGTTTTCTAGAGAAAGAAAGTAAAAATCACTTGAATTTTAGTGAAGAAAATCGAATTATGAATAGAATCAAAGATGAATTCGATTTATAGAATCCAAAATCTCTCTAAAACACGAAGATCAAAATACAAAATAAAGAATCACCAAATCAAGATTACCACCATGGATCATTTCTTGATTAAAATCAAGAACACCCGCTCTAATACAAAATTTAGTGATTAAAGAACATGGTTTGGCATGCAGAATTAAAGAACACACAACGAACATGGTGATTGCAGTGTTTAAGAGATTTATTCGAATATGTATGGTGTTAAAAAAAAGGATCTAGATCTAAATCTACATAAATAACACACACTTACATACTCAATTTTTACACCTCTCAAGCACACCTCTACATGTGGAATAAACCCACCTTATATATAGGTGTTTACATGTCTCTCTCTCACTCTCTATCTCATAAGTCAAAAGGCTAAAGCACCACATACAAGTGGGTTTTACAAAAGTCAACAAATCTACAAAGTCATACATGGATAACTTTACAGCTAACACCGGTAATTCCAGCTTGTAAGCTTGGTTCCTAATCCTCTTAAGATCCTTGAATGGTCTAATAAAGCTTGGGCTCAACTTTCCTCTCTTTCAAAATCTCATAAGTTCCTTCCATGGAGAGACTTTGAGCAATACCGAATCTCCAACTTCAAATGTCATTAGTTGTCGCTTCTTGTCAGCATAGCTCTTTTGGTGATCTTGAGCTACTAACATCCTTTCTCCAATCACATTTAGCTTTTTAGCAGTTTGATAGACTATTTTGGAACCCATAAATTGCTTTTCTTCGGCCTCAGGCCAATAAGACGGTGTACGACACATCTGTCCATACAAGGCTTGATAAAGGTGTCATCTTACTGCTCAAATGGTAACTATTGTTGTAGGAAAACTCTACCATGGGTAAATGCTAAACCCACATACCTTGAAATTATAGGGTGCATGCCCTTAACACATGTGCGAGTGTTGGAATTGTTCTTTCTCTCTGACCATCAGTCTGCGGATGGTAGGTTGTACTTAAACACAACTTCGTACCCATTTCCTCTTGTAGACTTTTCCAAAATCTTTTTTTGAAATGACTGTCACGATCTAATACAATCGTTAATGGGACACCGCGAAGTCTTACTATCTCCTTCATGTAGGCATTTGCAAGTTTATCCATAGACCATCTCTCATTGGCTTCTATGAAGTGTTCACTGTTAGTGAACCGATCCATGACTACCCAAATCATGTCGTGACCGTTCTTTGTTCTTGATAGCTTAGTCACAAAATCCATGGTGATGTCTTCCAATTTATCCATCGGTACCGGTAAGGTTGTAAACTCCCATACAATTTCTGATGTTGTGATTTAACTCGCGCACATGTTACACACTTTGCCACATACTTTGCAACCTCGAGCTTCATTGTCGGCCACCAGTAGTAAGGTTTTAGATCACTATACATTTTACTGCTGTCGGGATGAATCGAGTACATGGTCTTGTGAGCTTCTCCCACCAAAAGATCTCTTATTCCTCACATCTTAGGCACCCAAATCCTATCTTGGAATACCTTCAATCCTTGACTATTTATACCGAATACCAATGTTTTGCCTAAATGTTCTTCCTTTCGGTGATTTTTCTCTAAAGATTCTTCCTTAGCTTTCTTAATGTTTTCGACAATTGTCGAGACAACTTCTATTCTTAACTCTCTTGGCCTTTTTCTTTCCAAGTTCACAGTCGTAATCCTTGACAAACTCTAGTTAGTGTTGTTGTCTCATATTCAATTCCTTTTGACCAAAGAGATACAGGAGACTTTTATGATCAGTGAAGAGTTTGCACTTTGTGCCATAAAGATAATGCCTCCATATCTTCAATTGCTGAGATGGATATGTTATTACTTTATCTCTCTGGATCAAAACACAACCTAACCTAAATCTAGATGTATCCCTATAGACTGCGAAGTCTTCAACTCCGTCAGGTAAAGAAAGAATCGATGCTTCACACAACTTCTTCTTTAATTTCATGAATGCTTCTTCATGTTTCCTGTTGCATGTATATGTAGCTCCTTTATGGGTCAAAGCTATCAATGGAGGAGCTATCGAAGAAAAGCCTTGCATAAATCTTCGGTAATATCTAACTAATCCCAGAAAGCTTCGAATCTCAGCGGGACTTTTTGGTCGTTCCCATTTCATCACAACTTCAATCATTGATGGGTCAGCCATTATTCCCTCTTGGTTAACCACATGACCTAAGAATTAGACTTCTCGAATCCAAAAATCACATTTACAGAACGTTGCATATTGCTTCTCCTTCTTCAAAACATCTAATACTTCTCGCAGGTGCTTTTCATGTTCCTATTGGCTCTTTTTGTAAATAAGAATGTCATCTATGAAAAATTATTACAGATTTATCAAGGAATGGTTTACAAACCCTGTTCATCAAGTCCATAAATGTTGCTGGAGCATTTGTTAGTCCAAATGACATAACCAAGAACTCATAGTGTCCGCATATCATGCAGTCTTCTCAATATATTATTCTCTCACTTTCATCTGATGATATCCTAACCTGAGATCGATCTTTGAGAAATACCTCAAACCTTGTAGCTGATCGAATAGGTCGTCAATCTTTCGCAATGGATACATGTTTTTTTAGTGTTTCCTTGTTCAGTTGTCTATAGTATATGCACATCCTCATGATCCCATCATTTTTCTTCACGAATAACACTGGAGCTCCCCAGGGTGATGAACTAGGTCTAATGAAACCGTTTCCAACAACTCCTATAGTTGCATCATAAGCTCCTTCATCTCTGTCTATGCTAATTGTTATGGTGCTTTCGCTATTGGCATTGATCCTGGAAACAAGTCTATTCGAAATTCTACTTGTCTATCAGGGGGCAATCTAGGAAGATCTTCGGGAAAGACTTCCAGATAGTCACACACGACTGGTATTCTTTGCATCAATCACAAATGCCAAGTATGATGTGCATCCATTGGACAAACATTTTTAGCTTTCATCAGGGAAATGATTTCAGAATTTATTCTACGTTTGTCCCCATACACCATAAAAGACTCTTTTCCATGTGGGTTTACTCTCAACATCTTCTTTCTGCATAGTATCTCGGCATCCTTCGCAGTAAGCCAATCCATTCCTAGTTCGATGTCTAAAACCGTTCAACTCAATGGGCAACAACTCTTCGTGGAATTTATTACCGTTCAAGTCGATGACGATGTTTTTAATGAAATCGCTAACAAGTATGAATTTGCCACTCGTAACTTCTACAACTAGAACATTTTCAAGTATATCTACAGGCAATGCTAGTCTCCACCAAATTTATGCGATATAAAGGAGTAATTTTTTACAGAATCAAAAAATATATTGGGAGGCAATCCATTTACAAGAAAGGTACTTGAAGCAACATCTACTACATCCCTTGCTGCTTCCAGAGTCATCTGGAATGCTCTTGCCTTTGGCCTCGACAAAACATTAGGCCTTGTTGCCTCCTTCTTCTTCGGGTGGTCTCTAAAAATATGTCCTTCTTCAATGCATCTGAAACACGCCTTCTTGTTGAATGTTCACTCATTCGCGCAATGCTTAGACTTTCCACACTTCAAACATGTCACCTCCTCGCCACATTTTCCAAAGTGTTACTTTTTGCACTTATCACACCATCTTGTTTCACCTCCTCCTCCTTTAAACTTTTTAGAACTAGACTTTGAGAATTTTCTTTTCTTGTTGGAACATGAAGATCCATCAAACTTCCTTTTCTCTCCAACCTTAGTTCTTTCCAAACCCTTCTCCTTTATCTGGGTCTCAACATTCTTAGCTGCCCATATGGCGGCTTTCAAGGTGTTTGTTTGTTTCACGATTGGACCAAAGTTTGCTGGTAATCCATTCATAAACTTGTCGGCCTTAGAAAGTTTAGTTGGAACCAAATAAGGAACAATCTTCATTTTTTCCGTAAAAGTTGCAGCATACTCGGTGACACTCATTCTTCCCTTCTTTAGGTTCTGAAAGTAATTGTTGATCTCCAGAAGATCTTGCTCCGAACAGTACTGCACTTTTAGTTACACCAAAAAGTTTTCCCAAGACGTCTTGCTAGCTTCTCCGTTGGGCATGGTATCAGCTAGTAGCTTCCACCAGCTTAGTACCCCTGACCTTTACAGTGTAACCACTTTCTGTTTGTTTCTGCAGTCGCAACTTTCAAACATCATCTGACACCCTAATCATCTCCATCTCGAAGATCCAATCCATGACTTCCATCGGTGTTGGGCTTCCAGAAGGACTCAGTGGTTTGGATGCCATGAAATCCTTGTCGTTGCACCCACGTCTATCATTTCCTCCATTGGGGTGGTTTCTTCTAACCACTCGTGACTCAGCTTAACTGACAGTCTAACGATAGTTTCCTTCATCTGATTGTTCAATATTCAGTTTAGGCTGCTCAATAAGCATAGTAGGTTCCTCCCTATTTTGTTGAAGTATATGCCTTGTTTATTCTATCTGAAGATCCAACATCAATTGGACATTGCTTGTACCCTTGCCATCATGATTGGCTCAGGTGCAGATACTATCTTCGGTGCATGCTCAATCACTTGTGGTTGAGGCTGCTGCTTACCATTAGCATTTCCGATTCTTCTTCGTGTTCTTGCCATGTCAATCTGTACACCAAAGCATGCAAATTTAGATCTTTATTCAAGATAGACGTTTAAATCCTCCTTGTCTTTCTCCGAAAAGTTACATTCAGTTCTAATATCGTAATCACCATTTAGAAATCTGAACACATAAAGCTTCTAGATCCAGTCTACAATAGACCATAGATCCGTTCAAATAATCACATATGTCATTTAGAACATAAAAGCAGTTTAGGCATCATTACTAAAATAAGCTAGTGCTCGTGTCTATATATAACAAACACTCATATCACAATCATCACTGAGAATTCTAAGTTTAAGTCTACAAATCCTACAAATTCCTAGTTCACTTAAAATAATGTTCTGATACTAACTGTTACATCCCCAATTTCACAGCTAGAAAAAACTGATTTTTTATGTTTTATTTGAAAATCAGAGTATACTTTTGAATAATAATGTTGCAGAATTTGTTCCCAAAAATATGATAAAGATATTAGCAAAGAATTTCCAAAGAAATGTATTTTAATTATATTAAAAACGTTGGGATGTCATTTTCAATACAGTACATAAGCATAAATTGAAATAGTACAGGCCTTGCAAATATCAATTATTCTAATGGCCTATTATCCATAGATCTCTCATAAGATCAACACTCTTATGCTCTTTTACCATTACCTGTAATACAAGAAACTGAGTTGGTCAGGCTTGGCAGCCTGGTGAGCACATAGGGTTTCCAAACCACAATAATTAAGTTCTTTAATTTCATCAAATCATTCTACCCGATTACCGTTTCCCATTATCCTCACTTCCTGTCCCTATGGTATCTAATTTAAGGGAATTATCCTAAGGATCATCATCAAGATTGACAATACTGCGTAGGGGATTTATCAACAATATATGTCAGTAAGGAAACCATGAGGGGGATGGATTACACCGGGTGAACACATCGTTCACAAGCACATACAGGTTGCGAGCCTGCTAGCGTTCCACTAGACTGTCTAGAATAGTCAGTAGTCATCATCTATAATCCGCTAGATGACTGGGTCAGCTTTCAACATCTAGGCATCTCATCATTTTATTTCGTCTTTCATCATCTATTTCATCTAACCATCTTTTCCAACCATATTGATAGGTATAAAATACATATACAGTTTAAATCAAGTAAAAAGTGTATACATCGTTCATCCATCATAGAGATAAAAAACATATATAATATGCATGTATAGAAAGTAATATATATTAAATATTTCATATCTATTTGTAAGATGAAAGTAACTATGCACTCACTTGTTAAAGTGATGACTCGAAATTCGGGCAGTGCTTCGCTTCTAACAAGTTTCTTTTCCTTTCACGAAACCTAGTATCATTATTACTAGATTTTAGTCTATTACGACTAATTATTAGTCTAGATTCATCAACAACTCAAAGTCTACTTGATGATCTATCAAGTAATGTATAACCAGGTAGGATCATATCGGAGGTACGGTGCGTTTTGTATACGAAGTATACTTTTTGGAAAGTCAACTTTAAACACCTCACTAAATCACAACCTAGACATCATCCCTATAAGTAGGTTCATAATAACGATAATGAACTTTAACATAAGTTATAATTTAAGTAGGGTAAGAATAAGTCACTTATAAGTGGGTTTAGCGAGGAATCGGGATTTGCGCAAGTAGAACTTCTGAGCCGAAAGCTCTTCTTCTCGGGGCCTTCTGGCGCTACAAGACTCGCTTCTAGCACTTAGGAAGTGCTAAGGAAATGAGAAGAGGGTTTACGGGGTATTTGGGAGAGAATTTGCGAAAAGTTGTGAAGAAAAATGAGGAAAACGCCTCTATTTATAGGTTGTAGGTTCGACATACGCAGGGCCACATGTCACCTCTGGAATCCTTGTCATGACCACTTCAACTCTCTTCATAGATATTGGGTTTATCTATTATTTTTTTACGCATATTTTTATTATTATTTTATTAAATTTTTATAAGCACATATGTAGCACATAAATCACATCAATCACATAATACTCAAATAATTCCCTTCATTAATTGAAAATAGGTTACAATTGTTGACCCAAACCATTACATCGTAATATTAATGCCTAGCCGGAAACATGGGCGATACATTTAACTCGAGCAACTTCGAGCACTTGGAGCAACATAGAGCAACTTCGAGCACTTGGAGCAACATGGAGCACTTAGAGCACTTGGAGTAACATGGAGCACTTGTAGCAACTTGGAGCACTTGGAGCAACATGGAACATCATGTTGCACCATAAAGATGGAAGTTGTGCCAACCTTAGGGATGTTGCACAAAATGATAACATGGTGCACCATCATATCTGAACTTACGACAAGGTGATGTTGAGTCATGAAGATGTTGCTACTCCATCAAGAAGGGAAGTTGCGCCATGAAGGAGATGTTGCACCCTTATGGACCATCTTGGTACATGATGCGCCATCTTGATTACTTTGTTGTGTCAAATTGATTTATGTTTTGTTAGAAGATGATCATGCTTAACAACTACACCATGTTGTGCCACCATGATGGATGTTGGAATATTAATGATCATGATGCTCCACTTGTACATCATGTTGCTCCGTTATGGTCTAGGTGGTACATCATGTGTGTTGCTGATGCCCATGGGTTTATGAGATGGAGGAATGTTCTAGAAGATGCTGCATGGCGGAATATGATTGGTTGTCACCATTCATGGGTTTATGGGCCATTGGGTTGTATGACATGGAAGAATGTTCTAGAAGATGCTGCATGGCGGAATATAAATAGGTAGGCCTGCTTAGTCATTTTAAGAGTCTTGTATCTTGTGTCCTTAGTGAGTAGGACGAGTGTTTGGTGAATTGTACTTTTAACCTCTATTTCAGAACTCTAAAATAAAAGAATATTCCCTTCCTTCCCGTATATGTAGGTCACCATTACCAAACCACATAAATACCATGCCTTTGTGTGATTATTGTTTTTCTTGTTATCCGCATTACTTCCTAACAAGTGTCATTAAAATGTGGCAAGTGGCATCAGATTTGTTCTGATTCTTGACAAGTATTGTATGATTTACTAACAAGTGGTATCTAAACTGCGGTTGGTGTTCTGTTGAATCAAGATGGCATCTTACAAGTTTGATTTTAAGAATTTTAATGGTACCACTGATTTCACTTTAAGGAAGGTGAAGATTAAGGCTCTTCTAGTTCAACAAGGATGTGCAATGACACTAGAAGGAGAAACAAAACTGCCAAAGGACATGGCGACGGAAAGGAAGGTGAATGTTCTTGAAAGAGTACATAGTGCTATTCTGTTTAGTTTGACAGATGAAATACTGAGAGAGGTCGTGCATAAAAAAAGTGTTCATAGGCCTTGGGAGAAATTTGTGTGACAAGTATCATAATAATTCTATGACAAAGAGGCTACCAGAAGCAACGTTTGTATACTCTTAGGGTGTCGAAAATCACCAAGTGAAGGATCATATCGACAACATCAATAGGATCATCTTTGACCTACAAGGTGTGAATGTAAAGATTGAAGATGAAGATCGAGAACTTATCCTCTTATGTTCACTGCCGAATTCTTATGAGAATTTCATTGATACCATGTTATATGTTGGGACAACGATCACTATGAATGATGTGAAGGATTCTTTGATGTCCAAGGAAATGAAAATAATAGTTTTAGTTAGAGAAGAGCTTTCCAGTTCTAGTTTGTTTTCAGGAAGAGGAAGAACATCTGATAAACGTGGATGTAGCAAATGGAAGTCAATTTTCGAATATATAGACAAAATCAAATGTTATAATTGCAAGGAAAAGAGGCACTTCAGAAGAGATTGTCCATTGCTGAAGAAAGGGAATAATCGTGTTAGACCAAGAAACAAAAATGTTGTTGTGGTTCAAGGAAGTTTTGATGAAGGGGATGATGGTGAAGTTTTGATGGTTTGTGCATCTATTTCTACTAATGTTGGGTCTTGAACTCTGGAGCATCCTATTATATGACATGCAATCACGACAAGTTCGACTCCTTCAAAGAGTGGAATGGCACAGTCAATATGGGTGATAATTGGATGAGTAGTACCAAGGGAAGTGGCAGGATGCAGATCAAGATGCATAATGGTATGGTCATGAAATTGGATTTCTGGTTCGTCCGGAAACTTCGAAAGAATTTGATTTCTCTATGCACATTGGCGAATGATGGATTGAAATATATTTTGGATAGGGTGACCGGTTAAGAGTCTCTAAGGGTGATCTTGTAGCTATGAAGGGAAAGATGAATCTTCATAGGATTTATATTCTGGATGGCTGTATGATTGGGGAAATGGTAACTTTATCCCAATCTTTGGATCAGTATGATAATGAATGAAAGTTGTGGCATGGGACATGTGAGAAAGAAGGGTTTTTTTGGTGGAGATGGAACTAGAAAAGATGAACCTAGTGAACCATGTGTTTAAGAAATACAAAGTCGGGTGACATTCAGTTTGTTTAAACACCCAAGCAAGGAGATTCTCGAGTGTGTTCACTCAGATCTATGAGCTCCCTATCATGTGAAGTATCATGATGGATGTCGATACATTGTGACTTTTATCGATGATTATAGAAGGAATACTTGGGTGTATTTTATGAAGACAAAGGATTAAGACGAAGTGTTTGGGCGGTTTAAGGAGTGGAAGACAATGGTTAAGAAATAGACTTTGTACCATGTAGGTCACTCAAAATAGAAAAAGGGTTTGAGTTATTCAAGGATTCATTTGAAAACTTCTACAAAACAAAAGGTACAGTGATTCGCCGCACTGTACAGATACCACCATAACAAGCAAAGCGGCAGGATGAATGAACCAAACACTGGTTGAGCATGCTCAGTGCATGCGATTATCTGCTGATTTATTAGAGCAATTCAAGACGAAAGCAGTCAACACTGCTTGCTATCTGGCGAATAGATCTTCATCAACTGTAATTAATTATAAGCCTCCTCCAGAGGTGTGTTCTAGGAAACCCTCTGAGAACACTAGTTTACGATTGTTTGGATGCTCTGCTTATGTTCGTGTGAATGATGGTAAATTAAAGCATAGAGAAATGAAGTTCATATTTCTAGGATAAGCATCTAGAGGGAAAGGTCATGATCGGTGGTGTATAGAAGAACATACTCCAAAATTCATTATTAGCATAGATGTGACGTTTGAATCTGCAATGTGTAACCAGAGAGAAGGTGGTACAAGTGTTGCGGGGAAAGATCAGGATGCTAGCCAGAAGGTGGAGTTTGAAATAGAAACCCGACATAGTTTTGTGATGAATGACGAATAGCAGGGTGGCACGGAACAACATAGATGTGAGGAATTCCTTGTTCAACCCAGGGAAGAAGTTTCTAGTTATGCTAATGTCAGGAAAGTCAACTTGAAGATGCTTTTGGAGAACGAGCTTGTGATGAACGATTTAGGAGCTAATAGGAAGATAAAAAAGATGGGATTCAGACTGATAAAACAGCAGGATGGTTATATATTTCTCACTACATTGAGAAAGTATTGTAGATGTTCTATCATGTGTTGGATTAGATGTCTAAGCCCATAACTATTATTGGTATGTACTTGACCCGAGAGTATCATGGTCCAATAGGGTTGCATATCATTAGGACAATTTGTTAGGAAGGATTCTTGAGAGAAGGTTATATATATGATTTATTAATATATTAAAAGTTATAATATATTAATATGAAATCATATATTTCAATTAGTATTGATCAAGAATTAATTTGGAATTAATTTAGTGATAAAAAAAGACTAATTAAATCTATGGGGACTAATTATGGCAATTAGTTATATTTATATTTATATGTGATGGGCTTATGATCCATGTTGGACCATGTTTATGTATGGATACATAAAGAGTTGGGCCACATGAACCATGGATATGAATTTGGGTTATACCGATGACCCTTGGAATCCTACATATAAACAGGTTACTCTATGACCAAAATCGTGTGCTTATGTTCTATGATTTCATATGTGGTGTTTTGGGTGTTAGAAATTCTCTTTCAAGAGCCACCTTTGTCCATGGTGGGTTGTGATTCCATTTGAGGCTTCCATACTATTGGGGCTAACCTTTTAAAGGCCAAATACAACAAGGTTTCAAGCTACATAAGAGGTATGTCATCCTAACTAGTATTTCATATACTTTATATCATTTGTATGCTAGTTATAGGCTTAATGCTTTGGAAACACCATTACCTGCATAATTACAGAAAACATAGATCTAAGGCATTTAGGGTTGTATGAGCACCATAGGATGTTGTAGTATACTAAAACCCAACAGTGATATCAGAGCCATGGGTTGTTTTCTATTATATTTGATGTCTTATAAGTTTTCAAGGCAAGAAAATCGAAAATTTTGCTGTATGCCCAGTGAACTCGCCGAGTCCACTGGGTGACTCGCCGAGTAGCATGGTTTTTGCCTTGGACTCGTCGAGTCCAGTAATGGGCTCAACGAGTTGGCAGTCCAGACAACATATTTTTGAGTTTTTTAGCTTGTTTTGGATAAGAATCATTACCAGAAAATGCTTTTGTTCATAAAATTTGATTTTGTTGTTATGGTAATGTTAATTCTCTTCCAATTAAAAGATAATTGTCACAATTTCAACTTTTGTATTAGTTTATATGAATATGCTAATTTCTTAAAGATTGATGATATGAATTATCTTGTTCTTATGAGTTAGTTTAGATTGATAAAAAAATTACGTGATAATTGTTTTCGATCCAAATTCATCTAAAAGTTGTTCATAATATGTGTTTTTGTAACTTGTTCTCAAGTTATATGAAAAGTCTCATTTGTGAATTTTAAAACTCATAAAATTTCGATAAGTTATGAAAATGAAGAGTCTCATTTTTACTGTTTTCAAGTTTTCCATAACTTGTCCTCAAGTTATGGAACTTAAAGAGTTTGTCTATTAAACTACTTTAAACTCATAAGTTATGGAAACCAGAAGTTTTTTGAATTGTTCAAAACTTGCCCTCAAGTTTTGGAATTTGTAAAGTTTGCCCCCACGAATAGTTTAAATCCAAATTAAACCCTTAGAATTTTAAAAGTTGAAATTCAACCCTTATACTAATATAATATTATAGGTTTAATATTTATATATATGTATAAGAACAGAGTCACTCTTACCGTTAGTAGGCCTCATTCACGAAGCCGATCTATAAGGGGGCCTAACGTTACTACCTATAAAATGGTAGTTTAATGGGATTCCACTCTCACCCACCACTTCCTTGACTGGTGGAGGGTCGTGTGACAACCCGAAACATCCATTCTGAACAAACCATATCAAGCCAATAGATGTAGAACAGTTACAGTGAAAACTCAGATTTCGAGTATAAGTTTGGCAGTTTTCAGGATTTTTACACTTAAGGAAATATTAGGAGAGTGGATGCACTAGAGTTTTGTGCAACACTGTTATTCCAAGACTCTAGGACATTAGAGTTCGTTCCAGGAATAAAAATATTTTCTGCCAAAAACATCTCAGGACTATAAATAGAATTCTGAACCAAATTGGTTCATTACTTGAATTCCAATTAGAGAAAAGCCAAATTCTCTCTCACGGATCTTCGGGTTTTTATCCCAAATCATGAGTATACTTCTCTAGTTGTTTTATAATACTTGTTATAAGCTTAATAACATAGATTACATGCCAAATATGTGAGATCCGGGAGTTTACCGCCCAAGAACGTTCTTGGGGAGTAAACTCCATTTTAAGGTCCTAAAGGGTTCCAATGACCCTCAAAGCTTTATAACTCGAACTAGGGGCCTCCAATTCATGCCTTATACCACAAAACAATTAGGAATCATGGCTAGAAGGGAGTTTACGGCCAAGGAGCTTCTTAGGCCGTAAACTCCAAGTTTTAAGTGCCAAAATGCTTTGAAACACTTCCTAAGGCTTAGATTAAATTAGGACAAGTAACCTAAAGTGTTTATAGCCTAGCAAACATAAGAAATCACAAGGAAATAGGAGTTTACGGCCAAGACAAACTCTTGGTCCCTAAACACCTAAAAAGGGGTCAAATGACACCCTAAATCCTTCCTTAAGCCAAGGGACAAATTTGGGCATGTACCTAAATGAGTTATGGACTAGTTAAAACACTTAGAACTCCATGAGTGAGGGAGTTTACGGCCCAAAAGGTTCCAGGGCCATAAACTCCATAAAATGGTGCCAAATGTGCCATAAACTCTTCTAAAGACAAGTACAAAAGCCTAGTCTAGTTCCTAGAAATGTTTGAGACTTGAAAACACCATAAAACCCTCCCAAGGGAGTTTACGGCCGTAAAATCCAAGGGAATATGGTCTTTGGGCAGTAAACTCCCAAAAGGAGTCAATATGGTACCCAAACAGTTGTATAGCCTTGAAACAATTCACCACTAGAGTTGTAATAATTCTAAGCACCATTTCAAGCCTTGGTTGAGAGTTTACGGCCAGGAGTTTACTCCCCTAGGCCGTAAACTCCAATGAATATGGTCATTAGACCTTAAACTTCCATTAGGGGCTTTGCACTCCTTTGTTGCAACCCATTAGCCTCCTAGCACTTGACCAAAAGTGTTTTCCTAGCGCTTAAATGTTATTACTTGTATAATTAGTGTTTTAATCACTAATTATTTATATACATATGTGTTCATATGTAATTAGGATCATTGTGCGTGTCTAAGTCTTCACTTGACACCAAGCACTTGTCCGATCCTTCGGTAGGATAACAGTCCGTTCAATTCCAGTCACTTACTGCAGGTGAGTTCATACCCCTTAACTAATGTTTTAAACTATTTTTAAATGTTTTATGGAGGGGGGGGATACAAGTAGAATTATGCTAGTTATTCCATCAATCACATGTGATTAATATACAACATTCAAATGATTTGGCTACTGATTAGCCGTTTTAGCAAACAGTTTCCTTCAAATGATTTTTATAAACATTTTATATGTTTTAAAATCCTTATTACATTGTACATCTTACTCGGTACATTAACTTTCAAACTTATTTTCAACTGTGTTTCAAACAAATGTTTCCTTATACTTAAACTATTTTATCAAACATATGCCTTCAAATTGTTTTATAGATTGACATCAAGTCGATCTTTTCTTAAAATAATATTTCTGTTTAAAATGTCTTACAAAACTTATTTATGCTCTTACTACTTATAAATTGCATGCCCATATATATGTATAGATATATAAGCAATGTTTAAAGGGCTTAGGAAGGCCATCCGCCCTATTTCCTTTTTCTCGATTTGGATGTGGTCTGGTGGGATTTCGGGTGACCGTCCGAAGGTCGTTTCCATATTAGTTATATATCAATTATACATATATAGACATAAAAGTACTTCCATACTCATGCGTACTATACACATCATTAGTAAGTTACCATCGGGGTAACACAGGATTGTACTACTAAAACTTCTAGATCAATGAGTCAGTTCATTCATGAGTCTATACATTACATTACTACGAGAACATATACAACTATACTAGGAGGAGAACATATACAACTATACTAGGAAGAGAACATATACAACTATACTAGGAGGAGAACATATACAGCTATACTAGAACGAGAAACATTACACTACATATACAAGAATACGTTAACAATTGTGATCCACTGGATCAGAGCATGCCTTAAATGTCACGGCCCGAGTTGTAGCCAGAATTCTCTAGGAGGGAGAGCGTGAGTTTGCGTATAGATCTATACTGGATTGAGTATCCTACACCTTGCTGCTAGCTACAGCCGGACCTGCAGGTCTGCGGGTGCCAAACGTCATTCCGTTGTTACTACCATTCGTATGTCGTTGTTACCAGTTGATAGTATGGTGCAATTATCACATTATACCTTAATATAAATCCGGTTTAAGGTAGTTAGTACAGCAGTAGTTCCTATAATATAAAACTACAGTACTACAATGATTTACCCATTAGATATTTTTAGTGATAACCTCACTTAAACATTAATGTACAAACTATATTTTGTTAATAATAGTTACACTTGGGAAAATTACACACTTACAAGAAACGAACATTGAGAACAGTTAGGTCTCGGTAGGAGACACCTTCTTATACTAGTAGGAATCATAGGGATTTCTAGGGTTTTTCAAACACTTACAATTCATATACACTTACAATACTTAAAATACATATACTTACAAATTCTTAAATAAAAATACTTACATACAAATTAAGACACTAAATACTTATGATCTCACCAGCTTCCAAGCTGATACTCGCTTTCAAAATTACTTGTACCCTCAGGTCATCATAGACAGGTACCGATGCAAGGAGAAAGGAAGATGGAGCTTGTTCAAGACTTATCTTTCATTTTGATTTATGCTTTAGTGTTTATCAAAATTTGACAGAATACATTTGTATGATAATTACATTATTAATACAATGGATGATGTTGTTGCTTGTTTACTACTTGACATTGTTGTTGATATTATACATGACGTCCTCCGCCCCACAACGTTTCCGCCGTTCCTGGTTTTGGGGTGTGACCGATTGGTATCAGAGCATTGTTTATAGTGAATTAAGTATATCAACCCATAAAAGATATACTAACTATAAATACATAAGGGATTAAAAATACTCTGACCAAGAGTTTATACTTTAAATAGTAAAATATTTAAGTAAGTATACGTGCTGCATTCATACTAAAATTAGTGTCACTAGCACAGTACAAAAGAATTACGATTGTTGGGCAACACAAGTGGGCTTAGAGACATATGGTCAAAACTAGGAAGATATAGCCTGATCACCTATATTATCCGAGGGTTGACTAGCATGTGCCTAAGTTTAAGTGTGTGGTTGCAACAATGCTAAAATCTTACCAACCCTACCACAATGAGAACAATAGAACATAACATTAAAATTTAAAATACTATAGGAGTATTTGGTGTTACTATAAGTACGTTATACTTGAGAACTAAAACGGGATCTTCATTACTAAGTTGATAGTTGCTAAGTGGACAAACTAAGGCTATATGTAATTAGAATGTTATAGACTTAGAATCTGTGATAATTTTGCCTTACCCTATTCTGTGTGAATTTGGAATTAAGGTCACTTATTCGAAGGTCTATCCTGTTTAGATTACACATAGATGGTATGCACTTCACAAATAGAGATGTAACTAATGAAGGTTTTATAAATAATTATCTAGATAGTTCGTCTAATAATTATTCTCTTACCCTAAATTCTCGCATAGAAAACATAGTTGGACTCTATCCCCTCGGCAACCAGTATCTTCCGAATGAAGTCTTAGCTGGTTGGTTTGGAGAAGAACCAGAGAATGATCATCCTATTCCCTTGAATGATCACCACGATGAAGACTTTTTGTATGATGCTAACTCCGAAACAGAGGTTGAGAACCTACCCCGACCAGCTCCCTTTCCAATTCGTAACCCTCGTCCGGCTTTTTCATGGCCCGACCATGAGTGATTAGAATGCTTGGAAACATGGAGCCAAGGACAAGATCAGTCTATGCCATTTGATGGCGACCGAAGCTTTTACGACCTGAGCAATGGGGGGCTCAGCAGATTGAGTCTTGCCAAATCTTGGTCCGCAGAGTGACCCGAAATGAGATTCAAGGCAGGACAGCCCTACATCAGATTATAGAAATAGTCGCCTATGCTAGAATGCATACCCTCCACACCATTCATCTAGAAGATGCTCACGAGAGATCAGAGAGAAACCATGAAACCCTGCTGTAAGAATTGGCTGAATCACGAGCCGCAGTCATAGAACTCCGAGTACGCCAGATGGTGTGCGAAAGACACCTACTTGACATGGAACGTCAATTGGCTGAACTAAGAGTTCACCAGAGGGATGACCGTCGCCCGTAGTAGACGCTTTACTTTATTTCCTTATAAAGAGGAATCGTATTTTTCTGTCTATGCCTGATGTGGAATTTTCTATGAAATTATCTTGTACCGTAAGTACTTTAGTTAGGTCTTTATGTTGTCAGGAACTATCTTCTGTGGATATGATGTAAGACCTTTACAAGGTCATTTTCTAGAATCTTTACATCGTAAATATCAAAGGTATTGACAGCCGGCTAACTTCTGTGTCATCCTTCATTCAAGTACCCTTATCATTCTTTCAATAGAGTCTATCTGAATCATGCTCTGGTCAAGTCATTGGACTATAGCAAGTTAGACCCGGAGACATTTCCAAATCTCTTTCAGTGGTTGGATCTTGTTATTCACCAACCCACGATACCTTGGCTTGCACAACAAACGTTTTGAGACCATTCTACGAACTTACTTCTACTCATTACTAGGACTGCATCGTAGGGATGTAGGTCAAACCATCGCGAACATACTTCCATTTCGTACTAGGACTGCATCATAGGGATGTAGGTCAAACTTTCGAGAACATAGTCGTACTCTTTACATGAACAATCTAAGTACATCAGGGTCAACCAGAATCGCTCACAAAATCCTTATCTTTCGTGTTACTGAATCATGTCGTCATCCGGAAGCAACCAGTCGAACAGGGAAACCTCCGCTTTTCCTATGGATGCCGCTACCTTTCAAACAGCAGTTACAGCGGCCGTGGTGGCTGCCGTAACCGCAGTCCTTGCGCACCGTAGCGCTAACAGCACCGTCAATGCTGCTGATGGGAATGAAGTTTCCGATCGTGGTATCCATCCTGGAGGTCATCAAACAGTAACAACCACAGGCTCGCAAAGCCGAAAAGCAGAGAACAAGAAACGAAAGTGTCAAGCCCAGAAAGAACGCAAGAAATTCCAAAGGCTGGCTATGCAACAGTAGTAAGTGGAAACCCCTGCCATTCCCGTACCAAGCAGACCATACAAAGGAACACTCCCGAAGTGCAACCAGTGCAACTACCACCACGAGGGAATGTGCCTATTCTTGCCATGCGATAATTGCAACAAGATAGGGCACATTGCTCGTTTCTGTAGAACTACCTCCACCACTGGGGCAAGCCTAGTTTGCTTTAATTGTGGTGAGTTTGGGCATTATAAGAGGGATTGTCCGAAGAAGGAAATCAAGGAAAGAACTCGTGTCCCCATAACTCCTACTCGACACTTCACTTCCACCACCAATATTGGTGCTGTCCAGATATGTCACCAATGCGGTGAAATTGGGAACTTCAAGAAAGATTGCCCGATAACAAAGAACTCGGGTGCTGATGGGAAGATTCTCAGGATCACAGCTGCAGGAGAGCCTACTCCGGAAACCACGTTAATGTAATTAAGGCGTTTCGTTGTAACATACTTATAAACTATCAAGAACTAGTGCAACTAGAGTCTTACCTTTTGCGAGATCCTGTCTGTATAGGAATTTTCGTGCTGCTTATACTTGTCTTTTGTAGTATATCTTATTCGTAGCAATAGTCTTGTGGTAAATCTAAAGTACTGTAACTCTGTTCATGGTTGCACGGTTGTGTTTTTTCTGTAATCGTCTTATGTTCGAATCTAATGTCTTTAAGTTTCAGTATGATTCCGACATTATCATACGACTCGATTAAATTTGATCCTCACGAAAACAACTTTTTACGTACATCTCTTTCTTCTAGATCACTTTTCCAACGAAGCCGTCATATCAGAACATCGAAGTACTCATGCCAGGAGTACCACTTAGTTATTTTCTTTCCGAAGAAATCCCCGAAGTACCACTCGTGTAGTACGTCAAGTTTAATCCAACGATTCCTGCGATTGATCTATCACTGAGGAATGGGATACATAAGAGTGATATATAATCAAGCTTCTACAGGTTTGGAATTGATGATTCCACTTTAACTTCTTTTTCCCCGATGGGATATGAGCTTAAAGAAGAATCAGTTATTCGACTACCTTTTCAACCTTAATTATATGCGACTCGTATACCCGAAATTGTGATTGTGAAACCATGTATGAATTCTAATATGAACTTCAGGACGGAGGACTGCTTAAGCCAACGAGTAATCACATCGTCATGTGAACAAACTTAGAACCCAGTACGACTCCCATAAACAGATCGCCCTATAGTTTAAACACCTACGGAGATACAAGAACAGTCCGGACAACTTAACGAACTACACAGAAATAGAATTAGAGGACTAGGTTTCTCACCCTAGAGAACCCCGGTCATATTCTCCCAGAGATCGATGGATTGCAACGTATGTGCCTCGGATATCGAGGACTCTGTCAAGATTTTCATAGAAATCGTTATCTCTGCCTCGCATAGATGAAATGGTTGAGAAAACGCAAGGAAAGAATTACTTTTAGGAATGGACCTGAGATCCGAATATCACCAGTCCGAGTTAGGGAAAGATGTCCGGAAGACTATCTCCTGAACTCGATGCGGACACTTCGAGTCCGTAGTGATACCCTTCGGATAGGACCAATACGCCCATAGTTTTCATGAGCTAAATGAATAGGGTGCATTTTTCTTACTTGGATCAATTCGTCATTTCTCCATGTAATGACTTACTTATCTAACCTCGTAGTAAGAAGAAAACCCATGGAGACACTTCCAACAGAGGAACTTTAGCGAAGTTCTCTAGGCACGAGTTTTGAAATTGAAGAGTCAAATTTCTATGACACACTGTTTGTAATGTGGGAAATTTTGTAGCACTCTTTCAATTTGTCAAAATCATTGAGCATTTATCGACACCGGAGACGCCGACAATCTTTCGCCAAATTCGAGGTCTTACTGACCTACCATCTTAGTTCATTCAGAACTCCTCGCAACCTACAGAAACCCATATGACTTTGACCCAGCAAGGGGTGGCCTTTGACTGGGAGGTTAAGCAAGAAGAGGAACCTTTGGAATTCCAAGTGAGTGACCAAGCTCTTTAGGTTAACTCACTCTGAGAATGGCTTAATACGCTTCGTATCGCGTAGAAAGCTAAATCCAATATAGATAGGACCTCCGAGATTCTTATCAGAATCGGTCCTGTGCCTCGCACAAACTAGACCTACTCCGCGAACTCAGTAACATACATCATACTCTGCGCGTCTCAATCGTGGAACCATACCTTTCCGTTAGGACTCTTGTAAGTCCACTCGTCGAGACCCTCGACCGAGAGGTCAAGCGGACGAAGAAATATCGTCCCCCGATAGTGAAGGTTCGCTGGGATTCCAACCGAGAACCCGATTTCACTTAAGTGCGCTAGAACCAATCGATTAGGAAGTTTCCTCCTCACGACTCGATCATTCGTTCGTACTTCCTTGACTAAATTCTAATTTCGGGACAAAATTCCCTTCAAAAAGGGGATGATGTGACAACCCGAAATTTCCATTCTGAACAAACCATATCAAGCCAATAGATGTAGAACAGTTACAGTGAAAACTCAGATTTCGAGTATAAGTTTAGCAGTTTTTAGGATTTTCACACTTAAGGAAATATTAGGAGAGTGGATGCACTAGGGTTTTGTGCAACACTGTTATTCCAAGACTTTAGGACATTAGATTTCGTTCCAGGAATAAAAATATTTTCTGCCAAAAATATCTCACGACTATAAATAGAATTCAGAACCAAATTGGTTGATTACTTGAATTCCAATTAGAGAAAAGCCAAATTCTCTCTCACGGATCTTCGGGTTTTTATCCCAAATCGTGAGTATACTTCTCTAGTTGTTTTATAATACTTGTTATAAGCTTAATAACATAGATTACATGCCAAATATGTGAGATCCGGGAGTTTACCGCCCAAGAATGTTCTTGGGGAGTAAACTCCATTTTAAGGTCCTAAAGGGTTCCAATGACCCTCAAAGCTTTAGAACTCGAACTAGGGGCCTCCAATTCATGCCTTATACCACAAAACAATTACGAATCATGGCTAGAAGGGAGTTTACGGCCAAGGAGCTTCTTAGGCCGTAAACTCCAAGTTTTAAGTGCCAAAATGCTTTGAAACACTTCCTAAGGCTTAGATTAAATTAGGACAAGTACCCTAAAGTGTTTATAGCCTAGCAAACATAAGAAATCACAAGAAAAAAGGAGTTTACGGCCAAGACAAACTCTTGGGCCGTAAACACCTAAAAAGGGGTCAAATGACACCCTAAATCCTTCCTTAAGCCAAGAGACAAATTTGGGATGTACCTAAATGAGTTATGGACTAGTTAAAACACTTAGAACTCCATGAGTGAGGGAGTTTATGGCCCAAAAGGTTCCAGGGCCGTAAACTCAATAAAATGGTGCCAAATGTGCCATAAACTCTTCTAAAGACAAGTACAAAAGCCTAGCCTAGTTCCTAGAAATGTTTGACACTTGAAAACACCATAAAACCCTCCCAAGGGAGTTTACGGCCGTAAAATCCTAGGGAATATGGTCTTTGGGCCGTAAACTCCCTAAAGGAGTCAATATGGTACCCAAACACTTGTATAGCCTTGAAACAATTCACCACTATAGTTGTAATAATTCTAAGTACCATTTCAAGCCTTGGTTGATAGTTTACGGCCAGGAGTTTACTCCCCTGGGCCGTAAACTCCAATGAATTTGGTCATTATACCTTAAACTTCCATTAAGCGCTTTGCACTCCTTTGTTGCAACCCAATATGTGACAACCCGAAATTTCCATTTGTACGAACATTATCTAATCAATAGAAGCTAGTCCAGTTTCAGTGATTTTCATACTTTTCCGAACAAGTTTGTGTACATTAGCGTTTACGTTTAAGGAGATATCAGGAGAGTGGATGCTCCTGGTTTTGTGAAATTTGAGCATTCCAAGTTTCATAATGTTGCAGTCCTATTTCCAGAATAAAAATATTTTCTGCCAAAATATTCCAGGACTATAAATAGATTTCTGAATTGATTAATTCATTATTCACATTTCCAACTAGAGAAAAGCCATTTTCTCTCTGATGGATCTTCGGGTTTTTATCCCAGATTGAGAGTCCACTTTACTAGATATGTTTTATTACTTGTTATATGCTTTATAACATTAATTACATGTCTAAACTGCAAGATCCGGGAGTTTACCGCCCAAGAACGTTCTTGGGGAGTAAACTCCAAAATGGAGCTTTAAGGCTACCTAGTCCTGTTTCCTTGTTAGGCAACTAGTTAAGGACTTAATGTATAATCATTTGAGGCTTGAAATCATCCAAGAACACAAAGTAATTGGAGTTTACCACCCAAGAGTTCTTGGACCGTAAACACCATTTTCCAAGTGCCAAAGTGAGCCTAAATCACCCTTAAGGCTTAAGGACATTAACCCTCAATTGCTTGTAACCATTTTAGACATCAAAACACTTCAATATCATTAAGTTTTAGGAGTTTACGGCCAAGATATGCTCTTGGGCGGTAAACCCCTTTTCCAAGGGTTAAATGTACCCTAAACACCCCTAAGGCCTTAAGACTATTACCCTTAAATGCATAGGACTTGAATGGGGAGTAAAAGACATCAAAGCCATCCCTTAAAGGGATTTTACGGCCAAGGAACATTACTTGGGTCGTAAACTCCAAGTGAAGGCACAAATGTGTGCCTCTTGTCCCCTTTAGCCTTCGATAAAAACATGGAAGCTATCCTACATGTGCAAGTGCCTCAAATGAATTAAAAACCTGATGAGATTAAAAACAATAACTTTTAATCTATAAAGATCGATTAGATCGTGAACAGGTATATGAATATGAGACTGCAAGAACACAATATAAATAACAAGGCAGAACGCAATAAAAAGAACAAACAGCTTGAATCAAACGGGTTGAATGATTAAACAAAATCCTTAGAAGAGCTCGATTAAGAACATCAACTGTAAAGGATTGGAAGATTACAAGAGAACAATATCGTAAACTCTGAAACGCTCAAAACAGAAATCTTGAATCTTAAATCTTGACCTAATATGCATGCAAGCGATAACTTATATACTATACATAAAAGGCTCTCGGTTGGACAGGCCCAAACCGGAGAATACTAGGCTAATCTACGAGCCCAAAAGACGCAATACAAAACAGAACTTCAGCCCAACAATCTCCCCCTTTGCGTCAATTTGGAGCGAGACCATCACTTCGTACTTGGGCCGGCAGCTGAAGCTGGTACCTTCTTCTTCACGGTACTAAACAGACACTTGGTTATGGAAAGGATGGTCTGTCTAAACCGGATGTACCAGTTGATCATATCTTCAAAATATTTGATGTCATCAGCCGAATTGTCCTTACACCGCTTGACGATAGATAGAACGTGTTCCAAGCAGGGAGTGGTGTAGAGGTGCTTGTCAGCTAACGCGAACAGACATTTCTGTCCTTCGGCTCTGGTGAACATCACAGAGTTTCGCCTCGAATCAATCTTGCCCATTTTCATCGTGTTTAGATCACTGGCCTATCCCACAGGCTTGACTTTCGGTTTCTTCTTAAACACTGTGGCAACCTCTTGATCCATTAGGGCCACCTCCGTGATGTAGCATGCCAACATCCTTTTGACATGGTCTAAGATGGGACCATATTCAGCTTCGTTTGTCAGCAAGATGTTGTACAAGACTATCCAATCATGAGGGTTCAGATTGGGCAGATCCGCCAGAGAGATCATGTGAGCAGTTCTTGCAGATCCTCGGATTAGCTTGAACTTGACGTTCGTGAATCTCCCCACGGTAAACGGCTTCATCACCCGAACATTGACAATCTTCTGGGCGCTCCATGTAAGGTATTGAGGGCGAGCAGCTTCCAGGTAAAAGTCAATGAGCTCCCTGTCAAGCTCATCGTTCGGATGCGGGACTTCGAAAATGTTGGAGAAGGCGTGGAAGATGAACGCCTTTCGAGTCAGCGGCATATCAAATTGCGAATCGACCGAGTTGATGCAGTCGAATGATATCACCGGCTCGAGCCATAGTATACTTGGAGTCTCTATGGCCTCCTTTATCAGTCGATCCCTGGTCCAGGCAGGGAAGAGCAGCTTTCGGCTCTCAAGGAGATCGTTGGCTTCTTTTTGTTTACGTTCGGCTTCTTCAGCTTCACGTGCCACACGACTGACATCGTCATCAGTATTGCGACTGTTCTTTCTCTTTAACATGTCCGCAATAGTCTCCTTGTCTTCATCTTCATCTTCATCTTCATCTCCTCCCTCTGCAATGTTTTTGCCCTTGTCCTTCACACCCGAACCCGAGGCATGACCAGTTGGGGTTGGTTCGGTTGTGTGAGTTGCATTTGAGGAAGGAGGTGGTTTCGATCCTTTCTTCTCATCTCCCCCTTGTTTCGGAATGGACACGAAACTGGGTAGGCCTTCAATTTTATTCAAGAGAGCCATGGCCGGAGAGAGTTTCTCAGCAAGGGTACGCCTCACCGAGTGGTTCAGAATGGGGTCGTGTGCTTCCAGGATGTTTGACAGAGCGGCGTGGACATCCGAAACACACGTCTTGATTATTTCCCTTTCAGATCGAAGAGCCTCCAATTGTTGTTCGGAGTTGGAAAGTTGGGTGCTCTTGACCTTGAGGGCAGTAGTCTTACTCGCCAGGACGTCCATCAGTTTATTTTCAGCCGCAAGATCCTCTTGTAGCTTTGCCAAGCGGGCTTCAATGGAGGCACGGAGTGCCGAGTTGTCGTCGCTAAGGTTTTGTCTGAGGGTAGCGAACGAGGATAACTCCGTCTTCATAAACTGGGCCAATTGATGAACAAGTGGTTCCAGTGTTGTTTTGGTGGCGTCGGCGCTTTCCTGCATAGACTGCAGCAAGATTGTAGCGTCATGGAATAGTTTATCGACTTTTTCGGTCGCTGCGTCACAAGCTCGGGTGGAGGCGTCTATTGCAGCAGTAGCAGAGGCCACTGAGTCATGTTGAGCCCTAGAGAAGGCATCAACTATCCGCTGAAGGGCTTCTTCAGATAAGGAAGACTGCTGATTGGAAGAGGAGGCGAGAAGTTGATCAACCTTCTCGTTCAGCTCGCGGAGATGCTTCTTGGTTACAGGAGCATCATCCTCCTCATCACTTTGAACTTGAAACGGACTATAGTAGACCGAATCAAAGTTCAGGTGGTCACCACCAAGATATTGATCATCGCCATCGGAGGCGTCTTCTGGAGATTGAGGTGGTGGTGAAGATGGGGGTGTTATTGGTTTGGTTGGTTCAGGTTGAGTAGGTGGGGGATTAGTTTCGGGTGGTGGTTGTGTATGGGTTTCGGTTTGTGGGGGTTCGGTTACGGGAGGGGTTTCGGTTACAGGTGGTGTTTCGGTTGAGGTGGTGAATATGGGTGGTGGTATAGGGAATGAGGTTGGTGGTATAGTAGGGGTTATGGTGGGAATGGAAATAGGAATTGTGGGTGGAGGGGAAGGAACTGGGGATTGGTGAAGTTCCATCTCCGGGGTTGGGGACCGAGGGGGTGTGTTGCCTCTTTGTGGAGATTCGTCTCCTTGTGACCCCTCAGAGTCCGAACTCCTACCTTCGGATTCACTGGAGGATGACGAAAGGACGAGCGTCCGTTTCGGTTGGGTCTTCCTCCTTTTCGGTTTTGGAGAGGAAGCAGCCTTCGGTTGTTTGCGTTTCTTGGGTTAAACTACTATCTAAATGAGAAATTCTTGTGTTAACGTTTTTTAGTTCTTTCTCATATGAGGATGATGGTACTTTAGATGAAATAAAAACAGATTGTACCTTCTTTATCAGTTCATCAAGCTCATTGAACTGTTGGCTGAGTGGTTTGGCTGTGAAGCACATATCTTCTTGCGCTTTCGGTCCATTGCTTCCTCCATCGGTATTGTATCCCCTCATTTGAGATGCACTTGACACCATGAAGCATTTTCCACCACTGCTTTCCTCCTTAGCCACATAAGCCTTTCCATGAGTAGGCTTCCTCACTTCTTCGTCTTCTGAGTCAGTAGACCAAACTTCGGTGCTACCGAACTCATCGTTATTAACCGAACCCTGCACAATAAGAGCATTAATAGAAGGGTTAGCGGTAGACTTTTTCTTCCTCAACTCATCCAATCTCTTCTGCAGCACAGCTTCCTCATCCTTTCCATCGTCCTTTTCAGCCATCTTCTTAAGAACACAGTCCTTAGCATAGTGGTTCTTGCCACCACAGTAGAAGCAGCTTACTCCGGAATCGCCATCTGCCTTCGGTTCCTTCTTGGACTCATCAGCCTTCGGTTCACTGTTTGCCTTTTCAGAGCTATAACTCCCCTGCCAATTTCGGTTTTTGTTGCTGGGGAATCTCTTCTTTATGAACCTCTTAGGATTGGATACCATCATGGCATAATCCTCAGTTGTGAGGTCATATTCTTCCAAGTTGAGCTCTTCATCCTCCATCACGGCTTTACTTTTAGATAGGAGGGCCAACGAACCAAGACTGGACACCACGTTCTTCTCTTGAACAACAATCTTCTCTTGGGACTTTAGAATACCCACCAGTTTCGCCAAAGAGTATGATTTAAACTGTTCATGGGCTTTGACTGTAGACACTACTGCTCTCCATTCCGATCTCAGTCCGTTCAAGAAAGTAACCTTTTGTTCGATGAGCTTCCTTTCAATGTCGTGTTTGATCATCTTGCTGAGAAGATGATTGAAGCGATCAAACGTCTGGGTCACGGTTTCTTCGGCCCCTTGCCTGAATTCTCCAAACTCAGATAGAAGCAAGGTTTGGATGGAGTGTTCAAGATCTTCGTCTGTTGAATACAGTTCGCGAAGTCTATCCCACACTTCCTTCGCTGTAGTGCATGAGCTGACTAGTCTGAATGTGTCGGACTGAAGGGCGAATCTGATCAACCTTAGTGCCTTAATATTGCACTGGAATTTATCTTTCTCATCCTGCGCAATATTCGTCACGTCCTTGAGCAAATCGTTGTAATCTTTTTGCGTCTTAATAACTCTGGATGTCGCGGAATGAGAAAACGGTCCATTGATAATGGCTTCCCATATGAGAAAACCATTGTCCTCCGATCCAATCACGTAATCTTCAAAATGATGTGCCCACACTTCATAGTCATGGGTGTATAAGATTGGAATCTTTGTCGTCGAACCAATGCTGTTGGAAATGTTAATAGGGTTTGATTGCGTTGCGTCCATAATGATCGAAATAACCTGTTCAAAGATCAGACTTGTAATAAAGCAGATTAGGGCAAAACAATAAATACTAAGATACGTCAATTAAGATGACGGCTCAATAAATATCGATGATTGCGGAAAACCCTAATGAAAATCTTTTTCACAGAAAAGAAGTGTATCGATTACACAGCCTCCTGCTCTGATACCAATTGATGAGATTAAAAACAATAACTTTTAATCTATAAAGATCGATTAGATCGTGAATAGGTATATGAATATGAGACTGCAAGAACACAATATAAATAACAAGGCAGAACGCAATAAAAAGAACAAACAGCTTGAATCAAACGGGTTGAATGATTAAACAAAATCCTTAGAAGAGCTCGATTAAGAACATCAACTGTAAAGGATTGGAAGATTACAAGAGAACAATATCGTAAACTCTGAAACGCTCAAAACATAAATCTTGAATCTTAAATCTTGACCTAATATGCATGCAAGCGATAACTTATATACTATACATAAAAGGCTCTCGGTTGGACAGGCCCAAACCGGAGAATACTAGGCTAATCTACGAGCCCAAAAGACGCAATACAAAACAGAACTTCAGCCCAACAAAACCAACACCTGTGACAACCCGAAATTTCCATTTGTACGAACATCGTCTATTCAGTAGAAGCTAGTTCAGTTTCAGTGATTTTCATACTTTTCCGAACTAGTCTGTGTACATTAGGGTTTATGTTTTAGGTGATATCAGGAGAGTGGATGCTCCTGGTTTTGTGAAATTTGGGCATTTCAAGTTTCATAATGTTACAGTCTAATATCAGGAATAAAAATATTTTCTGCCAAAATATTCCAGGACTATAAATAGTTTTCTGAATTAAATTAATTCATTATTCACAATTCCAAATAGAGAAAAGCCATATTCTCTCTGACGGATCTTCGGGTTTTCATCCCATATTGTGAGTCTACTTTACTAAATGTGTTTCAATACTTGTTAGATGCTTATTAACATCAATAACATGTTTAGATTACAAGATCCGGGAGTTTACCGCCCAAGAACGTTCTTGGGGAGTAAACTCCAAAATGGAACTTTAATGCTTTCTAGACCCATCCCCATGTTAGAGGACTTATCAAGGACTTAGTGTATGATCTTTGTAGACTAGAAATCATGCAAGAAGCACAAGTTATAGGAGTTTACGGCCAAGGAACTTCCTTGGGCCGTAAACCCCTTTTCAAGGGCTTAATGTGCCCTAAACTTCCTCTTATGCTTAAAGACCTTAACCCTCAAAGGCTTATGCTTATTTAAGACATCTAAACCCTTCAAAATCATAAATTTGTAGGAGTTTACAGCCAAGAACCCCTCTTGGGCCGTAAACCCCTTTTTGTAGGGTAAAAATCATTCCAAGCACACCTTAGGCCTTAAGAAAATTTACCTTGAATACTTGGGACTAGAATGGAGAGAAAAGCACATCAAAACCACTCCTTGAAAGGAGTTTACAGCCAAGGAACATATCTTGGGCCGTAAACTCCAAGTGAAGGCACAAAAGTGTGCCTCTTGTCCCCTTTAGCCTTAGATAAATTCATGGAAGCCATCCTTGATGTTTAAGAGCCTCAAAACAATTAAAAGCCATCACCCATAGGAGTTTACGGCCGTAAACTCTAGGGTAAATGGACTTTAGGCCATAAACTCCCCTGTGGAGTATTCTAGAGCCTTAAACTACTTCATGTGTTATTCCAACAAAGCTAGGAGTGTTCTAGGATCAAGATAGCACCACAAAACACCCAAAACCACCATTTGAGGAGTTCACGGCCATAAACCCATGAGATTACGGCCGTAAACTCCAAGGTGTGGGGGTTTTTGGATGGTGAACTCCTATACAAGGCCATTTGATGTTTCAAACCCTTTTGCCTTGTCCCGTAACAACTTAGATGCAACCATTTGGACCTTAAACACTCATAAAAGTGTTTACATGTTTTCTAAGTGTCTTAACTTATTTATTTAAGTTATTATTTGTCTAATTAGTTATATATATGCTTATTATATGATAACTAGGCTCGTGCGTGTAAACAAGTCTCCGTTTGCCACCTAACACGGTATCCGACACTGCAATTCAAACGCCTCACCACAAGTGTGTTCATACCCCTTGAATCAACCTTTGAAATGATTTTAAATGTTTTAAAACACTTTATGGGGAGGATACAAGTCAAATACTTATAAGTTATTGCTTCAATCACATGTGATTGTGTTTAATCACATGTGATTAATAACTAGGAAAACAAAGAGTTTTACCACTGTTCAAACTGTTTATCAAACTGCTTTAGTATTGAAATGTTTTACAAACTGTTTTACTATCCAAACTTACTTATAGAATGTGATTCAAACAAATGCTTCTTATACTTAAACTGTTTTATTAACTTATGCCTTCAAAATGATTTAGATCGACATCAAGTCAATCTTCTCTTGAAATTATATTTATGCTTCAAATGTTTTATGAAAACTTATTTATGCTTTTATATATTCAATTGCATGCCCATATATGTATAGATATATAAATAATGTTCAAAAGGCTAAGGAATGCCATCCGCCCTATTTCCTTTTTCTCGATTTGGATGTGGTCTGGTGGGATTTCGGGTGACCATCCGAAGGTCGTTTCCATATTACTTATATATCATATATACATGTATAGACATAAAAGTACTTCCATATTCATACTCATCGGTACATCATTAGTTCGTTACCATCGGGGTAACACAGGATCTTACATATACAGATATACTAGAAACAAGTACATATACAGATATACTAGAAACAATACATATACAGACATACTAGAAACAATACATATACAGATATACTAGAAACAATACATATACAGATATACTAGAAACAAGTACATATACAGATATATACTAGAAACAATACATATACAGATATACTAGAAACAATACATATACAGACATACTAGAAACAAGTATATATACAGATATACTAGAAACAAGTACATATACAGATATACTAGAAACGAGAAACATTACATATACGAGAATACGTTAACAATTATGATCCACTGTATCGGTGCGTGCCTTAAATGTCATGTCCCGAGTTATAGCCAGAATTCTCTTGGAGGGAGGGCGTGAGTTTGCGTATAGATCTATACTGGATTGACTATCCTACACCTTGCTGCTAGCTCCAGCCGGACCTGCAGGTCTGCGGGTGCCAAACGTCATTTCTTTTATTACGACAAATCATTATGTCGTTGTTACCAGTCGATAGCATGGTGCAATTTGTCACATTATACCTTAATATAAATCCGGTTTAAGGTAGTAGTATTTAGTACAATAGTAGTCTTATTATACAAAGCTACAGTACTACAATGATTTACCCATTACATATTTTAGTGATAACCTCACTTAAGCATTAATGTACAAACTATATTTTTAACAAATGATAGTTATACTTGGGAAATTACACACTTTTACAACAGACAAGTTTACAAAACAGTTTAGCCTTGGTAGAAGGTTACTTTTATAGAAAATATAGGATTTTCTGAGAGATTCAAACTTTTACAAACACTTTCAAACATTTACTTACATTTTTACAAACTTATACATTGAGACATGTTCAAACGTTTTTGACAAGAAACATTGACACTAAAATACTTATGAACTCACCAGCTTAATGCTGATAAACTCTTTCAAAATAACTTGTATTCTCAGGTCATCAGTAGACAGGTACCGAGGCCAGCTTTTGAGAAGATGGAGTGCATTCAAGACTCATCTCATATTATTTTGTGTTACATTATTTTTTGGTGTCTATAACTGTACAGAACACACTTGTATTAAAATTATATATTTAATGCAATGGATGATGTTGTTTGCTTATTTACATTTACTGTGTTGTGATACTATACATGACGTCCTCCGCCCCAGAACGTTTCCGCCGTTCTTGGTTTTGGGGTGTGACAACACCCCATAGGAGTTTACGGCCGTAAACTCTGGGGGATATGGTCTTTGGTCCGTAAACTCCCCTATGGAGCATTCTAGGGCCTTAAACTACTTCAAGTATTATTCCAACAAAGCTAGGAGTATTCTAGGATCAAGTTAGCACCTTAAAACACCCAAAACCACCAAGTGAGGAGTTCACGGCCGTAAAACCATGAGTTTACAGCCGTAAACTCCAAAGGTGGGGTTTGTTGGGTGGTGAACTCTTATGCAATGTCATTTGGTGCTTCAAACCCTTTTGCCTTGTCCCGTAGCAACTTAGATACAACCATTAGGACCTTTAACACTTATGCAAAGTGTTTTACATGTTCCTAAGTGTCTTAACTTATTTGTTAAGTTATTATTTGGCTAATTAGTTATATATATATATATATATATTCTTATTATATGATAACTAGGCTCGTGCGTGTAAACAAGTCTCCGTTTGCCACCTAGCACGGTATCCGACACTGCAATTCAAACAGCTCACCACAAGTGAGTTCATACCCCTTTAATCAACCTTTGAAATGATTTTAAATGTTTTAAATACTTTATGGGGGGGGGGAATACAAGTTAAACACTTATAATTATTGCTTCAATCACATGTGATTGCATTTAATCACATGTGATTAATAACTAGGAAACCAATGATTTTTACCACTGTTCAAACAACTTATCAAACTTCTTTACTTTGAAATTTTTTACAAACTCTATTACTTTCCAAACTTATTTACAAACTGTGATTCAAACATATGTTCCTTACACTTAAACTGTTTATCAACTTATGCCTTCAAATTGTTTTAGAGATTGACATCAAGTCGATCTTTTCTTGAAATTATATTTATGCTTCAAATTCCTTATGAAAACTTATTTATGCCTTTATATTATCAATTGCATGCCCATATATGTATAGATGTATAAATAATGTTTAAAGGGCTTAGGAATGCCATCCACCCTATTTCCTTTTCCTCGATTTAGATATGGTCTGGTGGGATTTCGGGTGGCCATCCGAAGGTCGTTTCAATATTAATTATATATCAAATATACATATATAGACATAAAAGTACTCACATATTCATACGTACTAGACACATCATTAGTTAGTTACCATCGGGGTAACACAGGATCATACATATACAGCTATACTAGAAACATGTACATATATACAGCTATACTAGAAACATGAACATATACAGCTATACTAGAAACATGTACATATATAGCTATACTAGAAACATGAATATATACAACTATACTAGAAACAGAACATATACAACTATACTAGAACGAGAAACAATACATATACATGAATACGTTAACAATTGTGATCCACTGTGTCGGAGCATGCCTTAAATGTCATGGACCGAGTTGTAGCCAGAATTCTCTTGGAGGGAGAGCGTGAGTTTGCGTATAGATCTATACTGGATTGACTATCCTACACCTTGCTGCTAGCTACATCCGGTCCTGCAGGTCTGCGGGTGCCAAACGTCATTTTCTTTATTACGACCATTCATTATGTCGTTGTTACCAGTCGATAGCATGGTGCAATTTATCACATTATACCTTAATATAAATCCGGTTTAAGGTAGTTAGTACAACAGTAGTTCCTATTATACAAAACTACAGTACTACAATGATTTACCCAGTACATATTTTAGTGATAACCTCACTTAAGCATTAAATGTACCAACTATATTTTATTAAATGATAGTTACACTTGGGAAATTACACACTTTTACAACAAACGAGTATACAAGACAGTTAAGCCTTGGTAGAAGGTTACTTTAATAGAAAATATAGGATTTTCTGGGAGATTCAAACTTTTACAAACACGTTCAAACACTTACTTACATTTTTACAAACTTATACATTGAGACAGGTTCAAACGTTTTTGACAACAAACATTCACACTAAAATACTTATGAACTCACCAGCTTAATGCTGATAAACTCTTTCAAAATAACTTGTATTCTCAGGTCATCAGTAGACAGGTACCGAGGCCAGCTCTTGAGAAGATGGAGCGTATTCAAGACTCATCTTATTATTTTGACTTACATTATTTTGGTGTCTATAACTGTACAGAACACGCTTTTATTAAAATTATATATATTTAATGCAATGGATGATGTTGTTTGCTTATTTACATTTACTGTGTCGTGATACTTTACATGACGTCCTCCGCCCCAGAACGTTTCCGCCGTTCTTGGTTTTGGGGTGTGACACATTAGCCTCCTAGCACTTGACAAAAAGTGTTTTCCTCGCGCTTAAATGTTATTACTTGTATAATTACTGTTTTAATCACTAATTATATATATACATATGTTTTCATATGTAATTAGGATCATTGTGTGTGTCTAAGTCTTCACTTGACACCAAGCACTTGTCTGATCCTTCTGTACGATAACAGTCCGTTTAATTCCAGTCACTTACTGCAGGTGAGTTCATACACCTTAACTAATGTTTTAAACTATTTTTAAATGTTTTATGGGGGGATACAAGTAGAAACATGCTACTTCTTATATCAATCACATGTGATTAATAAGTAGAATTATGCTAGTTATTCCATCAATCACATGTGATTAATTTAGAACATTCAAATGATTTGGCTACTCATTAGCCGTTTTACCAAACAGTTTCCTTCAAATGATTTTTATAAACATTTTATATGTTTTAAAATCCTTATTACACTGTACATCTTACTCGGTACATTACCTTTCAAACTTATTTTCAACTGTGTTTCAAACAAATGTTTCCTTATACCTAAACCGTTTTATCAAACTTATGCCTTCAAATTGTTTTATAGATTGACATCAAGTCCATCTTTTCTTAAAATAATATTTTTGTTTCAAATGTCTTACAAAACTTATTTATGCTCTTACTACTTATAAATTGCATGTCTATATATGTATAGATATATAAGCAATGTTTAAAGGGCTTAGGAAGGCCATCCGCCCTATTTCCTTTTTCTCGATTTGGATGTGGTCTGGTGGGATTTCGGGTGACCGTCCGAAGGTCGTTTCCATATTAGTTATATATCAATTATACATATATAGACATAAAAGTACTTCCATACTCATGCGTACTATACACATCATTAGTAAGTTACCATCGGGGTAACACAGGATCGTACTACTACAACTTCTAGATCAATGAGTCAGTTCATTCATGAGTCTATATATTACATTACTACGAGAACATATACAACTATACTAGGAGGAGAACATATACAACTATACTAGGAAGAGAACATATACAATTATACTAGGAGGAGAACATATACAGCTATACTAGAACGAGAAACATTACACTACATATACAAGAATACGTTAACAATTGTGATCCACTGGATCAGAGCATGCCTTAAATATCGCGGCCCGAGTTGTAGCCAGAATTCTCTAGGAGGGAGAGCGTGAGTTTGCGTATAGATCTATACTGGATTGACTATCCTACACCTTGCTGCTAGCTACAGCCGGACCTGCAGGTCTGCGGGTGCCAAATGTCATTCCGTTGTTACTACCATTCGTATGTCGTTGTTACCAGTTGATAGTATGGTGCAATTATCACATTATACCTTAATATAAATCCGGTTTAAGGTAGTTAGTACAGCAGTAGTTCCTATAATATAAAACTACAGTACTACAATGATTTACCCATTACATATTTTTAGTGATAACCTCACTTAAACATTAATGTACAAACTATATTTTGTTAATAATAGTTACACTTGGGAAAATTACACACTCTTACAAGAAACGAACATTGAGAACAGTTAGGTCTCAGTAAGAGACACCTTCTTATACTAGTAGGAATCATAGGGATTTCTAGGGTTTTTCAAACACTTATAGTTCATATACACTTTCAATACTTACAATAGATATACTTACAAATTCTTACATACAAATTAAGACACTAAATACTTATGATCTCACCAGCTTCCAAGCTGATACTCGCTTTCAAAATTACTTGTATCCTCAGGTCATCATAGACAGGTACCGATGCAAGGAGAAAGGAAGATGGAGCTTGTTCAAAATATATCTTTCATTTTGATTTATGCTTTAGTGTTTATCAAAATTTGACAGAACACATTTGTATAATAATTATATTATTAATGCAATGGATGATGTTGTTGCTTGTTTACTACTTTACATTGTTGTTGATATTATACATGACGTCCTCCGCCCCTGAACGTTTCCGCTGTTCCTGGTTTTGGGGTGCGACAGGTCATTAGCTGAACGGGTAAGACATGACATTAATTCTCCTTTCATTAAAAGTATAATGATAAATACTAAGTAACAAATCACTTATAAATTCCCAATCTTAGTTACGTAGGAAAATGTTAATATGGTGCTAACCCTTGAAATTGCACTTTGCACCTTGTTAAGTCATTAGTGGAGCGTGTGTTGTTAAACGGCACACGAATCTGGGACTGAATGTGTGGCAAAGGGTAGCTTGATGTTCATCATAGACCAATGGAGCGTTTGTGGTTAACCGGCACATTCATTAGGTGGTTGTAACAATAGGTGTACCAAGCTAATTTGCGTGGTTATTCACTCCTTGTTTGTGATCCTCGGCATACCAGTCACAAACTTGAAGGGCACAATCGAGATTCAAACATGCCATTAAATAGTTCAATGAGTCTCAAAAGATCTAGGAGTTTCAATTCATTTAAAACCTAATGTTAAATTTCGATGTAAATGGTGGAAATTGCTAAATCGTCATTTACCTACCATCAAATATTTTGTAGCTTGGATTACGGCCTCCCGCTTCCAAGTTATAAAATACTGTGCCGGGTCCTAAACTTAATATTTCATATTGGGTATTATATTAAGTACTTAAATCAACTAGCTTGAATTTCTCCCTCATAGAGGTCTAAGTTCAAACAACTATGGTCTTCATTATCCTTTTGGAAGAAGCTTTCTTAATGAAGATGATATCCCAAATGGCGAAAAAGGTGAAAGATTAATGCCTTTTTTCTGAATTAATGGGACTGGAAATCATACTTCACTTTCTCCACCTCCTCCAATTATTCTCCCTAACCCACAAGTTCTTGAAAAGTTGAAGGTCACTCAATCCCTATTGGAAAACAATGTCTATATGTGCTTACATCTTGGATATGAAGTCACATATTGACAAGTTGGGAGAGTTGGGTGTCAAAGTCTCAAGGAAGTTGGTTGTTGTCTAGGTTCTTCAATCACTTCCTAAGTTACATAGCGGGTTCTTTAAACGACTATATGTGACAGACCACGACATGACCCATATCGATCTTACCTATTTGCTTGATTGTTGTTGAGTTAGCAATGATTTGGAGCACTGGTAAAGCAAATTTGATTGGAAGATCTACTTCCCAAATTTACATGGACATTGGCAATGGAAACATTGGCATTCTAGAAAAGTCTTTTCTTCCCAATGGAAAGGGATTGGCCATTGTCAACTTGGTTGACCAAATGGTAAAGAGAATGGCTAAGTCTGAGATAGTCTCGTTACTAAAGAGTCCATATGTTTCTATTGCCAAAATAATGGGTATTGGTTACGTAACTGCTTTATTTACCTGAAAGTTCACTAGGATGGTAAAAGTCAATAAATTTGACTATGCTTCAGGTAAAGTCCACTATCAAACTCTATTAAGTTCCTATTTGGAGATTCTCATTACACGATGTGAATATGTCGCATTTTGATGTTTGGTTGAATTGAAAAAAAGGAGAGCAAGCTTAGAAGAAGAGTATGTTGATTATGATCACGAAAATGGATTTCAATCGCATGGTTCGATGACCAGAATTTTGAGATGTTGTTTAACATTTATGATAGATTGCTTAGGAATAGATAACAACATGGTTTTCATATGTATTTGCACTGTAAGGATATCTTTTTCTGGTATTTTAAAATAAAAAGAAAATATTTGATTTTCTTTATTTTAAGTTTCCTTAAAATGACATTTGTGAAAAAAAGTTGCTTATATGTTTCCATTGAAAGGAATATTGGAAAATGGATTTGATTCTTTCTTTTGTGGTAGTATGATAATTTACAAAATAAGGAAAGATTCTCATCACCCAAGTTTCAGTTGGATAGAAACTTCGAATTATGCAACTTGTATTGTATGATGAATGAGAATTTTCATCTTTGGGAAATTAAGACTATCTGCTTGTTCACATGTATAAGTGAGTCAAGTGAAGGACTAGGAGATCGGGTACACTTGGTTGTGTGCTGATCAGGTTGACCACAAAGAATGATAAGGCTATTCGTCATGATTTACTAAAGTTTAGTAAATATGGTTATGATTACAAGCTTAACTGTAGTTATGGATCATTGAAAAGGTTTCAATGTATGACAAGATGAATGAGTAGAATAAAATTAGGCAGAAAGATAAAATTTTCTCCAATCTAAAAATATGGGAAACTGCTTCAGTATCATGTTTTATGATCATCTTAAAGATTTTGGAAAGCCATATCACAACTGATCCTCTAAGGAGATCTTAGTATATTTGTTTGACTATGAATAGGAATCGTGAATTGTTGAAATGGTTAAATCAAGAATATGAGTCATACTTCATTTCCAAAACAAGTCTTTGAGTCATACTCCAAGTATTATTCCAACAAAGCTAGGAGTATTCTAGGATCAAGTTAGCACCTTAAAACACCCAAAACCACCAAGTGAGGAGTTCACGACCGTAAAACCATGAGTTTACAGCCGTAAACTCCAAAGGTGGGGTTTGTTGGGTGGTGAACTCTTATGCAATGTCATTTGGTGCTTCAAACCCTTTTGCCTTGTCCCGTAGCAACTTAGATACAACCATTAGGACCTTTAACACTTATGCAAAGTGTTTTACATGTTCCTAAGTGTTTAACTTATTTGTTAAGTTATTATTTGGCTAATTAGTTATATATATATATATATATATATATATATATATATATATATATATATATATATATTCTTATTATATGATAACTCGGCTCGTGCGTGTAAACAAGTCTTCGTTTGCCACCTAGCACGGTATCCGACACTGCAATTCAAACAGCTCACCACAAGTGAGTTCATACCCCTTTAATCAACCTTTGAAATGATTTTAAATGTTTTAAATACTTTATGGGGGAGGAATACAAGTTAAACACTTATAGTTATTGCTTCAATCACATGTGATTGCATTTAATCACATGTGATTAATAACTAGGAAACCAATGATTTTTACCACTGTTCAAACAACTTATCAAACTTCTTTACTTTGAAATTTTTTACAAACTCTTTTACTTTCCAAACTTATTTACAAACTATGATTCAAACATATGTTCCTTACACTTAAACTGTTTATCAACTTATGCCTTCAAATTGTTTTAGAGATTGACATCAAGTCGATCTTTTCTTGAAATTATATTTATGCTTCAAATGTCTTATGAAAACTTATTTATGCCTTTATATTATCAATTGCATGCCCATATATGTATAGATGTATAAATAATGTTTAAAGGGCTTAGGAATGCCATCCACCCTATTTCCTTTTCCTCGATTTGGATATGGTCTGGTGGGATTTCGGGTGGCCATCCGAAGGTCGTTTCAATATTAATTATATATCAAATATACATATATAGACATAAAAGTACTCCCATATTCATACGTACTAGACACATCATTAGTTAGTTACCATCGGGGTAACACAGGATCATACATATACAGCTATACTAGAAACATGTACATATACAGCTATACTAGAAACATGAACATATACAGCTATACTAGAAACATGTACATATACAGCTATACTAGAAACATGAACATATACAACTATACTAGAAACAGAACATATACAACTATACTAGAACGAGAAACAATACATATACATGAATACGTTAACAATTGTGATCCACTGTGTCGGAGCATGCCTTAAATGTCATGGACCGAGTTGTAGCCAGAATTCTCTTGGAGGGAGAGCGTGAGTTTGCATATAGATCTATACTGGATTGACTATCCTACACCTTGTTGCTAGCTACAGCCGGTCCTGCAGGTCTGCGAGTGCCAAACGTCATTTTCTTTATTACGACCATTCATTATGTCGTTGTTACCAGTCGATAGCATGGTGCAATTTATCACATTATACCTTAATATAAATCCGGTTTAAGGTAGTTAGTATAACAGTAGTTCCTATTATACAAAACTACAGTACTACAATGATTTACCCAATACATATTTTAGTGATAACCTCACTTAAGCATTAAATGTACCAACTATATTTTATTAAATGATAGTTACACTTGGGAAATTACACACTTTTACAACAAACGAGTATACAAGACAGTTAAGCCTTGGTAGAAGGTTACTTTAATAGAAAATATAGGATTTTCTGAGAGATTCAAACTTTTACAAACACGTTCAAACACTTACTTACATTTTTACAAACTTATACATTGAGACAGGTTCAAACGTTTTTGACAACAAACATTGACACTAAAATACTTATGAACTCACCAGCTTAATGCTGATAAACTCTTTCAAAATAACTTGTATTCTCAGGTCATCAGTAGACAGGTACCGAGGCCAGCTCTTGAGAAGATGGAGCGTATTCAAGACTCATCTTATTATTTTGACTTACATTATTTTGGTGTCTATAACTGTACAGAACACGCTTTTATTAAAATTATATATATTTAATGCAATGGATGATGTTGTTTGCTTATTTACATTTACTGTGTCGTGATACTTTACATGACGTCCTCCGCCCCAGAACGTTTCCGCCGTTCTTGGTTTTGGGGTGTGACACATTAGCCTCCTAGCACTTGACAAAAAGTGTTTTCCTCACGCTTAAATGTTATTACTTGTATAATTACTGTTTTAATCACTAATTATATATATACATATGTTTTCATATGTAATTAGGATCATTGTGTGTGTCTAAGTCTTCACTTGACACCAAGCACTTGTCTGATCCTTCTGTACGATAACAGTCCGTTCAATTCCAGTCACTTACTGTAGGTGAGTTCATACACCTTAACTAATGTTTTAAACTATTTTTAAATGTTTTATGGGGGGATACAAGTAGAAACATGCTACTTCTTATATCAATCACATGTGATTAATAAGTAGAATTATGCTAGTTATTCCATCAATCACATGTGATTAATATAGAACATTCAAATGATTTGGCTACTCATTAGCCGTTTTACCAAACAGTTTCCTTCAAATGATTTTTATAAACATTTTATATGTTTTAAAATCCTTATTACACTGTACATCTTACTCGGTACATTACCTTTCAAACTTATTTTAAACTGTGTTTCAAACAAATGTTTCCTTATACTTAAACTGTTTTATCAAACTTATGCCTTCAAATTGTTTTATAGATTCACATCAAGTCGATCTTTTCTTAAAATAATATTTCTGTTTCAAATGTCTTACAAAACTTATTTATGCTCTTACTACTTATAAATTGCATGTCTATATATGTATAGATATATAAGCAATGTTTAAAGGGCTTAGGAAGGCCATCCGCCCTATTTCCTTTTTCTCGATTTGGATGTGGTCTGGTGGGATTTCGAGTGACCGTCCGAAGGTCATTTCCATATTATTTATATATCAATTATACATATATAGACATAAAAGTACTTCCATACTCATGCGTACTATACACATCATTAGTAAGTTACCATCGGGGTAACACAGGATCGTACAACTACAACTTCTAGATCAATGAGTCAGTTCATTCATGAGTCTATACATTACATTACTACGAGAACATATACAACTATACTAGGAGGAGAACATATACAACTATACTAGGAAGAGAACATATACAACTATACTAGGAGGAGAACATATACAGCTATACTAGAACGAGAAACATTACACTACATATACAAGAATACGTTAACAATTGTGATCCACTGGATCAGAGCATGCCTTAAATGTCACGGCCCGAGTTGTAGCCAGAATTCTCTAGGAGGGAGAGCGTGAGTTTGCGTATAGATCTATATTGGATTGATTATCCTACACCTTGCTGCTAGCTACAGTCGGACCTGCAGGTCTGCGGGTGCCAAACGTCATTCCGTTGTTACTACCATTCGTATGTCGTTGTTACCAGTTGATAGTATGGTGCAATTATCACATTATACCTTAATATAAATCCGGTTTAAGGTAGTTAGTACAGCAGTAGTTCCTATAATATAAAACTACAGTACTACAATGATTTACCCATTACATATTTTTAGTGATAACCTCACTTAAACATTAATGTACAAACTATATTTTGTTAATAATAGTTACACTTGGGAAAATTACACACTCTTACAAGAAACGAACATTGAGAACAGTTAGGTCTCAGTAAGAGACACCTTCTTATACTAGTAGGAATCATAGGGATATCTAGGGTTTTTCAAACACTTACAGTTCATATACACTTTCAATACTTACAATACATATACTTACAAATTCATACATACAAATAATTACATACAAATTAAGACACTAAATACTTATGATCTCACCAGCTTCCAAGCTGATACTCGCTTTCAAAATTACTTGTATCCTCAGGTCATCATAGACAGGTACCGATGCAAGGAGAAAGGAAGATGGAGCTTGTTCAAGACATATCTTTCATTTTGATTTATGCTTTAGTGTTTATCAAAATTTGACAGAACACATTTGTATAATAATTATATTATTAATGCAATGGATGATGTTGTTGCTTGTTTACTACTTTACATTGTTGTTGATATTATACATGACGTCCTCCGCCCCAGAACGTTTCCGTTGTTCCTGGTTTTGGGGTAGTCTCGTTACTAAAGAGTCCATATGTTTCTGTTGCCAAAATAAAGGGTATTGGTTACGTAACTGCTTTATTTACCTGAAAGTTCACTAGGATGGTAAAAGTCAATAAATTTGACTATGCTTCAGGTAAAGTCCACTATCAAACTCTATTAAGTTCCTATTTGGAGATTCTCATTACACGATGTGAATATGTCGCATTTTGATGTTTGGTTGAATTGAAAAAAAGGAGAGCAAGCTTAGAAGAAGAGTATGTTGATTGTGATCACGAAAATGGATTTCAATCGCATGGTTCGATGACCAGAATTTTGAGATGTTGTTTAACATTTATGATAGATTGCTTAGGAATAGATAACAACATGGTTTTCATATGTATTTGCACTGTAACGATATCTTTTTCTGGTATTTTAAAATAAAAAGAAAATATTTGATTTTCTTTATTTTAAGTTTCCTTAAAATGACATTTGTGAAAAAAAGTTGCTTATATGTTTCCATTGAAAGGAATATTGGAAAATGGATTTGATTCTTTCTTTTGTGGTAGTATGATAATTTACAAAATAAGGAAAGATTCTCATCACCCAAGTTTCAGTTGGATAGAAACTTCGAATTATGCAACTTGTATTGTATGATGAATGAGAATTTTCATCTTTGGGAAATTAAGACTATCTGCTTGTTCACATGTATAAGTGAGTCAAGTGAAGGACTAGGAGATCGGGTACACTTGGTTGTGTGCTGATCAGGTTGACCACAAAGAATGATAAGGCTATTCGTCATGATTTACTAAAGTTTAGTAAATATGGTTATGATTACAAGATTAACTGTAGTTATGGATCATTGAAAAGGTTTCAATGTATGACAAGATGAATGAGTAGAATAAAATTAGGCAGAAAGATAAAAGTTTCTCCAATCTAAAAATATGGGAAAGTGGTTCAGTATCATGTCTTATGATCATCTTAAAGATTTTGGAAAGCCATATCACAATTGATCCTCTAAGGAGATCTTAGTATATTTGTTTGACTATGAATAGGAATCGCGAATTGTTGAAATGGTTAAATCAAGAATATGAGTCATACTTCATTTCCAAAACAAGTCTTTGAGTCATACTCCAAGATTGTAACCTTGAGCGACATAATATTAAGAAAGGTTTATAACACTTTTCAAATGTAGAGTAAAATGCTTTCTACTCTTGTAGATTTGAAATTGGTAAGTTATGATATTTTCGATAAAACAAAGACCAACTAAGACCAATAGTGTGAAGTATTTTGTTGACAAGAATTCGCACTAACTTGTGAAAATTTGTTTGTCAAGAAATGGTTCTTAAAATAGAGTCTTATATGTCAAGAGGTCAGTGGGAGTCTTAAAGATCTTGAAATCTTCAAGAACTAATCAAGAGTAAACCTATTGTTAAACACTAGCACACGACCTGAAGTTTATAACCTATCGCGTTGACATATTCATGGATCTGTGCACATTCCAGTTAAACTTGACTATGCATGTGGGTTCTGTGAGTTCTTAGTTGTTTGCATAACTAATTGGAAGCAATGGTAAGCCCTTGTGTTGTCGGGTGGCAGGAAGTTAAGATTAAACAAGTTCAGTCCATATGAGTTTGCATTTGTCACTAACCTCCTCTTGTGGTTATGTTTTTTGACAAATTCACATGGATAGAACAAATACGCCATAAAATCTAAGTGCCGTAAGGTTTCTCTCTGATTCATGAAAATGATGGTGTGGAAACTCTTTCACTAAATGGATTTTAAGTAGATAGCAATTGTGATATTCACATTCTCAAAGATGTTACTGGAGCGTGTGTGGTTAACCGACACATTAATATGGACTTGTGAGAAATTGCAAAGGTCTAAAAAATTGTGATTATGATTACGATATCCCTTTTCATAGCTCTAAAAATTGTTTAGACACACATGTGAGCTATCGGAGGAAAGGTGTATGATTTTGGATACATGCCATATCTAGTGGGAGCATCAGTATTATTGAAAACAAAAGTTTCCATTTGCAAAGTTGCAGGGTTTGGAAATTTGATTTGCTTTAAGTAAGGGAGAGGACATTATACTTCATTTCAATTCTAAAAGCTTAGATCGTGATTTTAATCAAATTAGTTAAGTATATATATGAATGTTATGTTGGAATGGTTGAACATAAGGAAATTCTATATATGGAAATATGTATTACATTCTAAAAATTCGATTATGATTATGGCATCCCTCTTCATAGTCCGAATTGTGAGAACATGGGAAATAGAAACATCATAGCAAAAGACTGGTCAATTATCATGTCTTTACGTGAGACATTATGAATCGTATCCCATATGCTTCGGATACAGGATTGGTTATATGTGTTATAACATTTCTATGTGTTCTAATGTCCCAAATGCCTAGGGAGTTAAGAGCGAAAAGGACCAGAACTATATATGACTAAAATGATTAAGCAATTGTCGAGGACAATCTGAGGCTTACCAAAGATTGGTTGCTCATGGACAATTGGAAGTATAATGTAAATTTTGGAAGAACCACATTGACATATTTTGAAAGGAGGCATCTCTTGTTTAGAAGTGATAGTAAAAATGGGAATGTGGAAATGTTTCCATAGGAGGAAGTTATTCATTAAATATGTGTAAGATTAGAAAATTTAATGCAAGAAGGATGTTCAAAGGATGTACTTTGAATGTGAGACTTCATTTCCATGGAAATGCTCTCCATTGGAACACTTGTGTAGTGTCTGTTGCCAAGTCTCTGTGATTTTTGTGCATAGTCTTTACAAAAAGCGTCAATGCATATAAGTTTAGAATCTAACAGATTTCAGTAAATGGAAAAGAATCTTGTATTCTTACATTTGCGATAAGGATTTGGAATTGCGAAATGAGTATCATTTGAAATATTGTCAATTGATGTATTCCACAAACAAAGGACCATAGGTAAACATAGTGTTCATGCTTGGAGCATGGGACAACTATTGTTTTGATTCAAGTATAAAGTTAATTATTCGAAACATTATACAATGAATAATGAGTAATCAATATGGTGATTAAATAAAAGGAATTCATTTACTCTCAGAAGTGTTTGGGGCCATATATGATTAGTATTATTCTTGTATTTCACTTTGCAAGTTTTGACTTCCTGAATAACTAGGTTATTCAAACTCTCCACAGTCAATCATACTTTGGAAGTAAGTATGAATGAAGACTGTCATGAATTGGGCTAGTAGATGTCTAAGGTGTTTAGACATAGCAAAAGTTGCTGCAACATTCAAGAGTTGTGACAAACCGAAATTTCTATCTTGTAAAATCATTCAATTTAATCAAAGTCAGACTCATTTCTGCTATCTTTTAGCATTGTTTAGGGTCTGTTTAAGTGTTGTAAGCCTAGTACCTTCAAGAAGGAATGTTATGAAGTGTATTCTAGAGTGCAGTGTGTTGCATTCAATCCAGAAAACACCTTGTTGAATTCTCAATCTTAGTTAATTCTCCTTTCATTAAAAGTATAATGATAAATACTAAGTAACAAAACACTTATGAATTCTCAATCTTAGTTACTTAGGAAAATGTGAATATGGTGCTAACCCATGAAATTGCACTTTCCACCTTGTTAAGTCATTAGTGGAGCGTGTGTGGTTAGACGGCACACTAATCTGGGACTGACAATGTGTGGTAAAGGGTAGCTTGATGTTAATCATAGTTCAATGGAGCGCGCGTGGTTAACCGGCACATTGATTAGGTGGTTGTAACAATACGTATACCAAGCTAATTTGTGTGGTTATTCACTCCTTGTTTGTGATCCTCGGCATACCAGTCACATACTTGAAGGGCACAATCGAGATTTAAACATGTTATTGAATAGTTCAATGAATCTCAAAAGATCTAGGAGTTTCAATTCATTTAAAACCTAATTTTAAATTTTGTTGTAAATGGTGGAGATTGCTAAATCGTCATTTACCTACCTTGAGATATTTTTTAGCTTGGATTACGGCATCCCGCTTCCAAGTTATAAAATACTGTGTTGGGTCCTAGCCTTAATATTTCATATTGGGTGTTATATTAAGGACATAAATCAACTAGCTTGAATTTCTCCTTATAGATGTGTAAGTTCGGACAACTATGGTCTTCATTATCCTTTTGGAAGAAGCTTTCTTAATGAAGATGATATCCCAAATGGCGAAAAAGGTGAAAGATTAATGCCTTTTTTCTGAATTAATGGGACTGGAAATCATACTTCACTTTCTCCACCTCCTCCAATTATTCTCCCTAACCCACAAGTTCTTGAAAAGTTGAAGGTCACTCAATACCTAGTGGCAAACAATGTCTATATGTGCTTACATCTTGGATATGAAGTCACATATTGACAAGTTGGGAGAGTTGGGTGTCGAAGTCTCAAGGAAGTTGGCTGTTGTCTAGGTTCTTCAATCACTTCCTAAGTTACATAGCGGGTTCTTTAAACGACTACTATGTGACAGACCACGACATGACCCATATCGATCTTACCTATTTGGTTGATTGTTGTTGAGTTAGCAATGATTTGGAGCACTGGTAAAGCAAATTTGATTAGAAGATCTACTTCCCAAATTTACATGGACATTGGCAATGGAAACATTGGCATTCTAGAAAAGTCTTCTCTTCCCAATGGAAAGGGATTGACCATTGTCAACTTGGTTGACCACATGGTAAAGAGAATGGCTAAGTCTGAGATAGTCTCGTTACTAAAGAGTCCATATGTTTCTATTGCCAAAATAAAGGGCATTGGTTACGTAACTGCTTTATTTACCTGAAATTTCACTAGGATGGTAAGAGTCAATAAATTTGATTATGCTTCAGGTAAAGTCCACTATTAAACTCTATTAAGTTCCTATTTGGAGATTCTCATTATACGATGTGAATATGTCGCATTTTGATGTTTTGTAGGATTAAAAAAAAAGGAGTGCAAGCTTAGAAGAAGCGTATGTTGATTTTGATCGCGAAAATGGATTTCGATCTCATGGTTCGATGATTAGAATTTTGAGATGTTCTTTAAGAGTTATGATATATTGCTTAGGAATAGATAACAACATGGTTTTCATATGTATTTGCATTATAAGGATAAGTTTTTCTGGTACTTTAAAATAAAACGAAAATATTTGATTTTATTTATTTTATGTTTCCTTAAAATGGCGTTTCTGAAAAAATGTTGCTTATATGTTTCCATTCATAGGATTATTGGAAAATGGATTTGATTTTTTCGTTTGTGGTAGTATCATAATTTACCAAATAAGGAAAGATTCTCATCACCCAAGTTTCAGTTGGATAGAAACTTCGAATCATGCAACTTGTGTAGTATGATGAATGAGAATTTCATCTTTGGGAAATTAAGACTAGTTGCTTGTTCACATGTGTATGTGAGTCAAGTGAAGGACTAGGAGATCGGGTACACTTGGTTGTGTGCTGATCAGGTCGACCACAAAGAATGATAAGGCTATTCTTCATGATTTACTAAAATTTAGTAAAGATGGTTATGCTTACAAGCTTAAATGTAGTTCTAGAACATTGAAAAGGTTTCAATGTATGACAAGATGAATGAGTAGAATAAAATTAGGCAGAAAGATAAAAGTTTCTCCAATCTAAAAAGATGGGAGAGTGCTTTAGTATCATGTTTTGTGATCATCTTAAAGATTATGTAAAGCCATATCACAATTGATCCTCTAAGGACATCTTAGTATATTTGTTTGACTAAGAAAATGAATCGTGAATTGTTGAAATGGTTAAATCAAGAATATGACTCATACTTCGTTTTCAAAACAAGTCTTAGAGTCATACTCCAAGATTGTAACCTTGAGTTACATAATCTTAAGAAGGGTTTTTAACACTTTTCAAATGTAGAGTAAAATGCTTTCTAGTCTTGTACATTTGAAATTGATAAGTTGTGATATTTTGGATAAAACAAAGAACAACTAAGACCAATGGTGTGAAGTGTTTTCTTGATAAGAATCCGCACTAACTCATGAATATTTGTTTGTCAAGAAATGGTTCTTCACATAGAGTCTTATATGTCAAGAGGTCAGTGGGAGTTCTAAAGATCTTGAAATCTTTAAGAACTAATCAAGAGTAAACCTATTGTTAAACACTAGCACATGACTTGAGGTTTATAACCTATCGCATTGACATATTCGTGTTTCTATGCACATTCCAGTTAAAGTTGACTATGCATGTGGGTTCTGTGAGTTCTTAGTTGTTTTCATAAGTACTTGGAAGCAATGGTAATCCCTCGTGCTACCAGGTGGCAAGAAGTTAACATTGAACAAGTTCAGTCCATATGAGTTTGCATTTGTCACTAACCACCTCTTGTATTTATGTTTTTTTAACAAATTCACATGGATAGGAACAAATACACCATAAAATCTAAGTGTCATAAGGTTTCTCTCTTATTCATGAAAATGATGGTGAGGAAACGCTTTCACTGAATAGATTTTAAGTAGATAGCAATTGTGATATTCGCATTCTCAAAGTCGTTAGTGGAGCCTTGGACAACTATTGTTTTGATTCAAGTATAAAGTTAATTACTCGAAACATTATACAATGAATAATGAGTAATCAATATGGTGATTAAATAAAAGGTGTTCATTTACTCTCAGAAGTGTTTGGGGCCATATATGATTTGTATTATTCTTGTATTTCACTTTGCATGTTTTAACTTCCTGAATAACTAGGTTATTCAAACTCTCCACAGTCAATCATACTTTGGAAGTAAGTATGAATGAAGACTGTCATGAATTGGGCTAGTAGATGTCTAAGGTGTTTAGACATAGCAAAAGTTGCTGCAACATTCAAGAGTTGTGACAAACCGAAATTTCTATCTTGTAAAATCATTCAATTTAATCAAAGTCAGACTCATTTCTGCTATCTTTTAGCATTGTTTAGGGTCTGTTTAACTGTTGTAAGCCTAGTACCTTCAAGAAGGAATGTTATGAAGTGTATTCTAGAGTGCAGTGTGTTGCATTCAATCCAGAAAATCCATTCATAAGGAGTTTACAGCCGTAAACTAGAGTTTACAACCGTAACCACCTTGTTGGCCGTAAACTCATGTCCATATATGAGTTTTATCCTCATTTCTAGTCATTTCTTACACTTCCACGCCTAGATTTCAGATTCTCTCTAAGCTATAGTCAATATTTCCACCTTGATCTTCAAAAAAGTAAGCATTTCTTCCATTTTATTAGGTGTTATTCTTCTTAATCTAGTAACACCCTTTGATTTCATCCATGAAATACATCTTTTTGGGTTAGATCTTCAAGAACACCAAGAATATACACTAGTTTTTGGACCTTAAACACCCCCTTCAAGCTTCAAAATGTAAGTAATCTTCCATATACTAGTTATCATATAGAAGCTCTTATCTTACACCCTTGAAAACAACCCTTTTCCCAAGAACAATGAGAGTTTACGGCCATGAGCATCTCCCTTGGCCGTAAACCGTTGTTAAGGTCCCTAGTTTGGCCATAAACTCTTGTTAAGGCTAGGAATGGGTCAAGATACACTTCCTTGATGCTAAAAAGGACCATAAAACACTCTTTGGCACATGTCTTCATGAGTGTACGACCGTAAACACATAGGGTCGTGAAAGGACCATAAAACACTCTTTGGCACATGTCTTCATGAGTGTATGGCCGTAAACACATAGGGTCATAAACCACATCATCGTAAATACATTGGGTTGTAAACATCATGGCCGTAAACACCATGTGTGGCCGTAAAACCCCTTTGTGTGCAATCACATGTGATTGTAACACTTCAATCCAAGTGATTCCTAGTCCCTAAGGTGGTTCCCTATCATGATTAGTTGTTATATACACTAATTATATCCATATATGTACCATTATATGCTTATTAGGACCCGTTTGTGCTCGAGGCTTCATTTAGCACTTAGCATCCTACAATCGATCTTACTTTCGCATAGCTCACTACAGGTGATTTCATACCCCTTAATCTATATTTTAAATGATTTTAAATGCTTTTGTGGGGGGAACGCAAGTTGATAACATTATAGTTGTTATATCAATCACATGTGATTAATAACTATCAAACAAGTGGATTTTCTTATACTTCAAACTATTTTATCAAACAAACTCTTCAAAACATTTTATAAACTGACATCAGGTCATCTGTTACATTCAAATGGTTAAAATTCTTTTATATGTTAAACTCTTTATTAAACTTTTTAAACTTATATATATTGTTAAAATCATGTCTATATAGATATAGTTATATAAGTAAGTTTGAAAGGACTTAGGACTGATAACTCACTTTATTTCCTATTCCTTGTTTGGTTGTGAACATAGGGTATCTGGTTGTTTATCCGAGTGTCGTTTGAATCTTAGTTATATATTATGTATATATGTATAGATATAAAAGTTCTTACATCAGTTCCACACCTTTGGGTAGCAAAGGTGTACAAACATACATAGCCATTCAAGCAACATTACTAGTAAACTATAATAGATATAGTTTAGAGGTTCACTACTCACTATTTCTAGTACAATGAAACATACAAGAGTCAGTTCATTAATGAGTCAATACAAGCTTACTATTATGAGAAACAGAAAGAGCATATTATGATGAGAAACGAAGAGAACATACACTACACAATACAAGAGAACATACTATACACTAGAACAGAAACAACATGCAATACACTAGAGCATACTATACAAACACTAGAACTCTATAACATTAATGTGAGCCACTACTTCATGGCATGGAAATCTACTATTGTGTCATGTTTTGTAACCAGAGTCTCCTGGAGGGAGAGCGTGGATTTATGTATAGATCTATACAGGACTGACCGTCCTACACCTTGCTGCTAGCTACAGTGGGACCTGCAGGTCTACGGGTGACGAATGTAATACTATTTCGACATCTTTGAGAATCATGTTTTACTAGTTGATCACATATGGTTACAATCATATCACATTTTACCTTAGTTAATAAACTGGTTTAAGGTAGTTAGTACATTGGTAGTTACTTAAATACAATGCTACACTACATCGTTATTTTCCATTACATTCACATCACGATCTTCTCACATAAACCGTAATGTAATATATTTTGGTAATGATAGTTACACTTGGGAAATATGCACACTCTACAAACAAACAACACACAGAACATTCGGGCCTTGGTAGAAGGTTCCTTTTAGTAGAAAATATAGGATTTTCTAGGAGATACAAACATTTACTACGAACACTTACAAACATTTACATCAAACATTTTCAAACAATTTCATACAAGCAACGACACTAAAATACTTATGAACTCACCAGCTTTAATGTTGATCTATGCTTTCAAAATAACTTGTATTCTCAGGTCACCAATTGACAGGTACCGATGACCAGGTTTTGAGAAGACGGAGCTTTTAAGACTCGTTTATATTTGGATTATTCATTTTTGGTGTCTTATAAACTATACAAAGAACACACTTGTATTAAATTACATTATTAATGCAATGGATGATGTTGTTGCTTTTTTACTATTATGCATTGTTGTGATATTGTATATGACGTCCTCCACCCCAGAACGTTTCTGTCGTTCAGGTTTTGGGGTGCGACATGAGTGCTCATAAGTTCTGAGTATTGGATTAAACCTGCACTTACTTGTATCACTTCATGTAATTTATATCAAGTGATCGTTAGATGGTAATATCATATAAGTCTTCAAACCTAGATATATGAGTTATTGACTATGAGTTGGTTGTACATTGATTGTACGAAAACGCATAAGTAACTTGTTGTTATAAAATGTTCCTTTGTGTATGATTCAACAAGTAGTTAGTACAAGCATATGAGTCGAAGTTTATCCGTTCCTTTTACCCCATGTGGATAAAAGCAATATCTATGGGCCCCTTGATGATTTAGTGATGACAAACGTAAGTGCTCGGACAGGCCTGGACTGATTTGATATGTTTAATTAGTCAGTCATCATAAATCGGAAATCGGGAAACTACAGATAGAGAAAGACACAGATTATAATCCATGTCTTAGTTCATATGATATCTAGAATGGAGGAATATATGATCCCTTATCTAATGGACATGTCATTGACGAGGTCAGACTTCGACATCGGCTTTTAAGAGCTACGATTGCTAGTCATGTTTTGGAGTCGTGCTTGCAATAATAGTTTTAGACTTATCCAAGTCGGAGATTGTTGGATTAGATTTCTAAACCCATAACTATTATTGGTATGTACTTGACCCGACAGTAGCGTGGTCCATTTGGATTGCATATCATCAGGACAATTTGTTAGGAAGGATTCTTGAGAGAAGGTTATATATATGATTTATTAATATATTATAAGTTATAATATATTAATATGAAATCATATGTTTTAATTAGTATTGATCAAGAATAAATTTAGTGATCAAAAGAGGCTAATTTAATCCATGGGGACTAGAATGGTAATTAGTTATATTTATATTTATATGTGTTGGGCTTATGATCCATGTTGGACCATGTTTATGTATGGATACATAAAGAGTTGGGCCATATGAACCATGGGTCATAAACGCATGGGTATGGATTTGGGTTATACCGATGACCCTTGGAATCCTAGATATAAATAGGTTACTCTATGACCAAAATCGTGTGCCTATGTTCTAAGAGTTCATATGTGGTGTTTTGGGTGTTAGGAATTCTCTCTCAAGATCCACCTTTGTCCATGGTGGGTTGTGATTCCATTTAAGGCTTGCACACTATTAGGGCTAAGATTTTAAAGGCGAAATACAACAAGGTTTCAAGCTACATAAGAGGTATGTCATCTTAACTAGTATTTTATATCGTTTATATCATTTGTATGCTAGTTATAGGGATAATGCTTTGGAAACACCATTACATGTATAATTAGAGAAAGCATATATCCAAGGCATTTAGGGTTGTATGTGAACCATAGGATGTTGTAGTATAATAAAACCCAATATCGTGATCAATCCAAACATGTTGGTTCTTCTTTGGTGGTTCAAGGCAATAGGGAAAAGCACATTAGGAATTGGTCAAGTAGATCTTGCGACACTTGAAGGGAATGCTTGATGTTTTTCTGGTGTATGGTGCAGATGCACGACATACAGAATTGGTTGGATTGATAAACCTGGACAGTGATCTGGAGATTAGAAGATCATTGGTGTTTGTTCTTGTTCAGTCTTGTTTTGAATGTGCAGAAACCAATCATGTTTATGACAGGTTATGCATTCAATAGTTTGATGCCAAGGAGAATCCGGAAGACAAGATGACCACTACGTTGCCTAGAGAAAAGTTCAAGCTTTTCTTCGACTTGATGGATGTTCGCACGAGGAATGTTCCTTCGGCGCTTGATGGTAAGAAAGGAAAGGAAGTTCTTATTTGAGGCGGAATTCACAGGATGCTCAAGTGAAAGCGCCGATTGTTAAATGCGACTTGAGCATTTGGAGCATTCTCATGGAGCATTTAGAGCACTTGGATCTCAATAGACTACTAGAGGCTCATAGAGCAATTGATAAAGGAAAGGATCATTTGAGATGGATCTGGATCATTATACAAAGGAACGTATCATGTGACAAAGGAACAAATCTTCCAAAAGGAGGTTTAGAGCAACTTGGAGTGGCATGGAGCAACATAGAGCTACTTGGAGCACTTGGAGCACATGGAAAAACATGGAGCACTTGGAGCAACTTGGAGCACTTAAAGCAACATGGAACATCATGTAGCGCCATGTAGATGGAAGTTGTGCCAGCCTTAGGGATGTTGCGCCAAATGATAACATGATGCGCCATCATGTTTGAAGCTGCACCAACATGATGTTGAGTCATGAAGATGTTGTTGCTGTTTGATTAATGTCTAAGTCCATAACTATAATTAGTAAGACTTGACCCGACTCGGCATGGTCCATTTGGGTTGCATGGCATCATGCACTTGGATAGACTAAATGAGAGAAATAAGATACTTAAGGTTTGTTAATATATTATAAGTTCTAATATATTAATAAGATTATCTAATTAGTATTGATCAAGAATTAATCTAGGATTAATCAAGTGATCAAAAGAAGACTAATTAAATACATGGGTTGATCGTGTAAATCATCCATACTTGTATAGTGGGCTAATGCTCCATGGATAATCAAGTTGGGCTAAAACCCATAGGATTCTCCATGGTGTATTTGAACCCATGGATCCAAGGAAATGGAAAGTCATGACAATTAGGGTTAACCCTAATTGTAACACACTATATAAGCATCATATTATTCACCAAAATTGGCCACTAGTATGTGTAGAAAAAGGGCTAGCCGATTTAGGAGTGTTCAAGTTTTCTCTCAAGTTATTCCAAGTGTACTTGGTGATGTGTGAACCATTTGAGGTGTCACACTTGAGGAACTAGGCACTCAAGCTTCATGAAGACATTCTACATCAAAGAGGTATGTATTCTATCTTGTTATATTCATTATTTTCTATGCTAGATTATGATAATACCTTGGATGTTCATAATTGCATGTATAATAGAGAAAACATAAATCCAAGATATTTAGGGTTGCATGTACACTTAGGAGTGTTAGAATGCTCAAAACCCAACAGTGGTATCAGAGTCTAGGCTTGTTTTCTTGTTATACTTGCAAAACTGCTTAAAAAATCGAAGTTGTTTGCTGTCTAGGCATCAGACTCGGCGTGTCCATCAGGAGACTCGGCGAGTCCATGCCTAAAAAGTGATCAAAACGATCCAACTCGCTGAGTTGGTTCATGCACTCGACGAGTTGGACCCCCAGACAGCATAAATTCAACTTTTTTGGCTGGAATTGGACTAGGAACATTACCCTAAGATGTTTTTGGACTTATAAACTTGTTTTTGATGTGGTAATGTTCATGCTAATCCAATTTCAAAGAGATAATTGTCAATAGATTTATGTTTTGTATTAGTTTAAGGTTTAGACTAATTACATGAAAACGTTTGATATGAATTATCTTGTTCTTATGAGTTGTTTAGATTAATAGAAAAGTTAATTGATTATGTGTTTTTAATCCATTTTAATCTAAGAGTTGATTCTAAAATGTGTTTTTGTAACTTGTCCTCAAGTTATATGAAAAGTCACATTTAAGTTTCATAAAACTCATAAAAGTTGGCAATGGTTACAAAATGAAGAGTCTTGTCTCGTTGAATGGTTTTATGACTCCATAACTTGTCCTCAAGTTATGGAAGTTCAAGAGTCACTTCATTAAGTAATAAAATGTGTAACCTTAATTAATTCCATATGTTATAAAATAAATAAAAGTTAATTTTTTTATTAGTTTAAAGTCTTCCATAACTTGTCCTCAAGTTATGTAACTTGAAGAGTTTTTTGGATTAAAACTACTTAAAACACGTAGGTAATGGAATTAATTAGTTTTGAATAGTTTCAAAACTTTCCCTCAAGTTTTGGAATTTAAAAATGCTTTCACTTATGAATACTTTAATTCCAAGTTAGCCCTTAGAATTTTAAAAGTTAAAATTCAACCCTTATACTTTATAATATTATAAGTTAATAATATTTATATATATGTATAAGAGTAAAGTCACTCTTACCATTATTAGGCCTCGTTCACAAAGCCGGTCTATAAAGGGGGTATAAGGTTACTTCCTATAAAATGGCAGTTTAATGGGTGTCCACTCTCACCCACCGCTTCTTTGACCGGTGGAGGGTCGTTAGCCGAACGGGTAGGACAAGGACTAGAATTCTCCCTTCATTAAAAGTATTAATGATAAATACTAAGTAACTAAACCATTTATTAATACCCAATCTTAGTTACTTAGGAAAATGTGAATAAGGTGCTAATCCATGAAATTACACTTTGCACTTTGTTTAAGTCGGTTAGAGGAGCATGTGTGGTTAACCGGCACACTAACTCGTATTTAACAAGCTAGGCAAACGGTAACTTAATGTTTATCATAGTATCGATGCAGCGTGTGTGGTTAACCGGCACATCAATTGAGGGGTAAACATTTAAGGGTACCAAGTAATTTGCATGGTTACTTCACACCTTGTTTTGTGATCCTCGACATCCCAGTCACAAACCCTGAAGGGCACACTCGAGATTGAAACATGCCATTGAATAGTTCAATGAATCTCAAAAGATCTAGGAGTTTCAAATCCAAGTAAAACCTAATTAAATTATTTCGTTTTCATGGTGGAACTTGGTGAATCGTCATTCACCTACCTTCAAATATTTTATAGCTTGTATTATGGCATCCCTCTTCCAAGTTATAAAGTATTGTGTTGGGTCCTAGCCTTAATATTTCATAATGGGTGTTATATTAAGTACTTTAGATCAACTATCTTGAATATCTCCCAAAAGATGTCTGGTTTAGACATTTATGATCTTCCCAAATCTTTTGAAACAAGCTTTCCTAAAATGAAGATGATGTCCCATGGAAATCATACTTCTTTCACCTCCTCCAATTATTCTCCCTAACCCAAAAGTTCTTGAAAAGTTTAAGGTCACTCAAGTCCTAATGGCAAGGCAAGGTCTCGTGTTATCACATCTTGGAGATGTAGTCACATATTGACAAGCCGGGAGAGTTGGGTGTCAAAGTCTTGAGAAAGTTGGTGGCTCAACTACTTTCTAAGTCACATAGTGAGTTCTTTTGGAATACCTATGAAACAGACTATGACAAGACCCTTAATGATCTTATCTATTTGCTAAGATCAACTTCCTAAAACGTTATGGACATTGACAATGATGACATTGGATATCTAGTAAAGCTCTCTCTTCCCAGTGGAAAGTGATCGGCCATAGTCAACTCGGTTGACCAAATGGTAAAGATAAAGGCTAAGTCTGTGATAGTCCCATGTTCCATTACCAAAGCGTCCATATGTTGAATTGACAAAGAAAGGGAAATTGGTTACGAAGCTGCCAAATTTTCCTAAGGATGTTAAAGTCAATAAGTTTGACTCTACTTCAGCTAAAGTCCACTATCTAACTCTTCTAAGTTTCTACTATGAGATTCTTGATACATGATGTGACCGGGTCACATGGTGATGTTTTAAGAATCAAAGAAAAGTGAAGAAACTTAAAGAAAGAATATGATGAATCTGATCGCGTAGATGGATTTCTATCGCATAGTTTGAAGATCGGATTCTTGAGCTACTTCTTAGGATTTATGATATATTGCTTAGGAATATATAACAACAAAGTTTTCATGTGCTTTTGCAATGTAAGGATAGTTTTCCCCAAAGTTTTCAAATAAAAGGAAAATTTCTGATTTTATTTATTTTAAAATATCCTTACAATGGCATTTGTGAAAATTTTTGTTGCTTATATGATTCCATTAATAGCAAGAGTGGAAATACGAAATTGATTCTTTCATATTTGGTAATGTCTAAATTTACCAAATAAGGAAAGATTCTCATCACCCAAGTTTCAATTGGACCGGAACTTGGAATCATGCAAGTTGTACATCATGATGAATGAGAATTTTCAGCTTTGGAAAATTAAGACTAGTTCCTTGGTCACATGTATATGTGAGTCAAGAGAAGGACTATGGGATCGAGTACACATTCTTGTGCATTGGTCAAGTCCACCACAAAAGATTGATAAGATTATTCGTCATAATTTACTAAAGCTCACTAAATATGGTTACACTTACAAGTTTAAGTGTATTTTTGAGACATTGGAGAAGGTTCGGATGTATGGTAGAGCAAATAAGAAGAATCAATTTAGGCAGAAAGATAAACGTTTCTCAAATCTAAAAAGATGGGAGAGTACTTTAGTATCAGTTTTTATGATCATCTTAATGATTTAGAGACCTTATCACAATTCATCCTCTAAGTGGATTCTGATAGCTAAGAAGAGGAGCTATGAATTGTTGAATTGGTTAAATAAAGAAGATGAGTCATATTTCATTCCAAAACAAGTCTTAGAGTCATACTCCAAGACTGTAAGATGGGTGCCATATCTTAAAGGAAGGTTTCTTAACACTAGTCAAATGTAAGAGTAAAAGTTTTCTACTCTTGTACATTTGAAATTGGTAAGTTGTGATGTTTTGGATAAAACAAAGACCAACTTAGGCCAATTTTGTAAAAGTGTTTGTCTTGATTAGAATCCACACTATCTCTTGAATATCTAACAAGAAAGTCTTATATGTCAAGAGGGCAGTGGGAGTCTTAAAGGTCTTGAAAGTCTCAAGAACTAATCAAGAATAGAACCTGAAGTTCTTCACTAGCACACGACTTGAGGTTTATAACCTATCGTGTTGACATATTCTATGCCCATTCCAGTTAAAGTTTGCTTTGCATATGACTTCTGAGAGTTCTCAATTGGTTGCATAACAACTTGGAAGCAATGGCAGGCCCTTGAGCTGCTAGATGGCAAGAAATTAAGATTGAGTTCAGTCCATATGAGTTTGGATTTGTCATTATCCTTTTCTTGTGACTATGGTTTTGACAAGTCACATTGATAAGAACACATACACCATTAAATCTAAGGGTCATAAGGTTTCTCTCCGATTCATGAAAATGATGGTGAGGAAACACTTCCACCAAGTAGATTTGAAGTAGATAGCAATTGTGATATTTTCTTTCTCAAAGTCATTAGTGGAGCTGTGTGGTTAACCGGCACACTAACATGGACTTGTGAGAAGTGGCAAAGGTCTAAACAATTGAGACTATGATTACGGAATCCCTATTCATAGTTCTAAAATTGTTTAGAGACACATGTGAGCTATATAAAAGAGGTGTATGATTTTGATAAAGTTTTATCAAAACAATCTAGTATCAGAAATCTAAACTTTGGTAAGAAAGTCAGCTAATTTCTGAGTACATGTCAAAGCTAGTGGGAGCATAAGTGTTATGCTAATAATCATCATGTTAGTGGGAGCATGATAATTATGATAAAGGTTGCAAGTTAGCAATGTTAATTATAGAAAACAAAAGGTTTCAATTGGGAAAAAGTTGTTTTTCTATAATTAAGGGAGAGGAAATTATACTTCATCTCAAATCTATAAGCTTAGATCATGAGGTTTTAATCATTTAGTCAAGGATATATAAATGAATTTCATGTTGGAATGGCTCAACATAAGGAAATTATGTATATGGGTCCATTATTTGCGTTCTAAAATTTGATTATGATTACGACATCGCTTTTCATAATCTGAATTATGAGAACTTGGCAAATAGAAATGGAAATGTTATAGCAAAAGACTGGTTTAGTCTTTATGTGAAACATCATGAATCGTGTCCCATATGCTTCGGATATAGGATCGATTACATGTGCTATATTCATCCTTTCTTAAATTTTCCAAATGCCTGGGGCATTAAGAAGGGAAAAGGTCTAGAATTGGATATGACTAAAAGGATTAAACAATTGTCGAGGACAATCTAAGGTTTACCAAAGATTGGTTGCTCGAGGACAGTTGGAAGTATAGTGATAATTCTGGAAGGACCATATTGACATAGTCTGTAAGGAGGCTACTCTTGTTCATAAGTGATAGTCAAAATGGAATCTTGAAATGTTTCAAAGTTAGAAATTATGAAATATGTGTAAGATTAGGAAACTTAATGCAAGAAGGATGTTTCCAAGGAGCTGATCTCCGTTGGAATGCTCTGTAATGATTGTTGTCAAGTCTTTCTGGCTTTGTGCATAATCATTACAAGAGGATCAATGTATATAAGTTTAGAATCTAACAGATTTCAGTAAATGGCATGAATTTGGAATTCTTGCATTTGCAGTAAGGATTTGGGACTGTGAAATGAGAATCATTGGAGTTATGTTCAATTGATCTATTTCACAAAGTAAAGATCATAGACAAACATAGTATGCATACTTGGTGTATGACATGACTAGTGTTTAGAAAACATAGTGTACATGCTTTGAGCATGGGACAACTATTGTTTTAAATTCAAGAATAAAGTTGATAACTGAAACAGTATAGAATGAATAAATGTGTAATCATATGGTGATAAATAAAAGGTGTTTTATTTATGTTCATAGGTTTTGATACCATATTGGATTCAATTATTCTTGTGTTTCCATTTTGCATGTTTTGACTTCCAGAATAAACTAGGTTATTCTTCCGGAATGACTAAGTTATTCAAACCATCCACAGTCGGTCATATGTTGGAAGTAGATATGAATTAAGACTGTCATGGGTTGGCTTCTAGAGGTCTAAGATATTGGACAAAGGGCTACAACACTCATGAGTGCTCATAAGTTCTGAGTATTGGATTCAACCTGCGCTCATTGGAATCACTTCATGGATTTCGTCACGAGTGATCATGAGACGATAATATCTTATATTCTTCAAACCTAGAGATATGAGTTGTTACTCTGAATTGGTTGTATATTGATTGCACGGAAACGCATTCGGTAACTCGGTGTTATAAAATGTGCCTTTGTGTATGATTCAACAAGTAGTAGAAAAAGCCATATGAGTCGAAGTTTATCCATTCATTTTACCTTCGGGATAAAAGCGATATATGTGGGCCCCTCCATGATTTGATAATGACAAATGGAAGTGCTCGGCCGGGCCAGGACTGATTTGATTTGTTCAATTAGTTAGTTGTCATAAATCGGAAATCGGGAAACAACAAATGAACAGAGAGAATGATTATAATCCATGTCTCAGTCCATATGATATCTAGAATGGAGGAATATATGATCCCTTATCTAATGGACAAGTCATTGACAAAGGTCAGAGTTCATCTACAAGGTCGGAGTTCGACAGAAGCTTTTGAGAGCTATGATTGCTGGTCGGTTCTTGAAGTCATTCGCAATAATAGTTTTAGACTTATCCAAGTGGGAGACTGTTGGATTAATGTCTAAGTCCATAACTATAATTGGTAAGACTTGACCCGACTCGGCATGGTCCATTTGGGTTGCATGGCATCATGCACTTGGATAGACTAAATGAGAGAAATAAAACACTTAAGGTTTGTTAATATATTATAAGTTCTAATATATTAATCATATTATCTGATTAGTATTGATCAAGAATTAATCTAGGATTAATTAAGTGATCAAAAGAAGACTAATTAAATATATGGGTTGATCGTGTAAATCATCCATACTTGTATAGTGGGCTAATGCTCCATGGATAATCAAGTTGGGCTAAAACCCATAGGATGCTCCATGGTGTATTTGAACCCATGGATCCAAGGAAATGGAAATTCATGACAATTAGGGTTAACCCTAATTGTAACATACTATATAAGCATCATATTATTCACCAAAATCGGCCACTAGTGTGTGTAGTAAAAAGGCTAGCCGATTTAGGAGTGTTCAAGTTTTCTCTCAAGTTATTCCAATTGTACTTGGTGATGTGTGAACCATTTGAGGTGTCACACTTGAGGCACTAGGCACTCAAGCTTCATGAAGACATTCAACATCAAAGAGGTATGTATTCTACCTTGTTATATTCATTGTTTTGTATGCTAGATTATGATAATACCTTGGATGTTCATAATTTCATGTATAATAGAGAAAACATAGATCCAAGGTATTTAGGGGTTCATGTACACTTAGGAGTGTTAGAATGCTCAAAACCAAATAGTTTCTCCATCAAGAAGGGAAGTTGTTCCATGAAAGAGATGTTGCACCATCATGGACCATCTTGGTACATGATGTGCCATCTTGATTCCTTTGTTGTGCCATACTGATTCACGTATGCTTAGAAGATGATCATGCTCAATAAATACACCATGTTGTGCCACCATGACGGATCTTGGACCATTAGTGATCATGATGCTCCACTTGTGCATCATGTTGCTGCACTATGGCCAAGGTGGTCCATCATGTGTGTTGTTGATGCACATGGGTTGTATTACATGGAAGAATGTTATAGAAGATGCTGCATGGTGGAATATGATTGGTTGTCACCATTCATGGGTGAATGGGCTTGGCACATTAGGGTTTTAGGTCTAATGCGTCAACTATAAATATGGATGTCTGCTTAGTCATTTGAAGAGTCTAGTATCTTGTATCCTTAGTGAGTAGGAAAAATCTTTGGTGAATTGTACTTGTAACCTCTGTTTGGAACTCTGAAATAAAAAAATACTCCCCTCCTGCATGTGGACGTGGGTCACCTTGACTAAACTAAGTAAATAATGTGTCTTTGTGTGCTTATAGTTTTGCTTGTTATCTACATTACTTCCTAACAAGGGTCATCATAACATCGCAAGTGGCATCAGATTTGTTCTGAGTCTTGACAAGTATCACATGTTTTCCCTAACAATATATGATTATATCTCTCTGCCATATAATCATATATTATTGACTAAATTGCACAAATGGTCCCTGTGGATTGTAAAAAATTATCACTTTGATCCAAAAATGCTTGGACTAACACCAAAGATCCAAACTTTTCATTTTGTTGTGTCACACCCCCGAACCAGACGGCGGAAACGTACAGGGGCTCGTGTGATTAACAATTGAATTACAATGAATACACATGAAACATAACACATTCATCACCAACATTAAATATAACAACCAGCATTGTTCACATCAAGTACATTGTTTTTAAGTTACATAAGTTCAAAGTATTAAAAGTACGATGAGTGGTGTTAGATAAACAAAACCATACACACTTGAAAATCTTCCAGCTTAACGATTACCTGAGAATACAAGTTATTTTGAAAATGATCAACATATATAATGTTGGTGAGTTCATAAATATGTTTGAGTAAAAGTCTTTCTATCTTTCGTAACAACCCGGAAAATCCGATATTTTCTGTAAAATGTCTGAAAATGATTTGAAAATCAAGTATAAATGCATGTGTGAATTTCATAGTTGTAACATATATGGATGTAGTTTAGATTTCTTGTATTATAAGGAAGTGATAATTGTATTTGAATATTTCCCCAGAAAATCCGATATTTTCCAATTTATAATAATGTCGAGGTTCTTGTATCGTTAAATAAGTTATTTGGTATTGACACAATCCAAGGGTTAATCTTTGAAATGTTAAATTGGTATTGAATCTCAATATGAGCCGTTATTACGATACATGATAATGACTAGATTGCCTGTCTTGGCATTTTTTTTCAAATGCCAATATTTGCTTAAGGTTTTGTCGCCCTAGACTGACCTAGTCTAGCTGTAGAGAACAGCTAATACCATCTCCAACCCATCTCCATTTTGCCCCATAAATGGAGTAAATAATGTTTCATCTCCAACCCTACTCCATTTTTTACCCCATTTTTTACCCCAAAAAAGTATATTCCTAGAATATTCCATTTTTATAACTTCTATATATTGTCGAATACACCCCTCTACTAATTAAACTCTATATTTATGATTAATTAATATAAACTCGTATATAACATGATATTATAAATATTAAATATTGCATGTAAATTATAATTAGTAGACAAAATAAACTAAAAATGTATAAAATAAAAATGAGAGGGACTAAAGTTGACAACCAAACTTCACCTCCATTTTTGGAGATATGAATAGTATTCCCCCATATATGGAGGAATACTATTCATATCTCCAAAAAGGGAGGTGAAAATGGGGTAGGGTTGGAGAAGAATAGGGGAAGAAATGGAGGAAAAAAATGGAGTTTGGGGTGGGTTGGAGATGCCCTAAGGCGTGGCGGGTCACCCCATATAGATCTATACATAAACTCTAGCTCTCCCTCTAGGAGACTCTGATTATAACTACAAGCTAAGATTCTACACTCAAGGTGCCAACCTACACGTCTCACTAGATTCTTAACCTTTCGTATTATGTTTAATGTTTACGAGTATGTGGTATGTTATCAAATCCAAAGGTACATGTATAAGTATATAAAGATCAATACTTATGTAAGGGTATAGTTACGATATACTAAGCATGTGAATTTCAGTCCAAGCCCAATTAGCATGTAAGTGGGTCACAAAGGCCTAATAACATGTAAGTGGGTAATGTGGGCCCAATAGGTAGGTAATGTCAATATTGGGCTCAATATACATTTGAATGGGCCCTTAAGGCCCATTGTCCACATAATGTCAGTATTAAGCCCAATAAATCTATTATCGATGTATTTCGACCGTTCGTTATTGTTTCGTTGTTCATTTTAGCTTGTGGTTTACCAAATTTATTATAAAAAGTCTCCTTTTTCGTAAGAGAACATTTTTGGTCAAAAACCTCAAATTTTCAATTAAGGCCCAAAGTTTTGGAAAAATGACACTTTAGTTCATAATTTGTAAAAATTTGTAATTTTGTCCCTAATGTCTAGATATTCACGGTTTTAGTACAAAATATATATTTTGACATTTAAGGCCTAGTGTTACAGAAAAATGCATTTCCAGCCCCTTGTTTGTCAAAATTTATAGTTTCGGCCAAATTTTAATAAAAGTTACATTTTTGGTCCAATTTGGAAATAAATATTATTTTCACCCCTAAATTTGGTTTATTTACATTTATGACTCAAATTTTGCTCAAATAATGTTTTTAGTCCCAAAACATTCCCTTTTTCACAATTTTGGGCCCAAAACCGTGAGGCCCAAAAGTTTGGCCCATTAAGATAAAATTTACATTTTTCCCCTATAAAAACATAAATGTCACTTTTTACCCTTATCCTTTGTTTTCATGACAATTTTGACCCTTAACAAAGTTTTTGCCTTAAATTTTGGTATCTTAAACATATAACACTTTTAACTTGATAGTATGATGTATAAGGTGTCTTAGTTCATGGATCTTAACTCAATGTTACTTAAGAAGTCGTGATTTGCTAAGATCTAACATATTTTTACAACATAAACTAAGAAATCACACAAGACATGCATATAACACATAGATCTACACATTTTACTTGCATTCTCCCCCAAAAATCATTTGAAAATGAAAACAAGGGGGTGTGAACTCACCTTCGCTTGATGCTTCGGTTTTTGAAGAAGAATGGAAAGAGATGAGGTGATTTTTTGGCCCTAGCAAACTCCCTTGAGCAGTTTACGAACTTAGGTGATTCTAATGAGTTAGAACATGAAAGAAGGTTATGTCAGAGAGAATTTTTAGCATTAATATGGATAATATGTGTTTATATATAATAAACACTTAACTAGAAGTTGAAACCTTGAAGATTACTCTTGTAGCACAAGCAAAACTTTGAGATCTTTGATTAATGAAAAGGATGATTTTAGAGATGTTTTGGAGAGAATTTTTGAGTGTGTGTGTTGCTAGCCTACTCTTGGACGAAGATAAGAAGAGAGAGGGGAGAAAGATGAGGTGACTTTTCATGGAAATATGAGAGACCATTCCTTGTTACATGGTGAATAATATGGAGGTGGCACCTCCAAAGACAACCCCCCTCCCCCCCATTTCATTTTTTTGATAAATGGTGTTGGGCCGTGTAACGCCCCGGGTTTTCTCGGTACGTTTGGTTATTTTAATTTAATTATCCTTGTAACCTTGGGTTAATTTATTTAACCAATGTCTAATTTCTTATGTTATTGGACTCTTTTGATCATCTTGTAAACTCCTTTTATTGAAGTCCATGGGCTATGGGCCTATTTGCAAAGTCCATCTAGTTAATAGTACTTAATGTGTAAATTGAATCATTTGGAACACACACAAGGAAAACACTCTAAACCCTCCCTCTCTCTCATGTTTAGTTCCTTTTGATTTAGAATGTGTTGGAGGCTCTTATGGTCTATAAAGATGGTGTACTTGGTACCATATAGGTAGTGGCTCCAAATTTTTAAGGCGAAGACCACCGCCCCCAGTTCGAGATCATGCATGGTATAATTTACTTCATGAGTTTTTAGTTGTCTGGATGCGTAAGTAATTACCTTCCCGTGTTGCATAAGGACACCACCTAAACCTTGATTCGAAGCATCACAGTAAGCTATGAAGTCTTTGGTTCCCTCCAGTAAGGATAGCACTGGAGCACTACAGAGGGCTTGCTTTAAGGATTAGAAAGCAATTTCTTGCTTCTTGGTCCAGTTGAAGGGTACGCCTTTCTGTGTCAATGTGGTGAGGGGTTTGGCTATCCTGGAAAAGTTCTGAATGAATCTTCGTTAGTAGCTTGCGAGACCCAAGAATTGGCGAATTTTTGTTGGCGTTGCCAGAATTGCCCAGTTTTCAATTGCTTCGATCTTGGAGGGGTCCATATGTATTCCTTCCTGACTGACTACACGGCCCAGAAAGTTTACACTGTTGAGCCAGAACTCGCATTTGGAGAGTTTCACATACAACTTTTCAGCCCACAGGATTTCTAAAATATGTCCGAGGTGTTGGCTATGATCTTCTTCGCTTCGAGAGTACACGAGAATATCATCGATGAAGACAATTACAAATTTATCAAGGAATGGGCGGCAGCCTCGATTCAATTTACACATCAAGAAAATAAACTCTTATAGAGCCTCAAATTTGGTGTCGTCTTTGTTAGATCTAATCCGGGACGCCCAAAAGACGGCAATACTGGAGGAAAACATCAGGCGTGAGAAGATTGGGAAAGAGTTGCCTAAGATGGAACGAGACGGGCGGGGTTTGCTGACTCGCTACGGTAGGGGTTGGGTCCCATATACCGGGGGAAATCGGAAAACCCTAATGGATGAGTCTCATAAGTCAAAATTTTCTATCCATCCTGGTGCTACTAAAATGTATCGGGACCTTCATGAGGCTTACTGGTGGCATGGAATGAAGAATGATGTGGCTCGATTTGTGGAAGAATGTATGACCTGTCGGAAGGTCAAGGTGGAACACCAGAAACCGCATGGGAAGTTGCAACCATTAGAGATTTCCTGAATGGAAATGGGAGCATCTAACCATGGACTTCATTACAAAACTTCATAGAACTGCCCGAGGATCAGATACGATATGGGTGATTGTTGATCGTTTGACTAAGAGTGCTCACTTTCTGGCTATAAAGGAGAGCTCATCGGCGGAGAAATTAGCCGAGATCTTTGTTCGGGAGATTGTCTCATTACATGGGGTGCCCGTTTCTATCGTCTCTGATCGAGACACCCGATTTACCTCTCGATTCTGGAGGAAGTTTCAAGAGGAATTGGGCACACGATTACATTTTAGTACCGCCTTCCATCCGCAGACAGACGGGCAGAGTGAGCGGACGATTCAGACTTTGGAGGACATGCTTAGGGCGTGTGCGATTGATTTTGGGGGTAGTTGGGATGACCATCTACATCTAGCTGAGTTTTCTTATAACAACAGCTATCACTCGAGCATTAAAATGCCTCCGTATGAAGCCTTGTACGGGAGGAAGTGCAGGACGCCCGTTTGTTGGGGCGAGGTTGGGCAGAGGGTACTTGGGAGTACCGATATCGTGCTACAGACTACGGAGAAAATCCAAGTGATTCGGGATCATTTGGTCAAAGCGAGCAGTCGTCAGAAAAGTTATGCCGACAAAAGATGCTCCAATCTTGAGTTCCAGGTGGGAGATTATGTGTTGCTTAAAGTTTCCCCCTGGAAAGGTGTGATTCGATTTCGGAAGCGGGGAAAGCTCGGACCCCGATTCATTGGACCCTACAAGTTCATAGCTCGTGTGGGGAAGGTGGCTTACCGTTTAGAGCTTCCTGACGAGCTTAGTCTAATTCATCATACGTTCCACGTGTCTTAGTTACGAAAATGCGTTGTTGATGAGACCGCTGTGATACCACTGGAGGACATACAAATTGACGAGCGTCTCAATTATGTTGAGAAACCAATCGCTATTTTAGAACGAAAGACGAAAGCTCTTCGCAACAAGACTATAAACCTGGTTAAAGTGCAGTGGCAACATAGGAAGGGTTCGGAATGGACTTGGGAACCGGAATGCGAGATGCGGGTTCATTATCCGGATCTGTTTCTAGGTGTTGACTTCGAGGACGAAGTCCGTTCTTAGTGGGGGAGAGTTGTAACGCCCCGGGTTTTCTCGGTACGTTTGGTTATTTTAATTTAATTATCCTTGTAACCTTGGGTTAATTTATTTAACCAATGTCTAATTTCTTATGTTATTGGACTCTTTTGATCATCTTGTAAACTCCTTTTATTGAAGTCCATGGGCTATGGGCCTATTTGCAAAGTCCATCTAGTTAATAGTACTTAATGTGTAAATTGAATCATTTGGAACACACACAAGGAAAACACTCTAAACCCTCCCTCTCTCTCAAAAATCGACCCTCTCTCTCTCTTTGGGATCAAGAGCAGCCAAGGGGCTGTTTGGAGCTTAATTCTTGTTCATTTCCAGCCTTGATTCTTATTGGTATGAACCTCCTTATCCTTTCTTACGACTTGATTCATAACCTTGTTCTAGTTTTATGATTTCATCTTCACCTCTTCTCCTTCTTATTTTATTGTAATTGTATGTTATACATCATCTCAAGATCCTATCTTCACCCCATATATGGTGGATGATGGATCTAGGGGATTACATGTGGCAAAAGATCATGGAAACCCTAAAAGGGAGAATGATGATTTTATGTGCTTATGTTTATTTTCATGTTGATTATTATTACATCCTTGTGGCTAAATGAAATCCTAATGATCCCTAACCCTTTTTAGTACCACCATTATCATGGGGACTGAATTGGGATGATGAACACATCTTAAAATGTGTTTCAAAAGGAGAAGGATGGATAAGCCAAAAAGGAATCACAGGTGGCTACGATTCTGTTTTCCATCAGATCTGTAGTCATTTTGTAAAAATCATATCTGGAGATCTAGAACTCAAACGGACCCCAAACCAGTTCCAAAAGTTCAAACATTGAGTTGTCAAACTTTCTTAAGAAGGCAAACCTCACTGATAAGGGCTTTATCTATGTGAAAGAATGACATCTTTGCTGTTAGGTCTGATCCGGGTCTGTTCTGATATGTCATTTTGTTTTCATCATTTCTAAGGCTTGGAAAAGGATCCAGAGTGATTCCAAGTTTCTATATGTTCCTTATATTATGAATTTAAGATCTGGAGAATATGGGGTGTTATTTCCAATTATAAATTGGTTATAATGGATCCACACTCCAGGTTAGTGGGCAGTCACCAGATTTTGCTAGTGCTGTGATTGTCCACAATGTGAATTTTATATCTGGAGTTTGAGAGATGTTTTTCATTCAATTCCAACTCTGAGACTTTCACTTGTATGTCCTTTACTTCTCTTAATTTTCTTTTGGACGAATTCTACTCACAAGTTGGGTAGAATTGGCCAACATCACTTGACTGTATTGTTGGAGACAGAAGTGATACACCATTTTGTAAAATTCATATTTAATTCATCTTTTGGAGTTAGAATGAGTTCTTTATAGTTATGGAATCCTGAGCAATCATAGTTTCCTATAAAATTTAGTTAAAGCTATGTTTCTGTTTTAGATTTTGGAGTAAATCCGTTTTGAACAGCAGGTCTGTTTTAGAGACCTTGCTGTGATTACTCTTTTCTCAACTCATAGCTTCATTACTTCTCGTTTCTAACCTTTAGTCCTTCTTAGGCGAGGTTTTGAAGTTTGCTCAAGCTTGGTAGCATTATTTGATTGTTAGCCATCCTTAATACTCACTCAAGGTGAGTTCTCTCACACCGTTGTATTAATGATTGTGTTTGCTAGATAGCTCGTGTGTGATTATATGAATTTATTATAAAAGCATGCTATATAAGTATTCTTTTAATTCGTACATGTGCACTGTATGTAACTAATTATGGATATGGGGACACCACCAAAGGATACGGATTTACCGGTGCGGTGGGTAGGTAAGATCACCAACGTAATACTCTTCGTGAGGTGCGGTGATTAGGGCCAAATGATACGGGATCTTCCCGGTGCGGTTCAAACCTACAAGTCCTTCTCGTAATATAGACATTGATTCGTTCTTTGCCTTTATCATTATAATTGGAAAATGGATTAGGGCTAGTAAATATGAATGTTAGTACAATGTCTGTGTTTGAATTCACTAAGCTTCGTGCTTACGTTTTTCCCTTATAACTTTTCAGGTGCTAAGATTAAAGAGGCTAAGGCTTGACATGGAGCATCGGGACATCGCTACTAGTTATTTTGTTGGGACCTTATTATTATTATTACTTCCGCACTTATTTTATATGATTATTAAGTTGATGGATTATGTTATGACTATTTCAGTTGTTTTAATTTAATTTAAGATCGGTTTTAAAAGTTTAAAATTTTTGCAAAAAAAAAATTGGGTGTCACAGGCCGATGGTTTGGGCCAAGAAGGTAGGAATGGAATTGTTTGAGACCATTAAACTTTAGTTAGGATTTTTGGAACCTAATCATAAAATTTCCGGCCCATTGGGCTCATTAGGTAGTTCACAGCTCAAATAGAATAAAAGAATGGGTTTATGGCTCACTAAGGTTAATTGGATTAGTTATGGGCCAATAAGTCCTATTAGGGTTAGAATGAATCATTATAGGCCCAAATGGTCCAAAATGTTATAGATTTGTGAATTGGGTCCAATTAGAATCCAAATAGGGTTTCCAAGCCCATAATAATTGAATTGGATGCTTATTGGTCCATTAGGCCCAATAAGGAAATCCTAATATAAAATGGACTCAAACCGGGTTTCTTAGGGTTTTCATACTCTTTGATGAACATGAAAGGTGAATTCAAACGAGCATTGAGTGATATTTGCTTAGAGTATATGTTTTACAATAGTTGAATGATTACACAAGAATATAATTTCCTAGCTAAAATGCTAGTTGTGACATCATCCCCATGTTAGAGGGAATTTTGTCCCAAAATTCTTTTGAAAACTAGGATTGTGAAGGAAAGAATAAGTGAGGGTTCTTTTTCTTCTTCTAGTCTTCATGTTCCCATATGAATTCCGGTCCACGTTTTGCGCTCCATCGAACCTTCACAATCGGGATGCGACTTTGCTTTGTACGCTTCACCTCCCTATCCATAATCTTGATTAGTTCTTCGACGAACAAGAGATTCTCATTTATTTAAATCTCTTCCAAAGGTACGGCAAGGGTTTCATCTGATAGACACTTTTTCATATTTGAGACGTGGAACACTGGTGTACGTTGCTGAGCTCGGCAGGTAGCTGCAGCTTATAAGCCACTAGACCAATCCGGGCAAGAATATTGAACAGTCCAATGTATCGCGAGTTCAATATTCCTCTTTTCCCAAAGTTAATCATTCCCTTCCATGGAGAGACCTTTAACAACATGCGATCCCTGACTTGAAATTCTAGTAGCTTTCGCTGCTTGTCAGCATAACTCTTCTGTCGGTCTCGCGATACTTGAAGTCGAGCTTTGATTTGGACTATCTTTTCGGTCGTTTCACGGATGATTTCGGGTCCTGTAAGAGCACTGGTTGGAGATTGCGCTTTTGCTAGTTGAGTATCACCTACCTCGGCCTAGCATAGGGGCGATCTACATTTACGACCATAGAGAGCCTCGAAGGGAGCAACCTTGATGCTTGTGTGATAACTGTTGTGATAAGAGAATTCGACCAGAGGCAAGTGGGTATCCATTGACTTGACGAAGTCAATCACACAAGCTCGGAGCATATCCTAGAGTGTTTGGATGGTACGCTCACTCTGACCATCTGTCCGTGGGTGGTCAGCAGTGCTCATATCTAGATGTGTTCCCATTGCCTTCTGAAGAGATTTCCAGAATCTTGAAGTGAATCTGCTATCTCGATCTGAGATTGTAGATACTGGCACTCCATGGAGTCTCATAGCCTCCTTGAGGTAGAATCGGGTAAGCTTCTCCATCTTGTAAGAATCTTTTATTGGCAAGAAATGAGCGGATTTTGTTAATCTATTGACAATTACCCAGATAGCATCTAATATGTCTGCTGTTTTTGGCAATTTGGTCACAAAGTCCTTAGTAATCCTTTCCCATTTCCACTCGGCTATCACTGGTTGTTGCAGTAGTACCTAGGGCTTTTGGTATTCCACGTTCACATTGGCGCAAGTAAGGCACTTGCCCATGAAAGTGGCTATCTCTGCCTTCATATTAGGCCACCAATATTGCTGCTTGATATCCAAATACATCTTATCTGACCCCGAATGAATAGAATGTCGCGTCTTGTGGGCTTCATGCATGATTACTTCTCTGAATCCCCTAACTTTTGGTACCTCGATTCTATTCATGAAGTAGTGAGTTCCATCGTCTTTAACTTCGAGCTCCTTCTCCATTCCACGTAGTGATTTACTAGCGACATTCTTCATCTTCAATGTGTCCAATTGAGCTTCCTTGATCTGTGATGCTAGATGAGATTGGATGGTGATTGATAGGGTTTTCACACGACAACTTGAATACTCCTTTCGGCTCAGGGCATCGACTACCACGTTAGCCTTGCCTGGATGGTATTTAATCTCACACTCATAATTATTTAACCGTTCAACCCATCTTCGTTGCCTCATGTTTAGTTCCTTTTGATTTAGAATGTGTTGGAGGCTCTTATGGTCTATAAAGATGGTGTACTTGGTACCATATAGGTAGTGGCTCCAAATTTTTAAGGCGAAGACCACCGCCCCCAGTTCGAGATCATGCATGGTATAATTTACTTCATGAGTTTTTAGTTGTCTGGATGCGTAAGTAATTACCTTCCCGTGTTGCATAAGGACACCACCTAAACCTTGATTCGAAGCATCACAGTAAGCTATGAAGTCTTTGGTTCCCTCCAGTAAGGATAGCACTGGAGCACTACAGAGGGCTTGCTTTAAGGATTAGAAAGCAATTTCTTGCTTCTTGGTCCAGTTGAAGGGTACGCCTTTCTGTGTCAATGTGGTGAGGGGTTTGGCTATCCTGGAAAAGTTCTGAATGAATCTTCGTTAGTAGCTTGCGAGACCCAAGAATTGGCGAATTTTTGTTGGCGTTGCCAGAATTGCCCAGTTTTCAATTGCTTCGATCTTGGAGGGGTCTATATGTATTCCTTCCTGACTGACTACACGGCCCAGAAAGTTTACACTGTTGAGCCAGAACTCGCATTTGGAGAGTTTCACATACAACTTTTCAGCCCACAGGATTTCTAAAATATGTCCGAGGTGTTGGCTATGATCTTCTTCGCTTCGAGAGTACACGAGAATATCATCGATGAAGACAATTACAAATTTATCAAGGAATGGGCGGCAGCCTCGATTCATGAGGTCTATAAATGCAGCGGGGTCATTTGTTAGACCGAAGGGCATTGAGAGGAATTTGTAATGACCGTAACGAGTTTAGAAAGCAGTCTTAGGAATGTCCTCATCTCGGAATTTAATTTGATGATAACCGGATCTCATATCTATCTTTGAAAAGTAACTAGCTCCTTGAAGCTGGTCAAATAGATCATCGATTCGTAGAAGTGGATACCGGTTTTTGATGGTGAGCTTATTTAATTCCCTATAGTCGATGCACATCCTGAAGGATCCGTCTTCTTTTTAACGAAAAGAACCGAAGCTCCCCATGGCGAGAAGTTGGGTCTGATGAATCCTTTATTCAGGAGTTCGCTTACCACATGGACCATTTTTGCGGTTTTGTCTTAAAAAGAAGAAGAATTAGTGTATAATATTTCAATAAAATAAAAAAGAAAATTGCAAAAATGGTCCTTTTTGGTAAAAAGAGTCAACTACAGAAATGGTCCGTAATGGTAAAATTTTTATTTTCAAAAGACAAAATTTCACAATTGGTCCATATGGTTTATAGAATATCACACTTTGAGGACTTCTTAGCAAAAAGTCACGCGACTGGTCCTTGTTGTTTGTAAAATTACATGAGAGGTCCTCCTGCCATTAAATCTAACTTTTCAACTGTTAGATTTTAATGGAAAAGAATATTTTGCCCTTATACCAATATTGCAATACACTACAAACCTCAAGGACCATTCGTGTAATTTTATAAATTTGAAAATTTATGTATATATAAATTATAAATATAAATTTCCTATATATATAAATTATAAATATAAATTTTATATATATGTATATATAGTTTTTCAACAACTTGATAATTTTTTTTTTATACTTTTGACATTTTATTTTCTATTTTTATTTTATAATTTTAGTTATCTATGTTTTTTTAATGTTTGTATTTATTTTGATTCAAGTAAATAAAATTATGTTCGATAAACCATATCGAAATATTTTTTTTCTTACTTATGAAATGAAACGTTAATGTTGTTGCTTTTTTTTTTTGAATTTTTTTTTGTTACGGTTAATTTATTTCTTTATTTATTTTTACTTTGATGTTCTATAGCTAATATCATTAGCAACTTTATGTTTGCATTTATCATTATCGTTATTTCACATTTTTTTTGTTTTTTTATATATACTTTGTTATTTATTATTCTTCTATTGTTTTTATTTATTTTGATTCAAGTAATGAAAAGTAGAAAAAAAAATCAAACCCCAAAGTTGTAGTGTATTGTAATATTGGTACAAGGAAAAAATAGTCTTTTCCATTAACAGCTAACAACTGAAAAGTTATATTTAACAGCAGGAGGACCTTTCATGTAATTTTACAAACCACAGGGACTAGTCGCATGACTTTTTGCTAGGAAGTCCTCAAAGTGCGATATTCTGTAAACCACAAGGACCAATTGTGAAATTTTGTCTTTTAAAAAAGTTAACAACCAAATGTTAAAAGTAACGAAATAGGGATCAAAACCACAGCTAAACCACCAAATAAGGACCTTTTTTGCTAATAATTTTTTTCTTTGAACCTTATCAAAAGAAATCGGCAAATCACAGGGACCATTTTTGTAATTTTGTTTTTTGTATATATATTAACGTATGTATTAACATATTCTTTTTGGAAGAGACCAAAGCCTCGGGAAACACAATATTAACATAGTTTGAGGAAACATGTTTTGAAAACGCATGTGTACTCATTTCTTTTTCCACTAGATGATTTTTCGGAAAAAATAAATGACTTGCTAAAAAAGATTTTTAATTCTCAACATTTTTTATTTTTCAATTGAGCTTACATCTCCCTCTCTCTCTCTCTCTCTCTCTCTCTCTCTCTATATATATATATATATATATATATATATATATATATATATATATATATATATATAGGTAAAAGTTTAATAGAGAACCATTATTAATAAAGGAAACAAGGAACCAATCCAAAGTGTCGAAATTTAAAGCGATCAATGGCAAAAAAAATGTTGTAGGAAAGGTTGAAAATCAGGGAATCATTATATATATATATATATATATATATATATATATATATATATATATATATATATATATATATATATATATATATATATATATATATAAGTTCATTTGAGAAAAAAAAAGGTTGAAAATGAGGAATCATTATCAGTCACTTATTTATTTTTGCCCGCAAAAACCTCCGTCCTACTGGCGGAAATAGGAAAGGAATACACATGTGTTTTTCAACAAAACATGTTCCTTAAACTATGTTAATCATTATTTTAACATATACAAAAATATAGTTTTTTTCGTTTTTTTTTTTAATTTTTAAGGAGCTATTTTAATCGAAAAATGATTTTAAATATATCAAAATTCATAATTTTTTATTCTCTATAAACAGACATCCATATTGATATAGGTTTAAGATAAATTAATTTTTTTTTATTATAGTTTCAGCTATAGTTATTCATAAATGGATAAAAATTCATCGTATTTTTACTATAATACATTCGTTATTCACTTATGAATAAAAAAATATTTTTAACTTTTTTAACAGTTTGACTATCATTTATAGCACTTATTCATATATGAATAGCAAATTAAATATAACAAAATTCCGATAAATTTTTTATTCATATATGAATATAAAATATGACGACAACTAATACACATTTTATTCACATATAAATATAATATATGAAGAAAGATGATGTAAAAAATATATTTTAAGTAAGAAACTTTATTACATGTTATATTCATATATAAAGGATACTCAAATTATAAAAAAAGTTAAACATACGTTTTATTCATTAATGAATAACCAATGTATTGTAATAAAAATCTATTGAATTTTTATTCACTTATGAATAACGAGAGCTGAAACTCTAAAAAAATAATTTATTTTATTTTATCTTAAAACTATATCAGTATGGATGTCTATTTATAGAGAATAAGAAATTATAAATTTTGATATATTTAAAATAATTGTTCAATAAAAATCGCTTTCTAAAAACAAAAAAAATAAAAAAAATGTTTTTTTGTATATTCAGGTAATGATCGACATAGTTTAAGAAAACATCATTGGTTGGAAAACACATGTTTATCCGTTATCTATTTCGGCCGGTATGCCTAAGTGTATTATAATGATCAATGGCCAAGGAAATAGATGTACGCTTTTACATTGGACGCACGCATATCAGATTATACCAAAAAATCCACCTCCTTACCAACAAACTCACCACTTTTTTCGTTTAAAGCTTTTTTTAGCCCATATTTTTTATTAAAGAAAACCGAATATACCGTTGTTCTCGATTTTTCGTCCTCTTTTAATAGAGATCAATGTTGATATATAAAAAATAAACTTTTTTTTTTTGAAAAAAACCCACTTCATTTTTTTAGTTTTTTCAATATTAAGTTTATTTTTATCAAAAAAAATAATAATAATAATTATACCAAAGATATTAATTTTTTGTACTCTATTAATAAATATCAACATCGATTAAAAAAAAATCTCGAACAGTGTAGATTCACACTATGAATCTAAACCGTAAATATTTCAATTTTTAACATTCATAATGTGAAAAAGCTCTGATCTGTTCAAATTCACATTGTGAATCAAACTTATTATTATTCATATTGTGAATCTTAGAAGATTCACAATGCGAATATCAGAAGATTCACAATGCGAATCTGAAAAGGTTGTCAATACGAATCTGAACAGGTTCACAATGTGAATCTGAACTGATATATCGTTTTTTACATGAATATGAATCTATATTTAAAAAGTACAAAAAAGCATGAATTTTGATATATTTATTAATTTTTTTTCTATAAAAAAATAGACCTTAACTTTTCAACAAAGAAAACGAATTTATTTTTTTTTTGAAAAAAAAAAGTTTGTTTTTTATATATCATCATGGATCACTTTGAAAAGGAGACGGAAAATCGTGAACAACGGTATACTCGGTATTTTTTTCGATAAAAAAATGGCCAAAAAAAATTTTAAACGAAAAAAAGAAGTGAGTTTTGTTATAATCTGGTGTATGTTCGTCTATTGTAAAAGTCTACAACCCTGCCTTTTGCCGTTGATCACTTTAATTTTCGACGCTTTTAATTGGTTCATTGGTTCCTTAACTAATAGTGGTTCTCTATTGAAATTATATATATATATATATATATATATATATATATATATATATATATATATATATATATATATATATATATATATATATATAACTTATTGGATATTTCTATAATTTTAAGAGGTACCATACTTTTAGCAAAATGTACAAACATCTTATGGTCCAAAGAAGATCAATGCGTATTGTGTTCGTCCTTTTCCTCACATCTTGCCCAAATTAGATCCTAGATAGATGCTCTCTCACTTTGCCATTCTCTCCTTCACTTTTCTCTACAAACCCTATTCCAACATGTCAACAACCTGTTATCGTCATCGGGACCAACTATTCACCACCATATGAAACCTTCACAACCACTATCATCACCGCAGAAGACTGCCACTGCAACTAGGAATCACCGTTGCAACGAAGAATCATATTAGCATAAAATAAGGCATCTACGATGTCAGGCGATTTCAATGAATGGTTTGTCTCTTCTCTTTGCTCCTTTGGTTTTCTAATAACGCTATATCAAAATCAATGTACTTTACTGTTTTTTGTGATCAATTTTTGTTTTCATTTTTAGGGATTTAACTTTTGGTCGGTTCAGGTGACTCAAGTTTCACTAAACATGACGTCGTTTTATTTTGCTCTTGGTAATGTTGACTGTGTCTGTAAAGTTTTACCTTCGTATTGTGGACTATAATTTCACTTACTCAAACCAATTTCTTATTTTTCATCCATCAAATATGTATATACTTCATTAAAATGGTTGGATTTTTTTTTGTTGATTTGCAGTTGCAGATACCCACACTTCGTAGTATATATCGACTGTGTTTATTTTCTTATTTCCGAGGTTGATTTTGTCCTCAATAACCTCATGAATGTTTCGATTTCGAGTTTTGGGTTGCTTATTAATGTTTTAGTTAAGGCTTTTTCCCTAAAATTTATAGCATAATGAACTTTGAAGAAGAATCATATTTTGGTTTTATTTGCTCCTTATGAAATTGAATTGTTACTTCCAAAAAGCCAATTTTTAATGGAAGATGAAGATGGGGTTGTCGATTTTTTTAGGTTATTTTGGCAGAAACATTAATATTTAAAGTATAGGGGAAATTTACCAATTTTCGAATGCAAGAGAATGTTCTAATTTATTCAATTCTCATCATTTATAGACAATGGTGGGTTTTCATTTCCTTGTGTTTGTTGATAACTCTCTAACTATAAATCTTATTTGATTTGCTTGTGTGATGTCCAATTGTTCTATTACAGTTGGGTTACTTGTTGTTTTGACAGACACTAATATGGGGTTCTAATTTCATCAATAATTTACCATTTCTATAGCAATATTTTAGTAATATAATAATACATTAGACGTTTACAAATTAATTCTCCATTATATGGTCAAACATGATCTTTTAAATTGATCAGTTTGTTTTCTATTACCATTTAACTTGTTGTTTTCAACAAATTAATTTTATAAACTTACTTTTTTTACATCAAAAGACAAGTGTGTTGCATTAAATGATGGAATATTATTTGGTATTTTGTAGTATTGGAGGTTCATCTATGCTCTTAAAGGCTCCATGTTGATTATAAATGATGTTGAAATGCAGGGGTAATGTTATAGGGGAAAATAGATCCAAGACAGCGGAAAAATGAAAACAAATCATATCTTCCACCCCCACCCTTTTTGGGCGTCTTTCTCCTTTTTTTAAGTTTTATTTCTTTTGTTCCTCGTTTCTGTTTCTTCTCTAAATTTCATCCCTTATCCAACTGATTCCATCGTCTAATGGCATTATTTTTATATCTCTTTCTTCACATGTTATTGAGATTAAAAGTTGAAATCTCAATATACCACCATTAATTCAAGTTCTTGGGCTATCTTGAAATCCACTTCCACTAGAATTGGAAACAGTTAAAAGTCTTTGATCGGTGCTCTTCAATATTTGACAACGCATCCCGCTAATATTTCAGATGCTTTACAACTTATGAATGGTGAGAAGATGATCAAACAATTATTTTTTTCAAAACAATTGGAAATAAGGCGAGTTGTATTAGTTTTAATTGGAAAATTACATATAATGACAATTAAGGTTAGGTGGCATAAAATAGCAACTTACTATTATATATTTGTGGTTCAGTTATTTATTTCACAACTCTTTATAAAATGGGATAATTAGAACTCATGTTTGGGATGCGTCCACTGGTGAAGGGTTATTATAGAACACTAAGGATGTGCTTGGTTTGTTGATTTTTAAGTTTTTATATGTGAACCCAATACATTTTGCCAGTGCACATGATGCTTATTTAGTGAAGTTGTAGTGGTCTAACAATCTGATTTTCTCTCAAGACTAACTTTTTGTTCCATTACACTTAATTTTAACATTCAACTATGTCAACTGTCATTTCCGATTTAAAATGGATTGGCTTCTTTACTTGTGAACGTGTCACACAAAATAGTTTTTTTTTCTTTGGCTGTCACACCAAAAACTCTCCCAAAAGGTTATGAATTTTATGAAAATGAAACAACAATTGGAAAGTATATCCTCTGGTGAGTAAAAGTTAATAAAAGCAATATGAATCACATGTAATTCATATGTGAATTACATATGATTTATATGTAAATTACATATGAATAACCAATAACTCATATGTGATTCACTTGTGTTTACATGTGAATTAGATTTGATTTACATGTGAATCACATGTAATTCATATGTGAATCACTTGTGATATACTTCTGAATTACATATGATTAACTTGTGATTTACATGTAAATCACATATAATTCATATGTGATTCACTTGTGATAGATTTTTAAAATGAAACAAATTAAAATAAACTATATGGTTAGCAAAAATAAATAATTAAGATGATTTACATGTGATTCACATGTAAATCACAAATGATTCACATGTGTTACAAGTGATTCATATGTGAATCACAAGTGATTCACATGTAAATCACAAGTGATCCATGAAGCTCAATATAGAAACAATTAAAATAAACTACATGGTTAGAAAAAAAATTAAGATGACTTACATGTGAATTACATGTGATTCACATGTAAATCACAAATGATTAACATGTGTCACAAGTGATTCACATGTGAATCACAAGTGATGCACATGTAAATCACAATATCTAATAAAGGGACATTTTATTGCCCATCTTTTAAATCACAATATCTGGTAAATGGATTTTACCTGAGGATGTTTCATTAGGAAAGGTGCAAGTCAGGATCTCCAATAAAAATTACTCATTTTCATGATTAATCTACAACCAAATTCCAATAACAAGTTAATTACAAGCTTAATTACAAAACCACTAACTAATTCCCCCCCCCAAAAAAACTCAATTACCAATTCAGGAAAGTTCAACTAGTTCAACACGATTTCAAACTTATCTCTAATTGATAATCAAAAGAATTAACACAAAAAAACAACAAAATTCAATATAATCATTGACGAAATAGTAAGATCTCACTTTTGATGAACTAAATAACAAATCTCACTTCTGATAAATAAATAAAATAGTAATTTTTCACCTGATTAAGCACTATACAATTCTAAACCTAGCTACAAATTGAAATGAATCAAATCGGTACTTTTCAAATTAGGGATAAAACTTGTCGATTGAAGCATTTGTTTGAGTTGCAGTGGATTCATCCACGGGAACTTCACCTCAATTCTTACATCTTGGCGATGCTAATAAGATATGGCGACAAGATGTAAAAGTATTTCTACAAAGAATACGAATTAAGAAATTGATATGGCGACAAGATGTAAAATTTACAAACACGCTCATATCATGTCACAACTCTACTAATTTTTTTGACTGATTCCTAGTAACCATTTGTTACTAAGGATGCAAGCAATTTCTAGTATCAGGAATGTTTTCCATGATAAGTAAAGCATACATGTCAGCAGACATGTATTCAAGTGCAAAACAAGGAATTGGAAATAAAGAAGAGTAATATAACGCTACAGAAACTAAACCTACATGGTTCGAAAGCTCCTTCAAAGAAGGAACATGTCCGTCAGGAAACCCATCATCAAACATAAATTCCTGTAAATCGTTGCAGAGATCTGCATTGGTCCTCACTGGTTTCCTACTGGCAACTCTAAAGCACAAAATTCGTTTAACGAACCTCGAATTAGGTAAAAAATCAACACGAACAAATACATACAGAGACACATGCAATTGAAAATGAAGCAACAAATTGCAAACCTTGTTTCATTCGGTGACGAAGCACAATCTGTGACGAGGAGGCAACGGCGGTGACAGACGCTGAATTGACAAAGGCGAGGTTCTGGAGCGGCGGTTAAGAGGAGTTTGTAAGAAGGGAGGAAGAAGTGAGAGTGAGTGAGGTGTAGGTGCGTCTCCATAAAGGAGACTCAGGCATGGATTAGATCAATTGATCCATGGAACGAAATCGATCCATTGAAACGTGATATATGCAGAAAGCAAGGTAGAGAATTCAAAACTTGGAAACCTGATATATGCCCTAACTGTCATTTTTGGATCTTAGGAACCGAACAAAAACTAGAAAATTCAATGATCAAAATAAAAATTACCTTCACCGTGTGATTAATGATGAATTGTTAATGGTCGACGAAGAGGGAAGGAGGCTGATGTGGAAGATCTTTGACTGGAAGAGTAGGAGATCGATGTAGGGAGGAAGGAGAAAAAATCGTCAATTTATAGGAGACGATGGCAATGGTGTAGGTCTTACCAGAGGTGATGGCGGTGATGTGGTTTTTAGGGGAGATTGACGAACTCCATGGCAGTCATGTAAGGGCTTACAGAGAAATCATCCACCAGAAGGTATCATCTTCAAAACTCGGAACAAGGGGTGTGGATTGACGTTCTCTAAATAGGGTCAATATCTATATCCCTAAAATACCCTCAATTTAATTTTGTTTCAGTACCCCCGTTCATTTACTTTCTCATTTATTTACAAAAATGCCACAAAGCATCTTGACCATCTTTTTCTTGTACTAACGAATGACTTTAAGTTCTAGGGAAACTATGAGTTCTCAAATGATCATTCCTATATATATATATATATATATATATATATATATATATATATATATATATATATATATATATATATATATATATATATATATATATATATATATATATATATATATATATATATATATATATATATATAGGGTTAGGTTCATGTGAAACGGTCTAATTTTGTGAGACCGTGAGACGTATTTTTTTATTTTTTCTTTATTTTTTTTTAATTTTTTTTAGTTAATTCAAGTTCCGAAAATAATATTTAAAAAAAGAATTTTTGAATTTTTCCATTTATTTTAAATTTTAAAATTATTTTTTAGAATATATACAGTGTAATATTCTATTAGAATATTTCATGTATTTTTCAAAAAAAAAAACGGAATTTATTTTTAGTTAATTGAAGTTCGGAAAATAATATTTAAAAAAAGAATTTTTTTGGATTTTTCCATTTATATTGCATTTTAAAAATATTTTTAGATTTGATCTCACGGTCTCATAAAATTATAATGGTGTCAAATGAACCTGAACATATATATATATATATATATATATATATATATATATATATATATATATATATATATATATATATATATATATATATATATATATATATATATATATATATATATATATATATAGAGCGTCGATCCGGTATATATGCAAAACTAATTACTATTTTCTTACCAAAAGGAAGCATAGATGGACCTTTTGTATTTATCTGCACACGTGTGTCACAGAATGGGCAGCACCATGGAAGATACCATGCCTTCAGCACCACTGGGGTATCTAAGTTTATGTTTATAAAACCAGAAATATGGAATTAATTTTCACTACTTCCATTAGCCGCCCCTAGTCCATCACCATTGGCACTTACCATCGCCTGTATGCCACTGTTGATCTATCTAGGGGGTTTCACTATGATGTCCATAGTGATAATGGCAACCTGTTTTTTGCGAACGCAATGTAAAATTTTTTGTTATTTTTGGTTTTTTCTACAATTTAAAAAATATTTCACCTGCAACACCTGCTGATAAATCATGTAAAATTTTTTGTTTTTTTCGTTTTTTCTACAAGTTAAAAAATATTTCACCTGCAACACCTACTGACAAATCATGTAAAATTTTTTGTTTTTTTCGTTTTTTCTACAACTTAAAAAATATTTCACCTGCAACACCTACTGACAAATCATGCGTCCTGTCGGCACCACAACTGCAAGATTGGTGGAAGTAGACGCAGTATAAAATTTTTTGTTTTTTTCGTTTTTTCTACAACTTAAAAAATATTTCACCTGCAACACCTACTGACAAATCATGCGTCCTGTTGGCACCACAACTGCAAGATTGGTGGAAGTAACTAATCATTAACTAATTCAGATTTCCTTCATACATGCTAACATGCACTAATAATCAGAATGATTCTTCACCTTTTCAGGGTAAAAGAAATTGACACAAAATTGAACTTTAAAGGAGTGCTATCCCTGAAAGTGGAAGAGGCGTTGTAAACATATATCTTTAAAGCTTTCTGTAAATTTTGAGGTTAGTTAGTTTAGCCTTTTGGTGGTGGGGAGCTGTAATTAATCTCCAATGCATGACAGCATATACCTTTTCATCCACGGGAAGGACCTACCTAAAAGGAAACAGCTTTACTATATCTTCTACTTTGCATGTTAGATTCTGGAAGAATGATCCACAAGATTGTGAGCATGGTGTACGAATTAAGATTTCTCTGTTTTAATGAGAGTTTGCCTAGAGTTTAATAAAGACGATAGTCCAATTATTATACACATCGTCCTTTTTTTTATTACGGACTAACTCCAATGCTAACATCTAATAATTAATTAAGATCTACACTTGGTATATATCCATCTCGTTAGAAGAAAAAAGCGGTACAAAGTGGAAGTTAGCCTTTAAAAAGGCCATTTAGACCCCACAATACACTTCAAAGAAGATGAAATCAGCTTTTTACAGGGGCATAAGTTGTAGGGTATATATTTTCATAATGATTAATAATCTCGAGCAAATCCTTAGCACTTCCTCTCACACATGGAACTAAACTGTTTTACCTTTTTATTTAGTAATGATCATAACTCATGAACGAGGCTAGGAAGAGATATGTGTGCATGAATGATATACTAACTGTTTATACAAATATCGCAATATGATATAGATGGAGTGCATGGCATCGGAATCTAGAATCTACATCTATATCTACACACACAAGGAAACATCTACGTCTACATAAATATTATAAGTGAGTTGAAACTAAGTGGAATGCTTTTAGCTTAACGATTAAAGCATTGACAAGACGGAGACAGGTTAAGGGAAGGGAGGTGGAAGTGGAGAAGGAATAATTAGCAAATATTGGAATGGATTAGTACGTATAAAGTAGAATAATCATTAGGGAAACATTTTTGCTTTCCTCTTTGTCATCACTTTGTATGGCATAATTAGAAAAAAGTCGATCAATCTTGAAACGAGAATCCTCTCCTTGAGAAAAGCAAACTCTATTCTAAAACCGACACAGTGCACCCCACCCCACCTCACCGCACAAACAAGCAAAGTAAACACAACGCTAATTAAGATCCCGGAAAGAGCTGCATGACCCTGCATCCGATGGAATACACACAAAAGACAAATTATATGCAAATAAATAAAGGAGATTACACCAAAGCAATCCTAAAAATATTAAATTCCGAATGCGTGTGGCAATGGGTTGGGTATTCCAAGTATAGAAGTGAAGAGAATATGCAAATAAATGTTACTAAGTTGGTTTCTTTCGCACATAAAACCGTTGCCATGTATCTCAAAGACCAATCACCAATGAATTCTAATCCATGTTGTCATAGCCAAACTTGTAACTAAACCTGAAAAGATAGAAGGGGGATGGCTCATCGATGCAACTGAAGGTTTAACACTTTACTCCGTTTGTGAATAGTTGCATTATAACTATTTACCCTACATGAATGATGGGCATTAGGGGCAATGCATTTAGGGTCGCCACCGCTAATGTCATTGACCCCGATCCATGAGAATACCCCATATTAAACCCCAGGCTTTGATATCGTACCCAATCCACCAGGCATCAGCTGAAAACACGTGTCGTACATCGCAATAGCGGCGACCCCTTTAGTAACGACGGTTGCCGCCTCTGATGCTCGAAAAAAAGACCGCCAATTTTTTCCTCGAAAACGTGTCACCGCTATTTCGTTTGAATCGTTGCTAATGGGTTTACATTGCCGCTACACTACAAGGAAAAAGGCCATTACCGGCGACAAAAGTCGCCGGTAAAAGTCCCAAAAGTCGCCGGTAATACTAATAGCGGCGACGCGTCGCCGGTACTGAGTCGCCGCTACTGCCTCGTCGCTATTGATCAGTTTGTCGCCGCTAATGATAATAGTCGCCGCTATTAGTATGTCGCCGCTAATGATTACTGTTGCCGCTAATAAGCTAGTCGCCGGTAATGACATCTGTCGCCGGTAATAGCGTCGTCGACAAAAGTGTCGCCGGTAATGAGTTATGTCGCCGGTAAAAGCGTCGCCGATAATTTTTTTTCAATTTTTTTTTAAATAATGATTTTCGCTGCCGGTGATAATATCGCAGGTAAAAGTGTCACCGGTAATAACAATATTCGTTTAAATATCAAAACCAATAGTGTCGACTCTAATTACAAAACAAACATCCTATTAAATATCAATCATAATAGTGTCAATGCAAATTACAAACAAACATCCAAAATACAATTAAATATCAAAAGTCATAATATCCGAGTAGCAAAACAATTTTTTTTTTACAATCTACCAAGTAGGAAAACGAGACAACATATGCAAATAAAACCCATTCTTACATACCCTCATCGCCGTTCCCATCGTTTCTTTGATTATTTTGGGATTGAAAAAACGAATAAAGCTCATCCCTACATGCTGGGTCGGCGAGCATTGCACGAAGATTTTCCAACTACATAATTAATAACAATATATATAAACTTATAAGTTAGATCGTCAAACATAAACAAAAACTATCAAAATACATTGCTATTTTTAAAGTAAGATAGAAAACCAAAGTACATTGCTATATTTTGCACTTGGGACAAAAACCAAATTACCAAACTTTTTAGCAAATAACCATCACAAAACCAAAACTACCAAATAAACATGCATTTTACGATGCTAAAGTAGATTTCTATTTTACCTGTGATGGTTGTGATGGTTGCGAAGGCTGTGGAATCGTCGGGAGACCAGAAGGTTTGCGGCCAATGCCTCTAATGTGGCCACGTCACTCTCTAATACTTTCTCGAACGTAACTCTTTCTTGAGTTGGCGTTAACTCACTTTCACCTTAAGTTTGTTCTAGCAGCTCTTCAACTAACCGATTCTGTAACTCCCAAAAGTGAGTAATAATTAAGTATAAATAAACATTTAAATATATGATAAAATTATAATTAAATACTTACATATTGTTGTTCCGATTCAGCAGTAACAAATACACCATTCTTATCGGTATGAGCTTTGTGAAATGTTTCCACTCTCTTAAGGTTCTGTTTAAGTTTAAAAATTAGATTATATTTTAAATAAATAATTACATGTATCGTACGGTACCTTCTTATAGCAAGTACTGCTATACAAGCTCGAACCCCCACGATTCACAGTTGTTTGCTTTTCACGGATTTTTTTGTTCCTTTCTGAAGCAATTTTGTGTTCGTCAGTTTGAAAATACTCAACTGTCTTCTCCCAGTTATCAACAAGCATACCATCCGGAGGATTTGCCAATGCTCTCGGGATATCTTCATACCCTCCGACCCTCTTGAAATATTCTTTTGCGTCGGCTTTACGCTCTCGAAAACCTTTTAACAAGGCTGCTTGAAAACTCTATGTCAATAGAGTAGCTTGTGCATCCTGGTACGTTTGATTGATATCAAACTTTGTCTACAATAAAAAAAAAAGTTAACCAATTAAAAAACAATTATAGTTAAACCTATAAAATATATTTAAATAAATAATTACCGCTAAATGTTGTAATACAGTGTCCTTTATATCAAGGGAAACTCTTTTCCAACTCCATTTGTCGAAAGGGACCATCTGCCACATTGTTTTCCCAACTTCTCGGGAAAACATGTCTCCCGCCTCTCCTACGGGATTAAGTGTGATATCCCTATCATATTGCATGCCTATTGGTTTCCCCTGGTTCTGCAAGATTGCTTTTTCAAGCTTTATATTTTTTGGTTTTCCTCAAACTTTCCTTTGGGCACGTTCCTCAACTACAAATGTAATTAAAAATTATTAGAAACGACATTTAATTTATGATAATTGAACAAAAATAGTAAATAAAAATTCATGATAAGACTTACCGTCCTGCTCGTACTGGCCAGGACCTCTACCACCTGGGAAAGGTGGGTCCTCAGCTCCGTCTCCCCTATGTCCACGACCCATGACAGCAGCCATGGTACACATGTTTAGCCACACTCTCATTATTTCCCGAAAAATTATAAGATATACAAATAAAATTTTTATTATGGATACACATTACATAGAAATAAACATTTAGATAGGAATAAACATTTAGATAGGACTAAACATTTATATTTAAACTAGAAATCCAAATAAAGTTCATATTACAAACACATATTACAAATACACATTACATAAGAACTATTCTAATCAGAATCTTCCTCATATCCTTCAGTGTCTTCTTCGGTATCATAGTCAGAATCGGTGTCATCGTAATCAGTATCGCAATCAGTGTCTTCTTCGGTATCATAGTCAGAAGCTTTCTAGTTTTTGTATACAAGTTTTTAAACAATTTTATAGTTTTTTTTTTTTGTGTTTTTTTTTCAAATTATAAAAATAATGTATTTTTTTTTCAATTATAGCATACTACTTATAAGAAAACCACATAATTTTACATAATACATAAGAACATGGAATTCACATACTTTTACATACATATTATGTTGTGTTGTTTTTTTTACCGTTGAGATTAAATATATATATATATATATATATATATATATATATATATATATATATATATATATATATATATATAAGTTTTTAAACAATTTTACAATTTTTTTGTGTTTTTTTCCAATTATAAGTTAACTATATAACTTATTGGTTAATTAATTTAGAGTTAGGTTGGGTAAAAACTAGAAGCTTTCTAGTTTTTGTATATAAGTTTTTAAACAATTTTATAGTTTTTTTTTGTGTTTTTTTTTTTTCAAATTATAAAAATAATGTATTTTTATTTTTTTTTCAATTATAGCATCCTACTTATAAGAAAACCACATAATTTTACATAATACATAAGAACATGAAATTCACATACTTTTACATACATATTATGTTGTTGTGTTGTTTTTTTTTACCGTTGAGATTAAAATATATATAAGTTTTTAAACAATTTTATAATTTTTTTTGTGTTTTTTTTTCGAATTATAAGTTAACTATATAACTTATTGGTTAATTAATTTGGAGTTAGCTTGGGTAAAAACTAGAAGCTTTCTAGTTTTTGCATATAAGTTTTTAAACAATTTTATAGTTTTTTTTGTGTTTTTTTTTTCAAATTATGAAAATAATGTATTTTTTTCAATTATAGCATCCTACTTATACCAAAACCACATATTTTTACATAATACATAAGAAGGTGAAATTCACATACTTTTACATACATATACCACATATACACCAAATACAAATACACACAAAATAACATCCTACTTAAACCAAATACACATAATTTCACATATATACATAATAACATCATATTTATACCAAATACAAAAGTTTCACAATCATATATCACATTTACAACAAACATACATACATTCACATACACACAATAACATTCTACTTATAACAAATACATATAATTTCTACCAAATACTAATATACCACATATACATCAAACACACATACATTGGAATATATATATACCAAACTCACATATATTCAAACAAATACGGAATATACAATCTAATTTTCACATATGACAATTTTCACATAATTTCACATATAAATATAACTTGAAGCTATACAACTAATTGCAATTCAATAACCACAAAGAAAAAATTGAATAACTTGCTTCTAATCCAAAAAAACACCACCAAAAACAAAAATATGAACAATTTATTATCATTCAATCACAACATAAAGCTACAAATCGAAATTCATACAAAATAAAAATGAAATCATCAAAAAAAACTTACCTTTCTTCAAGAAATGGAGGTAGAAATTGATCCCAAAGCTTTAACCACACCTAGAGACACTTGCTTGGAACAATGTGGGGAGAAATTTGCTTGGAAGAAGCAGATTGAAGAGGAAATCGGCGAGATGGTGAAGGAAATTAGAAGCAAACAGAAAGGAAAATGAAGAAGTGAGGTTATCTGCGTGCGTTTTTTTTTTATCTGCGACAGGCAATAGCGGCGACACCTTTAGCGGCGACACCAAGGGCTTTACCGGCGACAATGAGTAATAGCGACGACAAACTGGAGGGAAGGGTGCCGCATCATTTTTAGCGGACTATTAGCGGCGACTTTTTTTAACCTTTAGCGGCGACATCTGTGTCGCCGGTATTAGGTTAGACAGGATAAGGCACCCCACCCGTTGGATTGGATATCTCATCGAACGGTTGAGATGAAATAGAGGGGGAAAGTGAGGATTCAGGTGACAACCCTTTAGTGGCGACAGTATTACCGGCGACATGGGGCATTACCGGTGACTTTAGATAAAGTCACCGGTAAAGCCTCTTGTCGCCGGTAATACTGTCGCCGCTAAAGAGTATATTTCTTGTAGTGCTAGTACCCGTCACCCCTAATGGTTGACGACATAAACACCAACACAACTCATTCTTTTTCGTCTTCTTCCTTTCTCTATCTCTATAAACTTCCACGGGCCATTACCACAGCCTTTCGTCGATTTCCTCGGATTTTACTCCCATCTATCGAGGATACTCATCATCGGCAACGAGGAAGCTTCTTACCTACGATGAGGAAGCATATCACCAACGAAGACATGTGAGGTCAGGAAAACTCCGTCTCAACTTTTTGTTTCTCTTCTCCCAAGTGACATATTAGTCGAATTGTGTCGGTCCTCTGCCGAATTTTCTTGTTATATGCCGGAATTTGGCCCTCATCAATCATGTTGGCCGGAAAAACACTCTTGCTACCTCAATATCGGCACCACCACCCTTCTATGCCAAATTACATCACCCACAAATGTTTCTTTATAATTTGTTTTTTAATATGTATAGTTTATATTTTTTTGTATGTATATATGTGTATTTCTATGTGTATCATTTAGTATATTTGTTTTTGTATGCGTATTACATTTGTATTTGTATACTTGTATGTGTATCATATATGTGTACCAATATTGAACTTTTATATGGTTATAATGTATATATTTGTAATGTATGTATAATTTATATAATATGTGCTTATATGTATGTATAAACATCTATGTGTACATTGAAATGAGGAAAATTGTATGCATTATGTTTATGGTGTATGTATATGAAATTGTACAATGTTATAATGTAAAAAATGAAAAAAAAGAAAAAAAATACAATGCTACAATTTATATGCAATATGTGCATGATGTATGTTTAAGTGTATTTGTATGTATATGTATGTAATGATTGGAACATCACTTCAGTTTTATGGGCTTATTTGGAAAGTACAATGTTATAATGGATAAAAAAAATGTAAGATGTTGTAATCACCATGACCTTAATTTGTAAAGTACAATGCTATAATGGAAAGTATGAAAAAGAATATGATGCTATAATGGAAAAATGATCATGAGATTAATTTGTAAAGTAGAATGCTTTAAAGATCACGAGCTTAATTTGTAAAGTAAATTTCTATATTGAAAAATATGAAAAGAAAGTACAATGCTACAATTTATATGCAATATGTGTAGAATGTATGTTTATGTGTATTTGTATGTAAACATAGGTATATATTCATTGGTACATCACTTATCTTTTAAAGGTTTATTTGGAAAGTACAATGCTATAATGGAAACAAAAAGTAGGTTGCTATAATCACCATGACCTTAATTTGTAAAAGACAATGCTATAATGGAATGTATGAAAAAAAGTAGGATGCTATAATTAACAAAAAAACCTACATGATATGTAAACTACAACACGAAAAATATGATACTATACATGCAAAAGTACAAGTCTCAAATAGAAAAAACAATATAATATCTAAAGTACAATGTTATTTAAAAAAATTAAAACAAAATCAAATGTCGTAAATAACAAATATATTATAAAGCACAATACTATGATAGGAAAATATATGATACTATACATAAAAAAATATATCTAAAAGTATCGTGCTCAAATACAAAGAACAATATAACATTTAAAGTAGAATGGTATTTTAGAAAACTTAAAACAAAATAAAATGCTACAAATAACAAACAATGTTATAAATGACAAAAAACATTCTTCCAAATTCTATTTGGTTGCATGTATTCTTTGTAATCATCATGATCATTGAAATACCCGTCCGAATTTGATTTAGAAATAAGTTTCGGGTTGTCCCCGTTTTGGGACTGTTTTTTAAATACTTTATCTCACATAGGATGTGCTCATGTATTACATGATTGTTTGTTTAAGAAAGGTTCAATTTTCATTTTCTTTTTGCTCCTCAAGTATATATATATATATATATATATATATATATAGAGAGAGAGAGAGAGAGACACACACACATACACACACAAAATACTTGGGAGCTAGGGGAAATGTTGCCAAATTTTTCCTAAACAGATAATCATGTAATACAAATTCACATATGAGATAAGGTATTCAAAAAGTGGTTTTAGAAGCCTACCCCTGAGAATAATTTATCCATATACATTATTTGTTCCCATTTAGGGATACTTTTGAATATAAAACTTTATGAATATTCTGTATGATTTTCGTTTCCCGTAGAGTAAACCCTAAACACTAAATTATGTTTCACTTGCATCATGTCTATTAATAAAAGCTGGACTACTAATCCACATCGTTAATATCCCGAGCTCCAGCAACAACTCGACTCTTTTATAGAGAGATCCATGTCACACCTAGCTAGTAATGTTGAAATCAGACGCCCATGTGAGAAATGTTTGAATAGTTACTTCACGGATCCAAAAAAATGAGACATCATGTACATATACATGGTTTCATTCGGTCATATAAAACTTGGACATATCATGGTGAACCTTTAATTTCATCGGTTGTAGATGTCGTAGCACTAAGGATGAGATGGTTGATGTTATCGATGATGTTATATGGGAGTCAATGGAAAATGATACCAAACTTGACAAAGGGAACTCGAATTCAAGGGGTAGCGGTGTCGATGATGATTTTGTATAGTTGGAGGAAATCGAAACAAAGTCATATCATGGTTGTACGTTTTCTTTCCTTGATTTTTTTAGCAAAGATGATGCATATCAAGGTCAACTAAAAATGGACTGATAGTTCATTTGATCAACTCCTTTAGTTGTTGCATTCATCATTTCCACAAAACAACAAGGTTCCCCATTCACATCATCTAGCCAAAATGAAATTAAAGAAGATATGTATGGGGTAGGAGTCAAGAAATGTATAGAAAAACGATTGTTTTCTCTTCTGGAAAGAATGCAAGTCATTGTAGATTTGTCTCATTTGTAAAAAAGTTGTAGAATTGAAATTCCACGTCGTCCTAATCCCAAAAATATAAATTTCGTTGAAATCCGACTCCGTATGAATTAAATATGACTTTTATTAGATATAAAGGTCAACCGCATACAAGGAATGTGTGATGTTAAAAGCAACGAAAAAAATGGTTGACTTTTAGCTAAAGTCACTAAAAGGACAATCGTAGTACTCATTAAGATAGGAACTTTGATAAAAAAAAGAATTACAAAACCGGAGTCTATATGAGAGAGTTATGATTTTAGCAAAATCATTTAATCTTATAAAAATAAGGATGAAAAATAAAGTCAGAATTAGCTGTTGAAGTCTGAAGGAAAGTTTTAGGTCTCATTGAGAGCTTTCTGGAGATATAAAGAATGTCGAAAACGAAGTCCGTATGAAGTGGTTATAGAGTTTCAAACATTTTCCATTTGCGCCCCACGTAGTGCACGCTTGGTGTGCGACAAGTGCTCAACGCGCGCTTCTAGAAGGTGAAAACGCCTACCACGGAGAGGCCGACATATGTCACAAAGTGATTGGGGAGATGTAGCCTTAAAATGCGCGACGTTCACCCCTTTTTCACGTCGTGCACCCCAAAAACGACTATAATATATGTATATATTATGATGTTGATCATATATTGAAAATACAGAATGGTTTACTCCAATAGATAAATCATCAAACTCAAGTTTCTTTTGAAGTAAGCGATCTAGTAGCAGAGGACATAAACAATTGTTTTGAAAGAATTTGTTTTCTCGACGTGGCCATATTAGAGGCATCAGACATAAACCTTCTACGGTTGTGTCGATGTACGATCAGGAGCAACCATTGATACAACCACCTTCATAATCATATGTAAGAAGACTATTTCTTTTTAAAATATCATATATACTTAGATTATAGTTTCATATGTTGGTATTTATAGTTTGGTAATTGTTAGTTCGTTATATTTTGGTAATTGTTAGTTTTGTTATGTTTTGGTACTTATTAGTTTGGCTATGTTTTGGTAATTGTTAGTTTGGTTATATTTTTAGATGTTGGTATTTTTTAGTTTGATAATTTTGATATGTTGGTAATTGTTAGTTTAGTAATAGTTTCAAATGTTGGTAAGTGTTAGTTTGGTAATAGTTTATATGTTTGTTATTGTTACTTTAGTTATAGTTTGATATATTGGTATTTGGTAGTTTTGTTATAGTTTGATATTTTGGTATTTTGTAGTTTGGTAATTAAGGGTTGTTGGTTGAACTTGATATTTAGTATTTTGAAGTTTGGTTATAATTTGATATATTGGAATTTTATAGTTTAGTTATACTTTGATATATTGGTAATTTATAGTTGGGTAATTGTTCACGTGTTGATTTAACTTGATAGTTGGTATTTTGTAGTTTGATTATAGTTTTATATATTTGTATTTTTTAGTTTTGTTATAGCTTGATATATTAGTATTTTGTACTTTGGTTATCGTTTGAGATGTTGGTATTTTTTAGTTTGGTAATATATTTTATACTTTGCTTCTATTTTCGTAAGTTATTGGTTTCACTTATAAGACTATGTTGTTTTCTTTGTAAATGGACATGCTTCAAACAATGTTAAAAGACCCGACATGCAGTGCGGCACTTGAAGAATGGTTTCGATCGTTGCCATCACGAAATGATACGAGAGGAAACGAGGGGAGCGATGACGACGAGTATCTACTTTTAGGATTTCTGTAATGTTTTGCTTGGGTTAATATTTTGGACTAGTATTTTGTTTATATTGCAATATGTTTGGATTAGTATTTTGTAGATGATGTTTGAATTAACATTTTGGATCGGATGTCGTATTATCAAATACTAATGTTTCAAACTATTTTTCTACAAACAATGTTTCGTTGCAATTTTTATATTTTATATTGTTTTTCTGCATTTTCATTGTTAAATAAAAAATTAGAAATACAATTATTGGCATCACCTTTAGTATTGACGACAATTAGCGTCGACATACCTTTAGCGACTATGGTTGGCAATAGTGATGACCTTTGAAGCATTAGCGACGAACCAACAACGACGACCTTTTAGCAACAACATGTCATTGCTAAGTGTATTAGCGACGACAACCTTTTTTGGTGGTGATGGGTGTCGCCACTAAAGGTCACTATTCTTGTAGTTACTAACTTATATATCTTTTTCATAATTTTTCCTTGCATATGCTATTTTAAATACAAGTTGATTGCAACGATTTTTGTGCAAAAATAAGGTTGCTAAACTTTATCTAATCTTATAAATAATTTTTTTTGTCACATGTAATCGTCTCATTCATTTTACCACACGTGATTTTGTGATTATCTAAAAATAATTATTTTCCAATGTTTTTTTCAACATTTTATTAAATATTACATAATATTGATATGTAATAATTGTATTAAATATTATAATAAATGGATACAAATTTCATTAATTTAGACTTTCCATTTAATTTCAATATTTTAAAAATCTACTCTAATAAATAAAGAGTTTTTTTATAATAAGCAATAACCTCATTCATTTCGACACACGCTATTTTATGATTATTTAAATTAATTTTTTCAAATGACATTTTATGGTTTTTAACATTTTACTAAATTCTAATAATACTGATGTGTAATAATTGTATTAAATGTCATAATAAATGGATATCAATTTGATTAATATATACTTTCCTTTTTTATTTTAAATTTTTTAAATTGGTTAAGGATATAATTTGCAATAATTCAATAATTAGTATCTATGATATTGTAAAATTCAAATTTTACTTTAATTTTAAACTATTCATAAAAAAATTCTTGAAGAAATCCCGTAATGACATAATTTACTATATTTTAACATTTAAGAGTAATAACTATCTTAATGATATATATATATATATATATATATATATATATATATATATATATATATATATATATATATATATATATATATATATATTAGGTTTTACTTTTATACTACTTTCATTTCTTAAACTATAAAAAAACTATTAGTTTTAGATATACATGAAATAGAAAAAGTTAAATGTACTTTTAAAATCTTTAATGTCACATTTATTGTATTTAAGAAAGGAATATTAAGTAAAGTAACCATTATAAACTGAGTCTTTTAAAGAAAATAATCAATTTTTTCAGTTTTGAAATATGAAAATTTATTCTCAAACACCCCATTTCGAATTTGATCTTCAAATTTCGAATTTCATTTTTGTTTTTCCAATTTTTTTTCCAACAAAATTTCTATGCTTATGTTCTAAAAATCCATTTGGAAGTGTTTAATGTCATAGTTTTTCAATCTAATGTCTTATTTAATGCCCTACTTATTTAAATAGCTCACACATACTATATTTGTTTAACTTTTTGTTAGACATAAATAGAAAATGAAATTTTTGCTCGAACTTTCGGAATTGTTCATTGAATATCGGATTGGTTCTTGAAAGTTATATAGCTTTTGTAACACATGATTTAGGTATTTGATCTTTTAAGCATTTAATTCATTTAAAGAAGTAAAACCTTAAATAATAGGTAGCCACAACGTGAGGAAGGAAGCCCCAAGACGTGACCATCGATGCAAAATGTGTGTCCATCCTTGTGGGTCACAACGTGATCCATAGGTGGTCATGATGTGACAATGGGTTAACCCTAAATCCATGTTTTGCGTCCTATTTAAAGGATGTGGGGGGCTAGGGTTTGCATGCTGTCAGCCTCCATCACCTCCCTCCTACCTAAATCGAAGTTAGCTTCCTTTGTGACGTTGAAAAGATCTTTTGGTGGTTTTTAGATCATTGTTTAAGAAGAAGGCTCCTTTATGTGTTATCTTGGCAAGCAAGTCTCCTCCTCCCCACCTTGTTTTGTTTATTGACCTTTGTAAGTCCCAAAGTTTTTTTCTTTCTCATTTATGCATGCTAAATCCAAGTTTTAGTAACTTGTCTTCATGGTTAGGTTAGGTAGTATGCATTATATCCAAAAAGTTAGAAACTTTATGGATCATTAAGTCCTTTTATTTAGCATAGATAGATCAGAGGTTTGATTGTAATTTCTATGCCAAGCTTGAGTTTTTGGTCTCATTTCTCTCTTTATTGAGCTAATTAGTGTTCAAATAATGCATTGGTCATGCATGACTAGAAAGTTATGATTTTTACGGTCCTTTGGGTTGGGGATAAACATTTAGAAGGTTTGAAGGATTGGTTTAAGCGATTAAGATCTTAATGCTCCAAACTGTTCAAAATAGATATCACGACCTGACGGTTTGTGTGTCATGTTGTGACGAGAGGGTGTATTCGTGACTGTTTTGTCTTTGCTCTATCACAACGTGACACATGGATGGCCATGACATGAAAATTGACTGAGGTTCACCATAGTGTTAAAGTTTTACCATGGTTGATCTTTTTCTAGGTATAACTAAGGTGTTAGGTTGTTAAATGAGAGGGTATTTCTTTATTGTTGTTAGGTATCCTGTTCTTGTCTACCGTATGTGTGCGAGATATGGTATTTTTAGCTTTATTTACAAGATGAGTCTTCTCATTATAGATATCGATGTGATAGTTATATGTGATTTGGACAAAATTGATGATAACTTCAGGACTAATGAAAGTCCCCAAGGTTGCTAATAACCCTTGAAACATGTGATAGTTATATGTGAGTTGGATAAAATTGATGAGTCTTCCCATAATTATTTGTTACGTTGTAATGTATAGATATTTTGGTAGGGACTCACTATCATTTGTGCTTATAGTTGTGGATTAATGTCTTTCACGCATTTCGGATGATCGCGGAAAGGAGAAGGGTTGACTGTACAACCCCTATTGTAGATTTTTATGATTATGCATTTTGATACTTTCATTTGGATTATTATATTTGATGTACCTGGTATTTTTTTTCTTGGTTTTACTGATATTCAAGATTTTTTCTATAATTAAAAATGAAATTTTTTTTGGTAAAATTCTAGATGTTACAAGTTGGTATTAGAACCAATCTTGAGTGAATTGCATGTACATTCGTAGGATTCCAGACTCAAACTAAGGATCTGAAAGTTTTATAAAATACTTTTTTACAAAAAAAACTAATTTCAAGGAATATAATAAAGGAAACAATGTGAACAGGCAACCAGAGCTCAAGGAAGTGATCTCCATAATATCCATATCTGGTTTATATGTTGTGTTCTGGCTGCTAATATTTGAATGATAGAAATGCATGCTACCGATATGAGACGTTTGCATGAGATTGAAAGTGATGACTCCAATGTTGGACACCGTTCGAGGGGCCCAGACGGAGGCCGTGAGACCGGAGAACCGCAAAAGGGAGCGGGTGATTGGGCAGGTATCAGAGTTTGTTACCGATAGTCGAGGACTTATGACCTTTCAGGGTCAGATTTGCATACTGTTTGTGGGCGGAACGCGTACCATCTTGATGGAGGAGGCACATAGATCAAGGTTCTCGATCCACCCCGGGGCCACTAAGATGTTTTTGGACCTAAAAAGGGAATATTTGTGGCCATGTATGAAGAGAGATGTCGCATGGTTCGTGGAGAGGTGCTTGACCTATCGCAAGGTTAAGGCCGAGCACCAGCGTCCACATGGTAAGTTACAGCCATTGGAGATTCCCGAGTGGAAGTGGGAACAGATTACCATGGATTTTGTCACCAAATTGCCAAGGACTGCAAGAGGTGTCGATGCGATTTGGGTGATTGTTGACAGGTTGACGAAGAGCGCTCATTTTCTTGCTATCAATGAGAGTTGTTCTGCTAAGAGGCTGGCAGAGTTATACGTGAGGGAGGTGGTATCGTGGCATGGAGTACCGACCTCGATTGTTTCAGACTGAGATGTGCGTTTTACTTCCAGATTCTGGAAGAAGTTTCACGAGGAGTTGGGTACGAAGCTTTATTTTAGTACCGCATACCACCCACAGACGGACGGACAGAGTGAGCGGACGATTCAGACGCTCGAGGACATGCTTCGGGCATGTGTATTGGACTTCGGAGGGAGTTGGGACACGCATTTTCCCTTGGCTGAGTTTTCCTATAACAACAGCCATCACTCGAGCATTGGTATGCCATCCTTTGAGTTGTTGTATGGGAGAAGGTGTCGGACTCCCATTTGCTGGTGTAAGGTAGGGCAACGTGTGATGGGTAGTACGTAGATAGTGCTTTAGACGGTAGAGCAGATACAGCAGGTCAGACAGAGGTTATTGACCGCTCAGAGTCGCCAGAAAAGTTATGCAGATAGGCGACGATTCGAGCTTGAGTTTTAGGTTGGGGATTTTGTACTCCTGAAGGTGTCTCCTTGGAAAGGAGTGATTCGATTCAGGAAGAGGGGCAAGTTAGGGCCCCGGTATATTGGGCCGTTTAAAGTGATTGCGAGGGTAGGCATAGTAGCATATCGATTGGAGCTACCTGTAGAGTTGAGCCAGATTCATAATACCTTCCACGTGTCTCAGTTGAGGAAGTGTATAGCCGACGAGTCGGCAGTAGTGCCACTGGAGGATATTCAGGTGGATGCGGGCCTGAATTATGCTGAGAGACCAATTGCGATTTGGGATCGGAAGATCAAGGTTCTGAGGAATAAGGAGGTGCCGTTGGTACAGGTTCAGTGGCAACATTGGAAGGGGTCCGAGCTGACGTGGGAGACAGAGTCAGAGATGTGGAAGCAGCATCCGGAGTTGTTTTCGGCATAAGACTTCGAGGGAGAAGTCTGGTTCTAGTGGGGGAGAATTGTAACATCCCGAAATTTAGGTTCAACCATGTAACCCTTCTTATTTTCCAAGTTGTCAAGTTAGGTCCCTTTATATAAAAATTCTAGGTTTGCGAGTACGCCGGGCCTACTGAGGAGTACGTTGCGCGTACTCGCACACTTAATTTTGTACGCGGATTCATCCGGGTATGCTGGGCGTACCCAAGGTTACGCCGGGCGTAACCGGCCCAGATGGAAAACCCTAATATGACTTGAAGGCTATAAAAGGAATGAGATAGCCCTGTCCCTCAGCCACCATCTCACAGAAAGAAACCCTAAGAGAGTATTCCCTTCATCCCTAACTTGTGTGTGAGTGTTCTAAGCTTCAAATTACCATTTCAAGGTGGTGAAAGAGAAGAGGAGGCCATTGTAGGAGCTAGAAGTTGGTGGACAAGAGTAAATCTGAGATCTACAGAGGTTGGAGCTTCTTCCTGAGGTATAAAGTCCAAAACTTGCCTTGATATTTGTGTTGTGTGCTTCTTGGACCAAATTCTAGGGTTTTTAGTCCCAAGATGGAGACTTTATGAGCAAATAGCCTCCATTGGACCAGATCTAGCATATTTCAGGACTATATTAGTTGTATGTTAATAAAAATGCAATCTTGGATGTAAATGTTGAGCAATGCATGAGATCTAGACTTTTAGAGGAGAAAGGAAAGTGTTAAGAGGTATTAGAAAGGCCAGATCTGGTATTAGCAATGCATGTATTGTATGCGTTATGTATGTGATATGTATGCTATGCTTGATTTGGGCCGGAAGGCGTTATGATGTGGACCGGAAGGTTAGGGAGTTATGGACCGGAAGGTCGACACGAGTAGAACTGGAAGGTTTACCGGGTTGGGACGGAAGTCCCCTGAGACACATGGACCAGAAGGTCGTGTGGAGTATGTCCTGGAAAGGCGTATGTGTGTAAGTGGTATATTGGGGAACTCACTAAGCTTCTTGCTTATAGTGTTTATGTGTAATGTGTTTCAAGTACTAGTGAGGACCATGGGAAGGCGCCGGCATGACTCGTACACACACAGGCAGATTTGGATATGTTTGATCTTGGGAATTGATATGTTTTGTATAATGACCATGTTACATTGGATTTTATGGTTTTGTCTTGAATGAAATTATGTTTTAAAAATGAAAAATTGTTTTGAAAATTTACGTCGTTACACCAAGTGTGATGCCTCAAATTCTTCACACAACACCAAATGCTTTTGAATGACTTTGAGAGAATGCAAACACTTGTAAAATCGACCTAGCCCTCTCGTGTTCTTAGTGTATCCAGTTTTGGTAGATAACATGTTACTTATATAGTGTATCACATCTAGGGTTACACCAGGTAAACCCTAATGTGACATGACTATTCATTTCCATGACCCATGGGTTTGTAACTCCCATGGAGCATCCATGGAGCATCCTATGGGTTTAACCCAACTTGATAATCCATGGAGCATTTCAGCCCACTATACAAGTTATAGATAATTTACATAATCAACCCATATATTTAATTAGTCATCTTTTGATCAATTAATTAATTCCAAATTAATTCTTTGTCACACCCCAAAACCAAGAACGACGGAAACGTTCTGGGGCGGAGGACGTCATGTATAATATCACAACAATGTAAAGTAGTAAACAAGCAAGAACATCATCCATTGAATTAATAATATAATTATTATACAAATGTGCTCTGTCAAATTTTGATAAACACTAAAGCATAAATCAAAATGAAAGATGAGTCTTGAACAAGCTCCATCTTCCTTTCTCCTTGCATCGGTACCTGTCTATGATGACCTGAGGATACAAGTAATTTTGAAAGCGAGTATCAACTTTGAAGCTGGTGAGATCATAAGTATTTTAGTGTCTTAATTTGTATGTAAGAATTTGTAAGTTGATGAACCGTAAGGATGAAAATGTTTGTAAATGAACTGTAAGTATGAAAATGTTTGTAAATGAACTGTAAGTATGAAAATGTTTGTAAATGACCTATAAGTATGAAAATGTTTGTAAAACTACTGTAAACATTTGAAAAACTCTAGAATCCCTATGATTGTTACTATTATATAAGGGTGTCTTGTACCAAGACCTAACTGTTCTCAATGTTCGTGTCATGTAAAAGTGTGTAATTTTCCCAAGTGTAACTATTATTAATAAAATATAGTTTTTACATTTATAGTTTAAGTGAAAATATCACTAAATATATGTACAGGGAAAATTAATGTAGTACTAAAACGTAGTGCTATAAGAACTACTGCTGTACTAACTACCTTAAACCGGATTTATATTAAGGTATCATGCGATAAATTGCACCATACTATAGACTGGTAACAACGACAACGTTTAGTCGAAAATAAGGTATGACGTTTGGCACCCGCAGACCTGCCGGTCCGGCTGTAGCTAGCAGCAAGGTGTAGGATAGTCAATCCAGTATAGATCTATACGCAAACTCACGCTCTCCCTTCAAGAGACTCTGGCTACAACTCGGTCCATGACAATTAAGGCATGCTCCCATAAAGTGTATCACAATTTTATTAGCGTATTAATGTAAGTGTAATGTAACGAACTGTTCTAGCTGTAATGTACGTGCTCTCTACCTAGCAAGTATAGAAATGTACTGTAATGTTCTAGAAAGTATTGAATTATGATAGAACTGACTTATTGTATGATATCGTGTTCTAGTAATAGTTCTAGTATCTTCGTAAACTACCCATATGGTAGCTTACTAGTAATCTAACTGGTACGTATGGACATGGATGTATACCCTTGCTACCCAAGGGCATTGGATGAACTTGAAGGGCCTTTATGAATACATATGTACACATGATATATAACTAATGTTTAAACGACCTTCAGACGAGTACCCGATATCCCACTAGACCACATCCAAATTGAGAAAAAGGAAATAGGGTGGATAGCGTTCCTAAGTCCTTTAAACATTTCTTATATAATTATACATATAGAGGCATGTAATTTATAATATAAAAGTATACATAAGTTTTGTAAAACATTTGAACATAATTATTATTTTAAGAAAAGATCGACTTGATGTCAATCTATAAAACAATTTGAAGGCATGGGTTTGATAAAACAGTTTAGTATAAAGAAACATTTGTTTGAAACACAATTGTAAATAAGTTTGAAATGTAATATACAGAGTAAAATGTACAGTGTAATAAGGAGTTTAAAACATATAAAATGTTTATAAAAATCATTTGAAGGAAACTGTTTGGTAAAACGGCTAATGTGTAGTAAATCATTTGAATGCTGCATATTAATCACATGTGATTGATTTAATAACTAGCATAATTCTACTTATTAATCACATGTGATTGATATAATAACTAGCATGATTCTACTTGTATCCCCCCATAAAACATTTAAAAATAGTTTAAAACATTATTCAAGGGGTATGAACTCACTTGCAGTAAGTGACTGGAATTGAACGAACTGTTATCGTAAGGAAGGATCGGACAAGTGCTTGGTGTCAAGTGAAGACTTTAGACACACACAATGATCCTAATTACATATGAAGACATATGTATATAAATGATTAGTGATTAAAACACTAATTATACAAGTATAAACATTTAAACGCGAGGAAAACACTTTTGGTCAAGTGCTAGGAGGCTAATGGGTTGCAACAAAGGAGTACAATGCCCCTAATGGGAGTTTACGGTCAACTGGCCATATGTTTTGGAGTTTACAGCCCAGGGGAATAAACTCCTGGCCGTAAACTCTCAACAAAGTCCCTAAATGAAGTCTAACAATTATACAACTCATGTGGTGAATTGCTTCAAGGCTTAAACAAGTGTTTGGGCTTCCTATTAACTCCTTTGAGGAGTTTACGGCCCTCGGACCATATCCCATGGAGTTTACGGCCGTAAACTCCCTTGGGAGGGTGTTTATGGTGTTTTCAAGTCTCTAAATTAACTAGGAACTAAACTAGGCTTTTGTACTTGGCTTTAGAAGAGTTTATGGCACCATTTGGCACCATTTTATGGAGTTCACGGCCCTAGAAACTTTTGGGCCGTGAACACCTTACTCTTGGTGTTCTAAGTGTGTTAGCTAGTCCAAAACTCATTTAGTTACATGCCCAAATTAGTCTCTTGGCTTAAGGAAGGTTTTAAGGGCATTTTGGCACTTAAACATGGAGTTCACGGCCCAAGAACACTCGTGTCCTAAACATGCAACGGTGGGTTCTAGTTCGAGTTCTAAAGCTTTGAGGGTCATTGGAACACTTTAGGACCTTAAAATGGAGTTTACTCCCCAAGTGTTCTTGGGCGGTAAACTCCCAAATCTTGGGGTCTTAATCCGATTTTGATGTTTTCTAGTCATATACACACTAGCATACTAGTCTAAGGTAGTTACCAATCACGGGGAAAGGACTAGGTAGCATTTAAGCCACATATTGGAGTTTAGTCCCCAAGAACGTTCTTCGGCGGTAAACTCCCGAGTCTAGTTGTTTTGTTATGAAATTGATGTTCCTAAACACAATCTAAGCTATATAACATAAATAGATCAAAGTACTCACAAATTGGGATAAAAACCCAAAGATCCGTGAGAGAGAATTTTGACTTTTCTCTTAATGAAATTCAACAAATGAACCAATTTGGTTCAGAATTCTATTTATAGTCCTGAGATATTTTTGGCAGAAAATATTTTTATTCCTGGAACGAACTCTAATGTCCTAGAGTATTGGAATAACAGTGTTAAACAAAACCCTAGTGCATCCACTCTCCTAATATCTCCTTGTGTGTAAAATTCTAAAAACTACCAAACTTATACTCGAAATCTGAGTTTTCACTGTAACTGTTCTACTTCTATTGGCTTCAAATGGTTTGTTCAGAATGGAAATTTCGGGTTGTCACATTCTTGATCAATATTAATTAAATAATACTATTAATATATTAGAACTTATAGTATATTAATAAACCAGAAGTGTTATTTCTCTCATTTAGTCTATCCAAATGCATGATGCCATGCAACCCAAATAGACCATGCCGAGTCGGGTCAATTACATACCAGAAATAGTTATGGACTTAGACACCTTATCCAACAGTAACTCTAGCCAACGTCGTTGCCTCAGATTTAATTCTTTCTAATTTAAGAGATATTGGAGACTCTTATGATTAGTGAAAAGTTTGCACTTTGTGCCATATAGGTAATGCACACCCCAAAACCAAGAACGGCGGAAATGTTCTGGGGCGGAGGACGTCATGTATAGTTTCACAACAATGTAAAGTAGTATACAAGCAACAACATCATCCATTGCATTAATAATATAATTATTATACTAGTGTGTTCTGTCAAATTTTGATAAACACTAAAGCATAAATCAAAATGAAAGATGAGTCTTGAAGAAGCTCCATCTTCCTTAGTCCTTGCATCGGTACCTGTCTATGATGACTTGAGGATACAAGTAATTTTAAAAGCGAGTATCAGCTTTGAAGCTGGTGAGATCATAAGTATTTTAGTGTCTTAATTTGTATGTAAGAATTTGTATGTAAGAATTTGTATGCAAGAATTTGAAAGTATTGAGAATGTATGTAAAACAACTGTAAACGTTTGAAAAACTCTAGAAATCCCTATGATTCCTACTAATATAACAGGGAGTCTTCTACCAAGACTTAACTGATCTTTTTTTAGCCTTCTACCAAGTCATCTAGTGTCTCTGTGTGTGTCTCTAGTAAGAATGTGTATTTTCCCAAGTTTGGCTATCATTAACCAAAAATATAGTTTCTACATTACCGTGCGTCACGTGAATGTTCACGAAGTGAATGTAATGGGAAAAGAAATAGTACTATTGTGTAGTGTCGAACTACAACCGTACCTATTACCTTAAATCTAGGGTAATACTTCCAAGTACTATAGTATTTGATATAAATAACTACATCGGTACTCAACTGCCTTATTTGAGGGATAAGGTATAATGTGATGTCTAGATCCCAGGCTATACGCTCCCCTATCAAAGGGATTTTGGGACCTACCCACGACTATTGCATGTATGCAAGCCGTGAGCATCCACATTACTATGATCATGTATACTCGATATAACTATCACAATTGCATTCTGATTCATCAGTATAGTTAGATCCAGAACTGGTTCCGTGCTATAGCACCTACTGACGTTTGTTCTATGTATATGTAAGCGTACTCATGTAAGTGTGATCATGTAATTGTACTTATGTAAGTGTGATCATGTAATAGTATAGTAGTGTACTGTAATGTTCTACGTGTACTAGCTGTAAAGTGTGTTCTCTCTCTATCTAGCATGTATAGTAATGTACTGTAATGTTCTAGGTGTAATGTATGCTCTCTCTATCTAGCAAGTATAGTAATGTACAGTAATGATCTAGAAAGTATTGACTCATGAATGAACTGACTCATTGTATGATATTGCGTTCTAGTAATAGTTCTAGTGTCTTCCTAAACTACCCATATGGTAGTTTAATAGTAATCTAACTGGTACGTACGGACATGGATGTATACCCTTGCTACCCAAGGGCATGGGATGAACTGGAATGTGACAATCCGAAATTTCCATTCTGTACAAACTATATCACTTCAATAGAAGTTATAGCAGTCACAGTTTATTTTTAGACTTTTCGCGTAAGTTTGAGTAATTCAGGGTTTACACTTTAGGAAATATCAGGAGAGTGGGTGCACTAGGGTTTTGTGCAACACTGTTATTCCAACACTCTATTATATTAGAGATAATTTCAGGAATAAAAATATTTTCTGCCAAAATATCTCAGGACTATAAATAGAATTTTGAACCAAATTCATTCATTATCCACATTTCCAACTAGAGAAAAGCCATTTTCTCTCTCACGGATCTTCGGGTTTTTATACCAAAACGTGAGTAACTCTTTCTAGTAATGTTAGAATGCTTATTAGGTGCTTATAACATGATTTAGATGGCTAAATCATTAGATCTAGGAGTTTACTCCCCAAGGTGTTCTTGGGCGGTAAACTCCCGAAACCGAGCCTAGCTTGTTCCTTATGTTATGCTACTGCCTTAGACTTAATTGTAGGTGTATTAAGGACAAGAAAACAATCAAAGAACACAACCACATGGGAGTTCACGGCCCAAGAGCAATTTTAGGCCGTAAACTCCATGGAAATGGACCAAAGGGTGTTATTAATACACCTAAAGCCCTAGACCTTTACATAGAATTGTTTCCCATTTAATCTAAGGCCTTAAACACATAAGAATCACAATTCAAAGAGAGTTTACATCCATGACATGGTTCATGGGCCGTAAACTCAAGAAAGGGGCACCAAAGTGTGCCTAATGCCTTCGTATGCTTGGAATAAAAGCCTAGAACCTATACCACATGTGCAAGAGACTTGAAAGCATCAAAAATCACCTCTTGAAGTGAGTTTACGGCCTTGGTAATGCTCCTAGGCCGTAAACACGTAACAAGGGCACCAAAGTGTGCCTAGGGTCCCCAATTGCTTTAAACAAATATCTAGAACCTATCCTTCAAATGCATAAGGCTTGAAAACAACAAAAACAACACCCCTATGGAGTTTACGGCCGTAAACTCCAAGGGGAATGGCCTTGGGGCCGTAAACTCCTAATTGGAGTATTTCTAGACCTTAAACCCCTTCAAGGATGGAACCAGCAAGTTAGAATAATTCTAGAAAGCATTTGGGAGTTCAAAACACACAAATACCCCATGGTTGGGAGTTTACGGCCGTAAACTCAAGAGTGTACAACTGTAAACTCCATGTGTGTTAGTATATGAGGAGTAAACTCATATATGGGGTCCTTTGGAACCCTAAACACAAGTACCTTGTCCCACAATAGCTTAGATGCAATCCTTAGGGCTTAAAACACTTATATAAAGAGTTTATTATGTCTAGGATGGCTTAACTTTATCAATTAGTGATTTAAGACTAATTGAATGCATATATGTGTGATTATATGTTCATTAGGATCGTATTGTGTGTACAAGTCCTCACGTGACACCTAGCAATCCTATACCGTTCAGTTCATCCCAATCACCAACTACAGGTGAGTTCATACCCCTAATCAATATTTTAAATGATTTTAAATGCTATAATGGGGGGGAATACAAGTAGAAACAAACATGTTATTGAATCATTGATATGTATTTTATAACTGTGTTTGTCATTTAACAGATTTCACATGCTACAAAATGTGATGCATGAAATGGTTTTACATGTTAAAAATACATTGTTAGCAAATGTTTTACCTTTGAAATGTTTATCAAAATGACATCAAGTCATTGTTAATTATTGTTCAAAACCCATAAGATGTCTTACAAAACCATTTTACATTCTTGAACTAAACTATGCGTATACACTTATGTTCTTATATATGTATTGATGTTATAGTTTACATCTTTCATCTAGTTTCCCACACCCTTGAGTAGTAAGAGTGTATAAACCTACATGATCAACCAGTTATATTATAGTAAATTATCATAGGGATAATTTGAAGATATCAAACATTACTTCTATTACAAGGAATCACATAAGAGTCAGTTCATTCATGAGTCTATACTAGTACATTACCTGATACATGAGTACTTACAGATGTTTACCTGATACATGAATATGTTTACATATACTTACCTGTTACATGGACACACATACATGACTACCATACAGGAACACTTTTACATAGGTGCATTATCCTGTATTCACTTACCTGGATACTTGTACTTAGGACTACGAGGATGACTTATTAGTACTTACTGTGTAAATTGTCTTTCCTATCTCGGTTCAGTGGGATAGCTAGGCGGGACTTACCATTCCGAACCCAACTGATTAGCACCAGTGGTCGATGACCATCTATGGAGGTCTAAGGTTACTACTTATATTAGGTAGATCGATTTGGGACTAACCCTTCCACCCACCTGCTGCTGCCACAGAGGACAATTGGACAATCTTCAGATGTTCATTAGGTTATATCTTTCGCTTATTGCGATGTTGTGTTACTCCTAGTACCCAGCGATGACACTTACATTAATACTTGTTCTGGACAATCTTCGGATGTTCATTAGGTTACATATTTCACTTAATGCGATGTTGTGTTAGTCCTAGTACCCAGTGACAACACTTACAGTAGTACAACATACATTAATACTTGTTTGGAGAATCTTCGGATGTTCATTAGGTTACATATTTCGCTTAATGCGATGTTGTGTTAGTCCTAGTACCCAGTGACAACACTTACAGTAGTACAACTTACATTAATACTTGTTTTGGACAATCTTTAGATGTTCATTAGGTTACATATTTTGCTTAATGCGATGTTGTGTTAGTCCTAGTACCCAGTGACAACACTTCTAGTAGTACAGTTTCCTGTTTACTTTATTTTGTGATACTTTCACATAAACGATGAGTTAGACTATGTACTTTAGTACTAAACAATTGAAGGAAAAACTATCATTTTACATAACAAAACATTCAGGTCTTGGTAGAAGACTACATTTCATACTTATAGAAAGCAAGGGATTTCCTAGGGTTTTTCATACTTACATCAACATTTTCATTAAAGGTTTACATGGCCTTCATAATAGATTTTCATAATCCAGAAAATGACACCTAAATACTTATGAATTCACCAGCTTTAAAGCTGATACTCGCTTTCAAAATAACTTGTATTCTCAGGTCATCATTTAGATAGGTGCGATGGCCAGATTCGGAGAAGATGGAGCACAGACAAGACTCGCCTTATTTTGATTATTCATATTAATGTTGTACATTATGAAATAACTCACATGTATTAAAACTCTACTTATAATGCAATGGATGATTTTGTTGCTTGTTTATTATATTACACTGTTGTGATACTGTACATGACGTCCTCCACCCCTGAAGGTTTCCGCTGTTCGTGGTTTTGGGGTGTGACAGATTGGTATCAGAGCATTGTTTATAGTGAATTAAGTATATCAACCCATAAAAGATATACTAACTATAGACACATCGGGATTAAAACACTTTGTCTAAGAGTTTATACTTATAAATAATAAAATATTTAACCAAGTATACGTGCCTGCATTCATACTAAAATCAGCGTCACAATGACAAGAACAAAAGTATTACGATTGTTGAATATCACAGGTAAGCTCGGGGATGTATGGTCAGTCTTGGGAGTGGCATAGCCTGATCAACTATGCTGTTCCGAGGAGTGATCAACACATGCCCATGAATGGTTGTGATATGGCAAGAAGTCTAAAAACTTACCAACATTACCACAATGAGAACGTTATAATAGAACCTAAGTCTAAAATACTGTAGGGGTATTTTGCGTTACTATAAGTACTTTATACTTGAGAACTAAAATGGAATCTTCATTCCTAAGTTGATAATTGCTAAGTGGATACACTAAATTTATATGTAACTAGGATGTTATAGACTTAGAATCAGTGAAAATTTTGCTTTACCCCTATTCCTTGTGAATTTGGAGTTGAGGTCACTTATTCGAAGGCCTATCCTGTGTTGATTACATATAACTGGTATGCACTTTAAAAATAGCGATGGAACTAATGAAGACTTCCTAAATAATTATCTAGATAGTTTGTCTAATAATTATTCTCTTAGCTCAATTCTCACGTAGATAACATGGCTGGATTCCATCCCCACGACAACCTGTTCCTTCCGAACGAAGTGATTGCTGGATGGTTTGGAGAAGAACCAGATGATGATCATCCAATCCCTCTGAATTATCACCATGCTGACGACCTTTCAGACGATGCCATCTCCGAACCCGAGGTTGAGAACCTACCCCAGGCAGCTCCCTTTCCGATTCCTAACCCTCGTCCGGCTTTTCATGGCCCGACGCCTGAGTGGGTGGAATGTTTGGAAACATGGAGCCAAGGACAAGATCAGCCCATGCCATTTAATGGTGACCGAAGCTTCTATGACTTGAGCAATGGGGGCTCAGCAGACAGAAGCATGCCAATCCTGATCCGAAGAGTTGCCCGAAACGAAATTCAGGGCAGGACAGCTCTACAACGCATTGCAGAAGTCGATACAAATGGAGGAATGCATATGCTTCGAACCAGTCGCCTTGAACATGCTCGTAAGAGGTCTGAAAGAGACCATGAAACCCTGCTGCAAGCACTGCTTGAATCACGAGTTGAAGTCATGGAACTTTGGGTACGCCAGAGGGTGTACAAAAGACACCTACTTGATGTGGAACGCCAACTGGCTGAACTGAGAGTTCACCAGAGGGATGACCCTCGCCAGTAGAGGACGTGTTACGTTGTATTCTTTGTTAGAAAGGAATCGTGTTCCTGTCTAGGCTCGATGTGGCATTTTCTATGAAACTATCTTGTACTGTAAGTACTTTAGTTAGGTTTTTTCACTGTCAGGAACTATCTTCTTTGGTTATGATGTAAGACCTTTTTATAAGGTCATTTTCCCGAACTTGTACGTCATGAATATCAAAGATTTTGACAGTCGGATAACTTCTGTCTCGTTCTCTATTCGAATACTCTTACCATACTTTCATTAGAGTCTACTTGAAACATGCTCTAGTCCAGTCCTTGGACTATAGCAATTTAACTCCGGAGACATCTCCAAGTCTCTTTCAATGGTTGGATCACGTTATTCTCCAACCAGCGATACCTCGGCTCACACGACAAACATCTTGAGACCATTGCATGAACTTACTCCCGATCTTTGCTAGGACTGCATCATAGGGATGTAGGTCAAACCTTCATGAACATACTTCCATTCCATACTAGGACTGCATCATAGGGATGTAGGTCGAACCTTAGAGTACATACTTCTATTCTTTACATGAGCGATCGAACTACGTTTAGATTCAACCATTTTCGCTCACAAATTCATTTTTCTTTCGGTGTAACAGAATCATGAATCCCAAGAAAAACGATCAGCCCATCAACCCAACACCAACTCTTCAGATTGATGCAGCTACCTTTCAAGCTGCAGTCTCGGCTGCCGTGTCAGCTATTCTGACCCACCTGAACGCTAACAACGCAAGTGTTAGCAGGATCGCTATCAATCCTTCCAATCCAAGTAACAATCTAGCCCCACAACAACCAACAAACTACCACAGTACCCCGAGTGCTGAGGGCAAGAGTAACATCCAGAAGTTTTGGGCCAAAAGGAAGAACAAGTCGCTTCGAAGTCGAACAGGAAACAACCACCAGTAACAACCTTCACAGCCACGACTTCAGCACCTCCAACTACCATCCCTTCGGGCGTCCCAATGGTCCCCAAACCAGCCAAACTTTATGCTGGAATTCTCCCAAACTGCATTAAATGCAGTTTTCACCACTATGGACCTTGTAAGGAGATGCAATGCTCCTCCCACTGCAACAGGAAGGGGCATACAGCCCGTTCCTGCAGGACACCAACAGCTCAGGACGCTCACGTGCCAAACAACAGTGTGAACCAAGTTTGCTACGGTTGTGGCAAAGTAGGTCGCTACAAAAGGAACTGCCCAGGGGCAGAAATTGCTGGCACAGACGAAAGTCTACTACCAACCACCGCCGCAGGAGAGTCTACTCCAGACTCACGTTAATGTAATTTAGACGTTTCGTTGTAACATACTTATGAACCATCCCAAAACTAGTGCAACTAGAGTCTTATCTTTTGCGGGATCCTATCGGTATAGGGATGCTCGTGCTGCGTATACTTGTCTTTTGTAGTATATCTGATTTGCAGCAATAGTCTTGTAGCAAATCTAAAGTACTGTAACTCTAATCATGGTTGCATGGTTGTTTTTGTCTGTAAACGTTTTATGCTCAAGTCTAATGTCTTTCAGTTTCTTTATGATTCCGACATTATCATACGACTCGATTCAATTCGATCCTCGCAATACCAGCTTCATAAGTACACCTCTTTCTCAGTAAACGTCTTTTAGCGAAGCCGTCATATCAGAACACCGGAGTACACATATCAGGAGTACCTTATAGTTCTTTTCCTTTCCGAAGGAATCCCCACATTATCGCTCGAGCAGTACATCAAGTTCAATTCCAGGATTCATACGGTTGATCTATCACTGAAGAATGTATACATGAGAGTGATATATAATCAATGTTCTACAGGTTTAGAATTGATGATTCCACTTTAACTTCTTTTCCCTCGAAGGGATGTGAGATTAAGGAAGAATCAGTTATTCGACTACCTTTTCAGTCTTAATTATATACAACTCGTATACACGAAATTGTGATCCCTGAATTCACATATGAATTCTAATATGAACTTCAGGACGGAGACTATCCAGGAGTACGAGTAATTGCATGTGGCATAGGAACAAACTTAGAACCCAGTATGACTCTTATAACCAGATTGCCTTACAGTCTAAACACCTACGGAAGATACAAGAATAGCCCGGACAACACCGCGAACTAGTCAACAATAGAATTAGAAGACCAGGCTTTTCACCCTTGAGAGCCCCAGTCTTATTCTTACCAGAAGTCGACGAAGTGCATTTTATGTACCTCGACGACCGGAGACTTCATTTAGATTTCCTTTAGAAATCGTTGTCTCTGCCTCGCATAGACGAATTGAATGAGCAAACACAGGGAAAGAATTACTTTAGAAATGGACCTGAGATCCGAATATCACCAGTTCGAGTGTTAGGGAAGGATGCCCTAAAGACTACCCTCCAAACTCGATGCGGACACTTCAAGTCCGTAGTGATACCCCTCGGATAGGACCAATACGCCCATAGTATTCATGAGCTGAATAAGTAGAGTACGCCTTTCTTACTGGGATCAGTTCGTCATTTCTCCATATAATGACTACTTACCCACCCTCGTAGTAAGAAAGAACCCATAGAAACGTTACCCTCGGAGATACTTTCCACAAAGTTCTCTGAACAAGAGTTTTGGAATTTAGAGTCAAAATTCCTGATACACACTGTTAGTGTTGTGGGAATTCTTGACTACTCTAGCAAATTATCCAAAACCATTGGGAATTTGTCGGCACCATAGTCACCGACAGAAAATTCGCCAAATTCTAGGTCTTACAGACCAATAATCATAGTCCATTCGGAACTCCCCGTAAACTTCAGGAACCCTTTCGACTTTGACCCAACAAGGGATGGCCCTTGACTGCAAAGAATGCGAGAGGAAGACCATTTGGAATTCCAAGTGAGAGACCAAATTCTTTAGGAAACCTCACTCTGGGAACGGCTTAATACGCATCGTAAAACGTGGAAAGCTAAAATCCAATATAGGTAGGACCTCCGAGATTTTTACAAGAATCGGTCCTACGTTTCACAAACTAGACCTACTCCGCGAACTCAGTAAAGTACATTTTCCCCTTCGCGTCTCGAACTTGAAACAGTATCCTTCCATTAGGACTTTCGTAATTCCTCTCGATGAGATCGAGATTTACGAGATCCTCGCCTTCGTATTAGAACCGTAGTGACCCTCGACCTAGAGGTCAAGCGGACGAAGCAACGCCGTCGCCAGTTAGTAAGGTTCGTTGGAATGCGAACCAAGAACCCGATTTCACTTAGGAGCGCTAGAACCAATCCGTTTGGAAGTTTTTCCTCCTCACGACTCGATCATTCGTACATACTTCCTTGCCTAAATTCTAATTTCGGGACGAAATTCCCTTTAACAGGGGGATGATGTGACAATCCGAAATTTCCATTCTGTACAAACTATATCACTTCAATAGAAGTTATAGCAGTCATAGTTAATTTTCAGACTTTTCGCGTAAGTTTGAGTAATTCAGGGTTTACACTTCATGAAATATCAGGAGAGTGGGTGCACTAGGGTTTTGTGCAACACTGTTATTCCAACACTCTATTATATTAGAGATCATTTCAGGAATAAAAATATTTTCTGCCAAAATATCTCAGGACTATAAATAGAATTCTGAACCAAATTCATTCATTATTCACATTTCCAACTAGAGAAAAGCCATTTTCTCTCTCACGGATCTTTGGGTTTTATACCAAAACGTGAGTAACTCTTTCTAGTAATGGTAGAATGCTTATTAGGTGCTTATAACATGATTTAGATGGCTAAATCATTAGATCTAGGAGTTTACTCCCCAAGGTGTTCTTGGGCGGTAAACTCCCGAAACCGAGCCTAGCTTGTTCCTTATGTTATGCTACTGCCTTAGACTCAATTGTAGGTGTATTAAGGACAAGAAAACAATCAAAAACACAAACACATGGGAGTTCATGGCCCAAGAGCAATCTTAGGCCGTAAACTCCATGGAAATGGACCAAAGGGTGTTATTAATACACCTAAAGCCCTAGACCTTTACATAGAATTGTTTCCCATTTAATCTAAGGCCTTAAAAACATAAGAATCACATTTCAAAGAGAGTTTACGGCCATGACATGGTTCATGGGCCGTAAACTCACTAAAGGGGCACCAAAGTGTGCCTAATGCCTTCATATGCTTGGAATAAAAGCCTAGAACCTATACCACATGTGCAAGAGACTTGAAAGCATTAAAAATCACCTCTTGAAGTGAGTTTACGGCCTTGGTAATGCTCCTAGGCCGTAAACACGTAACAAGGGCACCAAAGTGTGCCTAGGGTCCCCAATTGCTTTAAACAAATATCTAGAACCTATCCTTCAAATGCATAAGGCTTGAAAACAACAAAAACAACACCCCTATGGAGTTTACGGCCGTAAACTCCAAGGGGAATGGCCTTGGGGCCGTAAACTCCTAATTGGAGTATTTCTAGACCTTAAACCCCTTCAAGGATGGAACCAGCAAGTTAGAATAATTCTAGAAAGCATTTGGGACTTCAAAACACACAAATACCCCATGGTTGGGAGTTTACGGCCGTAAACTCAAGAGTGTACAACCGTAAACTCCATGTGTGTTAGTATATGAGGAGTAAACTCATATATGGGGTCCTTTGGAACCCTAAACACAAGTACCTTGTCCCACAATAGCTTAGATGCAATCCTTAGGGCTTAAAACACTTATATAAAGAGTTTATTATGTCTAGGATGGCTTAACTTTATCAATTAGTGATTTAAGACTAATTGAATGCATATATGTGTGATTATATGTTCATTAGGATCGTATTGTGTGTACAAGTCCTCACGTGACACCTAGCAATCCTATACCGTTCAGTTCATCCCAATCGCCAACTACAGGTGAGTTCATACCCCTAATCAATATTTTAAATGATTTTAAATGCTATAATGGGGGGAATACAAGTAGAAACAAACATGTTATTGAATCATTGATATGTATTTTATAACTGTGTTTGTCATTTAACAGATTTCACATGCTACAAAATGTGATGCATGAAATGGTTTTACATCTTAAAAACACATTGTTACCAAATGTTTTTCCTTTCAAAATTTTATCAAAATGACATCTATTCATTGTTAATTATTGTTCAAAACCCATAAGATGTCTTACAAAACCATTTTACATTCTTGAACTAAACTATGCATATACACTTATATTCTTATATATGTATTGATGTTATAGTTTACATCATTCATTTAGTTTCCCACACCCTTGAGTAGTAAGAGTGTATAAACCTACATGATCAACCAGTTATATTACAGTAAATAATCATAGGGATAATTTGAAGATATCAAACATTACTTTTATTACAAGGAATCACACAAGAGTCAGTTCATTCATGAGTCTATACTAGAACATTACTTGATACATGAGTACTTACATATGTTTACCTGATACATGAATATGTTTACATATACTTACCTGTTACATGGACACACATACATGAATACCATACAGGAACACTTTTACATAGGTGCATTATCCTGTATTCACTTACCTAGAAACTTTTACTTAGGACTATGAGGATGACTTATTGGTACTTACTATGTAAATTGTCTTTCCTATCTCGGTTCAATGGGATAGCTAGGCGGGACTTACCATTCCGAACCCCACTGATTAGCACCAGTGGTCGATGACCATCTACGGAGGTCTAAGGTTACTACTTATATTAGGTAGATCGATTTGGGACTAACCCTTCCACCCACCTGCTGCTGCTATAGAGGACAATTGGACAATCTTCGGATGTTCATTAGGTTATATCTTTCGCTTATTGCGATGTTGTGTTACTGCTATTACCCAGCGATTACACTTACATTAATACTTGTTCTGGACAATCTTCGGATGTTCATTAGGTTACATATTTCGCTTAATGCGATGTTGTGTTAGTCCTAGTACCCAGTGACAACACTTATAGTAGTACAACTTACATTAATACTTGTTCTGGACAATCTTCGGATGTTCATTATTTTACATATTTTGCTTAATGCGATGTTGTGTTAGTCCTAGTACCCAGTGACAACACTTCCAGTAGTACATTTTCCTGTTTACTTTATTTTGTGATACTTTCACATAAACGATGAGTTAGACTAAGTACTTTAGTACTAAACAATTGAAGGAAAAACTATCATTTTACATAACAAAACATTCGGGTCTTGGTAGAAGACTACATTTCATACTTATAGAAAGCAAGGGATTTCCTAGGGTTTTTCATACTTACATCAACATTTTCATTAAAGGTTTACATGGCCTTCATAATAGATTTTCATAAGCCAGACAATGACACCTAAATACTTTTGAATTCACCAGCTTTAAAGCTGATACTCGCTTTCAAAATAACTTGTATTCTCAGGTCATCAGTTAGACAGGTGTGATGGCCAGATTCGGAGAAGATGGAGCACAGACAAGACTCTCCTTATTTTGATTATTCATATTAATGTTGTACATTATGAAATAACTCACATGTATTAAAACTCTACTTATAATGCAATGGATGATGTTGTTGCTTGTTTATTATATTACACTGTTGTGATACTGTAGATGACGTCGTCCACCCCTGAACATTTCCGCCGTTCGTGGTTTTGGGGTGTGACATGGAAGGACCTTTAATGACTATATATGTACACATGATATATAACTAATATTTAAACGACCTTCGGACGAGTACCCGATATCCCACCAGACCACATCTCAAGCGCGAAAAGGAAATAGGGTGGATAGCCTTCCTAAGTCTTTTAAACATTTCTTATATAACTATACATATAGAGGCATGAAATTTATAATATAAAAGCATAAAATAAGATTTGTAAAACCTTTGAGCATAAATATTTTCTAAGAAAAGATCGACTTGATGTCGATCTATAAAATGGTTTCGAAGGCATGGGTTTGATAAAACAATTTAGTATAAAGAACATTTGTTTGAAACACAATTGTAAATAAGTTTGAAATGTAATATACATAATAAAATGTACAGTGTAATAAGGAGTTTTTAAACACATAAAGTGTTTATGAAAAACATTTGAAGGAAACTGTTTGGTAAAACGGTTAATGAGTAACCAATCATTTGAATGCTGCTTATTAATCACATGTGATTGATATAATAATTAGCATAATTCTACTTGTATCCCCCCCATAAAACATTTAAAAACAGTTTAAAACATTGATTAAGGGGTATGAACCCAGCTGCAGTATGTGACTGGAATTGAACGGACTGTTATCGTAAGGAAGGATCGGACAAGTGCTTGGTGTCAAGTGAAGACTTTAGACACACACAATTATCCTAATTACATATGAAGACATATGTATATAAATAATTAGTGAATTTTCACTATAACTGTTCTAACTTCTATTGGATTGATATGGTTTGTTCAGAATGGAAATTTCGGGTTGTCACATCATCCCCCTGTTGAAGGTAATTTCGTCCCGAAATTAGAATTTAGGCAAGGAAGTAGGTACGAATGATCGACTCGTGAGGAGGAAACTTCCTAATCGATTGGTTCCAGTGCTCCTAAGTGAAATCGGGTTGTCGGTTGGAATCCTAACGAACCTTCACTATCGGGCGATGGCGCTGCTTCGTCCGCTTGACCTCTCGGCCGAGGGTCACTACGGTTCTAATACGAAGGCGAGGATCTCGACGAGTGGACTTACAAGAGTCCTAACGGAAAGGTATGGTTTCATGATCGAGACGCTAAGTGTATAATGTACGTTACTAAGTTCGCGGAGTAGGTCTAGTTTGCGAGATACAAGACTGATTCTGGTAAGAATCTCGGAGGTCTTGTCTATCTTGGATTTAGCTTTCCACGCTTTACGAAGCGTATTAAGTCGTTCCCAAGTGAGACTTCCTAAAGAATTTGGTCTCTCACTTGGAATCTCCAAAGGTTCTTTCTCTTGCTTAACTTCCCAGTCAAGGGCCACTCCTTGCTGGGTCAAGGTCGTATGGTTTCCTGTGATTTGCGAGGGTTTCTGGATGAACTATGACAGTAGGTCTGTAAGACCTAGAATTTGGTGAAAGACTGTCGACTTCTCTGGTGTCGACAAATGCTCAACGGCTTTCACAAATTGAAAGAGTACTCAAAATTTCCCACATTACTAACAGTGTGTCATAGAAATTTGACTCTTCAATTTCAAAACTCGTGCCTAGAGAACTTCGCTAAAACTTCCTCTGTAGGAAATGTTTCCATGGGTTTTCTTCTTACTATGAGGGTAGATAAGTAAGTCATTACATGGAGAAATGACGAACTGATCCAAGTAAGAAAGACGTACACTATTCGTTTAGCTCATGAAAGCTATGGGCGTATTGGTCCTATCCGAAGGGTATCACTACGGACTCGAAGTGTCCGCATCGAATTCGGAAGATAGTCTTCCGAACATCCTTCCCTAACACTCGAACTGGTGATATTCGGATCTCAGATCCATTTCTGAAAGTAATTCTTTCCTTGCGTTTGCTCAACCATTTCATCTATGCGAGGCAGAGATAACGATTCCTTATGAAAATCTTGACGGAGTCCTCGATATCCGAGGCACATACGATGCAATCCGTCGATCTCTGGGAGAATAAGACTGGGGGTTCTCCAGGGTGAGAAGCCTAGTCTTCTTATTCTATCGCTGTGCAATTCGTTAAGTTGTTTGTACTGTTCTGGTATCTCCGTAGGTGTTTAGACTATAGGGTGATCTGTTTACAAGAGTCGTACTGGGTTCTATGTTTGTTCACATGACGATGTGATTACTCGTAGCTTAAGCAGTTCTCCGTCCTGAAGTTCATATTAGAATTCATACATGGTTCACAATAACAATTTCGTGTATACGAGTCGTATATAATTAAGATTGAAAAGGTAGTCGAACAACTGATTCTTCTTTAAGCTCACATCCGATCTAGGAAAAGAAGTTAAAGTGGAATCATCAATTCTAAACCTGTAGAACCTTGATTATATATGCCTCTTATGCATACATTCCTCAGTGATAAATCAATCTTATGAATCCTTGGATTCAACTTGACGTACTGCACGAGTGGTACTTCGGGGGTTTCTTCGGAAAAGAAAAGAACTATGAGGTACTCCATGCATGAGTACTTCGGTGTTCTGATATAACGGCTTCGCTGGAAACGCGATCTAGAAGAAAGAGATGTACGTATGAAGCTGTTTTTGTGAGGATCAAATTGAATCGAGTCTCATGATAATGTCGGAATCATACTGAAACTTAAAGACATTAGATTTGAACATAAGACGTTTTACAGACAAAACACAACCGTGCAACCATCAACAGAGTTCCTACAAGACTATTGTTGCTTAAAAGGTATACTACGAAAGACAAGTATACGCAGCACGAGCATCCCTAAACCTACGGAATCTCGCAAAAGATAGGACTCTAGTTGCACTAGTTCGGGATAGTTTGTAAGTTTGTTACAACGAAACGCCTAAATTACATTTAACGTGGTTCCGGAGTAGGCACTCCTGCAGCGGTGATCCTGAGAATTTTCCCGTCTGTTCCAGAGTTCTGCGTTATCGGGCAATCCTTCTTGAGGTGTCCAATTTCATCGCATTGGTGACATATCTGGACAGCACCCACATCAGTGGAGGAAGTGAAGTGTCGAGTAGGAGTTATCGGGACACGGTTGCTTTCGTTGATCCTCCCTTTTGGGCAATTTCTGTAATAATGCCCAGCCTCACCACAACTATAGCAAACTAGGCTTGCTCCAGTGGTGGAGCTAGTTCTACAGAAACGAGCAATGTGTCCCATCTTGTTGCAATTATTGCATTGCCAGGCTCGGTAAATTCCCTTGTGGTGGTGGTTGCACCAGTCGCACTTCGGGAGTGTTCCTTTATATGGTCTGCTCGGTACTGGGATGGTAGAGGTTTCTACTTGTGGTTGTTGCCTGGCAATTCTCTGAAATCGTTTGCGTTCGACTTTGGTTTGACGTTTTCTTTTCTTGCACTCTGAGTTGATGTTTTGGGTGGTGGCGACTGTTACTATTTGTTGATTCCTCAGATCGTTAACACGATCGGGATTGTCAACTCCTTTTTCAGCCTTGTTTGCGTTCGCAGTGCTGCGATTTGCCAGGACTGCTGTCACGGCAGCCATCACTGTAGCTGTAACGGTGGTTTGAAAAGTAGCGGCGTCCATAGGAAAAGTAGAGGTCTCGTTGCTTGGCTGGTTGTTTCCGGATGACGGCATGATTCTGTTACACAAAAGATAAGGATTTTGTGAGCGATTCTGGTTGAACCTAGATGTACTTAGATTGTTCAAGTAAGGAGTAAGAGTATGTTCTTGAAAGGTTGACCTGCATCCCTATGATGCAATCCTAGTACAGAACGGAAGTGAGTTTGTAGAATGGTCTCAAGACGTTTTTCGTTCAAGCCGAGGTATCGTGGGTTGGTGAATAACAAGATCCAACCACTGAAAGAGACTTGGAAATGTCTTCGGACCTAACTTGCTATAGTCCAATGACTTGACTAAAGCAGGTTTCAGATAGACTCCAATGAGAGTATGATAAGAGTACTTGAATAAAGAATGACACAGAAGTTAGCCGGCTGTCAATATCTTTGATATTCACGACGTAAAGATTTAGGAAAATGACCTTGTAAAGGTCTTACATCATAGCCAGAGAAGATAGTTCTTGACAGCATAAAGACCTAACCAAAAGTACTTACAGTACAAGATAATTTCATAGAAAATGCCACATCGGGCATAGACAGAAAAACGATTCCTTTTAATAAGGAAAATAAAGTAAATAATCTACTACTGACGACAGTCATCCCTCAGGTGAACTCTCAGTTCGGCCAGTGCTTGCAGCAGGGTTTCATGGTTTCTCTCTGATCTCTCGCGAGTATCTTCTAGACGAATGGTGCGGAGGGTATTCATTATCGCATCAGCGACAACTTTGGTAATCTGATGTAGAGTTGTCCTGCCTTGAATCTCATTTCGGGCCACTCTGCGGACCAAGACTGGCAAGACACTATCTGCTGAGCCCCCATTGCTCAAGTAGTAAAAGCTTCGGTCGCCATTAAATGGCATAGGCTGATCTTGTCCTTGGCTCCATGTTTCCAAGCATTCCACTCACTCAGGCGTCGGCCATGAAAAGCTGGACGAGGGTTAGGAATTGGAACAGGAGTTGCCTGGGGTAGGTTCTCAACCTCTGGTTCGGAGTTAGCATCGTCTGAAGGGTCTTCGTCATGGTGATCATTCAAAGGGATTAGATGATCATTCTCTGGTTCTTCTTCAAACCAACCAGCAATGACTTCTTTCGGAAGATACTGGTTACCGTGGGGATGGAGTCCAGCCATGTTTTCTATGTGAGAATTTAGGGTAAGTGAATAATTATTAGACGAACTATCTAGATAATTGTTTAGAAAACCTTCATTAGTTACATCGCTGTCTGTGAAGTGCATACCAGCTATGTGTAATTTAAACAGGATAGACCTTCGAATAAGTGACCTTAACTCCGTATTCACACAAAATAGGGGTGGAGTAAAATTTTCACAGATTCTAAGTCTATAACATCCTAATTACATATAGCCTTAGTGTATCCACTTAGCAACTATCAACTTAGTAATGAAGATCCCGTTTTAGTTCTCAAGTATAAACTACTTATAGTAGCACCAAATACTCCTATAGTATTTAAATTTGAATGTTATGTTCTACTGTTCTCATTGTGGAAGGGTTGGTAAGATTTTAACATTGTTGCAACCACACAATTAAACTTAGGCACATGCTAGTCAACCCTCGGATAATATAGGTGATCAGGCTATATCTTCCCAGTTTTGACCATATGTCTCTAAGCCTACTTGCGTTGCCCAACAATCATAATTCTTTTGTACCGTCCTAGTGACACTGATTTTAGTATGAATGCGGGCACGTATACTTTATTAAATATTTTATTATTTAAAGTATAAACTATTGGCCAGAGTATTTTTATCCCTTATGTATTTATAGTTAGTATATCTTTTATGGGTTGATATACTTAATTCACTATAAACAATGCTCTGATACCAATATGTGACACCCCAAAACCAAGAACGGCGGAAACGTTCTGGGGCGGAGGACGTCATGTACAGTATCACAACAATGTAAAGTAGTAAACAAGCAACAACATCATCCATTGCATTAATAATATAATTATTATACAAGTGTGTTCTGTCAAATTTTGATAAACACTAAAGCATAAATCAAAATGAAAGATGAGTCTTGAACAAGCTCCTTCTTCCCTAGTCCTTGCATCGGTACCTTTTTATGATGACCTGAGGATACAAGTAATTTTGAAAGCGAGTATCAGCTTTGAAGCTGGTGAGATCATAAGTATTTTAGTGTCTTAATTTGTATGTAAGAATATGTATGTAAGAATTTGTATGCAAGAATTTGAAAGTATTGAAAATGTATGTAAATCGTAAGTATTGAAAATGTATGCAAAACAACTGTAAACAATTGAAAAACTCTAGAAATCCCTATGATTCCTACTGTTATAATAGGGAGTCTTCTACTAAGACTTAACTGATCTTTATGTAGCCTTCTACCAAGGCATCTAGTGTCTGTGTGTGTGTCTCTAGTAAGAGTGTGTATTTTCCCAAGTCTGACTATCATTAACAAAAATATAGTTTCTACATTACTGTGCGTCGTGTGAATGTTCACGAAGTGAATGTAATGGGAAAAGAAATAGTACTATTGTGTAGTGTCGAACTACAACCGTACCTATTACCTTAAATCTAGGGTAATACTTCCAAGTACTGTAGTATTTGATATAAATAACTACATTGGTACTCAACTGCCTTATTTGAGGGATAAGGTATAATGTGATGTCTAGATCCCAGGCTATACGCTCCCCTATCAAAGGGATTTTGGGACCTACCCACGACTACTGCATGTATGCAAGCCGTGAGCATCCACATTACTATGATCATGTATACTCGATATAACTATAACAATTGCGTTGTGATTCATCAGTATAGTTAGATCCTGAACTGGTTTCGTGCTATAGCACCTAGTGACGTCTGTTTTATGTATATGTAAGCGTACTCATGTAAGTGTGATCATGTAATTGTACTTATGTAAGTGTGATCATGTAATAGTATAGTAGTGTACTGTAATGTTCTACGTGTACTAGCTGTACTGTGTATTCTCTCTCTATCTAGCATGTATAGTAATGTACTATAATGTTCTAGCTGTAATGTATGCTCTCTCTATCTAGCAAGTATACTAATGTATATAAATATTAGTGATTAAAACACTAATTATACAAGTATAAACATTTAAACGCGAGGAAAACACTTTTGGTCAAGTGCTAGGAGGCTAATGGGTTGCAACAAAGGAGTGCAAGACCTCTAATGGGAGTTTATGGTCAAATGACCATATGCTTTGGAGTTTACGGCCCAGGGGATTAAACTCCTGGCCATAAACTCTCAACTAGGTCTCTAATTGAAGCTTAGTGTCACACCCCCAAACCAGAACGGCAGAAACGTTCGGGGGCGGAGGACGTCATATTCAGTATCATAACAGTTCATAGAAAGGAAAGTACACACCACCATACATATATAAAGGTTTTTAAAATGTTTACATCATTGTATTCATTACATGCCCAAAAGATAAAAGCATGAACATCTTTCAAAAGAAGTAATTAACGCCAGCGCGTTAATCCCCAAAAGTTGATTTCCAAACCTGCTTAGCGGTTCCATGAGAATACAAGTTATTTCAAAGAGAAACTGTCAACAATTAAGTTGGTGAGTTCATAAGTAGTTTAGAAAGTTTGTATGTCATTCCAAATTGAGTGTACGTTTTCCAAGAAAATCCCTTATTTTCTTATAAAAGTGTGAAATGCATGAGAATATATGTATTGAATAATATGGATAGTTAAATCAAGAAAATCCCTTATTTTCCTATTAGTTGTTTGTTTTGTATACCGGGAAAATCCCATATTTTCCTAAAGTGATAGTTAGCCTAATGTCCCAGACTAAAAACCGAAAGCAAAAGACATGCCTTAAGGAGTTAGAGCATAGATTTATATAATAAAACCTATTAGAAGATTTCAGTTTGTTAGATGAAGAATAGTTTTAATAACTACTCATTCATCAATCAGAAGTACTATAATAATCGTATATCCGATGAGTTTTATAACCATACTAAACATAATATGTCTGTAGTGACGTTCTTCAGGCGTCGTAGCGTTATGACAAACTGTCACCCCAAAGGACGGACTGTAGCTAACAGTCAGGATGCGGGATCATGACTTCCCGTATAGATCTATACACATTTGACACGTTCTCCGAACGGGAGACTCTGGTTATAGACAAGACTTGAAGTGGTACCTTTTAGCAAAAAGGTATGATTTAAAGTAGTAGTTTTGTATGCAAAGTTTATCCTTTTTCACAATGTTTGACAAAGCATAAATCATAAGTACTTTGAATGCATAAAATGATTTAGTAAAGAATGTTACCCTTGATATGATGTATTTGTATGTAAACATATAAATAAAACATTATTTCTATTTATAAAACATATTGTATCCCAAGAGGGTAAAGCTGTGTTGTGAGGTGTTTGGCATGATGATGACTTCATAAGATAGTTAAAACAACAGTATGAAAAGTATAGCAAAAGATCGATGTTTCACACGATTTTAGTCGTGTGTTTACTTGTATTCCCCCCCCCCCTTAAAAGTGTTTAAAAAGCATTTAAAAAGCATTTAAAGTGTGGTTGTAGGGGTATGAACTCACCTGAAGGTTTGAAGAAAGCGAGATGGAAACCGGGCAGAATTTCGTCTTCGGAAACGGATTTTTCTCGGGATTCTCGGTAATCTCGGGAGTAAAAACGATCTTCGGGATTTGGGCAAAATGACCAGGGCTTCCGGTTAGCACGGGCACGGAAAACGAGCCAAAACTCAGGAGAAACGAGAGGAAATAAGCAAGTTTTCCCGGAACCCTCGCATCCCTTTTATAGGGGCTGAGAGGCCTCGGTACGCGGGGCATACCCGTGCGTCATGCATGACCAAGTCCTCGACTGCCCCGGAGCTCGGATGGGAAGGGGCATAGCTCGCATAGGAGGCGACGTGGTCGAACCGAGGCCCTTGATTTGAGTACGCGGGGCGTACGAGGGTACGCAGGGCGTACCTCGGTTCCATCTGCTGACTCCTCTTCGGATATTACCAAGTGTTTAAAAATAAAAATATATATTAATTATTTATTAAACTTCAAAATTTCATATCTCCTTCATACAAACTCCATTTTCGATGTTCTTTATATTCACGCGTAGGTGAGACTAAGATCTACAACTTTCGTTTAGATTCCGTCGACAAATTCCGAAATTATTTTTATTATTTATTTTTAAAAGGCCGTGTTTAAGGAATTTCTTTAGAAATTCACAACTTCTTTATCTGACGTCGGTTTTTGCCAGACTTTTTACCGCTGAATTACCATTGTCGAGACCTTCGGTTCTCTTTTAGGTCATTCCGGCCAAAAGTCGCTCGATCTCCGATTCGAGTTTTTAGCTGCCTGCTGCTAAGCCGAACTTAAAAAAAATCATAAATTCAATTTATGAAGTCGGATTTGGGTGTTCTTTTTATGTACTTTTGTAGTTTAACGATATCTATGACTTTCATTCAGACACCTAAGGTCAAAAAGTATTTTATTGAAACTTTGCGTTTTTACGTAACTTCGTATTGCCGGTTTTTGTCGGAAAACTTAGAATGGTCATAACTTCTTCGTTATAACTCGGATTTTAGTGTTCTTTATATGCTTAGAAATCTTAAGACGATATCTACTACGTAGTGTACTCCAACCAGAGCTTTTGAATACTTCATTTTTCAATGGTATCCCAATTACCTTTTCCAAGAGGTTACAAGACTCGATTTTCAATGACCTGAAATGACGGGTTGTTACATCATCCCCCCGTTAGAGGGAATTTCATCCCGAAATTTTAATACAAAAGAAAAGTTTTATGGGCTGAGGAAGAGGTGTGGATACTTCTGTTGCATTTGATCTTCTCGTTCACACGTGAACTCAGGTCCGCTCTTAGCATTCCAGCGGACCTTTACTATTGGAATGCGACTCTGTTTAGTTCACTTAACTTCCATGTCCATGATCTCGACGGGTTCTTCCACAAAGTTAAGATTTTCATTTAGTTCGATTTCATCGAGTGGAATTACTAGTGTTTCGTCGGACAAACACTTTTTCAGGTTCGACACGTGGAATACTGGATGTACTTTGTTAAGCTCGATCGGAAGTTGGAGTTTGTAGGCCACTGGACCAACTCTTGAAATGATTTCGAAGGGTCCAATGGAATTCCAAGCGTATCATGCCTTTCCAGGGTGAGACCTTCAGTAGTATACGGTCGCCAATATGGAATTCCAAGGGTTTACGTCTTTTGTCGGCATAGCTCTTTTGCCTATCCCTTGAGGATTTCAGTCGTTCTTGTATTTGCACGATCTTTTCAGTCGTTTCTCTGATGATCTCCGGACCAGTGAGGGTGCTATCTAGGACTAGACCTTTTGCCAATTGCGTGTCGCCCACTTCTGTCCAGCACAGAGGTGATCTGCACTTACGACCGTAAAGTGCTTCAAATGGAGCAGTCTTGATACTAGTATGATAGCTATTGTTATAAGAGAACTCGACCAAAGGTAAGTGAACATCCCATGCTTTACCAAAGTTGATTACACATGCTCACAACATGTCTTCCAAGGTTTGGATTGTTCTCTCACTCTTTCCATCAGTTTGTGGGTGGTATGCTGTACTCATATCCAACCTTGTTCCCATGGATTTTTGTAATGATTGCCAGAATCCGGAAGTGAATCTGCTGTCTCTATCTGAGATGATGGACAGCGGCACTCCATGAAGTCATACGATCTCCCGGATGTAGGTTCTCGATAGTTTTTCCATCTTATCAGTTTCCTTGATCGGTAAGAAATGAGCGGACTTGGTTAGTCTGTCGACGATCACCCAAATAGTATCTTGGCCACCCTGAGTTTTGGGCAGTTTCGTTATAAAGTCCATGGAAATCTGCTCCCATTTCCACTCAGGTATTCCAGGTTGTTGGAGTAGGCCTGAGGGTTTCTGGTGTTCTATTTTTATCTTGGCGCAAGTCAAACACTTGCTCACATAGGTAGCAATCTCTGCTTTCATGTTTGGCCACCAGTAGAGTTGCTTGAGATCTAGATACATCTTGTCTGACCCTGGGTGTACAGAGTATGGAGTCTTGTGTGCCTCTCTCATAACTACCTCTCTAAATCCACCAAACTTGGGTGTCCAGATTCGGTTCATGAAGTAGCGTGCTCCGTCACTCTTGATTTCTAAGTTCTTGTCCATTCCTCTAAGGGTCTCACCTATCACGTTTTTGGGTTTCAAGGCCTCTATTTGAGCTTCCTTGACTTGTGCTGAAAGGTGCGAATGGATCGACATGGCTAATGACTTCACTCTTTGGCCAGAGTACTCCTTACGACTAAGGGCATCGGCCATGACGTTTGCCTTTGCCGGATGATAGCGAATCTCACATTCGTAGTCGTTGAGCAATTCGACCCAACGTCGCTGTCTCATGTTTAACTCTTTCTGGTCGAAGATGTGTTGGAGGCTCTTGTGGTCTGTAAAGATAGTGCACTTGGTACCGTATATGTAGTGCCTCCAGATTTTAAGAGCGAAGACCACCGCTCCAAGTTCTAAGTCATGAGTGGTGTAATTGAACTCATGCGTTTTTAGTTGTCGTGAGGCATCTGCAATAACCTTTCCCCTCTGCATTAGCACACAGCCCAGTCCTTGCTTCGAAGCGTCGCAATACACCACAAAATCTTTGGTCCCCTCTGGAAGAGAAAGGATGGGTGCACTGCAAAGGGCCTGTTTCAAAGTCTGAAATGCAGTATCTTGCTTTTCTCCCCAGTTGTAGGTCACACCTTTCTGGGTTAAAGCGGTAAGAGGTTTTGCGATGCTGGAGAAATTCTGAATGAACCCTCGATAATAACCAGCAAGACCTAGAAATTGGCAAATCTCTGTTGGAGTAGTTGGGGAAGACCAGTTTTTGATAGCCTTGATTTTTTATGGGTCCACGTGGATTCCTTCCTTGCTGACTACGTGACCGAGGAAGTCCACTTTTCTAATCCAAAACTCACACTTTGAGAATTTTGCATAAAGTCTCTCAGTCCGTAACGTCTCTAAGACTTGTCTCAGATGTTGACTATGCTCTTCTTTATTCTTTGAATAAATGAGTATATCGTCTATGAATACGATCGCAAATTTATCCAAGAATGGACGACATACCCGATTCATTAGATCCATCAATACGGCCGGGGCATTGGTTAGTCCGAACGGAATCACTACGAACTCGTAATGTCCGTATCTCGTTCGGAAGGCCGTCTTGGGAACATCGCTCTCCAGGACTCGCAGCTGGTGATATCCCGACCTCAGATCGATCTTGGAGAAGTAGTTGGCTCCTTGGAGTTGGTCGAATAAGTCGTCGATTCGGGGTAGGGGGTATCGGTTCTTGATGGTAAGTTTGTTGAGTTCTTGGTAGTCGATGCACATCCTGAGTGATCCACCCTTCTTTTTCACGAACAAGACGGGTGCTCCCCATGGCGAGAAGCTCGGCCTGATGAATCCTTTTCCAAGTAGCTCATTCAGTTGGCTGGATAGCTCCTACACCTCTGCCGGGGCTAATCGATAGGGTGCTTTGGCTACTGGGGTAGCTCCGGGAACCAGATCGATTTTGAACTCGACTTGTCTCGTGGGTGGTATTCTCGGAAGGTCCTTGGGAAAAACGTCGGGAAAATCGCATACGTCGGGACATTCTTGACGTCCTGGACTTCGCGTTTCACATCTACAACATGTGCCAAAAACGTGTGACACTCTTTGCGTAGGCACTTCTGAGCTTGGATACATGAGATGATACGAAGAGTGGTACTGGGTTTGTCGCCCAAGACAATGAAAGTTTCGCCGGTTGGCAGATTAAGACGAATGGCCTTATCGTAACATAAAATGTCTGCATGATGAGAACTCAGCCAATCCATGCCAATGATGACATCGAAACTCTTAATCGAGACTGGCATGAGGCTAATTGTAAAGGGATTATCGTTTAGAGTTAGAGTACAGTTTAAGTATATTTCCTTGGTGCCTTCGGTTTTACCGTTGGCCATTTCTACTATAAACGGTTCACTTAATGATTGTGGTAATGACTTTAGCAGGCCTTTAAAATTGTGACTCACAAAACTTCTCTCCACTCCACTATCAAACAAAATGCATGCATACGAGTTATCAAGAAGAAACGTACCCATAACAACAGTGGGGTCTGCAACGGCTTCATCTTGTCCCATTGCGAATACTCGGCCCCTTCCGCCGGTATTCCTGTTGTTTGCCTTCGGGCAGTCCCTGCGGTAGTGCCCCATGTCTCCGCACTCAAAGCAGGCGTGGCTTACTCCAGTATTAGTAGTGGGGGCGGGTTGTTGGGTTGGCTCTTTGCAATAGCGGTCTGTATGTCCCTTCTTATTGCACCTGGTGCATTGAAGGTCACGACAGAGACCGTGGTGGTGGAAGTTGCATTGGTTGCATTTCGGAAGTTTCCCGTTGTATGAGCTTGTAGGGGCAGTATTGGTAGGTACAGTAATAGCGTGGATCGCTACTACTTGTTTTTTCTTGGGGTTCTCCTGTAGGGTTTGCCCCCTTCTCTTATTCCAAGGCCAATTCTAGCCCTGTGCCTCCTTAGATGGATTGGCGGTAGTTGCAATGGTACCCTGTTTTACCCCGTGGTCGATGAGTCGCTGAGCCAGGCGTTTAGCGCTGTTATAGGTGATAGGGTTGGAAGCTAGGACATGCCCTTGAATCTGGGGTGACAACCCCCAAATGTACCTTTCAACCTTCATTGATTCTGGGTTGACCATGGTAGGGCACAATGCAGCGAGGTCGTTGAACCTAGCTATGTAGGTGACTAGATCAGACCCAGTCATTTTCAGATTGCAGAGCTCCTGCTCAAGCTTTTGCACTTCGCCCCTTGGGAAGTATTCTTCCAGTAGTAGAACCTTCAGATCTTCCCAACTCATGGCGTTGGCGACAGTGAGCGTCACCGAATTCACATGGCTTTTCCACCAAGTGAGGGCTCGATCTATGAAGGTGCAAGCAACGAATTTGACCTTGCTTGTTTCTTGGCACGAGCAGATCTCGAAGACTGTTTTAGTCTTTTCGAACCATTGCATTAGTGCAATGACTTCTCCCATGCCTTTAAAAGTCTTTGGCTTTGAGTTGGATAACTCCTTGTAGGTACACTCCCTCACTTGACCACGACCGGTGCCATGATTTGAATGATTCGTGTTGCTTCCTGTACCTCCATTTGCATTGGAGTTTATTTGTGAGAGAGCTGCTTTTACTGCTGTTGTGATAGCCGCCTGGACCATGGCCGGATCATACGTTGGTGGTGGCACCGTGCCCGATCTGGGCCTCAGGTTTGGACGAGGAGGCATCGCGCTGCCAAAAGAAAATGAGAGATTATAAGTTTTGGTAATTGCAAGTTGAATGATATTGAGTTAACTTTCTTTAATAGTTTAAGGATCTAGTTTGGCCAACACAGGGTTCTGAGTCTGATTTATAAATGAAGTTTGAATAGATGTACTTATGAATTGGATGAACTGCACATAATTAAAACAGAAAGAGGTTTTCCCTATATATTTTAAACGTATAGTTGTGTTACATCTGAGTTTAGACAAAATTTTTGACCTTTCTAAAGGTCTCCGATTACAGAAAGTTTAAAGAAAGTAATACTTTTATCCGAAGTCCTAATTTATAACAAAATTTGAAATTTTGGCAAGCACTACTTGCGACGTAGGTTGCGCTTGGAGCTTGACTCCGCATCCGATTGCTTCGACTCCATTAGACGCCTATCAAAAGCGGCTTGTTGTTCCCTTAATTCGGCTAGGGCTGCAATCATTTGTGCCTGAAATGCCTCAGTTTGGAGTTGGGCATGGTCCTGAATCCCATCCAGCCTACGGATGTCATAAGTGTGAACTTGCACTTCTACGTTGATTTCGCGGATCCGGTTGGCTTGAACTCCGGATTGATAGCACTGGTTGGCTAGTTTGCCAACCATGACCGGAAGTGCTCGGTCCGCCGATCCCCCGCCCCTGACATCATAAAAGTCTCGGCACATGCCGTAGGGAGGGCGTAAGCTTTGTTGTTGGCTCCAATGGTGGAGGTGACTCCCCCACACAGCAGTGGTTCCTTGGAAGTTCCTCACACGGATGGGAGGTTGTGGGGCCAGTGGATTGATAACCTCTGGCTCTGAATCTGTACCAGAGTCATCTCCTTCATCCAACTCTATAGGTTCTTCATCTTCTTCGGGATCTTCTTCGATCCATCCTCCATTACCTTGGTTGGGGTAGTAGGGGTCATTGGGGTGGTGGAATCCAACCATTGAGTCTGTACGAGAATAGGGTTAAGAATTTACTATAAGCTAGAGTACATGAAATTTACCCTTAAGTTTAATGGTTGTTGATACTCAAATACTCCCTTAGTATTATTTAACGATATGTTTTTGGCAAGTTTTAAATTTGTTGTCCACTGCAGACACTCCTCGGCACACGTTAGTCGGCTCTCAGACAAATACAGTTGATCAGGCTATATCCTTCCCAGTTCCGATTACATGTCCCAAGGCGTACCTGCACTGCACAACTTATTTATAATACTTCTAAAATGGTCCGATGTGAAACTGTTATTAGTACGAAATGAAAGCATGCTTACTTTACAAAAACAAAATAAATTTAATTTCAAAAGTATGACTCTTCTCAGAGTGTTTTTGCCCAGTTGAGTTTATAGTTGTATACCAAAAATGGTTTTTTTATACTTATTTCACTATAAATGATGCTCTGATACTAATTTGTCACACCCCCAAACCAGAACGGTGGAAACGTTCGGGGGCGGAGGACTTCATATTCAGTATCATAACAGTTCATAGAAAGGAAAGTACACACCACCATACATATATAAAGGTTTTTAAAATGTTTACATCATTGTATTCATTACATGCCCAAAAGATAAAAGCATGAACATCTTTCAAAAGAGGTAATTAAAGCCAACGCGTTAATCCCCAAAAGTTGATTTCCAAACCTGCTCAGCGGTTCCCTGAGAATACAAGTTATTTCAAAGAGAAAGTGTCAACAATTAAGTTGGTGAGTTCATAAGTAGTTTAGAAAGTTTGTATGTCATTCCAAATTGAGTGTATGTTTTCCAAGAAAATCCCTTATTTTCTTATAAAAGTGTGAAATGCATGAGAATATATGTATTGAATAATATGGATAGTTAAATCAAGAAAATCCCTTATTTTTCTATTAGTTGTTTGTTTTGTATACCGGGAAAATCCCATATTTTCCTAAAGTGATAGTTAGCCTAATGTCCCAGACTAAAAACCAAAGGCAAAAGACATGCCTTAAGGAGTTAGAGCATAGATTTATATAATAAAACCTATTAGAAGATTTCAGTTTGTTAGATGAAGAATAGTTTTAATAACTACTCATTCATCAATCAGAAGTACTATAATAATTGTATATCCGATGAGTTTTATAACAATACTAAACATAATATGCCTGTAGCGACGTTCTTCAGGCGTCGTAGCGTTATGACAAACTATCACCCCAAAGGATGGACTGTGCTAACAGTCAGGGCACGGGATCATGACTTCCCGTATAGATCTATACACATTTGACACGTTCTCCGAACGGGAGACTCTGGTTATAGACAGGATTGAAGCGGTACCTTTTAGCAAAAAGGTATGATTTAAGATGTACACGTCTCACGGATTCTCAAGTAAGTCTGTATTAAAGTAGTAGTTTTGTATGCAAAGTTTATCCTTTTTCACAATGTTTGACAAAGCATAAATCATAAGTTCTTTGAATGCATAAAATGATTTAGTAAAGAATGTTACCCTTGATATGATGTGTTTGTATGTAAACGTATAAATAAAACATTATTTCTATTTATAAAACATATTGTATCCCAAGAGGGTAAAGTTGTGTTGTGAGGTGTTTGGCATGATGATGACTTCATAAGATAGTTAAAACAAGAGTATGAAAAGTATAGCAAAAGATCGATGTTTCACACGATTTTAGTCGTGTGTTTACTTGTATTCCCCCCCCCCCCCCCCTTAAAAGTGTTTAAAAAGAATTTAAAAAGCATTTAAAGTGTGGTTGTAGGGGTATGAACTCACCTGAAGGTTTGAAGAAAGTGAGATGGAAACCAGGCAGAATTTCGTCTCGGGAAACGAATTTTTCTTGGGATTCTCAGGAATCTCGGGAGTAAAAACGATCTTCGGGACTTGGGCAAAATGACCAGGGCTTCAGGTTAGCAAGGGCACAGAAAACGAGGTAAAACGCAAGAGAAACGAGAGGAAATGAGCAAGTTTTTCTGGAACCCTCGCATCCCTTTTATAGGGGCTGAGAGGCCTCGGTACGCGGGGCGTAACCGTGCGTCATGCATGATCGAGTCCCCGACTGCCCCGGATCTCGAATGGGACGGGGCATAGCTCGCATAGGAGGTGACGTGGTCGAATCGAGGCCCTTCATTTGAGTGCGCGAGGCATACGAGGGTACGCAGGGCGTACCTCGGTTCCATCTGCTGACTCCTCTTCGGATATTACCAAGAGTTTAAAATTAAAAATATATATATTAATTATTTATTAAACTTCAAAATTCATATCTCCTTCATATGAACTCCGTTTTCGACGTTCTTTATATTCACGCGTAGGTGACACTAAGATATACAACTTTCGTTTAGATTCCGTCGGTAAATTCCGAAATTGTTTTTATTATTACTTTTAAAAGGCTGTGTTTAAGGAATTTCTTTAGAAATTCACAACTTCTTTATCTGACGTCGGTTTTTGCCAGACTTTTTACTGCTGAATTACCATTGTCGAGACCTTCGGTTATCGTTTAGGTCATTCCGGCCAAAAGTCGTTTGATCTCCGATTCGAGTTTTTAGTTGTCTGTTGCTAAGCCGAACTTAAAAAAATCATAAATTCAATTTACGAAGTCGGATTTTGGCGTTCTTTTTATGTACTTTTGCAGTTTAACGATATCTATGACTTTCATTCAGACACCTAAGGTCAAAAAGTATTTTATTGAAACTTTGTGTTTTTACGTAACTTCGTATTGCCGGTTTTTGTCGGGAAACTTGGAATGGTCATAACTTCTTCGTTATAACTCGGATTTTAGTGTTCTTTATATACATGGAAATCTTAAGACGATATCTACTACATAGCGTACTCCAACCAGAGCTTTTTAATACTTCATTTTTCGATGGTATCCCAATTACCTTTTCCAAGAGGTTACAAGACTTGATTTTCAATGACCTGAAATGACGGGTTGTTACACTTAGAATTAACACAACTCAAGTGGTGAAGGGCTTCTAGTCTTAAACAAGTGTTTGGGCCTCTTTTTAACTCCATTTAGGAGTTCACGGCCTTGGGACCATATTCCCTTGGAGTTTACGGCCGTAAACTCCCTTGGGAGGGTGTTTATGGTGTTTTCAAGCCTCAAGCACAAGTGGTATAAGTTCTAGGCTTTTATTCCAAACATATGGAGACTCTTGACACACTTTGGTGCCCCTTTAATGAGTTTATGTCCCATGAACCATGTCATGGCCGTAAACTCACTTTGCAAGGTGATTTCTAGGTGTTTAAGGAAATTGATTTAATGGGAACAAGTCTAGGTAAAAGTCTAAGGCCTTAGGTGCCTTAAAAGCACCATTTTTAGCATGCTTTTTGGAGTTTACAACCTAAGATACTCTTAGGCCATGAACTCCTAAACTTGGGTGGTTCTTGCTTGATTTCATGTCCCTAATACACTCCTATACAAGTCCAAGGCAGTAGTATATCATGGGGGACAACCTAGGCTTGGTTTCGGGAGTTTACCGCCCAAGAACACCTTGGGGAGTAAACTCCTAAATCAAATGATTTAGCTATGTAATCTATGTTATGAACACATTTAAAGCTTTCTAACACTACTAGAAAGAGTTACTCACAATTTGGGATAAAAACCCGAAGATCTGTGAGAGAGAATTTTGACTTTTCTCTAAATGGAAATGTAACTAATGACCCAATATGGTTCAGTTTTCTATATATAGTCCTGGGATTTTTGACAGAAAATATTTTTATTCCCGGAATGAACTCTAATATCCTAGAGTATTGGAATAACAGTGTTGCACAAAACCCTAGTGCATCCACTCTCCTAATATCTCCTTAATTGCAAATCCTGAAAAACTGCCAAACTTATGCTCGAAGTCTGAATTTTCACTATAACTATTCTAACTTCTATTGGATTGATATGGTTTGTTCAGAATGGAAATTTCGGGTTCTCACAGGTAATGCCTCCATATCTTTGGAACGAAAACTACCGCTACTAGCTCCAAATCGTGAGTGGGGTAGTTCTTTTCATGGTCCTTCAGCTGTTGAGACGCATATGCTATCACCATTTCTCTTTAGGTCACAACACAACCTAACCCAACCCCAGACGCATCGCAATAGACAGCGCAGTCTTCAAATCTTTCGGGTAGAGAAAGAATCGGTGCCTCACATAGCTTATTTATTAGCAACTCGAATGCTTCTTTGTGCTTATCGCTCCAAGAGTAAGTAGGTCCTTCTTGTTTGACCACATGACCCAAGAATTGGACTTCTCGAATCCAAAAATCACATTTGGAGAACTTGGCATACAACTTCTCCTTCTTCAAGACTTCTAACACTTCTGGAAAATGTTGGCCATGCTCCTCTTGGCTTTTCGACTAAATCAGAATGTCATCTATGAATACTATCACAGATTTATCAAGGAGCGGATTACAAACCCTGTATATTAAATCCATGAATGCTGCTGGAGCATTGGTTAACTCAAACGACATAACCAAAAACTTGTAGTGTCCATATAGGGTTCTGAATGCAGTCTTTCCGATATTATGCTCTCTCACCTTCAGCTGATGATATCTTGTCCTTAGGTTGATCTTTGAAAAATAACTCGAACCTTGTAGTTGATCGAACATGTAATCAATCCTCGGCAACGAATATCTATTCATTATTATTTCCTTATCCAACTCTCTATAATCAATGCACATCCTCATACTCGCGTCCCTTTTCTTCACGAATAACACTGGAGCTCCCCAGGGTGATGAACTAGGTCTAATGAAACCTTTGTCCAATAACTCTTGAAGTTGCATCATCAGCTCCATCTCCGTCGGTGCTAGTCGATAAGGTGCTTTTGCTATTGGCGTCGTCCCTGGTAACAAGTCTATTCTGAACTCCACTTGTCTATCAGACGGTAATCCGAGAAGATCTTCGGGAAATACTTACGAATAATCACACATGATAGGAATGCTCTGCATCTCCTTTTTCTCCTTCGTAGCATCGATCATGAATGCCAAACAAGATGTACATCCTTTGGCCAAACACTTTTTGGCTTTCATTAGAGAAATGATTCTAGAATTTACTCTGATATTGTCCCCATACACGATAAATGACTCTTTCCCTGGCGGTTTTACTTTTACTATCTTCTTCTTGCATAATATCTCGGCATCATTGGCGCTAAGCCAATCCATTCCCAATACGATGTCGAAACCATTTAGTTCGATAGGCAATAATTCATTGTGGAACTTATTCCCATTCAACTCGATGAAAATGTTTTTCATGCAAAGGCTAACAAGTATAAACTTTCCACTAGCAACCTCGACTAATAAAGCATTATCTAGTCTATCGACAAGCAAAGCTAGTTTTCTATTAAATTCATGCGAAATAAAGGAGTAGTTGGCTCCATAATCAAATAATATTTGGGCAGGCAATTTTTTTTACGAGAAAGGTACCTGAAGTGACATCATCTTCATCTTTTGCGGCTTCGAGTGTCATCTGGAAGGCTCTCGCCTTCGGCTTTGGTGGAATGTTGGGTTTTGTTGCCTCCTTTTTTAAGACAGTCTTTCAAAATGTGCCCGTCCTCGTTACATCCAAAGCACACTCTCTTGTTGGACGGACACTCATTGGCATAATGCCTAGTTTTTCCACATTTGTAGCAGGTCACTTCCTTACTACATTTCCCAGAGTGTTTTTTCTTGCACTTTTCACACCATTTCGATTCGCCTCCAAACTTTTCACACCATTTCTTGCTGGAACCCGAAGTTCCTTCAAACATTCTCTTATCACCAACTTCAACCTTGCTGGTAGTTCTTCCCTTGATCATATGCTCAACAGACTTAGCAGCCCAAATAGCTGCCTCTAAAGTAGGTGTCTGACGTACTAGCACATCGTACTCCCATGGGAGTCCTTTTGCGTACCGGTCTACTTTTGTCAGCTCATCTAGGAAGACGCACAAAGCAAACTCCATTTTGTCTGTAAGGGCATTGGTGTAATCATCGACTGTCATGCTGCCTTTAGTCAATGTCAGAGACTTGTTCTCTAACTCCAGTAGATTTTGGGCCGAGCAGAACTTGCGCTTGGGTTGTACCAAGAACTCTGCCCAGGTCAGTTGCAGTGGCTCATTAGGGCTTAGAGTCTTCCCCATAGTGTTCCACCAATGAACAGCTCCACCCCTGAACTGACGCACTGCGATAGTGGTCTGCAACTTGCCTCTGCAGCCATGCATCGTGAAGGCTAGATCCATTTCCGAGATCCAATACATAACTCCGATCGAATCTTACTTTCTAGTGAAGGTAGATGGTCTCCAAGTCAAAAAGTCTTTGTACTTGCATCCAAGTCCATTTCCGAGATCCAATCCATAACTCCAACAGTCTCACTGAAGTTAACTCCTTCCGAATGCCCTTCATTCAACTCGGGCTGTTCAATCGACATTGAAAGTTCTTCACAATTCTGCCGAAGCAGACGTCTTGTTTCTTCCATCTGACGATCCAACATCGTTTGAATCATCAATTGTACCCGTACCATTGTTATTGGCTCAGGTGCTGCTGCTACAACAGCCACTCGCTCCATCACAGGTGGTTGATTCCTGTCTTCGTTCACGTTTCCAACTCCACTTCTGGTTCTTACCATTTTTGATCTACACACCGAATAAGGTAAATTTAGATCTTCAATCATGATATTTAATTAAATCATCCTTATAACTCCGAAACGTTTACATTCTAGTTCTAATACCGTAATCCTATGCTTAGAATCCTAAACACATGAGCTTTCCAGATCTAGTTGGCAACAACCCATAGATCTGAATAAATAATATCATATATGGAAAACATATAACATTTAGCACATAAAAGCATTTTAGGCAACTTTCCTAAAATAAACTAGTGCTCGTGTCTAAAATATAACAGACACTCATCTCACAATTTACACTTACCATTCTAAGTTTAAGTCTAAAAATCCTACAAATTCCTAGTTCGCTTAAACTAATGCTCTGATACCAACTATGACATCCCCAAAATCACGGTCGGAAAAGACCAGTTTCAATTATGCTTTAAAAACAAATTCAGAGTAAAGGCATTGATTTAAAAGAGTTGCAGAATTTGTCCCCAAAACATTACATGATAAAATAAGTTTTATCAGAACATTTCTTAAAGAAATGTATTTTCATTATATATCAAAACTTGGGATGTCATGTTCCGATACAGACACAAAAGCATAAACAATAAAACATAGACATTACAGAGTTATATACAACTACTGGTCTATAACAAAAAACATCTTCACAAGTTCCCCAACTTATTCTCTCGCGCCACTACCTGTAATACAAAGAAACTGAGTGGGTCAGGCTTGGGAGCCTTGTGAGCATATAGGGCTTTCAACCCACAATAAATAGTTATATTTAATTTCACCAACCATCAATAACCCGGTTACCCATTCCCGTTATCCTCACTTTACGTCCCTACGACAACAACTATTGGAAGGGACCTAATCTAGGATTTTCATCGGGACGGACACTACTGTAGAGGGGTTTCCTCAATAATGAATGTCCTAAGGCAACAATGAGGGGGATAGAATATAGCAAATGAACACCCAACTTCACTACACCTACAAATTATGAGCCTGCCAGCGTTCCACTGAACTATCTAGAAAAGTTCGTGGCCGTCATCCATATTCTGCTGGACGACTAGAAAACAATCACATCGAGGCCTCTCATCAATTTTATTTCATCGCACGTCAACTATCTACCCATGCTTCACCCAATATTTTTATGTGTGTGTGTGTGTGTGTGTATATATATATATATATATATATATATATATATATATATATATATATATATATATATATATATATATATATATATATATATGGGAAGGTTAATGCAAAAAATGCAAATAATTTGTGAAAACGCGATAACAAGATAAAACTATGAGATTGTGCCACCTCAACCTTATATTTTGTACAATAATCCACCCCAACTTTGAAGTACATGATGATAATCGATGATACATGAGAAATTATTTTATATTAGCAAAGCATGATTTTTTCAATTATTATTATGAAAACATGAATTTAAAAGTGATTAAGGACGTGAAAAAAAAATTGTTAAAACTGTCTTTAAATCTATATTATCATAACACAATTCAATGTTAAACTTATTATCTTTAACCTATTGCTAATAAATTTAATTTTTATAGTACTTGTGTTTGATTTTTATATGATAAAATCTATTTTCGCGTTTTCGCAAGATATTTATGTTTTCGTATGAACCTAATACTATACATATATATATATATATATATACACACACACACACACATACGCACACACACACATTCATACATAACTTAAATCCAATATCATATATTTATTCAATACTCATTCCAAATAACAGATAATATATATAAACATAGCACGTATTTTATAGAGAAATAACTCATATCTATGTGTTAGTAGAAAACAACTACACACTCACTTGATAGATGATGCCCGAACAACACTACGACTCTTAAAATAATAATCTTCGATGAAACTAGGTATCTTCCAAAAACCGGGCTTCTCGCGGGCAGATTTTCGGCTCGGAAACTCTTTTCTTCTCGGGATCTTCGGGGCTTCGGGACTTGCTTCGGATGTCGGAGTGATACCGAGGTTTCGGGGGGTATTTCTTGCCAAGTAGAAGAAAGAAAAAGGGGGGAAGTGGAAAATTAGCACAAAGATCGACAGCCCTTGAGATCTATTTATAGGGGATAAACCCCCGAATTACGTTGGGCGTACTCCGCTGTCGACATGTACGCTGGACGTACTCCTAGTACGGTGGGCGTACTGGGTGGATCAGACCGGAGGAGTCACGACTTCAGATAAGCTTCCGAATTTATAATTTTATTTATTTAAAAACTTCAGAAATTCATAACTTCAACATACGAGCTCCGTTTTTGACGTTTTTATATCCACGCGTAGGTGAGACTATGCTCTACAAATTTTGTTCAGACTATGTCGGAAAAAATTGACTTTATTTCTATTATATTATTTTTAGTAGACCGGGAGAGGAAAACTCCTTTAGAAATTCATAACTTCTTCATCTGACATCCTTTTTCGTCTGTCTTTTAACCGTTGGACTACTATTGACGAGATCTACAATTCTCGTTTAGATTGTTTCAGCCAAATATCACGCAATCTCAATTTCGTGATTTGGGCTACATACCGCTAAGACGAAACTTAGAAAAATCATTACATCCTCATACAAAGTCAGATCTTGGTTTAACGTATTCTACGACTTTTGTTTAAATAACTAAGGCTAAATATTGCTCTATCATAAATTCACTATTTACGTCGTGCACTATTGTGCCGACTCTGTCGCAAAACTTCAACAGGTTATAACTTCTTCGTCATAACTCGGATTTCGACATTCTTTATACATCCGGAACCCTTGTCACGACCACTAAAACTTCCTTCATAGATATTGGGCTTATCTAATACTTTATTATTAGGCTTTTTTTTATTCCTAATTCATTTAAGCCACACAATTAAGAATAAAACACATAATACTCAAATAATACATTCTTATTATTTCAAAATGAGTTACAAAGGTTAACTTAGACTATTACATCAACATTAACGCCTAGCCCAGAAACACGGGCGTTACAAGTTAGTTTTACATTACCTTGGTATTTCAGCCATTTATGTGATAAGGTTAAAAGTTCTTCTATATACCACTTTAGCTTGAATATATTTTAACTTCAATGCTGCTTCTAATCCTCAGCAAATGATATCAATGAAAATCGCAAATAGTGTTGGTGGTCCTACACATGCCCCATTACTAGCTGTGGAAGAATATGATCACTGGAAAGTAAGAATGGAAATATTTTTACCAGCCAAATATAAAGGTGAAGAAATCTAGAGATCCGTCAATGAAGCTCCTCACTGTGAGAATAGTTGTGAGGGATGCTGCTGCTCAGCTTATGGGTCAAGATGAAACTTGTCTATTTCCTCTAACTGCAAATGATATTGAGAAGCTACATGTTGATCAAGTTTCTTTCTCTGAAAATGGTGTTTGGTGTTCCTCCTTCTCTCTTCGAGCACATCAAGTTATGCAAATAAGCCAAAGAGATTTGGGACAGTCTTCAGGACCTGATTGAAGGTTTGGAAAATATGAAATACAAGCGCCTCACCTCAGTTCTCAATGACTTCGATACCTTCACTACCACTATTGGTGAATCAGTGGCCTCGGCCTCCAACCCTTACCAAGGTTGGTCAACAATATGACTGTTCATGGGATTGTCCAAACTCCTTTGGAGTACAAAGGATGGGGAAAGGTGAAATCTTGTCTCGGAAGCAATGGTTCCTTGAAAAGGTTAAAACTCTATCAAATTTTTGATGAACTTCAAGGACACGAGTCTAATTTTGCTCAAACCATAAGGGAACCCTCCGAAGGCCCTCTTGACCTTGTTAATTCTTTCGAACCAACCATTCCGAACTTGTCTACTTCGGATCCCTTCAAACCCATTGTTCCATCTGTTTAAACATCCGCAACCATCTTACCTATAAAAATCTATCTTGTTGATGATTCCGAAGCCATGGACTCTGAAATCCGTTTCCAACAGGAGTTTGCTTTAATTTCAATGAAATACAAATGTCCTTTTAATCCTTCTTATAAACCATATCAAAATCGATTCCATGCTCCTCACCACAACAATCCTCAACCATACTCAGCTTCGCAACCTAAACCAACTTCGGAAAATCCTCCCGCATATAAATCGAACCTCTCTAAGCCAAATTCTACTCCGGATGCTTCTAAATATTCCAACTCGGACAAACCAAAATTTGTGTGTCAAAAGTGTGGAAATGTAAATCATTTTGCTAAAGATTGCCTGGTTGATGCTCCACAGAAACCAAAAGTCAAGGACCCTACTTAATATGTCTAAAAATCCCAAGAGATAGATGAAAGTGAAAAAGCCTTTATAACAATAGTTTCAAGAGATGTTGAAGGATATTGGTCATCTGAGATGATGATGACATGGTAACCGGAAGAAATTGTTGGATAAGGTGTCTAAGTCCATAACTTATTTGGTATATACTTGACCCGACCCGGCGTGGTCCATTTGGGTTGCATTTCATCCAAACTATTTATGGATAATTTTATGAGAGTTATACACATATGTTTATTAATATACTGTAAGTTATAATATATTAATACGAAGTTATTTAATTAGTGTTAGTCTTAAATGAATTATGAATTAATTTAGAGATTAAAAGGAAGACTAATTAAATTGTGGGCTATTGTTTTATATGGTCTGGGCTAATACTCATTAGTTAATGGGCTAGGCTTATATGGAAGTCCATGGATGATCCATGGATCTTTTAACCCATTGATCCTTGGGAAAGGAAAAGTCATGGGTTATTAGGGTTTCACCCTAATCATGTACACTATATAAGCATGCTTATGTTGCACGAAATGGCCACTAGTGTGACTAGTGTAACTAGAAAGTATGTGTGTTTGTGTGTGACCAATTTTATAAGTGTGTATACACTCTCTCAAAGTTTTCCAAGAGTTTGTGGTGATATGTGATTCCATTTGAGGCATTCACACTATTGGTGCTTGGCCCTCAAACTCCTTAGGAATCAAACTCATCATCAAAAGGTATGTAATCTCATCTAATTCTTTTATGTTTAAAATTACCCCATGCCATGTTAGATAGGTTATGAACCTTGGAAAAATTATTATTTTGCATGTATTTAGACAAACATTGATCCAAGGTTTATTAGGGTTGCATGCACACTTAGGAAGTGTTAGATTGCTCAAAATCCAACAGTGGTATCAGAGCCTAGGCTTGCTTGTTTGATACTTGATGCAAAATAGTGAAAAAAGTCGAAATTTTTGTTGTCTGCATGATGGACTCGCCGAGTCCATGAGGGGACTCGCCGAGTCCAATGCAAAATTCATCCTACTCGCCGAGTAGGTTCGTGCACTCGGCGAGTAGAAGGTTCAGAATGCAGATTTTCGACTTTTGCTGCTGGAAATGGACTAGAAACATTACCCTAAACTGTTTTGGTGTTTTAAAACTTGTTTTAGTTGGTGTAATGGTTGTTCTAATCCATTTACAATAGCATATATCAAAATTTCATGATTTTATGTGTTCATATAATTTTTGAAATTTTGATGATCATGTTCATGTTCTTATGAATTTAGAAGATGATAGGAATTATTTGCTGAATTGTTTTGGATTAATTCTTGATCATTTATGTGTTTTAATGGAGTCCACAATTTGTCCTCAAGTTATGGATATCCAAAGGTCACTTTTCTTTAACACACACATTTAAACACATAAGTTACATGAAAATGAAGAGTCTTCATTTTTTATGAACCTTTAATTCATAAGTTATGAAATGAAAAGTTTTGGATAGTTACAAAACTTGCCCTCAAGTTTTGGAATTTGTAAAGTTTCACACACTTTAATAAACTTTAATTCCAACCCTTAGAGTTTTAATAGTTAAAATTCAACCCTTATACTATTTATAACATTAATGGTTAATTATTATATATATGTATAAGAACAAGTCATTTTACCGTTAGTAGGTCTCATTCACGAAGCCGGTCTATAAGGTGGGTATAAGGTTGTTGCCTATAAAATGGCGACTTAATGGGTGTCCACTCTCACCCACCGCTTGCTTGATCGGTGGAGGGTCGTTAGCCGAACGGGTAGGACAATGACTTCAAATTCTCATTAAAAGTATAATGAATATTATAAAGTAACTAAATATTTTTTATTTGATTCCCAATCTTAGTTACTTTAGGAAAAATGTGAATTTGGTGCTAGCCCATGGAATTCACACTTTGTACCTTACCAAGTCGTTGGTGGAGCGTGTGTGGTTAACCGGCACACTAACTTGGACTAGTAAGGATCACGAAGGGTGACTTAATGTTTGTCATAGATCAATGGAGCGTGTGTGGTTAACCGGCACATTGATTAGGTGATAATATTAAGGGTACCAAGTGAATTGTATGGTTATTCACACCTTGTTTTGTGATCCTCGGCATCCCAGTCACAAAATTTGAGAGGGCATACTCGAGATTGAAACATGCCATTGAAAAGTTCAATGAATCTCAAAAGATCTAGGAATTTCAAATCCAATTAAAACCTAATAAATTATTTCGTTTTTCATGGTGGAAATTGGTGAATCGTCATTCGCCTACCTTCAAATATTTTATAGCTTGGATTACGGCATCCCTCTTCCAAATTATAAAATATTGTGTTGGGTCCTAGCCTTAATATTTCATATTGGGTGTTATATTCAGGATTTTGAGTCAACTAACTTGATTTTCTCCCATTATAGATGTCTGGTTCAGACAACTATGGTCTTCCCAAATCTCTTGAAGATGGTGTCCCTCAACATCATGCTTCACTTCCTCCACCTCCTCCAATTATTCTCCCCCACCCACAAGTTCTTGAAAAGTTTAAAGTCACTCAATCCCTATCGACAAGCATAGTCTATGTGTGCACACATCTTGAAGATAAAGTCACATATTGAGAAGGCGGGAGAGTTGGGTGTCAAAGTCTCATGAAAGTTGGATGTTCAATCACTTTCTTAGTAACATAGTAAGTCTCTTTGGGACTACTATGAGGCAGACTATGACATGACCCTTAATGATGTTATCTATTTGCTTGGTGTTGTGGAATCAGCAATGATTTGGAACACCAGTAAAGCAAATTTGATTAAAAGAACAACTTCCCAAGTCTTAAATGGACATTGACAATGGTAGCATTGGATATCTAGAAAAGCATTTCTCTTCCCAATGGAAAGGGATCGGCCATAATCAACTCGGTTGACCAAATGGTAAAGAGAAAGGCTAAGTCTGAGATAGTCTCATGTGCCATTACCAAAGGGTCTATATGTTTTATTGCCAAAGGGAGGGACACTGATTGCAAAGCTGCCATATTTACCTGAAAGATCATAAGATTGATCAAGTCAAAAAGTTTGACTCCACTTCAGTTAAAGTCCACTAACTAACTCTATTAAGTTCCTATTTGGAGATTCTTATTACATAATGTGAATGGGTCACATGTTGATGTTTTAAGAATCAAAGAAAATATAGGAAGCTTAAAATAAGTATATGTTGATTCTGATTGCGAAGGTGGGTTTCGATCGCATGGTTCGGCAATCAGAATTTTGAGTTGTTGCTTAAGAGTTATAATATATTGCTTATGAATAGATAACAACAATGTTTTCATATGGATTGTAAGGATAAGTTTTTCTGCAAAGTTTTAAAATAAAAGAAAAAAGGGTTTTAATTTTGATGGGATTAAAATAACTATTAATCTATGAAGATCGATTAGATCTTGAACAAGTATATGAATATAAAACAGTAAGAACGCAATAATAAGAACAAGACAAGATGGAATCAAACGTGTCGAATGATTTAAACAAAATCCTCAAAAGAGCTCGATTAAGAACATCAACTGTAGAGGATTGAGAGGTTACAAGAACGATTAAAGAAACCTGCTTTGCTCTAGATGAATCGCTAATCGTAAAATCTCTAAAAACGTAAACCTCTATCTCGTTGTTAACCTAATATGCATGTAAGCATTAACTTATATACAATACATAAAAGGCTCTCGGTTGGACAGGCCCAAACCGGAGTATACATGGCTAAAATAACGAGCCCAAAAGACGCAACATCAAAATAAAACTTCAGCCCAACAATCTCCCCCTTTGCGTCAATTTGGAGCGAGACCTTCACTTTTTACTTTGGCCGGCAGCTGAAGCTGGTACCTTCTTCTTCACGGTGCTAAACAGACACTTGGTTATGGAGAGGATAGTCTGTCTAAACCGGATGTACCAATTGATCATATCATTGAAGTACTTGATGTCATCAGCCGAATTGTCTTTACACCGCTTGATAATTGATAAGACGTGCTCCAAGCAAGCTGTGGTGTAAAGGTGTTTGTCAGCTAAAGCGAAGAGACATTTCTGTCCTTCGGCTCTAGTGAACATTACTGAGTTTCACCTCGGATCAATCTTGCCCATTTGCATTTGGTTTAGATCACTGGCCGATCCCACAGGTGCTATCTTCGGTTTCCTTTTGAAAACTGTGGCGACCTCCTGATCCATTAGGGCAACCTCCATGATATAGCAGGCCAACATCCTTTTGACATGGTCTATGATGGGACCATATTCGGTTTCATCAGTCAAAAGGATAATGTATAAGACAATCCAGTCATGAGGATTTAGATTGGGCAGATCTGCCAGGGAGATGATGTGGGCAGTTCTTGCAGATCCTCGGATGAGCTTGAACTTAATGTTTGTGAATCTCCCCACGGCATAAGGCTTCAGCACCCGAACGTTTACAATCTTCTGGGCGCTCCAGGTAAGATATTGAGGACGAGCAGCCTCCAGGTAGAAGTCAATGAGCTCCCTGTCAAGCTCATCGTTCGGATGCGGGACTTCAAAAATGTTAGAGAATGCGTGGAAGATGAACGCCTTTCGAGTCAGCGGCATATCAAACTGCGAATCGACAGTGTTGTTGCAGTCGAATGATATAACCGGCTCGAGCCATAATATGCTTGGAGTTTCTATGGCCTCTTTTATCATACGTTCCATGGTCCAGGCAGGGAAGAGCAGCTTTCGGCTCTCAAGGAGATCGTGGGCTTCTTTTTGCTTGCGTTCGGCTTCTTCAGCCTCACGCGCCACATGACTGGCATCACCTTCAACATTGCGACTGTTCTTTCTTTTTAACATGTCGGCAATGGTCTCCTTGTCTTCATCTTCATCTTCATCTTCCTCAGCTATGTTTTTACCCTTGTTCCTCACACCCGAACCCGAAGCATGATCAGCAGAGGGTGGTTCGGTTGCGTGAGTAGCTTTGGAGGAAGGAGGTGGTTTCGATCCCTTCTTCTCTTCTCCCCCTTGTTTCGGAATGGACACGAAACTCGGTAGGCCTTCAATCTTGCTTAAAAGGTCCATGGCTGGAGAGAGCTTTTCAGCGAGGGTACGCCTCACCGAATGGTTTAGGATGGGGTCGTGTGCTTCCAGGATGTTTGATAATGCTGCGTGGACATCCGAAACACACGTCTTTATTACCTCCCTTTCGGATCGAAGAGCTTCCAATTGTTGTTGGGAGTTGGAAAGTTGTGTGCTCTTGACCTTGAGGGCGGTTGTTTTACTTGCCAAGACGTCCATCAGAGAATTCTCGGCTGCAAGATCCTCTTGTAGCTTTGCCAGGCGGGCATCGATGGAGGCACGAAGTGCCGAGTTGTCGTCGCTGATATGTTGTCGGAGTGTAGCGAACGAAGACAGCTCCGTCGAGACAAACTTGGCCAATTGTTGAACAATCGGTTCCAGAGTTGTCTTGGTGGCGTCGGCGCTTTCCTGCAAGGACTTTAGCAGGACAGAAGCGTCGGTGAATAGTTTATCGACTTTTTCGGTCGCAGCCTCATAGGCTCGGGTGAGAGTATCGATTGCAGCCCTTGAAAAGGCGTCAACAATCTTCTGAAGGGCAGCTTCAGAAAGAGATGACTGCTGGTTGGTGGAGGAGGCGAGAAGTAGATCAACCTTCTCGTTTAGCTCTCGGAGATGCTTCTTTGTCACTGGAGCATCATCCTCCTCGTCACTTTGGACTTGAAACAGACTATAGTAGACCGAATCGAAGTTCATGTGATCACCACCAAGGTATTGGTTGTTGCCATCGGAGGCGTCTTCTGGAGATGGAGGGGGTGGTGAAGCTGGGGGTGTTGTGGGTTTGGTTGGTTTAGGTTGAGTGGGTGGTGGGTTAAATTTGGATGGTGGTGGAGTATGGGTAGTTTGGGTGGTGTGGGTTTCGGTTTGTGGTGGTTTAGTTACTGGAGGGGTTTCGGTAACTGGTGGTGTTTCGGTTGATGTGGTAAAGATGGGTGGAGGTATAGGGAAAGAGGTTGGAGGAATACTGGGGTTTATGGTGGGAATGGAAATAGGAATAGTTGGTGGAGGTGAAGGAACCGGAGATTGATGAGGTTCCATCTCTGGGGTTGGAGACCGAGGTGGTGTGTTGCCTCGTTGAGGAGATTCGTCTCCTTGAGATCCTTCAGAGTCCGAACTTCCACCCTCAGATTCGCTTGAAGAGGAGGGAATAAGTAGCTTTCGCTTCTGTTGGGTCTTCCTTCTCTTCGGCTGTGGGGATGAAGCAGCCTTCGGTTGTTTTCGCTTTTTGGGAGAAGGTCCCTTTGGAGCTTTGGACGCTTGCTTCCCCTTCTCTGCCTTTTTGCCCCTGCCCACCGGTTTGTCGGCATCATGAATTGATCTCAGCATGTCCGGTGTCAGTTCCCTCAGACCAGTTGGCCTAAACTCCTTGATCGTCCGGATCAGTCTGCTGTCGGAGGGCACATTACCATACATTGTCTCCGGGATGGAGCCAATGAAGGAAAATTTTGATGCATCTGAGACGATGATCTTCTTGGTATGGAACGTACCAATAGAAGACATCGATGCACCATCAGCAGTTGGAACATCAAACTTGTCCATGGCCCATCTTGTTATCAAGATCCAGAACCGGGCCAACGACACCTCATAGTGTCGGGATGAGGAAGAGAGGCTCTGAATCAGCTGTTGCCATAGGACAAAACCATAGTCCAGGTTTATCCCGTTGTATACCCCATACATTATCGACAGGAAAAGACGACTTGCACCGTCAGATCCTGAGCTCCTCTCCGACAGGCCCTTGAAAAGGACTGTAAATAGACCATTCCACTGGGGCGGCAGGCAAGACTTCTTAAACTTGGCGACAGAGGTGAGAACCTCTGTGTATCCCATGTTGTAAAACATGTTATACAAATGGCCGATCGGAATCGTATCCGGATGAACTCTTGAAGGGTCAACGGCAAACCCCAGTATAGTGCAGAACCTTTGGCGTGAAACGGAGGTCTTGTGTTCTGCAAGCTCGAAAAATACCCTGTCAACGGCCTTGTCGTAGTAAGCCGTCGCGTAGACCTGCGATAGGGCCACCATTGGCACAGTTTCAATTCTGGATAGTCAGGTGCAAGCTGGGAATACTTCAGGCATTCAATGACCGGCGACATGTAGGAATCATACGCCAGTGGGTTAAGATCAATGACTAGACATTGTTGGGGTCGAATGGGAAGAATCTGTGAAGTTGCATGAACAGAAGAAGATTCAGCCATTGTTGCAGGTTTGGAGAAGAAGATGAACGGGAGAGTGTTTGGGAGTATTTGTGCTTTGGAAATTTTGGAGGCAGTAAAAAGGTAAATGGTGGTATAGACGGCTTTTTATAGTGGGAGATAGGAGAGAGAAAAATCGTTTCAAATCTCTTATGGAAATACGAAACGGGTTTTTGAGTGACTGATTGGTGACAGTTGGGGCGTGCGATGATCACGTAGGAGAGAGAGTGTCAGTATCCTAGGATTACGCCGCCCAATAAGCGCCGGTTCAGAGAGAGGAACCGTTTCCATTTCCACACACGCCTTTAATGCCAGAGAGATGACGCTTCGATATCGCACACGCGTCCATAAGCGTCAGGAAAAGCGCGGCCGTTTCAAATTCACGCGCGCCTTCTTTTTACTGTCGTTTGAATTTTTATCCCTTTAACTCCCGCCGAGTCAGCAAGTGTTCGTCTTATCCCTTTTAAACAGTAGTGTTGAGTTAATGACCCACGTGGATAGTTGTTGACCACAACATCATTATTAACCATCCAGTAATAATCCAGCCTGTAAATAATTAGTAACGGAATTTTGGAAAATCTAGGATTTCCGTGCAAAGAGTGTAAAACAAAAAGAAATAAAGCAACTCTTTTAAGGATATTCTGTGATGTCAATAATGACACGAAACTGATGATCCCGGGCACGAATCTCTTCATTCAAGGTCAAGAGAGACCTCAAAGTGTTAGTGTGGAATCCTGTTGAATTACGATCAAACACTTATTAATAAGTGTTGAAAGGCTTCTTTTAATTAGGCTATTTAAGGGTGGTTTCGCTTTGATTCATCAATTCTATTCTTGATATAAGAAAGAAAATGAACAAAGTACTTGTGAGACCGGTGTAGCCTGTTAAACAAGTAGGTAGGAAGTGATTTTGTATTGGCTTGGATTAATATAAAATCTTAGATAAAAATTTAAAACTGGATCCCTTAGGAAGAAACGTTATGGTGAATAACAATTTCATGGGAATCACGCAAAAGAAAAATTGAGATATTATAAAGGTACATCCGTCAATTCATTGGTGAAAACTTGAGCAAATTAATTGGTCACCGTCAATTCGTTGGTGTTGTATGTTGGGTTTCACTCAACTCGTAGTGGCACGAAACTAAGATCATAAACACAGATGTTGTGTAACCATAAACCTCAGTGGTAGTTTCTGAGAGTCTCAAGGGTTACGATGATGAAACGAATGTAGTGGAGAAGAGTTATGGAGATGGTGTAAGAAGATATAGTACCTCTGCTGCGTAAATAAGGACCAAGCAGGAAACTCTTAACTCATGTGAGAAAGGAGTGAGGTAGCTCACGATGTGAATAAATGTGTTAGCCTTATTGGGAAGACAAGGTTTGTGTATACCAGGCAATGAAGGCTATTATTCAAAATCTTATGAGGCTTGGGACACATACAACATCATGCTTCTAGGGACACTTAAGTAATTCAGCAAATATATCCCCACAGACGAACAAACACACAAGAAAAATAGGAAAATAGAAAAATATATTTTTGGTGTTTTTGAGATTTAAAAAAATAAAACAAAATAAGAAAATATGAAAAATAAAAGAAAAATAAGGAAAAGGAAAAAAAATAAGACCTAAAAAAAACTTTGGAAAAAATATGAAAAATCGAACCCGAACGTTCGGTTGGTTTCGGTTGGGAAAAAGTTGAAAAACCGAACCCGAGCGTTCGGTTGGTTTCGGTTCTAGAAAATTTTGAAAAACCGAACCCGAACCTTCGGTTGGTTTCGGTTTAGGAAAATTTTGAAAAACCGAACCCGAACCTTCAGTTGGTTTCGGTTCCACAAAATTTTTGGAAAACCGAACCCGAACCTTCGGTAGGTTTCGGTTTTGGAAAATTTTGAGAAACTGAGGAATTTAGACATACAAGAGATAAATACTTTTAACACGAAGAAAAACAAAATTGTACAAGAAATATACAACATAGAAAAACTACCTTTGAAGTAATGAGCGAGTCAGATGGTTGAACCGAACCCGAACGTTCGGTTGGTTTCGCTTCTTACGTTTGAGGTTGAGAGGTAGTGTGAGGTACTGACTCTGATTCCATCATACCTAGCCCTTGCAAAATTTTATTGAATGATGCTTCAGGAAGAGCTTTGGTAAAGACGTCGGCCAGTTGATCAGTGGTTCTTACGAAGTGAACTTCGACGTTTCCATCTTCCACATGATCTTTGATGAAGTGATACCTCAGTGCTATGTGTTTGGTTTTAGAGTGTTGCACTGGGTTATGACAGATCCTAATTGCACTTTCAGAGTCACAATATAGTGGGATCTTCTTCATATTGAGTCCATAGTCTCGAAGTTGACTCTGGATCCAAATCACTTAGGATGTGCAGGATGCAGCGGCAATGTATTCCGCTTCAGCAATAGACAACGACACACATGTTTGTTTCTTAGATTGCCAGCTGACCAACTTCCCGTCAAGGAATTGACAGCCACCAGTTATGCTTTTACGGTCGAGTCCACATCCTCCAACGTCAGCATCAGAATAGGCTTGAACGAAGAAGCCTGAGTTGGATGGATACCATAGATCTAAGGAGGTGGTTCGCTTGAGATAGCGTAAGATGTTCTTCACTGCAAGCATATGTGGTTCACGTGGGTTTGCCTGAAATCGAGCACAATAACACACAGAAAACATGATATCAGGCCTGCTAGCAGTTAGATACATCAGTGAGCCTATCATTTGACGATAGAGCGTGATATCGACAGCCGGTTTGTCTAGAGATGGTGTAAGCTTGGTGCCGAATGCCATTGGGACTTTGACTTTTGAGTCTCCCATCATGCCAAACTTCGCTAGGAGAGTCTTTGTGTAAGCTTCCTGATTAATAAAGATGCCTTCGGGTCCCTGTCTTATGTTTAGACCAAGGAAAAAGATAATATGACCCATTGAGCTCATTTCAAATTTAGTCTCCATCAACTTTCTGAATTCAGCTGTTAAGTTGGGATTCGTGGAGCCAAAGATGATGTCATCGACATAAATTTGAACTATCATAAGGTGGTTACCTTCCTTTATGCGAAAGAAGGTTGGGTCAGCCGAACCTTGTTTAAATTTAGACATTTTTAAAAATTTTGTAAGCGTTTCATACCAGGCTCTCGGAGCTTGTTTGAGGCCGTACACAGCTTTATCCAGAATATAGCAATGATTTGGATACTTTTCGTTCACGAACCCAGGAAGTTGCTCTGCATACACAGTTTCTTCGAGTTCTCCATTGAGAAATGCACACTTAACATCCATTTGGAAAACCTCAAAGTTTTTGTGAGCAGCATAGGCCAGGAATATTCTAACAGATTCTAGCCTAGCTACTGGAGCGAAAGTCTCTTCATAGTCTATCCCTTCCTCCTGACAGTATCCCTTAACAACCAGACGAGCCTTGTTCCTTATGACATTACCTTCCTTGTCCATTTTGTTCCTAAAAACCCATTTGAGACCAACAACCGAAGCATCTGTAGGAGTTGGAATTAGGCGCCAAACTTTGTTCCTTTCAAATTCGTTCAGTTCGTCTTGCATTGCTTGAACCCAATCAGAGTGATCGAGGGCAGTGTTCACTGTCTTCGGTTCAACTTTTGAGACGAATGAATTAAACATACAAAACTCAACCTTTGAAAATAAGGATGTCTGTTTTGCCTTCAGTTGAGATCGGGTCAGAACCTTTTCAGATACATCACCAACTACTTGAGAGATTGGATGATCTCTGGTCCATTTGGTAAGAGGAGGGTAATTCGGATCAAAGGTTGGGTCTAGTTCAATGTTGATCATTTCTTCTGGCTCAGATTAGCTATCGTAATCAAGCATCATATCATCATGCTCCCCCTCAATTGATGAGTCTTGAGAAACATGAGGTTCAGGGGTTTCTTGTGGTGCTGGACTTTCAGGCGTTGAAGCACCTTCGTTTGGGGGGGTATCTTCGGTTGGAGAAGCACCTTCGGTTGGTGAAGGACCTTCAGTTGAAGTTGTAGAGCTTGGCTCCCCCTGGACTTATGAGCTTGGCTCCCCCTCAACATGAGAACGTGGCTCCCCCTCGACTGAAGCATTGTTGGATGGAGATTCATCAGTGGGCGATTCTCCTTCATGCATTCTTCTTGCAGCATCTTCGACAATCTGCTTCATATGATCAACTTTGTTGTCAGCTGCACCTGCTTTTGAGAGAGAAGCTTTTTCCGGTTCGTCAAAGAGTTCCAGAAATTTCTCGTATAAATTGGCGATTGAGACTGTGACTTGGCCAGTTTGAGGAAAGATTTCCCCAGTGGTGTCTTCTTTGGCCTGCAGCTTCTTGACATAGCTATCGTCAAAGGTCACGTAGTATGTCTCTTCAATCCTTCTCGAAGGCTTGTTTAGGACCCTGTATGCCTTGGATGTGAGCGAGTAACCAGAAAAATGCCCTCGTCGGCTTTGACATCAAACTTGTTGCGGTGTTCTTTAGAGTTAAAGATGAAACACCTTGAGCCAAACACATGGAAAAATTTCACATTGGGCTTTCTATTGTTTAATATCTCATATGGTGTGAGCGTGAATCGCTTGTTGAGATAGGACCTGTTCTGTGTAAAACAAGCAGCATAAATAGCGTCAGCCCAAAAATACAGAGGTAAGGAGGCGAAACTTAGCATAGTTCGGGCAGCTTCACACAAGGACCGGTTTCACCTTTCGACTATTCCGTTCTGTTGTGGTGTGTAGGGAGCTGAGAAATTGTGACTAATTCCCTTTTCTGCAAGAAACTCTTCAAACTCCCTGTTCTTGAATTCAAGACCATTGTCGCTCCTGATGTTGCGAACGACCTTCTTGAGCTGGACTTCAATTTGCTTGATAAACACTTTCAGCTTTTGAGTCGCTTCAGATTTGAGCTTTAGAAAGAACACCCATGTAAATCGTGAAAAGTCATCAACAATAACAAGAATATACTTGCTACCACCGATGCTTTCGATAGATGAAGGACCACACAAATCGATATGAAGCAATTCAAGTGGTTCAACAACTTTTGTGTTGATTACAGATGGGTGACTTTGACGACTCTGCTTCCCCATTTCGCATGCAGCACACAAATGCTCTCTGTCGAACTTGAGCAATGGAAGACCCCTAACATGACCTCCAGTGACAAGACGGTTGATATCTTTAAAATTGAGATGAGAGAGTCTTCGGTGCCACAACCAGCTTTCATCGGATTGAGCTTTTGATAACAGGCATATGGCTGGGTTTCCTTTGATGGGTTTCATGTTTAGAGGAAACATTTCACCCTTTCGCTCTGACTTGAGAATCACTTTCTTTGTCTTTTTCTCTATGATTTCAGAACCTTCATCATCGAATGAGACTTTGAGACCTGTACCTCCAACAAGTTGAGATACACTGATGAGGTTGTGTTGGAGTCCTTCCACATAAGCCACCTTCCTTATAGTGAAGTCTCCATTTGTTATCATTCCATATCCCTTTATGGTGCCGAAAGAGTTATTTCCAAACTTGACGTTGCCACCATTTACAAGAGATCTGTATTCCCTGAGCTCCTCTTTCCTCCCTGTCATGTGACGCGAGCAACCACTATCGATGTAGCATTCTTCGTCAAACTGCTCGTCACTTATAACCTGCAAAAATTAAGCAGATTTAGGAACCCAAAGTTTCTTGGGTCCATGTGAGCTTTTCATGGGAACGGGAATAGTAAGAGAGATGTCAACTAGATATGTTCGTTTTATTAGAGTTGTTTCATCTTTCTTTTTAATGGTAAAGACTTTTATTTTGTTAGGATTGGGTGAGTTCGTTTTGGACTCTGGTTTGGATTCATTGACCTTCTGCTTTCCCTTTTGTTCAGCTGATGAATGAGATTTTTGAGAACAAGCGGTATTAGCTTTAGAGCAAGATGGAGATGAATCGTTGGAAGTAGAGGAATTAGAAGAACGAGAAGAATTAGAAGGAGAGGATTTAAATTAAGAGGACTTCCTGGCCGGTGACTCTAGGTGACCCTTTTGCTTTTGATCATTGGAGGGACTGACCTTAGAGTCTTGTTCTCTTTTGACTTCAGAACCGAACCTCTGCGTTCGGTTGGATTTGTTCTTGGAACCGAACCTTTGGTTTCGGTTGAAGTCTTTTTCAGAACCGAACCTTTGCCTTCGGTTGGTGGAACATTCAGGCTTTCTTACAGGATTGTTTTCATACTTCAGATTCTTGTCTTGGTGTGAGTAGTATGCATTCTGGGAGTGCCAGAATTGTTTCCTTTCAGAAAGGTTTTTCCTGTATCTTTGGTTCCTTTCTATATTCTTATTCCTCATCTGCTTAGGTTGATGATGAACGTTCGCTTTCGTTTTCGTTGTCTCCTTGGCTGGTTCCTTTTGAACATCAGGAGTTTTACTTTGAGCCGAGGGATCAGAGGGAATATCTGAAGAAGATCCAGTTTGCACTGAGGAAGTAGAAGGAATATCTTCTTTTGCCGAACGATCATCCTCCTGAGGAATATCATTCGTACCACTGGTACTTGGCTCATTGAAATTATCCGGCTTGTTCAATGGTTCAGGGATGTATCTTCCTTTGCTCATCCAGGAGGTTCTTTCAGACAATCCAACGGTTACGTTTGCATTATCAATTGGAGCTTCCCAAAAGTACTCATCACAGCCATCAACATTGTCTTCGTTAACAATAGCTGTGAGTTCAGCTGTTTGATGTTCGGTTACTCCAGTCACCTTGTATACTTGATTCAGAGTGGTCCTGACCTTTTGATACACAACAACTTTCTCTACTAATTTCGGGGACTTTTGTTGGGACAGTCGAGCGAACTCCACAGAATTTTCAGAAATTAGATTTTTGTGGTTTTCAGTTTCGCTTTTAACAAATTCTGAGCAGTCAACCGTGTCCTCTACAGAAATTTCACTCATGTTTTCGTCCTCGTTAAGCTCAGATGAATTTTCAACATCGATTTTATTTTCTGAGCTTACGTTGGCGTTTAAAGAGTCAAATTTTTGCATAGTTTTGGTTCTCAGTTTAAGTCTGTCATTTTCATCCAAAAGATTTTTGAGCATGTCCTTGTGGTCTTTGGATTTAATGAAGGACTCAATTTTGTCCAGTCCATACATGTAGGTTGGATTGACGTCGTCAGACGATATCACACTCTCACAATTGTAGGCTTCGGCATCGATTTCATCCTCCTTAAACTCTAGGAAGGGCAAAATCATGCGATGGATCCTTTGGCCTATCTCACAATCCAAGTGAAGTTGAGTAATATTAGAATATAAACGTTTAGCAATTAAACAAAAAACATTTCGCTGTTTTAACAATTTTAAATTGTCTCTCTGCAAATAAATGTTTTCGTCTTTAACTTTAACTAATTCCGACTCCTTTAACTCAATCCACATTCGCCGCTCCTCACTCTTCGACGCCACCCTGCTTAATTGATCAGTCAGGTTAGAATTGGTGACTCGAGTTTTAGTTAAGCTACTATCAAGATGAGAAATTCTTGTATTAACGTTTTTTAGTTCTTTCTCATATGAGGATGGTGGTACTTTAGATGAGACAAAAACAGATTGTACCTTCCTTATCAGTTCATCGAGCTCATTGAACTGCTGGCTGAGTGGTTTGGCCGTAAAGCACATATCCTCCTGTACCTTCGGTCCATCGCTTCCTCCATCGGTGTTGTATCCCCTCATTTGCGATACGTCAGTCACCATGAAGCATTTTCCATCACTGCTTTCCTCCTTAGCCACATACGCCTTTCCATGGGTAGGCTTCCTCACTTCTTCGTCTTCTGAGTCGGTAGACCAAACTTCCGTGCTACCGAACTCGTCATCATTAACCGAACCCTGCACAATAAGAGCATTAATAGAAGGGTTAGCGGTAGACTTCTTCTTTCTCAACTCATCCAGTCTCTTCTGCAGTACCGCTTCCTCATCATTTCCATCGTCCTTTTCAGCCATCTTCTTAAGAACACAGTCCTTAGCATAGTGGTTTTTGCCACCACAGTAGAAACAGCTTACTCCGGAGTCGCCATTTGCCTTCGGTTCCTTTATGGGCTCCTCAGCCTTCGGTTCATTGTTCACCTTTTCAGAGCTGTAACTCCCCTACCAGTTTCTGTTTTTGTTGCTGGGGAATCTCTTCTTTATGAACCTCTTGGGATTGGACACCATCATGGCATAATCCTCAGACGTGAGGTCATATTCCTCCAAATTGAGCTCTTCATCCTCCGTTACAGCTTTACTTTTAGATAGGAGGGCCAACGAACCAAGACTAGAAACGACGCTCTTCTCTTGCACCACAATCTTCTCTTGGGACTTTAGAATACCCACCAGTTTCGCCAATGAATATGATTTAAACTGCTCATGGGCTTTGACTGTGGAAACCACTGCTCTCCATTCAGACCTCAGTCTGTTCAAGAAAGTAACCTTCTGTTTGATAAGCTTCCTTTCAATGTCCTGTTTGATCATCTTGCTGAGAAGATGATTGAAGCGATCAAACGTCTGGGTCACCGTTTCTTCGGCCCCTTGCCTGAATTCTCCAAACTCAGATAGAAGAAAGGTTTGGATAGAATGTTCAAGATCTTCGTCTGTGGAATACAGTTCGCGAAGTCTATCCCATACTTTCTTCGCCGTTGTGCATGAGCTGACCAGTCTGAATGTGTCGGACTGAAGGGCGAATCTGATCAACCTTAATGCCTTAATATTGCACTGGAATTTGTCTTTTTCATCTTGTGCAATATCCTTCACGTCCTTAAGCAGATCGTTGTACTCTTTTTGTGTCTTAATAATTCTGGATGTTGCAGAATGAGAAAACGGTCCATTGATGATGGCTTCCCATATGAGGTAACCATTGTCCTCCGATCCATTCACGTAGTCTTCAAAATGATGCGCCCATACTTCATAGTCATGGGTGTATAAGATTGGAATCTTTGTCGTCGAACCGATGCTGTTGGAAATATTAATAGGGTTTGATTGCATCGCGTCCATTATGATCGTAAAAACCTGTTCAAAGATCAGACTTGTAATAAAGCAGATTAGGGCAAAACAATAAATATCAAGATACGTCAATTAAGATGACGGCTCAATAAATATCGATGATTGCGGAAAAACCCTAATGGAAATCTTTTTCACAGAAAAGATGTGTATCGATTACACAGCCTCCTGCTCTGATACCATTTGATGGGATTAAAATAACTATTAATCTATGAAGATCGATTAGATCTTGAACAAGTATATGAATATAAAACAGTAAGAACGCAATAGTAAGAACAAGACAATATGGAATCAAACGTGTCGAATGATTTAAACAAAATCCTCAGAAGAGCTCGATTAAGAACATCAACTGTAGAGGATTGAGAGGTTACAAGAACGATTAAAGAAACCTGCTTTGCTCTAGATGAATCGCTAATCGTAAAATCTCTAAAAACGTAAACCTCTATTTCGTTGTTAACCTAATATGCATGTAAGCATTAACTTATATACAATACATAAAAGGCTCTCGGTTGGACAGGCCCAAACCGGAGTATACATGGCTAAACTAACGAGCCCAAAAGAGGCAACATCAAAATAAAACTTCAGCCCAACAAATTTTATTTATTTTAAAAAATTATCCTTACAATGGCATCTGTGGAAAAATTGTTGCTTATATGTTTCCAGTAATAGCAATATTGGAAAGTGGATTTGATTCCTTCATTTGTGGTAGTGTCTGAATTTACCAAATGAAGAAAGTTTTTCATCACCCAAGTTTCAATTGGACAGAAACTTGGAATCATACGAGTTGTATTGTATGATGAATGATAAATTTCATCTTTGAAAATTAAGACTAATTCTTTGATCACATGTATATGTGAGTCAATTGAAGGACTAAGGAATTAGGTACAGTGGGTGTGCGTTGGTTAAGGTCCACCACAAAGATTGATTTGTCATGATTTACTAAAGATTAGTAAATATGATTATACTTATAAGGTTAAGTATAATTCTGTAACATTGGAAAGGTTACAATGTATGACAAAACAAATGAGAAGAATCAAATTAGGCAGAAAGATAAAAGTTTCTCAAATCTGAAAGGATGGGAAAGTACTTTAGTATCATATTTCATGATCATCTTAATGATTATGAAACCATATCACAAATTCATACTCTAAGGATGTCTTAGTGCATTGTTATGGCTAAGAAGAGAGGTCATGAATTGTTGGATTGGTTAAAATCAAGAAGACGAGTCATATTTTGTTCCAAAACAATTCTTAGAGTCATACTCCAAGATTGTAACTTTGAGTGACATAGAGGAAGATTTATTAACACTAGTCAAATGTAAGAGTAAAATGTTTTCTACTCTTGTACATTTGAGATTGGTAAGTTGTGATGTATTGGATGAAGCAAAGACCAACTAAGACCAATTGTGTGAAGTGTTAGTCTTGATAAGAATCCGCATTGTCCCGTGAATATTTGTTTTGTCAAGGAATGGTTCTTGACTGGGGAAACTTATATGTCAAGGGGACAGTGGGAGCCTTAACGATCCTGAAAGAGTTTCAAGATTTAATCAAGAGTAAAACCTGTAGTTTATCACTAGCACACGACTTAAGGTTTGCAACCTATCGTGTTGACATAATTCTTATTTCTGTACCTACTTAAAATAAGTTGAATTTCCATGTAAGTTATCAGAGTTCAACTTGGAAGCATTGGTGGGCCTTGTGCTACCAAGGTGACAAGAAACTAAGATTGAACAAGTTTAATCCATGTAAGGCTGAATTTGTCACTAATCTTATCTTGTGATTATGGTTTTGACAAATTCACATGGATAGGAACTCATACACTATAAAATCTAAGTGTCATAAGGTTTCTCTCCGATTCATGAAAATGATGGTGAGGAAACGTCACTAAGTAGATTTTACGTAGATATCAATTGTGTTATTTGCATTTTCAAAAGTCGTTAGTGGAGCGCGTGTGGTTAACCGGCACACTAACATGGACTTATGAGAAATGGCAAATTCCTAAGCAATTGAGACTATGATTACGACGGTTCAATTCTAAAGCTTAGATTGAGATTTTAATCATCTTTAGTCAAGAATATATATGTATGAATTTTATGTTGGAATGGTTCAGCTTGAAGAAATTCTATATATATTGCGTTTGCAAAATTTGTTTATGATTACGGCATCCCTCTTCATAGTTAAATTTTGAAAACATGGCAAATAAAAAAATATTGTAGCAAAAGACTGGTCTAGTATCATGTCTTTATGTCAAACATCATGAATCGTGTCCCATATGCTTCGGATATAGGATCGATCGCATGTGCTATAATATTCATCTTTTCTAAATTTTCCAACTGCTTAAGGCATTGAGAAGGGAAAAGTCTAGAACTGGATATGACTAAAGTGATTAAGCAATTGTCGAGGACAAATCTGAGGTTCGCCAAAGATTGGTTGCTCAGGGACAGTTGGAAGTATGATGTAAGTTGTCCGAAAGGACCATATTGACATATTCTGAAAAGAAGTAACTCTTGTTCGGAAGTGATAGTCAAAATGGGACTATGGAAATGTCTCCATAGGTGGAAGTTATTCAATCTATGTAAGATTAGAAAACCTTAATGCAAGAAGGATGTTCAAAGCAATGTACTTTGAATATGAGACTTCCGTTCTATATAGGTTGACCTTCCTTGGAATACTCTGTAATGACTGGTGACAAGGTTTTGGTGACTTTGTGCATAATCATTACAAGAGAAACATTGCATAAAAGTTTAAAATCTAACAGATTTTTGGTAAATGATAGGAATCGGGGATTCTCACATTTACAATAAGAATTTGGGATTGTGAAATGAGGATCATTGGAATCATGTTCAATTGATCTACATCACAATGTAAGGATCATAGACAAACATAGTGTGCATACTTGGAGTATGGCATAACTATTGTTTTAGAAAAACAAAGTGTACATGCCAGGAGCATGGGACGACTGTTGTTTTTATTCAAGTCTTAAGTTGATTGATTGAAACATTATACAATGAATAATGGGTAATCAATATGGTGATAAATAAAAGGTGGTTCTATTTATATTCAAAAGGGTTCTGAGACCATATTGGATTCGATTATTATTGTGTTTCACTTTGCATGTTTTGACTTCCAAAATAGCTAGGTTATTCTTTCCGAATGACTAAGTTATTTAAACACTCCATAGTTGTTCATATGTTGGAAGTAGGTATGAATCCAGACTGTCATGAATCGAGTTTGTAGATAGCTAAATGGGTTTAGCCATAGCAATGGTTGCTACGACATTCATGAGTGCTCATAAGTTATGAGTATTGGAATAAACCCACGCTCACTTGTATCACTTCATGGAATTTATCTCGAGTGATCATGAGACGGTAATATCATATAAATCTTCAAACCTAGAGATATGAGTTGTTACCTATGATTTGGTTGTGCATTGATTGCACGTAAACGCATCAGTAACTTGATGTTATAAAACGTGCCTTTGTGTACAATTCAACAAGTAGTAGAACAAGCATATGAGTCGAAGTTTATCTGTTCCTTCTAGAAATAGAAGCGATATCTGGGCCCCTCGATAATTTTGTTGTGACCTATGTACCGGCCGGTCAGAACTAAATTGATGTGTTCGATTAAGTTCTTTGTCAAACAAATCGAAAAATCGGGAAACAAACTGCTGGATAATAAGTACGACGTTGTTCCATGTATTTGTCCGGCTGGTATCATGAGAACAGAGGATTTTATGATCATTTATCTAAAATGGCGCTTCATAGTTCAACAGAGTTTTCGAGAGCTACGATTGCTGGTTGGTTCCTGAAGTAACATACGCAAATATAGTTATTAGACTTATCCAAGTGGGAGTCTATTGGATAAGGTGTCTAAGTCTATAACTTATTTGGTATATACTTGACCCGACCCGGCATGGTCCATTTGGGTTGTATTTCATCCAAACTATTTATGGATAATTTTATGAGAGTTATACACATATGTTTATTAATATATTGTAAGTTATAATATATTAATATGAAGTTATTTAATTAGTGTTAGTCTTAAATTAATTATGAATTAATTTAGAGATTAAAAGGAAGACTAATTAAATTGTGGGCTATTGTTTTATATGGTGTGGGCTAATACTCATTAGTTAATGGGCTAGGCTTATATGGAAGTCCATGGATGATCCATGGAGCTTTTAACCCATGGATCCTTGGGAAAGAAAAAGTCATGGGTTATTAGGGTTTCACCCTAATCATGTACACTATATAAGCATGCTTATGTTGCATGATATGGCCACTAGTGTGACTAGTGTAACTAGAAAGTATGTGTGTTTGTGTGTGACCAATTTTATAAGTGTGTATACACTCTCTCAAAGTTTTCCAAGAGTTTGTGGTGATTTGTGATTCCATTTGAGGCATTCACACTATTGGTGCCTGGGCCTCAAACTCCTTAGGAATCAAACTCATCATCAAAAGGTATGTAATCTCATCTAATTCTTTTATGTTTAAAATTACCCCATGCCATGTTAGATAGGTTATGAACCTTGGAAAAATTATTATTTTGCATGTATTTAGACAAACATAGATCCAAGGTTTATTAGGGTTGCATGCACACTTAGGAAGTGTTAGATTGCTCAAAATCCAACAGAAATATGTGCTTGAGGGCTAGACAAACTGTTGAATGTGATGAAGGGTATTGGTCATCTGGGTCAGAAGATGAAGATGATGTTGTTGAACCTCACTACTGCTACATGGCCACCGGCGATCCACCTTGTCGAAACATCATTCAGCAGGTAAAATCTTTGATCTCTGATAATAATTTTGACTTGTCTTTCTGTGAACCTTATCTAACCCAGATTCAAACAAATATGAACACCATCTATAAACCCTATAAATCTGCCATAGATGGAAGTGAGAAGAAGGAGTGTGTATTAAATTGTCTTAGGTTACGTTTTGAGGATAAAAAGATGAAAATCGAGTCTTTAAAGTGTGAACTTGTAATGTCAAACGATGAATGTATCATTTTAAAAGAAAAATGTGAAATCACCTATTTTGAACGAAATGTTTTGATTTCTGATAACAAACGTCTCCATGCGTATATAGATGCCTTGCATAATTCCATAGACATAATTGAAGCAGACATTCTGATGACTCATAATTTTCGTCATCCATTGTCTAAAGCACCTGGTCTAGGAAGCGAGTTTCTGAAACCAATCGCTAGTCACTTGAAGGAATTGCAAAATTTGACATTCATGGGAGAGGTTCCGAACATCAAACATTTAGACACCCCTATCTCTCCCTTGTGTTCACTTCCTGAGACCACAGATCATTTTGAGTCCCTAATTCCTGAGTTCCAACCAATTGTTGTCAAGTGTCCTGATTCCACGCATCTTCTGCCTCTAATAAACATGGACCTGAATCGGACCACGAAATTTCACCACATTCTTTCAAATTATATATATATATATATATATATATATATATATATATATATATATATGTTCCTAGGAGTAATCATACGAACAACTGTGTAGTTGAGGAAATCATTCTGATGACAACTGACACTGTTACCTCTGAGATTGTATGTGCATCCTTAGATGATAAGGTTGAAAATTCAAGCTGTGTCTCCTATGATTCTTGCGAATCAGATTCATTTGTTGTCACACCCCGCTAAAGCGGAAACGCAAGGTATGACCGCGATAACGGTTTCAATGCAAAAGATAAAGATACATCACCATAGCAGTATTTAAAAGTTTACAACCCATAGCTTCAAAAGAAACAAAATACAAGTTTTTCAAAATAACATTCTTCAAAATATAACTTCATAATAGCCTTAACACGATGCAGCAAGCTCTATGATGATGAATCTTTACATCCACTTACTAACTATTTCCTGAAAAAGCATGTAAAACGAGCGTCAACTATGAAAATAGTTGGTGAGTTCACAAGTTTATAAATCGAGGGTACAATAATGCTTTTCGTAAGTACAAGTACATTGCTTTAATGATAAAACAAAGTTGATTGCTATTAAGGAATACAAGTTTATTGCTATAACGAGAAACGCGTTTGTATGTGTATGAGCAAACAATGAGTCTCAACCAAACCTATGACTGAAGCCCTATCGAGATCTATGCTTATCGTTCCATAGATGAATATGGTATCATGCACTCCAGCGATTCGGGAGAGTGAGGAGTTGTCAATTCCTAATAGCGCTATCCATAATGACCATTGGCTCAAAGAGTTAATGGTTAGAGATAAGGGAAGGGCCTTAGTACGATAAGTTCTCATGTTCCGTGTTGCATAGACATACATAAAGAAACATAGCAATACAATAGCAATCATGTTTGATAATAATCAATTTAAATACAACATGCAAACAATAGTTTTTCTGGACATGCTTTTCCACCCCAAAACATAAAACGGAAAAATAGGGGAGTGCGTGAATACTCACAATGTGCAGAATATAACAGTCAAGTTTATACGAGTCATTTAAATATAACAAACATAAGTAGTTTAGGACATGCTTTTCCACCCCAAAACATAAAAACTGAAAATAGGGGAGTACGTGAATACTCACAATATGCTAAATATAGCAACCAAGTTTATACGAGTTAAATAAATACAACATATATAAATAGTTTAGGACATGCTTTTCCACCCCAAAACCTTTAAAAATCGAAAATAGGGGATTGGTGAATACTCACGATGTTTTGTGTAGGCACAAGCGGTACTTCAGGATGCACCAACGTCTTACTACCGGGATCCTACGACATCAAACACACGCACTAGTGAGTTTCCATGTCGATATCTAATGCTAATATACTAAACTCTACATATAGGGAAATGCCAATTTATGTTTTAGTATTGGATTTTATATCAATTAGTTACACTTTTTCTGAAGTAATGAAATTCTATATATCGGGCGATTAATTACAACCTTGGACTATAAACTTTCCAAATTTTTAAGTCCTTATTACAACATAAATTCACGAAAATAGCATTCAAAGGGTAAAAATTCTCAAACTTTTTATTTAACTGTTATTACACAATACTAAGCTGGGAAAATTATAAAATGGATTTCCAAGCTGTTTAATTATATTTTATGATTTTTGAGCATTTATTTCAATAAAAATTGAAATAAATAGAAAACAGTTTCCAAAATTACCCAAACTTTTTAATTAACTGTTAATGTACATAAATAGGCTGGGAAAAATATAAAAGATATTTTTCAGTGGTTATTTGTATTTTTCCTTGTTTTATTCCTTTAAATAGTCATTAATTAAAGAAATAATATTAAACAGTTAAAATAAATCACCATAAATTTTTGTAACATCATTTACAGTATAAATATCCTGGGAAAAATATCAAAAGTGGTTTTCATAATGCATAAACGGGTTTTGGGTATTTATGTGTATTTAAGTGCATTTTAATGTAATTAATTTTAGAAAATAAGAGAAAAATAGTTTACAGTAGAGAAAAATATTCAAAATTTTTATGTAACCTCCTACTGTATAATATTATATCCTGGTAAATGTTCATAAATTTTGGATAATCAAAACTGTTTTTCCCATTTTTAGACCATTATAATTACCAAAAATTGGGAAAAAAAAGTAAGACATGATGAAAAATCTTTAAATTATTTTCTGGAGTCACCCATCACAGGTAAGGTATGCGAAAATTGTTAGATAAAATTTTCATATCCTCTAAGGTGGTTTTGTAGTTTATCATGTCCTAAACAAAAGAAAATTAGAAATCGTATTAAACGGTAACAAAAATTGCTGAAATTTGGTGCGAGATCATTATTCCCCATAAGGATCATCCATGAATTTATTTAGGATTTATTGACCTATGGAAGTATTTTATATGATTTATGCCCTTGGGTTTAGCAATAACTCTAATAAATCAAAGAAATAACAAAAGCTCTTGAAATTTTCCAGATTATCTCATGCATGCAAGGGTTTTCAAAAGGAAAAATGTAAAAAAAATGTATTCAGAATAGAAATGAGGGTAATCATTCCAAACAATTTAAGAAAAGTTGCATGCAATAATGCTTGAAGTGTAGATGTGGCTGAAGTTCATGAATTTGTGTAGCCCATTCAGTGAGGTTTTAAGCAACGAAATTTCAACCATCATTCACTAGATATGTTAAGTTTCTATGGTATTTTTCCTCAGATTTTGGTTGGGTTTAAGGCCATTGACTATGCAAGACAAAAATAGTGATCACAGAAAAAGAGCTGTATGCGCAACCTTTTTCTAAAAATTGCCAAAAATAGGATATTTAATATTTTACCATAAGACCAGATGGGTTTGAAAGCTAACTCATGGAACTAACCAATACAAAAAGAATATCATGATTTGGTTAACAAATGACTGAGTTATGACCGTTCAAAGTCGAATAAAGTAATCTGGCAGATTGCATGTTTGCTTGTGTGCATTATTAGGGTATTTCAACAAGAACATCATGCATGTCTTTGGTAAGGCCCGATTTCTAACACATGCATGGAATGAATGAGCATCCAAGATGTACTAGAAATGGTTTAAATGATTTTGGTCATGAATGAACACAAAAGAAATGGAGAAGAACATGAAATATTAGGTTTTGATGTCACATGATCATATGTGCATCTTTTTCACTCCTTGCATGGGTTTGATCCCGGATTTTCACCATCTCTAACACATGCATTGTGTTATGGTGAGAATCTACAAACCACAAGGGAAAATATAAAGATTTCTAGCCATGGAATGGCATAGAATCCGAAAAGAAGAGAAAACTAAGAAGGAAAAGAAGTAAAATCATGTAACTATGGAAGAAGATGATGTTGTTTACCTTTGTTATGATCTTGAAGGAAGTAAGAACACTTCAAGGTCTTCAAAGTCTTGAAATTTGGCAGAGAAATGAGAGAAATTTCGTGAGTTTTGAGAGAGAGAGAGAGGAAGAGAGTGAAGTGTGTGAAGAGAGTGAAGTGTGAAAGAGTGAAGAAAGAAGAGGTGGAGTGTGGGTTTGAGTTGAATCATGAGTTTTGGGGAAGAGAGTGTATGGGGAGGGGAGATGGCCAGATTTTCCATGCATTAAACCTCCTCTCTCCTTATTCAAATTTTATAAAAATTAACTCCATTATTTATATAAAGACATTGATTTTTATAAAAGTGCTTATTAAGCAATTTGATTTATTTTAAAAAATCTTGTTTTCAACAAATAAATTATGATTAATACTTGATAATTTAATTTCTATTTCATTGATCATAATTCATAATTTGATTAATAAGAATTTGATATTGGAAGTTTTATAACCAAATTTTATAAAGTTTTTAAGCTTTATAATTTATAACTTTGGATTTTTGGCTCTTTAGGGTTTTTGGAATTTTGTTTGATATTCACAACATGTTGAAGTATAATTAGAATGTTTTAATTTATTTTTAGGGTTTTATACCCTATTTCAATTATAACAAAGCTTGAAGCTTTATTCTAATTATAGTATTGGCATTTCCTATTGTAGCTAAGCAACTTACTAGAATTGTAAGTATCAAGTATATTAGTCCTAGACCTTAGTTGGATCCTAGTTTATGCATGATTTTTGACCTAATTTATACTACTAGGTCATGGCATGATGTGCATGAGTGGTTTTTATAAAGATACATGAGTCCAAGAATGACCTGAATTTGACAGTTGTCACATTAGTCATCTCAAAAACGAAATTGGTTCCCATTAATCTTACGTTTAGTAATCCGTCCGTAGGACAAACTTCAAAATCATCATGTCAACCTAAGAGAAAACCAATGTTGAACATGAAGGATATTGTAGATCCCAAAATAGAAGCACGCCATGCACTTAAAAAGGAAGTTAAGACTAGACAAAATTCCAGGTTCATTGACAACTCCAAAAAGTGTGTATCCCGGAATTCCCATACATCAACTCATAGTCAAAACTCCTTTACACCCACTGTGATCCTCAAAAGTCCTTCTAAATCTATCGGTCATGTAGAACTCAAGAAAGTAGTCAGATCTACTAAGCCTAAATCTCGTGTGAATACCATGCCTATTCAAAACACTTCTCCTTGGACTGTTTCATTTGTTTTATCGCTAAATCCGATGGCACAATTTTTAAACCCAATCTTTCAAAAACCAATGTGTCATCAAGCAAATCTACAAATGCAAAGAAAAAAAATTTCTCAAAATCTTTACAGAAAATTTTTGTGTGGAAAGTCAAATATCTCGTAGATGAAACAACAATTCCAGAGGTTACAACTATGTCCAGCACTCCGGAAGTCAAATGTGTGAACAAGATTGTTTGCAAATCTCAAGTCATTCAATATGACTACTGGATACATGAAAAGAAACTAGCCTTTTGTTTGTTTCCGAAGAATTCAAAAAATACCACCCAGAAACACAAAGTTGTTCCTAAGTCACAATCAAAGTCCAAAACCTGTGCCTACGTCCCAAAGTCTAATTCGGAGCCTAAAAACTCGATTGCTCACTAATTTTGCAGGCACTCTATGCTTTGGGGCACGGAACAATATGGTATATTGATAGTGCTTGCTCCATGCACATTACGGAGCAGAAAGACTTTCTTTGAGATCTAAATCATTCTCCAAACGTTGGTTAAGTGACATATGGCAACAACTCGAACTCCTAAATTCGTGGTTGTGGAATTCTCACTAATGGAAACTTCTCTATCTCAAATGTGGCTTATGTAGCTGATTAGAAACATAATTTGATAAGTGTTGCTCAACTCACTGATTCAAATCAAAGTGTGGAATTTTGCAAAAAGTACAGTGATGTCATGAATGAAAACCGGAAAGAGTGTTTAATCATGTCGCTTCGCAACAAGAACATGTACCTGCTCGACATCAACATTATTATTGGCAAACCACAACTCTACCTGCTCAGGCAAAATGGTGAGAGGTTTACCTCTTCTCAAATTCGAAAATAATCATTTGTGTGCTGCTTGTGAGTGTGGTAAGCAATCGAAGAAGGGTCATCCTGTTATCATCAAAAAATCCATTTTGGAACTATTGGAGCTTCTACATATTGACATTTGTGGACCATCCACTATAGAAAGTCTTCATCATAAGAAATACATTCTAGTGATTGTTGATGGTTTTACAAGGTTCACTTGTGTCTTCTTCCTAAGGCTGAAATCTGAAATACCTCCGAGCTCATCAATTTTATCAAAGGCATAGAAGTTCTTATCAAACTCCCAGTTAGGAGAGTCTGAAGTGACAATGGATCGGAATTCACTAATTCCACCATTGAGAAATTCTTCATCGAAAAAGGAATTAACGACAACCTCTCAGCTCCTTATACTCCACAACAGAACGGTGTAGCCGAAAGACACAACATAACTCTCGTTGAAGCTGCTCGATCCATGCTGAAATTCGCAAATCCACCACTCTACCTTTGGTCTGAAGCCGTATCTATTGCCTGTTTCACTCAAAATCGGAGTATCATCAATCGACACCTCAAGATGACATCGTACGAAGAAATGAATGGTCGGAAGCCAACTATCGCGTTTCTACATGTTTTTAGATGAAGGTGCTTTATCAAGAACTACCATGATCAACTTACCAAGTTTCAAGATAAAGCTGATGAAGCCATCTTCCTTGGGTACTCTTCAAAATCAAAAGATTACGGAGTTCTCAACCAGAGAACTCGTGTTCTGGAAGAAAGCTTTGACGTTACTTTCGATGACCATTTCATTCGTAATTCTAGCCCAACTCATATTACCACTCACATTATGGAGTCTGATGCTCCTCTGCCAGGATGTTCGAACACACAAACAATTATTGAAGTTGACTTTGAAACTTTCTTTGGTACTTCCGAAACCGCCCTTGATTCGGAATCTCGAACAATGCCAACCCCCAATCCAATCTCTCCTTCGGAAGCCCCTGTTTCGCAAACCATCTCCGGTTCAATCCACAACCTCCTTCTATTTGATTCCGAACGAATTCAACCTTCTTAGTTTGAGGGGGAGAATGCTCATCCCTCTCTTGAATCAAATGTGGATGGCTTCCAAGATGCACCTGCTGATTTTGATGACTCTAATCCTCTCAACATTGATGAAAATGAAAATTTCTTTGAGTTCCTTTCTGATGATGATGTCAATCTCTCTGGTTCAGAAGTTCAGGGGGGTCATCACCCTGACATTCAAACCATTCAGGGGGAGCAAAACAATTCTACTATTGCTATCGGTTCGACAACTGCACAAGAACTCCCAACGTTACACGTATAGACAAAGGATCATCCTCCGAACCAAGTAATCAGAAACCCTAATGCTGGTGTACATACCCGTTCTACTACAAGTATCCAAAATGAATTTCATTTCTCAGCATTTATATCCATGGTTGAACCTAAATCCATCAAGGAAGCATTAGATCATTCTGACTAGATTACAGCAATGCAAGAAGTACTGGCAGAATTTGACCGAAATGTAGTTTGGAATCTCGTGCCTACTCCTCCAAATCACCCCATTGTCGATACGAGATGGGTATTTCGCAACAAGCTAGATGACGTAGGAGTTATTATTCGAAATAAAGCAAGATTGGTGGCAAAAGGATTTACATAGATTGAAGGGCTCGACTACGATGAGACCTTTTCCCCTGTTGGATTTCTTGAAGCCATCAGAATCTTTCTTGCTTATACTGCTCACAAAGGTTTCAAAGCTTACCAAATGGACGTTAAGAGTTCATTTCTTAATGGTGAACTCGATGTTGAAGTATACCTTCAACAGCCCCCCGGTAGAAGGAATTTCGTCCCGAAATTAGAATTTAATCAATCAAGAAGTTACAAATAACTAAGCGAAAAGGTGAGGATATTTCAGTATCATCTGATCCTCACGTTCCCAAGTGAATTCTGGTCCATGCTTTGCGTTCCAGCGCACCTGCACTATCGGGATACGACTCTGCTTTGTTTGCTTGACCTATCGGTCCATTATTTCTACTGGTTCCTCCACGAAGTTGAGGCTCTCGTTGATCTCGTTCTCGTCGAGTGGAATAACAAGAGTCTCGTCGGACATAAACTTTTTCAAGTTTGAGACGTGGAAGGTAGAATGTACGTTACTGAGTTCTTGCGGTAGATTGAGTTTGTAAGCCACAGGGCCGATTCTCGCGAGAATCTCGAAAGGCCCTATGTATCTTTGATTGAGCTTCCCACGCTTCCCAAAGTGTATCAAGCCCTTCCAGGGTGAGACCTTCAGTAGGACTCAGTCGCCCACCTGGAACTCCAATGTTTTCCTACGCTTGTCAGCGTAGCTTTTCTATCAGTCTCTAGAGGCTTTTAGTCGTTCACGAATTTGAACGATCTTCTCTGTCGTTTACCGAATGATCTCCGGACCCGTGAGACTGCTTTTGGGAACTCGTCCCTTAGCTAACTGGGTATCACCCACTTCAGCCCAGCACAGAGGGGATCTGCACTTTCGGCCATAGAGGGCCTCGAATGGAGCTGCCTTTATGCTCGTATGATAACTGTTATTGTAGGAAAATTCAACAAGGGGTAAATGGGTATCCCAAGCTTTTCCAAAGTCAATCACACAGGCACACAAAATATCTTCTAAGGTTTGGATAGTTCTCTCACTTTGCCCGTCGGTCTGTGGATGGTAGGCTGTACTCATGTCCAGCCTAGTTCCTAGGGAGCTTTGTAATGACTGCCAGAACCTCGAAGTGAATCTACTATCTCGGTCCGAGATGATAGATAAAGGAACACCGTGCAGCCTTACAATCTCCTTAATGTAAGTTCTGGAAAGTTTCTCCATCTTGTCTGTTTCTTTGACCGTTAGGAAGTGTGCAGACTTGGTCAGTCTATCGACGATGACCCATATGGAATCAAGTCCGCCCGTCGTCTTGGGCAACTTGGTTATGAAGTCCATAGTGATCCGCTCCCACTTCCATTCTGGTATCTCCGGTTGTTGCAGGATACCGGAGGGTTTCTGGTATTCGACCTTGACCTTTGCGCAAGTAAGGCATTTACTCACGAAGGTAACAATATCTGCTTTCATGTTAGGCCACCAGTATAACTTTTTAAGATCCAAATACATCTTATCTGAACCTGGGTGGACGGAATAATGAGTGTTGTGAGCTTCAGTCATGACCAAGTCTCTGAAGCCACCGTGTTTCGTTGTCCAGATCCGATCCATGAGGTACAAGGCTCCGCCACCCTTGGCTTCTAAGTTCTTATCCATCCCTCTAAGGGATTCACCCACCACGTTTTTAGGTTTCAAAGCGTCGAGTTGAGCCTCCTTTATTTGCGTTGGACAAGTGTGAATGGATAGTTAGCGTCAAAGATTTGACTCTACGACCAGTATATTCTTTCCGACTAAGGGTGTCGGCTACTACATTAGCTTTACCCGGATGATAACGAATATCGCACTCGTAATCACTGAGTAGCTCGACCACAGTCGTTTTCTCATGTTGAGCTCCTTCTGGTCGAAAATGTGTTGTAGACTCTTATGGTCGGTAAAGATCGTGCTTTTTGTACCATATAGGTAATGTCGCCAGATCTTCAGAACAAATACAACTGCTCCTAGTTCAAGATCATGGGTTGTCTAGTTAACCTCATGTGTCTTCATCTGTATTGAGGCATAAGCTATGACTTTACCTCGCTGCATCAGAACACATCCGAGCCCTTGGTTTGATGCGTCGCAATAGACCACGAAGTCTTCTATCCCTTCGGGGAGGGACAGTATTGGTGCGGTTCACAAGGCTCGTTTGAGCGTTTGGAACGCTCTTTCTTGTTTGTCTTCCCAGTCAAAGGTTACGCCCTTCTGGGTCAGTGCTGTAAGGGGTTTTGCTATGTGGGAGAAGTTCTGAATGAACCTGCAATAGTAGCCCGCCAGACCCAGAAATTGGCGAATTTCTGTAGGTGTCTTCGGTGCTGACCATTTCTCAATGGCCTTAATTTTGGAAGGGTCCACGTGTATTCCCTCCTCGCTAACAACATGGCCTAAAAATTTGACTCGTCGAATCAAAATTTCACATTTGGAGAACTTCGCGTAGAGCTTCTCTGCTCGCAATGTTTCTAAGACTCTACGGAGATGTGGACTATGCTCCTCCTTACTTCGAGCGTAGATGAGTATGTCATCAATGAAGACGATGACGAACTGATCCAAGTAAGGACGACACACCCTATTCATCAGATCCATGAATACTGCGGGCGCGTTAGTTAATCTGAATGGCATCACTACGAACTCGTAGTGTCCATAACGAGTTCGGAAGGCTGTCTTGGGAACATCCTCCTCTAACACTCATAGTTGGTGATATCCGGATCATAGATCTATCTTCGAGAAGTAATTGGCTCCTTGAAGTTGATCAAACAAATCGTCAATATGGGGCAAAGGATAACAATTTTTAATGGTATGTTTGTTGAGTTCTCTATAGTTGATGCACATGCGAAACGATCCATCTTTCTTCTTGACGAACAAGACCGGTGCTCCCCATGGTGAGAAGCTTGGTCGAATGAATCCCTTCTTGAGAAGTTTGTTAAGCTGACTGGAAAGTTCCTGCATTTCATCCGGTGGCAGACGATAAGGAGATTTGGCTACTGGGGTAGCTCCTGGCACTAAGTCGATTCTGAACTCAACTTGGCGTTGTGGTGGTAAACCGGGAAGTTCTTCTGGGAATATGTCGGGAAAGTCGCGTACTTTTGGGATGTTCTGAATGTCTTTCAGTTCTTGACTAGTATCGACGACGTGTGCGAGGAATGCATGGTACTCCTTCCGCAAGCACTTATGGGCTTGAATGCAAGAAATGATGCGAAGGCTCGTACTAGGTTTGTCGCCGTAGATAATTAAAGTTTCGTTGTTAGGAAGGTTAAGGCGAACTGCTTTTTCGAAGCACATAATGTCAGCACGAAGAAGACTCAACCAATCCATACCAATGATAACATCGAAACATTTAATTGGGACTGGCATGAGATCTATCTTGAAAGTATGGCCATATAAAGTTAAGGTACAACCTACGTATATGCAGTTTGTACTCTCTGTTTTCCCGTTAGCCATTTCTACCGTGAATGAATTATCTAATGCACATGGTTTTTGTTTAAGCAGGTGTGCAAATTTGTGACTTACGAAACTTTTCTCTGCTCCACTATCGAAAAGTATGCAAGCATATGAGTTATCGAGGAGAAACGTACCAATAACTATCATAGGATCGGCTACCGCTTCCTCGTGGCCTAGTGCCATAACTCTCCCTACTCCTCCAGCCATCCCTGCTTTAGGGCAGTTCCTCTTGTAGTGGCCCACTTCGGTACAACCGTAGCAAGCCTGTCCCATACCGGCGTTAGGAACCTGGGCGGCCTGAGTTGTTGGAGCCTGGCAGAAACGGGCTGTGTGCCCCTTCGTATTACAGTTGGTGCATTGCATCTCCCTGCATGGCCCGCGGTGGTGGAAGCTGCATTTGTTGCACTTTGGGAGAGATCCAGCATAACCTTTTGTTGGTAAGGGGTTCGCAGGGACAACGGGAGTCACTGTGGCAGCATTGATTGTCACAAGTTGTTTTCTCTTGGAGGATCCTTGCGAAGCCCCCTTTTCCTCTTAGACCACCCTTTCTTGTTGTTGTCAGGGTTGGACTTTTGGGGTACGGGTGTAGGGATTGTTGGGTTTTGAGGTTTTCGGTGATTGATGAGAGATTGTGCCAGTTCCTTGGCGCTATCGAAGGTAATAGGCCTGGAAGCGATCACACTTGACTGGATCTGGGGCGATAGTCCCCAGATGTATCTCTCTATCTTTTTGCGCTCAAGAGCAACCATATCAGGGCATAAGTTCGCCAGATCACAGAACCTATTTGTGTAGGTCGTGATGTCGGATCCAGCCATTTGAAGACCCTAGAATTCCTGCTCGAGTTTCTGTACTTCACCTCGAGGACAGTATTCTTTCATCAGCATGTCCTTCAATTTTTCCCAGCTGATGGAATACGCCACCACCAAAGTCAGATAGTTAACATGGCTGTTCCACCATGTTAGTGCTCTGTCAGAGAAGGTACAAGCTGCAAACTTGACTTTGTTGCCTTCTTGGCATCCGCAGATCTCGAAGACAGATTCCATCTTCTCAATCCACTGCCTTAAAACCATAACCCCACCAGTACCATTGAAGCTGCAGGGTTTGGCGTTTGTGAAGTCCTTGTAGGTGCATTCCCGAGAGTGTCCATGGCTTTCGTCGTGGTTCGAGGGTGGTGCACCTATTTCTGATCCACTAGGGGCAGGAGCGTTGATTGCTGACACAACAGCTATAACTGCTGCTGTGAAAGCTGCCTGGAACATGTTGGCATCGAAAGGATTAGGTACTTGAAGAGGTTCAGGTGGTGGTGGAGGTGGTGATATTGGTGCTTTGTTGTTTGGGTTACGTCTTGTACTTTTGCGTGGCGGCATCTTTAACTATACGTTTAAAAGATGACGACATGGATAAGAATAAATGAACAATGAATGTGTCTCATGGACTAACTCCCCATAGCCCAACAACAGAATGAATAGAATGACTAAATGAAGAAGATAGCATTTGGATAATAATTTCCATATGATTTGATATGTGTCAATAATACTGGTATTACAGAACAAGTTCGGGAAAAATTGGCCTAGAAGTAGGCCTTACATCAACCAAGATGGAAAATTTTGACAAAATTAAGACTAGATCAAGACCTAACGGGTCTAAGATTTATAAAGATAGGAATTTAGACCAAAGTTTTTACATAAACTAAGTTATATCCAAAAGATGAGTCGATGAGATTCTATCGGCGACGAGAACTGCTAGCATGAGTTCTCGATCCCGACAATAGAGGTTCCATGTCCCTCATATGCCTGTCAGTTCTCACTTGTTGAGCTCGAAGTTCCCTAACTTCAGCTTGAGTTTCGGCAAGTTCCTTCTGCAGATTTGCATTGCGGACCAGAGTCCTTTCATGAGCAGACTCTAGTTGGCGAATGTGGACAGTGTTAACGCCAGAGTTGGCTTCAACCTCCACGACCCGGTCAATAGTTGCTTGACCCAGTATCGTGTTTCTGGAAATTCTACGAACCATGATGTGTAGGACACTGTCAGCAGAACCTCCTTCAGTAAGGTTGTAGAAACTTCGGTCTCCATTGTAGGGAATGGGCTGACCTTGTTCCTGGCTCCATCCAGCCAAGTTAGTGGCCCACAAAGGCGTGGGTCCTTGAAACACAGGGCGGGGGTTTAGGTTTGGGTTTTGAGCAGCTGGGGGTATGTTTTTGACTTCAGGCTCTGAGTCGGAACTATCGGAAAAACCCTCAGCATTGTGATCATCCAAAGGGATTGGGTGATCATCTTCTGGTTCTACCTCTAGCCAACCAACATTGCCTTGGTTTAGGAAGTACGGATCGCCGTGTTGAAATCCAGCCATTTTAATCTACGCGAGAAAAGGGATATAAGAAATAGCTAAAATAGACGAACTAATTAAGATAATTACAGTAAGACCAAATACCCCTATGGTATTTCTTTATGGTTGTGTTGGTAAGTTTTTAGACTTGTTGCCATATCACAACCATTCTTGGGCATATGCTAATCACTCCTCGGACCAGCATAGTTGATCAGGCTATGCCATTCCCAAGACTGACCGTATATCCCCAGGCTTACTTGTGATATTCAACAATCGTAATACTTTTGTTCTTGTCGTTGTGACGCTGATTTTAGTATGAATGCAGGCACGTATACTTACTTAAATATTTTATTATTTAAAAGCATAACTCTTATACAGAGTGTTTTAATCCCCATGTAATTATAGTTAGTATATCTTTTATGGGTTGATATACTATATTCACTATAAACAATGTTCTGATACCAATCTGTCACACCCCAAAACCATGAACGGTGGAAACGTTAAGGGGTGGAGGACGTCATGTACAATATCACAACAATGTAATATAATAAACAAGCAACAACATCATCCATTGCATTATAAGTAAAGTTTTAATACATGTGTGTTCTTTCATTGTAGTAAGACACCAAAAATATACAATCAAAATAAAAGACGAGACTTGTCTGCTCCGTCTTCTGAAAACCTGGCCATCTTACCTGTCTACTGTTGACCTGAGAATACACGTTATTTTGAAAGAGAGTATCAGCTTTAAAGCTGGTGAATTCCTAATTATTTAAGTGTCATTGTCTTGCTTACTAAAAGCTGTTTTAAAAGTCATGTAAACCTTTAAATGAAAATGATGATGTAAGTATGAAAGACCCTAGAAAATCCCTTATTTTCTATTAGTTTGAGATGTAGTCTTCTACCAACACCCGAATGTTTTGTTATGACACTGTAGTCTTCTACCAAGACCCGAATGTTTTGTTTATGACAATGTAGTCTTCTACCATGACCCGGATGTTTTGTTTATGACAATGTAGTCTTCTACCAAGACCCGAATGTTTTGTAAGTAAAATGATAGTTTTTCCTTTAATCGTTTAGTACTAAAGTACTTAGTCTAACTCATCGTTTATGTGAAAGTATCACAAAATAAAGTAAACAGGAAAATGTACTACTGTAAGTGTTGTCACTGGGTACTAGGAATAACACAACATCGCATTAAGCGAAATATGTAACCAATGAACATCCAAAGAGTGTCCAGAAAAGTATTAATGTAAGTGTCATCGCTGGGTACTAGGAGTAACACAACATCGCATTAAGAGAAAGGTATAACCTTATGAACAATCGAAGATTGTCCACTTGTCCTCCATAGCAGCAGCAGGTGGGTGGAGGGGTTAGCCCCGGTTTTCGATCTACCTAGTATAAGTAGTAACCTTAGACCTCCGTAGATGGTCATCGACCACTGGTGCTAATCAGTGGGGTTCGGAATGGTAAGTCCCCCCGAGATATCCCATTGAACCAGGATAGGAAAGATAATTTACACATAAAGTACTAATAAATCATCCTCGTAGTTCTAAGTACAAGTATCCAGGTAAGTGAATACAGGATAATGCACCTATGCAAAAGTGTTCCTGTATGGTATTCATGTAGGTGTGTTCATGTAACAGGTAAGTATATGTAAACATATTCATGTATCAGGTAATGTACTAGTATAGACTCATGCATGAACTGACTCTGGTGTGTTTCCTTGTAATAGGAATAATGGTTGATATCTTCAAATTATCCCTATGATAATTTACCAAAATGTAATTGATTGATCAAGTAGGTTTATACACTCTTACTACTCAAGGGTGTGGGAAACTAAATGAACGGTGTAAACTATAACATCAATACATATATAAGAATATAAGTGTATATGCATAGTTTAGTTCAAGAATGTAAAATGGTTTTGTAAGACATCTTATGGGTTTTGAACAATAATCAACAATGACTTGATGTCATTTTAATAAACATTTCAAAAGTAAAACATTTGATAACAAAGTATTTTTATAATTTAAAACCATTTCATGCATCACATTTTGTAGTATGTGAAATCTGTTAAATGACAAACACAGTTATTGAAATCCATATCAATGATTTAATAACAAGTTTGTTTCTACTTGTATTCCCCCTCCTTTTAAAGCATTTAAAATCATTTAAAACATTGATTAGGGGTATGAACTCAGCTGTAGTTGGTGATTGGGATGAACTGAACGATATAGGATTGCTAGATGTCAAGCGAGGACTTGTACACACACTACAATCCTAATGAACATATAATCACACACATATGCACTCAATTAGTCTCAAATTACTAATTGATAATGTTAAGACATCCTAGACATAATAAACACTTTATATAAGTGTTTTAAGCCCTAAGGATTGCATCTAAGCTATTGTGGGACAAGGCACTTGTGTTTAGGGTTCCAAAGGACCCCATATATGAGTTTACTCCCCATATACCATCGCACATGGAGTTTATGGTTGTAAACTCTTGAGTTTCCGACCGTAAACTCCTAATCATGGGTGTATTGTGTATTTTGAAGTTTCAAATGATTCCTAAAATTATTCCAACTTGGTGGCTAAATTCTTGGAAGGCTTTAAGGCATAGAAACACTCCATTTAGGAGTTTACGGCCCTAAGGCCATTTCCTTTGGAGTTTACGGTTGTAAACTCCCTTGGAATGTTGTTTTTGTTGTTTTCAAGCCTCATGCACAAGTGGTATAGGTTCTAGGCTTTTATTCCAAGCATATGAAGACTCTTGACACACTTTGGTGTCCTTAAATCATGTTTACGGCCCATGAACCATGTCATGGCCGTAAACTCATTTCGAAATGTGTTATTGATGTGCTTAAGGCCATAGATTAAATGGGAACAAGTCTAGGTAAAAGTCCAAGGCTTTAGGTGCCCTAAAAGCACCATTTTGAGCTTGAATTTGGAGTTCATGGCCTAAGATACTCTTGGGCCGTAAACTCCTAAAATTGGGTGATTATTGCTTGGTTTCATATCCCTAATACACTCCTATACAAGTCCAAGACATTAGCATAATACAAGGGTCGGTCTAGGCTTTGTTTCGGGAGTTTACCGCCCAAGAACACCTTGGGGAGTAAACTCCTAAATCTAGTGATTTAGCCTTCTAAATCATGTTATTAACACATATTAAGCTTTCTAACACTACTAGAAAGAGGTACTCATGATTTGGGATAAAAACCCGACGATCCGTGAGAGAGAAAATGGCTTTTCTCTAGTTGGAAATGCGAATAATGAATGAATTTGGTTCCGAATTCTATTTATAGTCCTGAGATATTTTTGGTAGAAAATATTTTTATTCCTGAAATAATCTCTAATATAATAGAGTGTTGGAATAATAGTGTTGCACAAAACCCTAGTGCACCCACTCTCCTGATATTTCCTGAAGTGTAAACCCTGAATTACTCAAACTCACGCGAAAAAATCTGAAAATTAACTGTGACTGCTATAACTTCTATTGAAGTGATATAATTTGTACAGAATGGAAATTTCGGGTTGTCACAATTCGCCTTCAATCCAATCCAATAACATCTAAGTCTGCTTTTGACTTCAGATCATCTTCTTCAACCACTACGGATGGTGGTTCCTACTCCAAGCTACAAGAAGATGATGTCATAACTAAGCATGGTCCATCCACACATACTTCATCACAACAATCTCCACCACACAAATCAAAATCTAACTCTGAATCCTCAGCTGCTGATTACATTGATCCTTTTGCTCTCCTCAAAATCCAAACCAACGTCTTAGATACTATGAAGAAGGTCTCTTCAATCGACACATCTGTAACAAAGCTCAACACAAGGGTGGATCAAAAGTATTTCGGACTTGATTCCAAACTGGATGCCATCCTTCAGTCTCTCTCACAATTGTTCGGAACTTTAGTTGCGGAACATGAAGCCCAACTTGATCAACTGATCTCTATTCGGCTAAAGCATTCAGTTGAGGAAGTTGAAGCCAAATATGATGCTTTTGTTGAACACTATCTTGACACGATCACCTCTATGCTCAAAGTCCATGACGACTTGGTGTCTACTACTAACAAGCATATTAAGCAGACACATATGTGTCATGAGAAACAAATCCAAAGATTGGGGAAAGAGATAAAGAAGAAGGATGAGATGAATTTCATCATTCAACAAGTCTTCATCAAACTGATTCGATCCGCTTGGAACATTGTTGATGTTCCAAATCGAAAGTTTGATGTGATGTTAACCATTCTGGGGCATCTGTTCGATCACCTTGCTGCTCAAGCACCCACCTCCGCAACTTATGATGCTCTTACCAAACAACTCAACACTGGTCTTCAAAAAGTGTTTCAAAAAATTGATGGCATGAAGGATTCACTTATGCTTGCACCGGTCCGGCGGCTTCCCGATGCAAGAGGGGGGAAGGTCGAAGCCAACCTTGGAAACCTTCCTCGGAGTTCACAATCTGAGATGAAGACTTGAATTCCCATTATGAAGTTCAAGTGGTGTCTGGATTTCTAGGAAATTCCTATAATGATGAAGAAGACAGTGATGCCGAAAAGTACGTCACAAAAGCAATTCTAGATCTCGAGGCTCCGAAGAAGCTATTCCCAAAGGCATTGACTAAGGAAGAGAAGAGGATATGGTCTGCAACCTCTTGTCCATCCTCTTTACCAGACGTTCTTCTAAGGGCTATTCAAATGGCCAAAGCCAAATCTTTCCTCATAGCTCAAGCCTTCCGAGCCACTCCTTTTATGTTCCCACCTATTCCGGCTCTGAAAATTGCTGCCATTGACCATGGCTCTCCTTTCCAGATCCCTGATGACATTCCGGAAGCTCCTCTTCTGAACCCCACTCCGGAATATGTGGTTGATGAAAACATGCAGGTCATCATGGCAGCACTGAAAAGAGACAAAGGAAAAAAGCCAATTACTGTTGAACAACAAGCCTTCCACTCCGGACATCCTCTCAAGCAAAAACAAGGATGGTCTCACGAGCAAATCAACAAAGCATTAGAGGACCGCATTCGAATCCAAGCTCTTAAGGACAATCCTGATCCGATGCATGGGATATCTCCTCTTTGCCGAGAAGGCATACTCCATGATCACGAAATTGTTCTGTGCATGTACTACGATGTTCCCACCAACAATCCCGAACAGCTTGATCTTCCTCTCTCTCTCTCTCTCTCTGTCCATACAACAAGTACTACATCAAATTTGCTCCTCCTCACTCAAATGACGATCCGGAAGTGATCCTCCGGACCGAAAGAGAAAGGCTGGAAACATTCTACTCTAAGAATGCTCAACCGATTAAGGAAGTATGGACCAGAAAAAGAATCACCAAAGTCCATGGATTTGCAAGAAAAATCCTAGTGAAATTTGATCTTAATTGCCCACGATTTCGATTTCACGTCTTTCTGAACAAGCCTACCTACCGAACCAATACTGGTGCGGATTTCCCTTCAATGAATCCGAACGACATTCTGACTTTGGCTGCTCAGTTTAGAGGAATTCAAAACAACGACATCAGCATGGGTGCCTTTCATACTGCTCTAAGCTTCCTAAAATATTACATTGCAGAATTTTGCAGATGCGACTATGAGCTGGCTCATCTTTACGGAACTTAAGACTTCGTTGCAAAGATCACCTTTGTTCTTACGAAAGCTGAATTACTTGAAGATGGTCCAATCGTTGACCCGGTTCTAGGGTTTTTCTACACGACCAAGAAGACAAACATGAAGGACTTCTTCCGTGTCCTTGACAAACACCTAGTCCCAACCAAAGCTCTTCGGAAGTTCATATCTCGCTCATCAAAGTCTAAAGCTCCGAAAAAGGTCAAAGCAAAGTCAACTGACCTGGTACATTGAAGTTGGATAATGGTTGTTCCAAGCTTATACATTCATCAAGGAAGAAGCAGTATAATTTAATGGATTGCTAACTTAACTTAGGGGGAGATTGTTGGAACCTGAAAGTGAACCTCTATCAATCTTGAGTCTGAATTCCAAAGTACTTTTGTTCCGAAATCAATGGTCCGGAGTCAAATGTGAAGAGTGGTCCAAAATTTGTATGGATTAGAAGAGAAGAAGATGAGAAGCTGAAGGCATTCCGGAATGATTCTCATGTCCGGTATGGATGCTGATCCGGAGTCATGATATTTTGTCTTTATACATTTATTAAGTTTTTCTTTGTATTGATGTGAAGTTTCATAGGACTTAGGCTTTTGTAATATTAGACAATCGGGATGTAAAAAAACTTTCTATTGTCTGGTCCTATGTAAGTTTTCTAGTTCATTCACTGTAACCTTCACTCCTATTTATAGGAGCTTTCAATGCAAAGTTAAAGACGGATCATTCACTCAACTTTTGGAATTTACTAAGTTATTTCAGATTTCTTTCAAACATTCTTCTTGTTCTTCATTTATTAGCTTTACCTTGATCATTTGTTCTTATTCTTCATTTAATGACTTGATCATTTGTTGAATATATTAACTAAGACTTCACTAGTCTTTCCACATGACTAGAACATTTATTAGCAAGTAGACATTTATCTTAAGCATTCACTGAAGGTTTGAGTTCTCTCACTACCAATTATCAAGAAGATTCCTAGTAGCTTCTACAAGACCAGGAATATGTCAAAGCCACTAAAATTTCTATGACAGTGGCTTCATGTGTGTATAAACCATTGTATGCTACTCAAGGGTCAGTTTGCGAACTTGGATCATTATGCAATATGTGGCGAAATTAAATACAAGGAAAAAGGGAGGAAGGTTCCTAATTTTGACTTGACTTACATGCCAAGTACACAATGACTTCAAAAGAAGTTCTACTCAAGGAAGAAGGCCAAACATTTGAGTTGGCACTTGGATCATACAATAGATCTAGAAAAGATTATACGTCCTAGTAAAGGTGAAGCATGGAACTATTTTGATATAAAAATTCCTGATTTGGTAAAAGAGACGCGCAACGTTAGACTCTGGTTGTGTACCAATGGGTTTAGTCAAAATATTTCAAACATAACTCCTTGTTCATTTTGGCAAGTGTTTATCACTACTTATAACCTACCCCCTTGGTTAGCTTTTAAACGTCAGTATATATCACTTATGTTGATCATTCTTGGGAGGAAGTGTCCGGGAAAAAATTAAAGGTTTTTTATAACCTCAAGTGAAAGAGTTGAAGATGTTTTTCACATATAGGATTGACACTTATGACGCCCAAAGAAAGGATATATTTAAGATAAAGGTTGTACTTTTATGGACAGTTAGTGACTTCCTGCTTATGCAAAATGTTTTGGGTTTTATTTACTCTAACATCCCTATGGTGCACATGCAACCCTAATGCTTTGGATCTATGTTTTCTCTAATTATACATGCAAGATTGGTTCCAAAGCATGAACCCTAAATTAGCATATAAAAATTTAGCATATGAATTAGAAAACATGTTGTAGAGCTACCTCCTGATGTTGTTGATGTTGCTAGTAAGACTTTGGCCTTGTGAGAACTTAGCACCCCAAGTGTTGTGCCTTAAACAAGTCACAAACACCAATTAACAATTAGATGGATATGAGAGAGGCCAAGGAGACTCTAAAACCGATTTCTCTCTTGGAGTGCAAGTAATGGTCAATCTTAGGGCTTAGCACAACAGATACATACATACATATATATATATATATATATATATATATATATATATATATATATATATATATTGAAGAACATTCTGAAGTATCATAGGAGGACCAAAGATATGTTCTTGGTTTATGGTGGTAAGGAAAAGCTAAGCGTCAAAGGATATATGGATGGAAGTTTCCAAAGAGACAGGGATAATTTTAGATCACAGTCTAGTTTTGTATTGATGTTGAATGGAGGAGCGGTGACTTGGAGAAGTTCCAAGCAAGTGACAATTACGGACACAACTATAGAGTCAGAGTATATTATAGAAAATGAAGTGGCCAAGGAAGTAGTGTGGCTAAAGAAGTTCATCAATAATTGGGGTGTTGTTCCTAGGATAGTCGAATCGATTTAGATCTTTTGTGATAATAAAGGTGCAATTGCTTTAGCTAAATAACCTCAAGATGACATATACACAAGACATATAAAAAGAAAGTTCCACTATATAAGGTAGCTAGTTGAATATGGAGACATCATTGTGAGTAGAGTACAACCAGAAGATAATTGAGGTGATCCACTTAGTAAAGCATTTTCACAGATCAAGCATAATGCTCATACTAGTCTTATTGGCGTTAGATCTTCCAGTGAATCGGTTTCATTAAGCCATTTGTACATTGATCATTTGAAACATTTTTAGATATTATACATATGGTGATTATTAATAATAAGGTACTATGTTTGTTCATATTGTTTGTGTTTCCACTTTTGCATGCTTAGAACCACGTCTAGAAGAATGTTATCTTAAAAGTTCCACAATCAGTCATACTATTAGGAGATAATAGTGAATTAAGATCTTCATTGTATTGGCAGATTTTTCATAGGTATAAGCTATGCAACGAATACTAATGAGTACTTGAAAAAGGACATTTTAAGTATTGGAGTAACCATGTATAAATATTACTCCAAGGATCATGTCATGAGTAAATTAAGAAGAGTATATTTCTTATTCTTCAAATAGAGATACACGAGGTTGTGTTTTACTATCTATTTTTTCTTGGTTTTTCCCCAAAGTTGTCCTTCACAAGAAGACATATAAGGTTTGACTAGATATTACCGAAGGAGTAGTACTGCCTTATGTTTTCCGTAATAGGTAGGAATATCTCTGGGCCCCTCGTTGATTTGGTGTTGACAAAAAAATGATTGGCCAAGCTGAGACTTAGTTGATTTGAATTGATAGTCAGTCTAAAAGTCACCACAATGTCGGTATCGGGAAACATAATATTAAACCACGAGATTGACCCTAGAGCCATCTCTATAGTTCATAATAAGATATCATGAAGATTAAAGGAATTCGAAGTTATCATTCTTAGGGCTATTTATAGTTAAGTTGTTATAAGTACAATAGTTGCATTGGCCTTCCACTCATTGTTGCCCCTATTAAGTATTAGACCGGTTAATTGTTGTTGTGTATGTGCAAGAGGGAGCTGATAGATATTAGTGCCCATAGTTATAACAAGCTTGATAATATTACTACATATATTATTGACTTTTAGGTTGCACGCAAGAATAAAATAATGTAGAACTTATTAAATATTTATAAGAGGGACTAAAATAATGCCCATAGTTTTGTTAATTAATTAATATTTTAAGTAATTAGTTAGAAAATAATGAAATCTAAAATATCCCAAGTTATTTAAATTCCATAGATAATTATTATTATATTTGGTAATTATATCTAGGGTTTCAAATTATCACCGTATATAAAGAGGGCTCTAAATCTAGTTTTTTCACTTGGAAAAAAAATGCCTTTCAACCACAAAATGTGGAAGCCTCTCAAAACCTTGAATCCTAGACATCCAGTTCCCATGACATGGTCATTGGATTGCCACAATGAGGCGAGACACATATTCTAATTTATTGGAACTTTTTGTTGTTAAGGTTTGAAGGTTGTTTATATCTGTGTAATGCCTATTTCCTCAGGTACATTTTTTAATTCAAAATTATGCTTTTTTTTGTGTGTTTTGGTCATTAAATGTATATAGGGGTTTTATGCCCATTGTAGGTCATTACTCTATATACGCAGGACGTAGGACCGCAACCTCCAAAATCCTAATTGAAGGTTATGAGCCCTATTTAAAGGCCTTATATCCTTGAGAGCCTTCTCATGCTCAACCTTCACCCTTCTTTACACCATCATCAAAACCCTTACAACCTTGTGAGGTCTTTGAAGCTTTTTGAGTGAGTTTTTGTGTTATTTGTCAAGATGGATGCCATTGAAGGAGTACATGGGGTCCATAACTTATAGATCCTAAATTTTCTCTTCCTGGACATTCTCTAAGCGGTATAAAGATTTAACCTTGTTGATATCTTTAATAGATTTAGTTGGTGTTTGGTTTTTATCAGTTTTTGTCGCTTAACCTATCATTGTTGAGCTTTTTGAGTCATAAAAATGGGATGTTGGTCACTCCCATTCAGCCATGCATGAGCTTTTGGATCATTGGAGTATGTTTTGGATTTAGGATTTAGTATTGTGCTCATTTAAGTAATGAAAATGCTTAAAGTCTAAGACTTTATCACTTAGCATGTTTATTAGGTTCAGTTCTAAGTGTTGGATGATTCGTATTTATGGATTAAGAGCTTAAGGAAAAGTGGGCAAACAATGGTATTACGTAAATCGTTAGCAAGGCTATGCATGGCATAACCTGAATTGCCCCAGATTGACATCAAAGGCTCTACTCAGGATATAGATCACGGGATACATGGGTTGTGGAGTAAAAAAGGGGGTTTTGGAAAAATTAGATTTTGGGCCATGTAGAGTGGGCCCCTGTCTTAGAATGGTAAAAAGGTCTTTTACCAAGAAAGAGAGAGCGTTCATAAGTAGGACCCTAGAGTATGAACTATTACATTAATCTCTAATTAAGGTCTTACTGTGCATTGATTAGAATTGAGAGTTCCAGTTTTAGCAGCCGAGTGTGAGATTTTTTTATCTTCGGTTTGAGGTGAGTCTCCTCACCATGCTCATTGGTCGAAGGGAAGGTCAGTGTAACGCTTGCAGATTCGAGCTAGCCAATCTAGAGAAAATGAGAGTTTAAAATGACATTTTGATAGAAGATTATTTAGAATAAATAATGTTAGCCAAGTTATAGTATATGTCTCAGGGGTTTCGTACATATAAAGAATGCTGAAATCTAAGTTATAACGAAGAAGTTATGACTCGTCGAAGTTTTACGGCTAAAACGACACAACACCCCGTAATGTAAAAAGGGATTTTTTGATAAATTACGTTTTAGCCTTAGTGATCTAATAGAAAGTCGTAGATATGTTAAACCGACAGAGTACAAAAAAAACTTCCAAATCTAACTTCGTTTAAGAAAGTTATGATTTTTATAATATTTAGCATAGTAGTGCACAACCACGAAATCGAATTTATTGATCGATTTTTAGCCAACACAACCTAAATGTGAATTGAAGATCTCATTAATAGGAGCTCAACGATATAAAGACAGTCGAAAACGGATGTCAGATGAAAAAGTTAAAGTTTTTAATGGATTCGAATTGTCTAAGTTTGTTAAAATATAACTTTAAAAATAAATTTAAAACTAGCTGACGGTGTCTAAACGAAAGTTGTTTTTCCATTCCATACCTACGCGTGGATATAAAGAATTTCAAAAAACGGAGCTCGTATGCAAAAGTTACTGATTTTAGAAGACAATTAGTTTTTGGAGTAATAACGAGCGACACGTGGCGCGATTTGAGCCACTGCTTGCTCACCACGACTTGGCACTAGATGATGATGCATGCCCACGAACGTCCAATGCTCAGCAAGGGAATGCCCCACATTCGAACCGGACTCAACCTATAAATAGAGGCGCAAATCACCCTAAAAACTTACACCTTTCCCATTCTTTCTATCTCAAACGTCTCTCTAAACCCCTCCCAGCCCCTATTACTTCCCAAGTGCTAAGAGGTGAGTCCCGGAGTGCCAGAAGGCTCCAAGAGGAAGAGATTTTGGCTCGGAAGTTCTTCCCCCATAGAGCCCGGTTCCTAGCCAAACCACCTACTAAGTAGTTATGCTTATCCTACTTTATGTATAGCTTATGTTTAAGTTCAATATTGTTATTATGAACTTATAAAAAAATATATATTTAAAAAAATAATATATATATATATATATATATATATATATATATATATATATATATATATTATAAGACCCATAACATTTACGCAAAATTTAAACTTTTAATACTAACAAAAGAGTCAAATAGTAATTGTTTTTCAAAACATTTCCAATTCATTTATCATCAGAGTGTCCCAAAATAGAACATGAGGATGAGGAGCGGTACGGTCACGCCTTCGCCTTCCCTCACTCTCCTCAAGTACCTAAAACAATAAACTAAAAACTGTAAGCCCGAGGGCTTAGTGTGCTACCCCCAAAATACCAATACCACATTGGCAGAAGCCATAGCCATAACGATCAATCAAACAACATACGTACTGAGCCGTCGGCCGGACTGGTCAGCCCTACTGGGCCTACATTCTATCTGAATCTATCCCGAGCCTTCGGCATTACTTTTTCGCCGTGTGGGCCTACAGTCTCCCCGGACCGCTCAGAGGGTGTGTTGGCCTTCAGCACAAAGCAGGACCACCTCAACCCAACCAACAAGCAACTAACAATGTACGCATACTATCACATACTGGGATATACACATAGCAAACAAATATATCTCATTGACCTTCAATCACAAAGTTTCACTCGTAACTAGAGTATCGACCTAAAAGGTCACTAACATACCAATCCTTACGGATCATAAAAGCGTAACATACTATCTATTCTGATTCCGATGTAACATATCAGAATCATGTGTAGCATACCATAACAACCGATCTAACCGATTTCTAGTATAACAACCATCCTAAAGAAGATGGTTTCTAACAAAGCAATAGCATAACACCCATCCTAATCAAGGATGAAATCTAGCATGGCAATAACAAAGCAACCATCCTATATCAGGATGTAAATCATAAAGGGTCGGCCTTGGTGCCGTAGACCCTGTCGATATAGTGAGGATAACTCACCTCGCAGATGTCGATTGAAATGCAAACTCCAACTATCGGATCACTTGACACCGGCTCCTCCACCTATAACCATAGCACAATATACTCATAAGTTGTTACTCTTATGAGACACCCCATAACCCCTTAGTAATTCCTGATCAAGGTTAGAGACCTCAGTCAAGGTCAACAATCCATGAACTCAACTCTCCGAGTGCACTCGGCCACTCGCCGAGTCCATGGAGCATATTCCAACTCGCCGAGTCAATGGAGTGACTTGTCGAGTTCCTCCGAATCCCGATCAATGCTTAAGGGCCACCCGTCGAGTTTCCTCCTTGCAACTCGACGGGTACTCACGCAGGCCTATCCAAGGGAAAAGCCATCCGACTCATTGAGTTGTTCTTCAACTCATTGAGTTTTATGGTGATCTTCATCGGACTCGCCGAGTTGTTCATCCAACTCGACGAGTTCAATGACCATCTTCATGTGACTCGTTGAGTCATCCTTGAGACTCACCGATTCCATCCAGTTCTCTTTCCATAAAGTTGCAAACTTTACGTGCATGCATGGCTATAAAGGCTCCAAATGTCTATTTTAAGTTCTTAATGGAGCTTCTAGTCCAAGAGGGACTCCAACCACAACCAATACAATAACTTTATGACTCAAGCATCCAAGGAGGGTCCAGATCTTAAGTTACAACTTCAGATCTAGCCCATAGCTCAACATCCCAACTTGAAAATCCATAAAAAGCCCTAGAATCAACCAAAGGGAAGAAAGGAAGTAAGAGTGGTACTTTGATACCTTGAAATGATGCTAGCTGAGGCGAAACCCGCTTCCCACTCCTTTCTTGCTTCAATTTCCTTTACACTCTTAGCTTCCTTCCTCCAAGATCCTCTTTTCCAAGCTTCAAACTCACACCAAGGTAAACACACACGAATTAGGGTTTCAAGGGCTCTCAAAGACTGTAAGGAGTCCCAAAGGAGGCTGAGGCTGCTTTAAATAGGGGTGCAAACCCCGGGATTTTGGGTTTCATCTGCCAGCTCCTACTCGCCGAGTCCCAATAATGGACTCAACGAGAAGGTCACTAAACACGCGTTCTCACCCCGCTGCTACTCGACGAGTAGGTCGACCAACTCGTCGAGTAGAGCCTTATCCAGAAATTCTTAATTAATTAATACCTGAGGATCAGGGCGTTACAATTCTCGTCCACTTGAACTAGACTTCATCCTCGAAGTCCGCTGAAGAAAACAATGTTGGGTAATGCTCGTGAATTTCCGCTTCCGGCTCCCACGTCCACTCGGATCTCCTCCAATGTTCCCACTGCACCTTTATTGAAGGTATTTCCTTGTTCCGCAGAATCTTCTTCTTCTTTTTGAAGATAGCTACAGGCCTCTCCACATAGTTCAGGCACACATCGACCTGAATGTCATCCAACGATACCACTGCCTCCTGGTCCATGACGCACTTTTGCAATTGTGAAACATGAAATGTGCTGTGGATTCGGCTAAGTTCCTCCGGAAGCTCTAGCCTATAAGCCACCTTGCCAACCATGGCAACAATCCTGAACGACCCGATGAATCGGGGACCCAATTTTCCCCTCTTCCTGAAACGGATCACACCCTTCCACGGTGAGACCTTCAGGAGAACCATGTCACCCACCTGAAATTCCAACTCAGATCGGCGTCGATCGGCATAACTCTTCTGTCCACTCTGAGCGGTCTGCATCCGCTACCTAACCTTCTATATCATCTTGGTAGTTTGCAGAACTACCTCTGTCCGGCCCATCACCCTGTGCGCAACCTCGCCCCAACATAATGGGGTCCTACACTTCCGCCCATACAACAGCTCGAAAGGCGGGGCGCCAATACTGGAATGATAGCTATTGTTGTAGGCGAACTCTACAAGCGGTCGGTGGGAATCCCAACTCCCACCGAAATCAATGACGCACGCCCTCAACATATCTTCGAGGGTTTGAATGGTCCGCTCACTCTGCCCATCAGTCTGCGGATCGAATGCTGTACTAAAATGTAGCCTCGTGGCTAGTTCCTCGTGGAACTTCTGCCAAAAACGGGAAGTAAATCGAACATCCTGATCGGAAACTATGGAAACTGGTACCCCGTGGCGAGAGACCATCTCGCGGACGTATAGGTCGGCCAACTTCTCCGCCGACGAACTCTCCTGTATAGCGAGGAAATGGGCGCTCTTGGTCAATCAATCCACGATGACCCATATAGCATTGAAACCCTTTGCCGTATTCGGCAACTTCATGACGAAATCTATAATAATCCGTTCCCATTTCCACATGGGAATCCCCAAGCGCTGCAACTTACCATGCGGCCTCCAGTGCTCGGCCTTGACCATTCTGCAGGTCAAACACCTTTCAACGTAGCAAGCGATATCTCACTTCATACCAGGCCACCAATAACTCAAACTCAAATCTCGGTACATCTTGGTAGCCCCCGGGTGAATAGAATAACGAGACTTATGAGCCTCCTCCATCACTGTCTGCCTAACTCCTCCGGTCATCAGAACCCAAACCCGACCATATCGGGTCAATAGCCTACGGTTATCCTGAACAAACCGGCCGCTTTCGCCCTTAATCCTTTCCAATTTCCCATTCTACGGTTTCATACCCTCGATCTGAGAATCTCTGACCAAACCCACAAGTGGGGAATCCACTGCTATCCTCATACATCTGGTTGGGGTAGAAGACCCAGCTGACTTGTGGCTCAAGGCGTCCACAACCACATTCGCTTTACCAGGATGGTAAATGATCTCACAATCATAGTCCTTGACTACATCCAGCCACATGCGCTGCCTCGTATTCAAGTTCGGCTGATCCATAATGTGCCTCAAACTCTTGTAATCCGTGTATATGGTACAACGGACCCTGTACAGATTGTGCCTCCAAATCTTGAGAGCGAAGACCACCGTTCCCAACTCAAGATCATGCATGGGGTATCTTGTCTCATGCGGCTTCAACTGCCATGATGCATAAGCTATCACTTGCCCCCTCTGCATGAGAACTACTCCTAAGCTTGTGATGGACGCATCACAATATACCACGAAACCCTCCACTCCCTCGGGGAGTGTCAACACTGGCGCCTCGCATAACCGTTGATGGAGGGTCTCAAACACCCTCTGCTGCTCTAGGCCCCACCGAAAATCCACTCCCTTCCTTGTTAGAAGAGTGAGGGGTACAATGTGACAACCCGAAATTTCTATTCTTTACAAACTATACCACTTCAATAGAAGCTATAGCGGTCACAGTTAATTTTCAGACTTTTCGCGTAAGTTTGAGTAATTCAGGGTTTACACTTCAGGAAATATCAGGAGAGTGGGTGCACTAGGGTTTTGTGCAACACTGTTATTCCAACACTCTATTATATTAGAGATCATTTCTGGAATACAAATATTTTCTGCCAAAAATATTCAGGACTATAAATAGATTTCTGAACCAAATTTATTCATTATTCACATTTCCAACTAGAGAAAAGCCATTTTCTCTCTCACGGATCTTCGGGTTTTTATATCAAAACGTGAGTAACTCTTTCTAGTAGTGTTAGAATGCTTATTATGTGCTTATAACATGATTTAGATGGCTAAATCATTAGATCTAGGAGTTTACTCCCCAAGGTGTTCTTGGGCGGTAAACTCCCGAAACAAAGCCAAAACCGACCTTTGTGTTATACAACTGCTTTAGACTATTATGTATGTGTGTTAGGGACAAGAAAACATCCAAAACTCACCCAAGTTTGGGAGTTCACGGCCCAAGAGTTGCATAGGCCGTAAACTCCCTTTTCAACCTCAAAATGGTGTTTTAAGGCCACTAAAGCTTTAAGGCTTTTATCAAGGCTAGTTCCCATTTAATCTAAGGCGTTAAACACATCAAAGAACACCAACAAATGAGAGTTTACGACCCAAGTGTATCTTACGCCGTAAACTCCATAGAAATGGACCAAAGGGTGTTTCTAAGACACCTAAAGCCCTAGACCTTTACATGAAATTGTTTCCCACTTAATTGAAGGACCAAAGCACATCAAAATCACTTACCAAAGTGAGGTTACGGCCAAGGCTTTGCTCTTGGGACGTAAACACCAAACAAAGGCATCAAAGTGTGCCTAGGGTCCTCATTAGCTTTAAACATTTGACTAGAACCTATCCTTCAAATGCATGAGGCTTGAAAACAACAAAAACAACACCCCAAGAGAGTTTACGGCCGTAAACTCCAAGGGGAACGGCCTTGGGGCCGTAAACACATAAATGGAGTGTTTCTAGACCATAAACCCCTTCAAGGATGGAACCACCAAGTTAGAATAATTCTAGATAGCATTTGGGACTTCAAAACACACAAATAACCCATGGTTGGGAGTTTACGACCGTAAACTCAAGAGTTTACAACCGTAAACTCCATGTGTGTTAGTATATGAGGAGTAAACTCATATATGGGGTCCTTTGGAACCCTAAACACAAATACCTGGTCCCACAATAGCTTAGATGCAATCCTTAAGGCTTAAAACACTTATGTAAAGTGTTTATTATGTCTAGGATGTCTTAACATTATCAATTAGTGATTTGAGTCTAATTGAGTGCATATATGTGTGATTATATGTTCATTAGGATCGTAGTGCGTGTACAAGTCCTCGCTTGACACCTAGCCATCCTATACCGTTCAGTTCATCCCAATCACCAACTACAGGTGAGTTCATACCCCTAATCAATGTTTTAAATGATTTTAAATGCTTTAAAGGTGGGGGGGGGGGAATACAAGTAGAAACAAACATGTTATTAAATCATTTATATGTATTTTATAACTATGTTAGTCATTTAACAGATTTCACATACTACAAAATGTGACGCAAGAAATGGTTTTAAATCTTAAAAACACATTGTTATCAAATGTTTTACCTTTGAAACGTATATTAAATTGACATCAAGTCATTGTTAATTATTGTTCAAATCCATAAGATGTCTTACAAAACAATTTTATACTCTTGAACTAATGCATGTACACTTATAGTCTTATATCTGTAATGATGATATGGTTTACAACTTTCATTTAGTTTTTCATACTTTTGAGTAGTAAGAGTGTATAAACATACTTGAAAAACTGATTACCTTCCAATAAATTATCATAGGGATAATTTGGAGATTTCAAACATAATTCCTATTACAAGGAATCACACAAGAGTCAGTTCATTCATGAGTCTATATCAGTACATTACTTGATACATGAGTACCTTTACAATTGATTAACTGATACATGAGTACGTTTACATATACTTACATGATACATGAACACACGTACATGAACGCATTACATGAATACTTGTATCTCGAATTGCGAGGATGATTTATTAGTACCTTCTGTGTAAATCTTCCTGCATATCCCACCGTTCCTCGGGATATCTAGACAGGACCCTATCCTGCAGTACCTCGGGATACCTAGATGGGCCTCTATCCCACAGTACCTCGGGATATACGTACGGGACTAACCATTCTGGAACTCATCTGTTAGCAACAGTGGGTGATGAACATCTACGGATGCCTACGATTATTACTTATGCTAGGAGTACCTTTACAGGGACTAACCCTTCCTCCGCCATGTTGCTGCTACAGAGGACAATTGGACAATCTTCGGATGTTCATTAGGTTATATAGGTCGTGTTAATCCTAGTACCTCGGGATAACAGTTACATATGTTGTGTTAGTCCTAGTACCCAGTGACAACACTTATAGTTGTACATTTTCCTGTTTACTTTATTTTGTGATACTTTCACATAAACGATGAGTTAGACTAAGTACTTTAGTACTAAACAAGTAAAGGAAAACTATCATTTTACTTAAAAAACATTCGGGTCTTGGTAGAAGACTACAATTCATACTTATAGGAAATAAGGGATTTTCTAGGGTTTCCATACTTACATCAACATTTTCATTTAAAGGTTTACATGGCCTTCATGACAGATTTTCATAAGCAAGACAATGACACTTAAATACTTATGAATTCACCAGCTTTAAAGCTAATACTCGCTTTCAAAATACCTTGTATTCTCAGGTCAACAGTAGACAGGTACGATGGCCAGGTTTTGAGAAGACGGAGCAGACAAGACTTGTCTTCTAATTTGATTGTATATTTTTGGTGTCTTACTACAATGAAAGAACACACATGTATTAAAATTCTACTTGTAATGCAATGGATGATGTTGTTGCTTGTTTATTATATTACACTGTTGTGATACTGTACATGACGTCCACCACCCCTGAACATTTCCGTCGTTCGTGGTTTTGGGGTGTGACATACAACAACCTTGGATAAATCACGAATGAATCTCCGATAATACCCTGCTAAGCCCAGAATGCACCTGATGTCTGAGGGAGATCTTTGAGTGTCTCACTACATAACCACCTCCACCATGGCTGAATCGACCAAAATCTCATCCTGGTTAACGAGATGTCCAAGGAACTGATTCTCCCGCAACCAGAACACACACTTCAAGAACTTAGCATAAAGTCGTTCTCCTCGCAGCACCTCCAACAGCTCCCTGAGGTGCTCCTCATGCTGCTCTCGGGTATTGGAATACACCAAGATATCATCTATAAACACAATGACCGAACGATCGAGCATCGGTCTACAGACTCGGTTCATCAGATCCATGAACATTGCTGGCACGTTGATGAGTCCAAATAGCATCACCACGAACTCGTAATGACCATAACGAGTTCGGAACGCGGTCTTCTCCACATCTTCCTCCCTCACCCTGACCTGGTGGTAACCTGATCTCAAATCAATCTTGGAAAACCAAGATGCACCCTGCAGCTGGTCGAAAAATCATCTATCCTCAGGAGCGGATAACAGTTCTTCACAGTTAACTTATTCAACTCCCTATAGTCAATGCACATCCTGTGCGAACCATCCTTCTTCCTGACGAAAAGGATCGGTGCTCCCCAGGGTGAGCTACTCGGACGAATAAATTTCATACCAAGTAGTTCCTGCAACTGAGATGATAGCTCCCGCATCTCTGGCGGTGCCAAACGGTACGACGCCTTGGCGATAGGGGCCGAACCTGGCACTAGATCAATCCTAAACTCAACCTGCCTCACCGGAGGCACTCCGGGTAACTCCTCCAGAAATACATCAGCAAACTCTCTAACCGCAGGGACCTCTGAAACTGAGAGCTGCTCTCTAACCCACGTATCTACCACACACGCCAAATAACCGGCACACCGGTGCTAATTATACTGCCGAGCCCTGGCCGCCAAATAGAATCCTGATCCCGACCTGGTGCCCTCACCATATACCACCAGTTCTCCCCCACTAGGGGTTCGAACCACCACCCGCTGTCCCTCACAGTCGATCATGGTGCCAAAACGACTAAGTCAATCCATTCCTACAATCACGCATACACCCCCCATGGGGATAGGAATCAAATCTATCGGAAAATATACCCCAAAAATCTCCAACTCACATCCTCGGTAGACCGAAAAAGCAGAAACCCCGTGCTCGTTGGCGATAAAAACTCGCAACGGACACTCAAGATCATCCATCAGCACACCGAACCCTCTAGAGAAGGTGTGAGATACGAACGACCGACTCGCCCCCGAGTCAAATAAAACCAAAGCAGGCAAAGAATTTACTAAGAACGTACCTGATCATAGGAACGACCAATAAGCATAGTACAAATACAATAACTGAGATAGAGAATAGGAACATACCAGCAACCACATTCGGTGCTACCTTGGACTCCTCGACCGTGAGCTAGAAGGCGCGACCCTGAGCCTTCGGAGGCTCCATCTTGACTGGCCTCCCATCTCCAATCCTCACAGTAGCTGGCACGGAACCCTGCGCCGGCTTGGCGGTGAGCTGCGGACAGTTGGTCTTCACATAACCAACCTGATGACAATGGTAACAAATCCTCATATCTGCTGGAGGGGCGGACTGACGACAGTCCCTGGCATAGTGCCCCTCCTTGCCACATTTGTGGCACCCACCTCCTACTCGAAAAACCACTGATTGAGCCTTGCCACACTTTCCAAAAGTGCGTCTCTGATGACCCCCGGACCGTGTATCAGCGGTTTTAGACCGTTTAGGCGTCGGCTAAGACTGTGTCGGTGCCTGATGCTGCTCCTTCAGCTATAGCTCTATCTCCAACTCACGCCGCCGTGCGGCTTCCTGTAGGTCCAGGAGTGTATCACATTGCTAAGTAGACGCAAACTGCCGAATATCCGTCTTGAGCATACTCAGATAACGAGTCATTTGAGATTGCTCTGAAAAAACATAGCCCTCTCCGTGAACATACGGGTAATCTCCATCACAGACTCCCCATCCTGTCTCAAGGTCAAAAACTCCTGAGCAAGCCACTCCCGTACCACGCGCGGAACGTAGCGGGTGCGAAACATATCCCGGAACTGCTCCCAGGTAATAGCAGCCCTCTGATCATTAGTATACAACCCAGTCGTCAGCCTCCACCAGTCCTTCGCCCCAAACCTCAGCAGGTTCAGGGCACACCTGACCACATCCTTTGCCTTACTGGAACTAGAAGTCAAGTAGGAAAGAAGTTAAGTAGAAAAAGGTAAGGCTTCATAATGAATCAATGCCATCTTCTAAATTGATGAATTAAGGCAATCGATCAGTGGTGGAACAATAACTGGATATTCCGAGGAATTAAGATTAGCAATGAGATTATAGTTTTGCTTGATTGAAAGATTAACATAAACTAGACTGGTCCATGAAGGAAACATTATGTTATATCCTGAAATTCAAAGGTAAATTTTTCTTTTTTATTTATTTAAAATATATGTCTTACATAAAACATTACAAACCATTCTTACGTGATTAATTAAAAAAATATTGTTCACAGGAAGCCTTATAAACTTTATCGATACTTTGATGAAGAAACAATCATGTGTGAGCCTTTCCACGGTCAGATGAACAACAAGTAAAGTTGTTTTTCAACAGTTGAAGCTTAATTAATTCCCTCAAAATATTATATACCACAACATATATACAATGCATACATATAATGGCCTTCAACATATAGTTGGTGCGCCCCTACCCTTCAGCATAAAGCAGGTCCGCCTGATCTTTATCTACAACATAAAGTTGAATCGCGCCTTGGCCTTTAACATAAACCTAGTCTGCCCAAGTCTATTGGCGTTCAACATCGGGCTACTCTGCCCACTTATGAACATATTTTAGAAATTCACATAACATGCACCTAAGTATCCTTGTCTAATTGCCTAAGTGTATACTACATGGTAACTATGTCCTATCATACAAAGGATACATACTGGAGCATACAATATAGTGAGAAGAACTCACCTTGACAGATTCTTAGAAGATTAATAGCTCACCGGACAATTGAGCAATACGTCCATGGGGATTAACCTATATTACTATAGTCTATCAGTTCCTATGAAAATCTAGTAAAGATGATCAGAGTTATCACTAATCCCAATGAATATTGATAGTTCTTTCAAATAAGGATTAGTCAGGCAGGACAGTTGGGAGGCAAGATCATTTTGGCATATAGATTTTCTAAAATCTAACAAGCAAGAAAACATGAGCATTCTAGAAACCTCTCCCGTAAGTATATCAATCAATATAACAACTTGAAGTTATTGATAAATCTTAATATAGGTTCCTAGTAACGACTTATAACAATAATTATAAATTACATTGAGGCAGAGTTAGTGTAGCTCACTTACAGGGTACTATTGATGAGAACTAGCATTTAACCAGTAGAATACTAACTCGGGATCTCCTCTGAGTACTCAGAGGTGTCGTAGGACTTCGTCGTACGCCATCAACGAAGGAAAAAAGGGGGCCAAAATAGTGTAGAATAAGAGAGAGAGAGAGAGAGAGAAAGAGAGAGAGAGGGATCTGATGGTGTGGAGAACAAATGAAGAGATGAAACCTATTTATTTGGGATTTTTTGGGATGTTCATTGAGCAAGGTCGTGTGCGCACCATGCACATATATGAGATCGCTGCTCTGGTTCGTTGACACGTGTCCACAATGCCATGTGCAGACCGTGCACTTGGATTAGGTCGTTCCTCTGGTCCATCGACATGTGTCCGTAAGAGGGTGGGGGCAGTGTGGCTAGCTTCCGGTGCAAGCTATGTGACATGTACGTACCCATGTGATGTTTTTTAGAATTTCAAATTTGCATAACATCTTCATATGAGCTCCGTTTTTGCGCTCTTTATATCCACGGAAAGCTCTGGGCGAGATCTACAACTTTAATTTGGACTATGTCGGCTAATTCTAAACTTCTTTTTTTCACACAAGCTTAGACTAATAAATCCTGTATAAAATGCATAAGTTTCTTATCTGAAATCTATTTTTGACTTTCTTTATATCACTGAATTCCTACTAGCAAGATGTTAAATTCTCGTTTAGATTGTGTTGGCTAAAAATTGACCGATCTAAAATTCAATTTTTGAGTTACATAATACTATGCCGAATCTTAGAAAAAAAAATATAATTTCCTCTAATTAAGTCAGATTTATACGTTCACTATATGGACACTCTTATTTACGCTAAAAAGTAATTTATCAAAATTTTACTTTTGACAATACATAGAGCCGTTTCGATTTAAATTGTGAAACTTTGAAGAAGTATAAATTCTTCACATAAATTCGGCTTTACGCGATCTATATATCTACAGAAAGGGTATCGATGTTTCCTATGTGTCTATGATGATTATTTTGGCTTGATGGTTATGTGTGTGTATATATGTTGTATTTGTATTTATTACAATCTACTATTATAATAAAAATAAGGATTTCGTCCCCGAAATCTAACCAAATAACTATAGGTAGTTACTGCTCATATCTTCTTCTAGCTCACAAGTGCATTCCAATCCTTTTCGGTGTTTCCATTGAACCATCACCATGTTAATTACCTTATTCTGCAAGGTTTTCGTCTTCTTATCCATGATCGCCAATAGTTTTTCCATGTAGTTCAAATGCTTATCTACGTCAATGTCTTACAAAGTTACAATTAAGAAATTCATCCATAATGAACTTGCTTAATTTGGAGACGTGGAAGGTGTTAAAGATCTAACCGAGCTCTCTTGACAAATCTAAACGATAGGCAACCTTGCCTACTCAAGTAATGACTCGAAAAGGTTTCATATAGTTGGGGATTAACTTCCCCTTCTTTTAGAACCTGATGATACCCTTACATTGTGAAACCTTATGTAGTAGTAGATCTCCTATCAGGAGTTCAAGATCCGTTCTTCGTTGCTCTGCATAACTCTTTTTCCGACTCTAAGCCGTTCGTAGTCTCTTTCATACTTGCTGAATAAGTTCAGTGGTCTTGATCACATTTCCAGTGCTCCCCATGACTCGTTTACCAAATTAACCCCAACATATGGGCATCCGACACTTCCTTCCATATAGAAATCCGAAGCGAGGTCTACCAATACTAGAATGGTAATTATTGTTGTACGATAATTCTACTAACGGTAAAATATATGTATCCCAACTTACACCAAAATCAAGCATTTATGCCTTTAACATGACTTCAAAAATTTGAATAGCCCTTTCACTCTGCGCATCTATTTTAGGGTGATAAGTTGTGCTAATATGCAATCAGGTGCCCAAATCATCACGGAACTTTCTCTAAATCTGAGAAGTAAAACTGACATCTATATCAAAGACTACTGAGACTGGTACTTCGTGCCAAGAAATTACTTCCTTGACGTAAATCTCTACAAGCTTCTCAACCGAGGAATTTTCTTGGATAGTCTGACAACCCAAAATTTCCATTTTGTACGAACATTAACTATTCAATAGAAGCTAGTCCAGTTTCAATGAACTTCAGACTTTTCCGAATAAGTTTGTGTACATTAGGGTTTACGTTTAAGGAGATATCAGGAGAGTGGATGCTCATGGGTTTGTGAAACTTGAGCATTTCAAAACATCATAATGTTAGAGTCCAATTCCGGAATAAATATTTTTTGTCAAAATATTTCAGGACTATAAATAGATTTCTGAACTAAATTCATTCATTATTCACATTTCCAACTAGAGAAAAGCCATTTTTTCTCTCACTGATCTTCGGGTTTTTATCCCAAATTGTGAGTACACTTCCCTAGTTGTGTTATCATGCTTGTTTTATGCTGAATATTATAAATTACATGTCAAATATGTGAGATCCGAGAGTTTACCGCCCAAGAACGTTCTTGGGGAGTAAACTCCAAAATGAAGCTTTAAGGCTATCTAGTCCCATTTCCTTGTTAGGTAACTGGTTTAGGATAATATGTATGATCATTTGAGGCTAGAAATCAATCAAGAACACATAGCTTTGGGAGTTTACGGCCCAAGAGTTTCTTGGACCGTAAACACCAATTTCGAGGGCTTAAATCTGCCCTAATCACTCCCAAAGGCTTTAGACTTTAACCCTAAATTACTTCTAGCTAATATGGGGACATTAACACATCAAAAACACCCCTAAAAGGGATTTTACGGCCAAGAAATGCTCTTGGGCCGTAAACACCAAGTAAGGGCACCAAAGTGTGCCTAGGGTCCCCCATAGCCTTAAACAAAAGCCTAGAAATTATCCTACTTGTGCAAGAGACTTGAAAGAATTAAAACATCCATCCCATGAGAGTTTACGGCCGTAAAATCTAAGGGATATGGTCTTTTGGCCGTAAAATCCTCAAAGGAGTATTATCTATGCCCTAAACTACCCAAAGGATTAAACCACCAAGCTAGGCTTATTCTAGAAATCATTTAGCACCTTAAAACACCCAAAACCACCAAGATTGGAGTTCACGGCCGTAAACTCAAGGGTTTACGACAGTAAACTCCTTGGGTGGGGTTTAATGATTAGTAAACTCTTATACAAGGCCCTTGGGTACATTAAACCCCTTTAGCCTTGTCCCATAGCAACTTAGATGCAACCATTAGGACCTATAACACTTTTACCAAGTGTTTACATGTTCCTGAGTGTCCCAACTTATTTCATTAAGTTATTATGTGGCTAATTAGTTATATATATGCTCATTATATGATAACTAGGCTCGTGCGTGTGAACAAGTCTCCGTTTTCCACCTAGCACGGTATCCGACACTACAATCCAACCCACTCACCACAAAGTGAGTTCATACCCCTTTAATTAACCTTTGAAATGCTTTTAAATGTTTTAAATACTTTATAGGGGGGGGGATACAAGTTAAATGCTTATAGTTATTGCATCAATCACATGTGATTACATTAATCACATGTGATTAATAACTAGAAAACCAATGATTTTATCACTGTTCAAACTTTTTCTCAAACTGTTTTACTTCAAACTGTTTTACAAACTCTTTTACTTATCAAATACTTTTATTTAAACTTTGTTATACTTCTTATAACTGCATGCCCATATATGTATAGATATATAAGCAATGTTTAAAGGGCTTAGGAAGGCCATCCGCCCTATTTCCTTTTTCTCGATTTGGATGTGGTCTGGTGGGATTTCGGGTAACCATCCGAAGGTCGTTTCAATATTAATTATATATCACATGTACATATATAGACATAAAAGTAATCCTTTATTCATACTTATCAGTACATCATTAGTAAGTTACCATCGGGGTAACACAGGATCATACTACTACAATTTCTAGATCAATGAGTCAGTTCATTCATGAGTCAATACTTATTACTACGAGTACATATACAACTATACTAGAAAGAGAACATATACAACTATACTAGAGGAAGAACATATACAACTATACTAGAGGAAGAATATATACAACTATACTAGAGGAAGAACATATACAACTATACTAGAGGAAGAACATATACTACTATACTAGAAAGAGAACATATACAACTATACTAGAGGAAGAACATATACAACTATACTAGAGCAGTTCATTACATTACATATACTAGAAAACGTTCATTATTGTGATATGAATCGGAGCATGACTTAAATGCCATGGCCCGAGTTGTAGCTAGAGTCTCTTGAAGGGAGAACGTGAGTTTGCGTATAGATCTATATTGGATTGACTATCCTACACCTTGCTGCTAGCTACAGCCGGACATGCAGATCTGCGGGTGCCAAACGTCATTCCGTTATTACGACCATTCGTATGTCGTTGTTACCAGTCGATAGTATGGTGCAATCAGTCACATGATACCTTAATATAAATCCGGTTTAAGGTAGTTAGTACAGCAGTAGTTCCTATAATACAACACTATAGTACTACAATGATTTACCCATTACATATATTTAGTGATTATTTCACTTAAACATTAATGTACAAACTATATTTTGTTAAATGATAGTTACACTTGGGAAATTACACACTTTTACAACAAACAAGCATACAAAATAGTTAAGCCTTGGTAGAAGGTTACTTTAATAGAAAATATAGGTTTTTCTAACAGATTCAAACTTTTACAAACACTTACATACATTTTACAAACTTACACTTAAGACACCTTCAAACGTTTTGATAACAAACATCGACACTAAAATACTTATGAACTCACCAGGTTAATGCTGATAAACTCTTTCAAAATAACTTGTATTCTCAGGTCATCAGTAGACAGGTACCGAGGCCAGCTCTTGAGAAGATGGAGCGCATTCAAGACTCATCTTATTATTTTGATTTACATTATATTTTTGGTGTCTAAAACTGTACAGAACACGTTTGTGTTAAAATAATATATTTAATGCAATGGATGATGTTGTTTACTTATTTACATTTACTGTGTTGTGATACATTACATGACGTCCTCCGCCCCAGAACGTTTCCGCCATTCTTGGTTTGTTGGTGTGACAGATTGGTATCAGAGCATTGTTTATAGTGAATCAAGTATATCAACCCATAAAAGATATACTAAACTATAAACCCATTAGGGATTAAAGCACTCTGACCAAGAGTCTATACTTTAAATATTAAAATATTTAATAAGTATACTAGTCTGCATTCATACTAAAATCAGTGTCACAATGACAAGAACAAAAGTATTATGATTGTTAAATATCACAAGTGAGCTCGGGGATGTATGGTCAGTCCTGGGAATGGCATAGCCTGATCAACTATGCTGGTCCGAGGAGTGATTAGAATATGCCCTAGAATGGTTGTGATATGTTAACAAGTCTAAAAACTTACCAACAATACCACAAGAAGATCAGTAGAACCTAAACTTAAAATACTATAGGTGTATTTTGTACTACTAGTTACATGTATACTATATTCTTATACCTCTCTTCTCACGTAGATTTAAATGGCTGGATTCCATCACGGCGACCTGTACTTTCCAAATGAAGGCAATGTCGGGTGGATCGAAGAAGAGTCCGAAGATGAGCATCCAATCCCTTTGGATGATCACCTCGCAGAAGGCTTTTCTGATGCATCCGACTCCGAGCCTGAAGTCAACAACCTACCGCTAGTAGGTCAAGCCCCGAACAACAACCCCCGACCAGTTTTTCCAGGTCCTACACCCTTCTTGACAACCAACTTGAATCGCTGGAGTGTCGAACAGGGTTAACCCTTACCTTACTTTGGGGACCGAACCTTTTACCACGTTAGCGATGGTGGCTCTGCATATCGAGCTCTGCCCGTGATTATCCGCAGAATAGCTCGTAATGTTGAGCATGGTCGAGCAGCCATCGACCGGGGCATGGAGATTGATGCCAACTCTGGTGTCAACACGGTCCGCATCCGCCGTCTTGAGGAAGACATGGAACAGACCCGGAGAACCAATGAAACCCTGCAGCAACAGCTGGCTGCCTCCCGAGCTGAAGTCTTGTAACTTTGAGCCCGCCAGCGGGCTCAGGAACAACACCTTCAAGAGGTGTTTCGTCAAGTGTCAGACCTCATGGCTCGCCCGAGGAATTCCCATCGCCGTTAGATGATGTCTAGTACATCTCTGTCTTTTAGTTAAGGAATAGCCATTAACATCTGTGCTCTAAGTAGCACTTGTCTGTAAAATATTCCTAACTTTCAGTACTCTATTTAGGAATCTAAGAACTATCAAACTTTTCCGTATGGTGTGATGTAAGACCTACTGTTAGGTTGATTTTCCCTAAACTTATAACATCAGTAATACCAGTATTATTGACATCTATCTAATCTGTGGGAAAAATCTGTACATTTGTGTTTCCTACTAATATTGTTTGTTGTGATCTCAAACACCCATTCAATTGTTGGGCTATGGTTAGTTAGTCCATGTGCCACTCTCACGTTGCTTACAAATTGATTCTTACCATTTTTCTTATCTTGTAAACTTATAGCTGAAAGATGCCTCCTCGCAAATCTCCCAGGAATAACCCTGCACCTCCACCACCTCTTCCGCCTCCGGTCATCGATACTGCAGCCCTGAATGTTGTCGTAGCTACAACAGTGGCAACTACCATGGCTCAGTATCACTCATCTGATGCCAACAGAGGGGGAACCCCTGTTAAATCAAATCCGGTTGAAACCCCTGTGCGCTCGAGAGAGTGCTCTTACAAGGATTTCACCAATTGCAAGCAGAAGTCTTACCATGGCACCGGCGGAGTCATTGCCCTCTCGCAATGGTTCGAGAAGACTGAATCAGTCTTCGCAATCTGTTCATGCCCTGTTGCGAGCAAAGTCAAGTATGCCGCATGCACCTTTGAGGGAAAGGCCCTGACGTTGTGGAACGGCCACGTTAAAGCTCTAACCCTTGTCGTAGCCAACGACATGGGCTGGGAAACGATGAAAGACCTCATGATTGAGGAATACTGCCCGAGGGGCGAAGTCCAGAAATTGGAGTAGGAAATTTGGAATCCGACCATGAAGGGCACCAACGTGGTTGCTTATACCGCCAGATTCAGTGAACTGGAGGCCCTCTGCCCCAATATGGTTCCCACTGAAGGGAAAAAGATCGAAAGGTGCATATGAAGGCTAGTGCCTCCGTATCAGGGGAATTTCCTAGCATCAAACCCTGCTACCTTCGACTGTGCCAAGCGACTGGCACAGCGACTCATTGACCACGGAGTCAAAACCTCTGCAACAACAACCACCCTAACCATCCCGGAACCCTCCAAACCCGCTGACACTAAGCGGAAATTCTGGGAAGAGAAGAAGAGACAGCGGGCTGCTAAAAAGCAGCAAATTGTGGTTGTGTATGCCGCGGTAACCCCTGCTACTGCTCCTGCTCCGGTGGGACAATATGCTGGAAGTTTGCCTAAGTGCAACAAATGCAACTTCCACCACAACGGCCCCTATCGTGAAATGCAGTGCTCTAAGTGCAACATGAAAGGACACACTGTCCGTTTCTGTAAATTCCCGGCGAAACCGATCACCCAGGTCCTCGGCTCTGGCGCGAGCCCGACCTGCTATGGATGCGGCGAAGCAGGCCACTTTAAGAGGGACTGCCCCAAAGCGAAGAGTGCTGGAGGAGCAAGGAGGGTACTAGCTATAGGCCACGGGGAAGCAGTTGCTAATCCGACAGTGGTGACTGGTACGTTCCTCCTCGATAACTCTTATGCATGCATTCTGTTCGATAGTGGAGTGGAGTGAAGCTTCGTAAACCATAAATTTGCTCGCATGCTTACGCAACAACCACACACACTTAAGGAACAATTCACGATAGAAATGGCTAATGGGAAAACTGAAAGTACGAATAGCATATACTTAGGTTGTACCCTAACTCTAGATAACCATTCATTCCCAATCGACCTCATGCTGGTCTCAATAAAAAGCTTCGACGTTATCATCAGCATGGATTGGTTAAGTCTTCATCGCGCCAACATCATGTGCTACGGCGACAAACCCGGTCCGAGCCTCCGTATTATATCAAGTTTTGAAGCATAGAAGTATCTGCGTAAAGAATACCATGCATTCCTTGCGAACGTCGTCGACACGAGCCTCGAAATGAAAGAACTAAAGAACATCCCAGTATTGAGTGACGTCCTCGACATTTTCCCAGAAGATCTACCTGGATTACCTCCACAGCGACAGGTCGAGTTCAGAATCGACTTAGTCCTAGGAGCTACCCAGTAGCCAAGTCGCCCTACCACTTAGCACCAGCTGAGATGCAGGAAGTCTCTGGTCAACTTAACGAACTGCTCAGCAAGGGCTTTATAAGGCCGAGTTTCTCACCTTGGGGAGCACCGGTTTTGTTCGTTAAGAAGAAAGACGGATCATTCCGTATGTGTATCGACTACAGAGAACTCAACAAAATGACGGTCAAGAATCGCTACCCTCTGCCTCGCATAGACGATCTATTTGACCAACTGCAAGGGGCGAACTAGTTTTCCAAAATTGATCTGAGATCCGGATATCACCAGTTACGAGTACTAGAGGAGGATGTGCCGAAAACAGCCTTCCAAACTCGTTACGGACAATACGAGTTCGTGGTGATGCCATTCGGATTGACCAATGCACCTGCAGTTTTCAAGGATCTGATGAATAGAGTATGCCAACCTTACTTGGATCAGTTCGTCATCGTTTACATTGACGACATCCTGATCTACTCCCGAAGTAAGGAAGAACATGGCGATCACCTGCGACAAGTTCTAGGGACATTACGAAAGGAGAAACTTTATGCGAAGTTCTCGAAATGTGAATTTTGGATCCGAAGAGTCGAATTCTTAGGACACGTGGTAAGCGAAGAGGGAATCCACGTGGACCCATCCAAAATTAAAGCAATTGAGAACTGGTCAGCACCGAAGACGCCTACTGAAATTCGTCAATTTCTAGGCCTCGCTGGCTACTACCGCAGATTCATACAGAACTTCTCCCGAATAGCGAAACCTCTTACAACCCTGACCCAGAAAGGTGTGGCCTTTGACTGGTAAGAGAAACAAGAGAGAGCGTTCCAAACGCTCAAACAAGCCATGTACCCCGCGCCAATACTATCCCTCCCCGAAAGGATATAAGACTTCGTAGTCTGTTGCGATGCATCAAATCAAGGGCTCGAGTGTTCTGATGCAACGAGGTAAGGTCATCGCCTACGCCTCCAGACAGTTGAAGACACACGAAGTTAACTACACGACCCACGATCTCGAACTAGGAGCAGTAGTGTTTGCTCTGAAGATCTGGAGACATTACTTGTACGGAACGAAAAGCACTATCTTTACCGACCACAAGAGTTTACAACACATTTTCGATCAGAAGGAGCTCAACATGAGACAACAACGGTGGGTCGAGCTACTCAGTGACTACGAATGCGATATTCGTTATCATCCGGGTAAAGCCAACGTAGTAGCAGACGCCCTAAGTCGGAAAGAATATTCTGGTCGCAAAGTCAAGTCATTGTCAATAACCATCCATTCACACTTGTCTAAGCAAATTCAGGTGGCCCAACTTGAAGCCATGAAACCTGAAAATGTGACGAGTGAATCCCTTAGAGGAATGGACAAGAATTTAGTAGCCAAGGGTGACGGGGCCTTATATTTCATGAACTGGATCTGGACACTGAAACACGGTGGTTTCCGAGACTTGGTCATGAACGAGGCGCCCAACACTCAGTATTTCGTCCACCCAGGTTCAGATAAGATGTATCTGGATCTTAAAAAGCTATACTGGTGGCCTAATATGAATGCAGAGATTGCTACCTTCGTAAGTAAATGCCTTACCTGTGCAAAGGTTAAGGTCGAGTACCAGAAGCCCTCTGGTTTACTGCAACAACCAGAGATTCCAGAATGGAAGTGGGAGCGGATCACTATGGATTTCATAACCAAGTTGCCCAAGACAACGGGTGGACTTGATACCATATGGCTCATCGTCGATAGATTGACCAAGTCTGCACACTTCCTGCCTATCAAAGAAACTGACAAAATGGAAAAACTTACGAGAACATACAGTAAGGAAATCGTACGGCTACATGGTGTACCTATGTCCATTATCTCCGATAGAGATAGTAGGTTCACCTCAAGATTCTGGCAATCACTACAACATTCCTTAGGAACAAGGCTGGACATGAGCACAGCCTACCATCCACAAACCGACAGACAGAGTGAGAGGACCATCCAAACATTAGAAGATATGTTGTGAGCCTGTGTGATTGACTTTGGAAAGGCATGGGATACTCATTTACCCCTTGTCGAGTTTTCCTATAATAACAGTTATCACACGAGCATCAAGGCTGCTCCATTTGAAGCTCTCTACGGCCGAAAGTGCAGATCTCCTCTTTGCTGGGCTGAGGTGGGTGATACCCAATTATCCAGGGGCAAGCTTCCGACAGTACTCTAACCGGTCCGGAGATCATTCGGGAAACGACAGAGAAAATCGTTCAGATCCATGAACGATTGAAAGCCTCTAGAGACCGACAGAAGAGCTACGCTGATAAACGAAGAAAACCTTTGGAATTTTAGGTGGGAGACCGAGTCCTTCTCAAAGTCTCACCCTGGAAGGACTTCATACGCTTCGGAAAGCGTGGGAAGCTTAATCTGAGGTACATAGGGCCTTCGAGATTCTTGCAAGAGTCGGCCCCATAGCTTACAAACTCGACCTACCCGACGAACTTCATAACATACATTCTATATTCCATGTATCTAACTTGAAAAAGTGTCTGTCCGACGAGACTCTTGTAATCCCACTCAACGAGATCGAGATCAACGAGAGCCTCAACTTTGTTGAAGAACCAGCAGAGATCATAGACCGTGAGGTCAAGCAGACAAAACAATGTCGTATCCCTATCGTGAAGGTTCGCTGGAACGCCAAGCGAGGACCGGAATTCACTTGGGAACGCGAGGATCAGATGAAACTGAAATACCCTCTTCTTTTCGCTTAATTGTTTGTAACTTCTTGTTTGCTTAAATTCTAATTTCGGCACGAAATTCCTTCTAACGGGGGGATGATGTGACAACCTGAAATTTCCATTTTGTACGAACATTAACTATTCAATAGAAGCTAGTCCAGTTTCAATGAACTTGAGACTTTTCCAAATAAGTTTGTGTACATTAGTGTTTACGTTTAAGGAGATATCAGGAGAGTGGATGCTCATGGGTTTGTGAAACATGAGCATTTCAAAACTTCATAATGTTAGAGTCCAATTCCGAAATAAAAATATTTTCTGTCAAAATATTTCAGTACTATAAATAGATTTCTGAACTAAATTCATTCATTATTCGCATTTCCAACTAGAGAAAAGCCATTTTCTCTCTCACGGATCTTCGGGTTTTCATCCCAAATCGTGAGTACACTTCCCTAGTTGTGATATAATGCTTGTTTTATGCTTAATAACATAAATTACATGTCAAATATATGAGATCCGGGAGTTTACCGCCCAAGAATGTTCTTGGGGAGTAAACTCCAAAATGAAGCTTTAAGGCTATATAGTCCCATTTCCTTGTTAGGTAACTAGTTTAGGATAATATGTATGATCATTTGAGGCTAGAAATCAATCAAGAACACATAGCTTTGGGAGTTTACGGCCCAAGTGTTTCTTGGACCGTAAACACCAATTTCAAGGGCTTAAATGTGCCCTAATCACTCCCAAAGGCTTTAGACTTTAACCCTAAATTACTTCTAGCTAATATGAGGACATTAACACATTAAAAACACCCCTAAAAGGGAGTTTACGGCCAAGAAATGCTCTTGGGCCGTAAACACCAAGTAAGGGCACCAAAGTGTGTCTAGGGTCCCCCTTAGCCTTAAACAAAATCCTAGAAATTATCCTACTTGTGCAAGAGACTTGAAAGAATTAAAACATCCATCCCATGAGAGTTTACGGCCGTAAACTGTAAGGGATATGGTCTTTTGGTCGTAAACTCCTCAAAGGAGTATTATCTTTGCCCTAAACAACCCAAAGGATTAAACCACCAAGCTAGGCTTATTCTAGAAATCAATTAGCACCTTAAAACACCCAAAACCACCAAGATTGGAGTTCACGGCCATAAACTCAAGGGTTTACGACAGTAAACTCCTTGGGTGGGGTTTAATGATTAGTAAACTCTTATACATGGCCCTTGGGTACATTAAACCCCTTTAGCCTTGTCCCATAGCAACTTAGATGCAACCATTAGGACCTATAACACTTTTACCAAGTGTTTACATGTTCCTGAGTGTCCCAACTTATTTCATTAAGTTATTATTTGGCGAATTAGTTATATATATGCTCATTATATGATAACTAGGCTTGCCCTCAAGTTTTGGAATTTAAAAGTTGATTAAAAGTTTAATTAGGAATGTTAAATTCTAAAACCCTAGTATTGTTTTGAAAAAGTTCAAATCACACCCTTATGGTTTTATTAATTAATTAAGGTGTATAATTAAAAGAGGTTTAATAAATCCATAAAAGTTTTGGTTTACAATTTAATTGAATTAAAGGTATAATTGTTAACTTTGACCACCTAATATTTTAAAAGTATAAAATATACCCTATACTATATATAACATTAAAAGTCTAACATTATATATATGTATGAGTAAAAGTCAGTCTTACCGTTAGTATGCCTCATTCACGAAGCTGGTCTATGAGGGGTGTTTAAGGAAATTGCCTATAAAATGACGATTGAATGGGTATCCACTCTTACCCACCGCACTCTTGACTAGTGGAGGGTCGTTAGCCGAACGGGTAGGATAAGACGAAACCTTCCATTATAAGTATAATGAATTATCAAAGTAACTAAATGTTTTTTATAAAGTTCCCAATCTTAGTTACTTAGGCAAAAGTGAATTGATGCAATTCCATGAAATTACACTTTGTGCCCATTGCGAAGACGTTAGTGGAGCGTGTGTGGTTTACCGGCACACTAAATGTTTCTAAGCAAAGGTAGCAAAGGGCGACTCAATGTTTGTCATAGTTCGGTGAAGCGTGTGTGGTTTACCGGCACATCGAATAGGTGAATGTAACATGTGAGGGCACCATGTAAGTTTTCATGGTTATTCACACCCGCTTTGTGATCCTCGGAATCCCAGTCACAAACAAGAGGGGCATATCGAGATTTAAACATGCCATTGAAAGTTCAATGAATCTCAAAGGATCTAGGAGTTTTCATAGATTTAAAACTTAAATTTCTTTTTCGTTTTTCATGGTGGAAATTAGTGAATCTTCATTCACTTACCTTCAAATATTCTGCAATTAGGGTTACAGCATCCCTCTCCCGAGTTGTAGAATATTGTGTTGGGTCCTAGCCTTAGTATCTCATTTGGGTGATTTACTAAGGACTCAATCTATCAACTAACTTGAATTTGTTTTTCTCCCGTTTTGTAGATGTCAAAGTTCGACAACTTTGGTTTTCCCAAATCCCGTGGAACAAGCTTTCCACATCAAGATGGTATTCCACGATTCAATCGAGGAACAAGAAATCATGCTTCACTTCCTCATCCTCCTCCTATTGTTTTCCCCAACCCACAAGATCGAACAATTGAAAGGTTCAATATCACTAAAGCCCTATTGGAAATGAAACATGAAGATGGTAAACCCATGTGTGCCCACGTTCTAAGAATGAAATCACACATTGATAGGTTGATAATGTTGGGTGTGTCATTCCCAGATGAGTTGGCTGTGAATTGGGTTTTGTAGTCACTTCCTGAATCATATAATGAGTTCAAAAGAAAGTATTATATGATGGATCATGACGAGAACCTCATTGACCTAACTTACATGCTCATTGCTGCTGAATCAGAAATGATTTGGCGAAGCAATGGAGCGTATTTGTTGGGAAAGTCAACCGACCATGTTTCCGAGGACGTTCTAGGAGAACCGACCTGCGTTTGCTGCCAAAAGAAAGGGCGTTGGATGCAAGTCTGCCCAAAGAGCCTGAAGAGTCCAGAAGATGGGAGAATCAAAGAGTATGGCTGCGCTTCTGGTAAAATCCACTAACTCCATTAAGTTCTTATTCATTAATTCTTAATACATAATGTAATAAGATTGCATTTGAATGTTTTACAGGATCGGTGAAAAGAAAGGAAGCTTGGTGAAAGTGCAAGATGAATCTAATCACAAGGAATGGATCTTGATCGCATGGACTTGAAGATTAGATTTTGAGCTCAGATAGTTATGATAGAGTTGTTAGAAATTTTCTTTTGAAATACATAGTTTTCAATGGATTTTGCATTGTAAGGACAAATGTTTTCCGTTGCTTTTATAAATAAAATAAATTTTCGTTTGACTTACTTATTTATTTGTTTATTTCCTTGCAATGAAATCGTTATGAAAATTGGTGTTTGCATATTTCTACAACAAATGGATATGATTCTAATTTATGGTGTTTATGGAAAAGTCGAGAATTTACCAAATAGGGAGAGTTTCTCATCGCCCAAGTTTCAATTGGACAGAAATTTGGAATCATGCAACTTGGTTGCACGATGAATGAGAAATTTCATATTTGGAAATTAGACAAATTCATTGACAAAGTGTCAAGTGAAGGACTTGGAGATCGAATACACAAAGTTGCGTGTTGATCAAGTCCACCATAAGAGTAACAAAGATATTTGTCATGATTTACTAAAGGTTTAGTAAATATGAATATACTTACAAGATTAAGTGTAATTCTGAATTGATTAAAGGGTTTAGATCAATAGCAGAACGAATAAGAAGAATCAAGTAGGCAGAAAGATAAAAGTTTCTCCATTCTAAGAAGAAGGGAGAGTACCTTTTATGCTTTATGATAGGTCTTAATGATTAAGAACCATATCTCAATTGATCCTCTAAATGAGTCTTAGTACAATTGTATGTCTAAGAAGAGGAATCAAGAATTGAAGAAATGGTTAAATCAAGAAGTCAATCATACTTCGTTACAAAACAAGTCTTAGAGTTAAGATTGTGACAATGAGTGACAAGTATTAAAAGGTTTATAACATTCATCAAATGTGGAAAGTTGTAATTTCTTGGATAAGATAAAGACCAACTAGGACCAATGTATGAAGAGTTTGATAAAAACTACACTAGCTCTTGAATATTTGTTTGTCAAGAAATGGTTATTGACAAGAGAATCTTATATGACAAGGAGTAAGTGGGAGTCTTAATGGTCTTGAAAGGTTTCAAGAACAAATCAAATAAACCTTATCGATCATCACTAGCACACGAGCTGAGGTTTACAACCTATCGTGTTGACATTATTTTGTTTCTGTGTTGTTCCAATTAAGTTAATTATGCATGTGAGTTCTATGAGTTCTCATTTTGAACGCATAAAAGGCAAAGCACCTTAATCAATGAAAGGCACATTGATAGGAAAGGGTGAGCTGCTTAACTGCTTGGAAGACATGGTGGGCAGCTGTGCTACCATAAGGCAAGAAATCAAGATTAAGAAAGATCGGTCCATATGAGTTTGAATTTGTCGTAAACCTTAGTTTCAACAAATTCACATGGATAGGAACACATACACCGCTCAAATCTAAGTGTCATAAGATTTCCTCCTTCATGAAAATAATTGTGAGGAGATGCTTTCACTAAGAAAGATTTAAGAAGATAGTGATTGTAAAATTGCATTCTCGAATTCGATTATGGTTACGGTATCCCTTTCCATAATTTGAATTATGAGGTTTGGCAATTAGTCTTAATTATAGAGACACACATACGAACTATCGAAGGCAAAGGTGTATAAGTTCAACAAACCTTGATAAAATATTATCAAAGCACTAAGTATTAGAAACATGAACTTAAGAAATTCAATAAGCATTGTTTTTCTGAAGTTAAGTTGTTTATGAATACATGTCGAAGCTAGTGGGAGCATAAGTGTTATGTTTTATAATAATCATCATGATAGTTGGAGCATAAATGTTATGATTGTATGATTATTAAGGCACGTATTGCAAGATGGAAATATTAATTATAGAAAACAAGAGTTATACCTTGCAAAGTAGTTGTTGGGTTTTGAGCATTCTAACACTTCCTAAGTGTACATGCAACCCTAAATACATTGGATCTATGTTTTCTCTATTATACATGCAAATAAGAACTTCCAAGGTATTATCCTAATCTAGCATATAAATCAATGAAAGTAACAAGATAGAATACATACCTTTTGATGTAGCTTGATGTCTTCAAGCTTTAAGAGCTTAGCCCCAATAGTGTGGAAGCCTCAAGTGGAATAACAAATCACCAAGACACCTTGGAATACTTTAGACAATATGGATACTTGGTTTTCTCTTGTGAAATTGGCTAGCCCTTCTTAGTGTATCCACACTAGTGCCAATTTCACCAACCAAAGACATCTTTATATAGTATGGAGGATTAGGGTTAAACCCTAATACCCATGACCTTTCATTTCCTAGGATCCATGGGTTAAACACTCCATGGACTATCCATGAAAGCTTAGCCCAACCTAAATGAACTTGGCCCATTCCATATATATAAGAGTCCATATTTAATTAGTTCCTTTTGATCACTTAATTAATTATAAATTAATTCTTGATCAATACTAATTAAATAATATGATTCCATAATAATATATTAGAACTTATAATATATTAATATTAATCATAAACATACTATTCTCAAAAGATTATCCATATAAATTGTGTCGGTGAAGTGCAACCCAAATGGACCATGCCGGGTCGGGTCAAGTACATACCAAATATAGTTATGGACTTAGACATTAATCCAACAGTCTCCCACTTGGATAAGTCTAAAACTATTATTGCGTATGACTTCAAACCTAACTGGCAATCGTAGCTCTTAAAGCCGCTGTCGAACTCTGATCTTGTCAACGAACTTGTCCATTAGATAAGGGATCATATATTCCTCCATTCTAGATATCATATGGACTGAGACATGGATTATAATCATTCTCTCTGTCCATTTGTTGTTTCCCGATTTTCGATTTATGACGACTGACTAATTGAACAAATCAAATCAGTCTTAGCCCGGCCGAGCACTTCCATTTGTCATCATCAAATCATCGAGGGGCCCACAGATATCGCTTTTATCCCGAAGGTAAAAGGAACGGATAAACTTCAACTCATATGGCTTGTTCTACTACTTGTTGAATCATACACAAAGGCACGTTTTATAACACCGAGTTACCGTATGCGTTTTCGTGCAATCAATGTACTATCAACTCATAGTAACAACTCATATCTCTAGGTTTGAAGAATATAAGATATTATCATCTCATGATCACTCGTGATAAAATCCATGAAGTGATTCCAATGAGCGTGGGTTGAATCCAATACTCAGAACTTATGAGCACTCATGAGTGTTGTAGCCCTTTGTCCAACACCTTAGACCTCTACAAGCCAACCCATGACAGTCTTAATTCATATCTACTTCCAACATATGACCGACTATGGATGGTTTGAATAACTTAGTCATTCCGGAAGAATAACCCAGTTTATTCGGGAAGTCAAAACATGCAAAATGAAACACAATAATAATTGAATCCAATATGGTATCAACCCTTTGAACATAAATAAAACACCTTTTATTTATCACCATATGATTACACATTATTCATTATATACTCTTTCAGCTATCAACTTTATTCTTGAATTTAAAACAATAGTTGTCCCATGCTCCAAGCATGTACACTGTGTTTTCTTAAACACTAGTCATGCCACACACCAAGTATGCATACTATGTTTGTCTATGATCTTTACTTTGTGAACTAGATCAATTGAACATAACTTCAATGATTCTCTTTTCACACTCCCAAATCCTTACTGCAAATGCAAGAATTCCAAATTCATGCCATTTACTGAAATCTGTTAGATTCTAAACTTATATGCGTTGATCCTCTTGTAACGATTATGCACAAACTCACAAAGACTTGGCAACAATCATTACAGAGTATTCCAAAGGAGATCAACTCCTTGTAAATATCCTTCTTGCATTAAGTTTCCTTAATCTTACACAGATTGAAATTTCTAACTTTGAAACATTTCCAGATTCCATTTTGACTATCACTTCTGAACAAGAGTTGCCTCCTTACAGATTATGTCAATATGGTCCTTCCAGAATTATCACTATACTTCCAATTGCCCTTGAGTAACCAATCTTTGGTAAACCTTAGATTGTTCTCGACAATTGTTTAATCCTTTTAGTCATATCCAGTTCTAAACCTTTTCCCTTCTTAATGCCCCAGGCATTTGGAAAATTTTAGAAAGGATGAATATAGCACATGTAATCGATCCTATATCCGAAGCATATGGGACACGATTCATGATGTCTCACATAAAGACTAAGCCAGTCTTTTGCTATAACATTTCGATTTCTATTTGCCAAGTTCTCATAATTCAGATTATGAAAAGGGATGCCGTAATCATAATCGAATTTTAGAACGCAAATAATGGACCCATATACAGAATTTCCTTATGTTGAGCCATTCCAACATGAAATTCATATATATCCTTGACTAAATGATTAAAACCTCACGATCTAAGCTTATAGATTTGAGATGAAGTATAATTTCCTCTCCCTTAATTATAGCAAAACAACCTTTTCCCAATTGAAACCTTTTGTTTTCTATAATTAACATTGCTAACTTGCAATACTTATCATAATTATCATGCTCCCACTAACATGATGATTATTAGCATAACACTTATGCTCCCACTAGCTCTGACATGTATTCAGAAATCAGCTGACTTTCTTCCAAAGTTCAGATTTCTGATACTAGATTGTTTTGATAAGACCTTATCAAAAACATACACCTTCCCTTAGATAGCACACTTGTGTGTCTAAACAATTATGAAGAGGTATGTCGTAATCATAATGGTTAGACCTTTTTGCCACTTCTCACAAGTCCAGGTTAGTGTGCCGGTAAACCACACACGCTCCACTAACGACTTTGAGAATGCAAATATCACAATTGTTATCTAGCTAAAATCTACTTAGTGAAAGTGTTTCCTCACCATCATTTTCATGAATCGGAGAGAAACCTTATGACACTTAGATTTAATGGTGTATGTGTTCTTATCCATGTGAATTGTCAAAATCATAGTCACAAGACAAGGATAATGACAAATCCGAACTCATATGGACTGAACTCAATCTTAAATTCTTGCCACCTGGCAGTTCAAGGGCCTGCCATTGCTTCCAAGTTGTTTGTGCAACACATTGAGAACTCTAAGAACTCATATGCAAAACCAACTTTAACTGGAATGGGCACAGAATATGTCAACACGATAGGTTATAAACCTCAAGTCGTGTGCTACTGAAGAACTTCAGGTTTTATTCTTGATTAGTTCTTGAGACTTTCAAGACCTTTAAGACTCCCACTGTCCTCTTGACCTATAAGACACCCTTGTCAAACATCCAAGAGATAGTGTGGATTCTTATCAAGAAAAACACTTCACACAATTGGCCTAAGTTGGTCTTTGTTTTATCCAAAACTTCACAACTTACCAATTTCAAATGTACAAGAGTACAACACTTTGACTCTTACATTTGAAAAGTGTTTTAAACCTTCTTTAAGACATGTCACTCAAATTACAATCTTGGAGTATGACTCTAAGACTTGTATTGGAACGAGGTATGACTCATCTTCTTGATTTAACCATTTCAACAATTCAAGATCCCTCTTCTTAGTCATAAGAATGCACTAAGATTTCCTTAGAGAACTAATTGTGCTATGGTTTCTTAATCATTAAGATGATCACAAAACTGATACTAAAGTACTCTCCCATCTTTTCAGATTTGAGAAACTTTTATCCTTCTGCCTAAGTTGATTCTTCTTATTCGCTCTGCCATACATTGGAACCTTTTCCAATGTCTCAGAGTTACACTTAAGCTTGTAAGTATAATCATATTTACTGAACTTTAGTAAACTATGACGAATAGTCTTATCAATCTTTTTGTGGTGGACTTGACCAGTGCACAAGAATGTGTACTCGATCCCTTAGTCCTTTACTTGACTCACACATCCATGTGAACAAGTAATTAGTCTTAATTTTCCAAAACTTGAAAGTTCTCATTCATCATGCTATACAAGTTGCATGATTCCAAGTACCGGTCCAATTGAAACTTGGGTGATGAGAATCTTTCCTTATTTGGTAAATCTAGACATTACCACAAATGAAAGAATCAATTTCATATTTCCACTCTTGCTCTTAATGGAATCATATAAGCAACAATTTTTCCTTAAATGCCATTGTAAGGATATTTTAAAATAAATAAAATCAAAAAATTTTCTTTTATTTTAAAACTTTGCGGAAAAACTTATCCTTACAATCCATATGAAAACTTGTTGTTATCTATTCCTTAAGCAATATCTCATAACTCCTAAGAAGTAGCTCAAGAATCCGATTTTTCAAACTATGCGATAGAAATCCATCTATGCGATCAGATTCAGCGTATTCTTTCTTTAAGTTTCTCCACTTTTTCTTTGATTCTTAAAACATCACCATGTGACCCAGTCACATCAAGTATCAAGAATCTCATAATAGAAACTTAACAGAGTTAGATAGTGGACTTTACCTGAAGTAGAGTCAAACTTATTGACTTTAACATCCTTAGGTAAATTTGGCAGCTTCGTGACCAATGCCCCTTTCTTTGGCAATATAAACATATGGACCCTTTGACAATGGTACACGAGACTATCACAGACTTAGCTTTTCTCTTTACCATTTGGTCAACCGAGTTGACTATGGCCGATCCCTTACCATTGGGAAGAGAGAGCTTTTCTGGATTTCCTGTGTCACTATTGTCAATGTCCATCAAGTTTTAAGGAAGTTGATCTTAACAAATAGATAAGATCATTAAGGGTCTTGTCATAGTGTGTTTCATAGGTGTCCCAAAGGAACTCACTATATGACTTAGAAAGTGATTGAACCACCAACTTTCTCAAGACTTTGACACCCAACTCTCCCGGCTTGTCAATATGTGACTACATCTCCAAGATATGACCACACCTAGACCTTGCCTTGCCAATTGGGCTTGAGTGACCTTAAACTTTTTCAAGAACTTTTGGGTTAGGGAGAATAATTGGAGGAGGAGAAAGAAGTATGATATCCATGGGACATCATCTTCATTAGGAAACCTTGTTTCAAGAGATTTGGGAAGATCATAGGTGTCTAAACCAGACATCTTTTGGGAGATATTCAAGATAGTTGATTTAAAGTCCTTAATATGACACCCAATATGAAATATTAAGGCTAGGACCCAACAAACTATTTTATAACTTAGAAGAGGTATGCCGTAATCCAAGCTATAAAATATTTGAAGGTAGGTGAATGACAATTCACCAATTTCCACCAAGATAAACGAAATGTATTATTAGGTTTTAATTGGTTTTGAAACTCCTAGATCTTTGAGATTCATTGAACTGTTCAAAGGCATATTTCAATCTCGAGTGTTCCCTTCAGGTTTTGTGACTGGGATGCCGAGGATCACAAAACAAGGTGTGAAGTAACCGTGCAAATCACTTGGTACCCTTAATAAATTACCCCTCAATCGATGTGTCGGTTAACCACACACGCTCCATCGATACTATGATAAATATTAAGTCACCCTTTACCTACCTTGTTAAGTCCAAGTTAGTGTGCCGGTTAACCACACACGCTCCACTAACGACTTAGACAAAGTGTAAAGTGTAATTTCATGGGTTAGCACCTTATTCACATTTTTCCTAAGTAACTAAGATTGGGTATTATTAAGAGTTTAGTTACTTAGTATTATCATTAATACTTTTAATGAAGGAGAATTATAGTCTTGTCAAACTCGTTCGGCTAACGACCCTCCACCGGTCAAGCAAGCGGTGGGTGAGAGTGGACACCCATTAAGTTGTCATTTTATAGGCAACAACCTTATACCCACCTTATAGACCGGCTTCGTGAATGAGGCGTACTAGTGGTAAGACTGACTTCACTCTTATACATATATATATTATTAACTTATAATATTATAAAGTATAAGGGTTGAATTTTAACTTTTAAAATTCTAAGGGCTAACTTGGAATTAAAGTATTCATAAGGAAAACTTTCAAATTCAAAAACTTGAGGGCAAGTTTTGAAACTATTCAAAACTAATTAATTCCATAACTTATGTGTTTAAAGTAGTTTTAATCCAAAAACTCTTCAAGTTCCATAACTTGAGGACAAGTTATGGAAGACTTTAAACTAATAAAAGAACTAACTTTTTCTTTATTTTATAACTTATGGATTTAATTATGGTTACATATTTTTCTTTAATGAAGTGACTCTTGAACTTCCATAACTTGAGGACAAGTTATGGAGTCATAAAAAAAAATTATTCAATGACACAAGACTCTTCATTTTGTAACCATTGCCAACTTTTATGAGTTTTATGAGTCTTAAATGTGACTTTTCATGTAACTTGAGGACAAGTTACACAAACACATTTTATACTCAACTCTTAGATTAAAATGGATTGAAAACAACTATTTCAATTAACTTTTCTATTAATCTAAGCAACTCATAAGAACAAGATAATTCAAATCAAACTTTTTCATGTAATTAGTCTAAACCTTAAACTAATACAAAACATGAATCTATTGACAATTATCTTTGAAAATGGATTAGCATGAACATTACCACATCAAAAAACACGTTTATAAGTTCAAAAACAACTTAGGGTAATGTTCCTAGTCCATTTCTAGCCAAAAAAGTCGAGTTTATGCTGTCTGGGGGTCCAACTCGTCGAGTGCATGAACCAACTCGGCGAGTTGGATCGAATTCATCAATTTTTAGGCATGGACTCGCCGAGTCTGATGATCAGACAGCCCCAAATTCGTTTTTTCAGCTTCTATTGCAGGTATAACAAGAAAACAAGCCTAGGCTCTGATACCACTGTTGGGTTTTGAGCATTCTAACACTTCCTAAGTGTACATGCAACCCTAAATACCTTGGATCTATGTTTCCTCTATTATACATGCAAATAAGAACTTCCAAGGTATTATCCTAATCTAGCATATAAATCAATGAATGTAACAAGATAGAATACATACCTTTTGATGTAGCTTGATGTCTTCAAGCTTTAAGAGCTTAGACCCAATAGTGTGGAAGCCTCAAGTGGAATCACAAATCACCAAGACACCTTGGAATACTTTAGAGAATATGGATACTTGGTTTTCTCTTGTGAAATTGGCTAGCCCTTCTTAGTGTATCCACACTAGTGCCAATTTCACCAACCAAAGACATCTTTATATAGTATGGAGGATTAGGGTTAAACCCTAATACCCATGACCTTTCATTTCCTAGGATCCATGGGTTAAACACTCCATGGACTATCCATGAAAACTTAGCCCAACCTAAATAAACTTGGCCCATTCCATATATATAAGAGTCCATATTTAATTAGTTCCTTTTGATCACTTAATTAATTATAAATTAATTCTTGATCAATACTAATTAAATAATATGATTCCATAATAATATATTAGAACTTATAATATATTAATATTAATCATAAACATACTATTCTCAAAAGATTATCCATATAAATTGTGTCGGTGAAGTGCAACCCAAATGGACCATGCCGGGTCGGGTCAAGTACATACCAAATATAGTTATGGACTTAGACATTAATCCAACAGTAGTAAGGGTTATAAAGTTGTGTTGCTATAATTAAGGGAGAGAATGTTATGCTTCATTTCAAATCTAAAGGTTTAGGTTGAGAAATGTTAATAAATTTAGTCAAAGGTACATAGTGTGTTCTTAAAATTTCGATTATGATTACGGCATTCCTCTTCACAATTCGAATTTTGAGAACATAGCAAATAAAACATTATACGTCGTGTCCCATACGCTTCGGGTATAGAATCGATTGCAAATGCTTTAATGTTTGACCATTCTAAAATTTTCCAAATGTCTAGCGCATTTAGAAGGAAAAAGGACAAGAATTGGTTTTGGCTAAAATAATTAAACAACTATCAAAGGACAATCCAAAGTTCGACGAGGATTGGTGACTTGTAAGTAGTTGGAAGCATGATATTAGATGGACCATATCGACATTATTATGAATAGAAAAGATTCTATTAAGGATGAGTTGTCATATAGAAATTATAGAAATGTTTCCATATCGGATGGACCATATTGGCATCATTACGAATAGATAAGATTCTATTAAGAATGAGTTGTCATATGGAAAATATGGAAGCGTGTCCATATTAGGGAATTGAATATTGAAAATCTATGTCTAGATTAGAAACTCTTATGTAAAAGGATGTTCAAAGGAATGTACTTTGAGTGAGAGACATCATATCTAAGGAATTGTCTTGTAACAATCTCTGATAGAAGACTTTGTAATATCATTGGCAATAGTCTTTGTGACTTTGGTGTGTGGATTGTCTAAAGACTGTCATGAATTGGTGTGTGGATTGTCTAAAAGAGTATTAGACACAAGCAAATGTTTGCTGCAACATTCATGAGTGCTTATGAATGAAAATTTGAGCATTGGATTAAACCCACGCTCACTTGGATCACTCCATGAATTGTATCACGAGTGATTGGTGAGACGATAACATCTTATATTCTTGAAACCGAGATGTGTGAGTTGTATCTTGCAAATTGGTTGCACATTCATAATATGTAAACGTACTAGTAACTTGGTGTTATAAAACATATTATTGTGTGTGATTCGGTGAGTAAGTGCAAGCGAGCATTGAATCAAAGTTTATCCGTTCCTTTTATTCAAAGTAGGATAAAAGCGATATCTTTGGGCCCCTCGATGATTTAGTGATGAGAAACGTAAATGCTCGGCCGGGCTAGGGGGAATTTGATTTGTTCAATTAGTCAGTCGTCATAAATCGGAAATCGAGATATAGTACAAAGAGAATGATTCGAAATCATATCTCATACGATATCAAGAACGGAGGAATATATGATCCCTTATCTAAGGACACGCGTATCTGATATGATCAGAGTTGACAGCGGCTTTGGAAAGCTACGATTGCAGATCAAGATCTGAAGTCATACGCAGAGTAGTTATTAGAAATATCCAATTGGGAGACTGTTGGATTAGTGTCTAAGTCCATAACTATTTTGGTATGTACTTGACCCGATGGTGCATGGTCCTTTTGGGTTGCCTTCACCAAAGAAACTTGATAGGATGAATTCTGGAGAGAAAGGATTAAATATGATTTATTAATATATTATGGGAATGATATATTAAAGGAGAAATCATATTGTTTAATTAATATTAGTCAATAATTAACTGGTAATCAGTTTTGTGACTAAAATAGATTAATTAAACTTAAGGGACTGGAATTGTAATTATAAGATAATTGCAATTTGGGCCATGGATTTTCTTAAATCAAGAGGTGGACGAATTCTTATGGGAAGCCCATAAGGATATCGTCCAAGGGCTTGATTAAAGGAGTCTTTATGGGAATGATATATTAAAGGAGAAATCATATTGTTTAATTAATATTAGTCAATAATTAATTGGTAATCAGTTTTGTGACTAAAATAGATTAATTAAACTTAAGGGACTGGAATTGTAATTATAAGATAATTGCAATTTGGGCCATGGATTGTCTTAAATCAAGAGGTGGACGAATTCTTATGGGAAGCCCATAAGGATATCGTCCAAGGGCTTGATTAAAGGAGTCTTTGGGTTGCTTAGGGCTTAAGCAACCAAATTAGGGTTTCCTTGTTAGATAACCCTAATAGCCTCACTATAAATATAACCCTTAAGGCTCAAAAATGTGGGGAACTTCTTTTCTAGGGTTAGAACACGTTTTGGGCAGCCTGCATCCTCTCTCCTCTTCATCCTCTTGCTTATGGTGTTTGTGAGCCATTAGAGGAGTGACACTTGTGACTCTAAGCCTTCCAAAGTCAATTCAAGGAGGAATTATGATTGTTATTGCTACATAACAATCAAGGTACTATCTTAAACCTAATTATATGTTAATATTGATTTCCATATGCTAGAATTAGGGTTTATAGTCTTGGATTCAAAGCATGTATAATAGAGAAACCTAGATCTAAGCATTAGGGTTCGTATGAGCACATAGGATGTCTTATGACCAAAACCCATCAGTAAGACCTACTGTTAGGTCGATTTTCCCTAAACTTATTACATCAGTAATACCAGTATTATTGACATGTATCTAATCTGTGGGAAAAATTTGTACATTTGTGTTTCCTACCAATATTCTTTGTTGTGATCTCAAACACTCATTCAGCTGCTGGGCTATGGTTAGTTAGTCCATGTGCCACTGTCACGTTGCTTACGAATTGAATCTTACCATTTTTCTTATCTTGTAAACTTATAGCTGAAAGATGCCTCCTCGCAAATCTACTAGGAATAACCCTGCACCTCCACCACCTCCTCCGCCTCCGGTCATCGATACTGCAACCCTGAATGCTGCCGTAGCTACAACAGTGGAAATTGCCATGGCTCAGTATCACTCATCTGATGCCAGCAGAGGTGGAACCCCTATTGAATCAATTCCGGTTGAAACCCATGTGCGCTCGAGAGAGTGCTCTTACAAGGATTTCACCAATTGCAAGCTGAAGTCTTACCATGGCACCGGCGGAGTCATTGCCCTCTCGCAATGTTTCGAGAAGACTGAATCAGTCTTCGCAATCTGTTCATGCCATGTTGCGAGCAAAGTCAAGTATGCCGCATGCACCTTTGAGGGAAAGGCCCTGACGTGGTGGAACGGCCACGTTAAAGCTCTAACCCTCGTCGTAGCCAACAACATGGGCTGGGAAACGATGAAAGACCTCATGATTGAGGAATACTGCCCGAGGGGCGAAGTCCAGAAATTGGAGCAGGAACTTTGGAACCTGACGATGAAGGGCAGCAACGTGGTTGCTTATACCGCCAGATTCAGCGAACTGGTGGCCCTCTGCCCCAATATGGTTCCCACTTAAGGGAAAAAGATTGAAAGGTACATATGGGGGCTAGTGCCTCCGTATCAGGGGAATGTCCTAGCATCAAACCCCGCTACCTTCGACAGTGCCAAGCGACTGGCACAGCGACTCATTGACCATGGAGTCAAAACCCCTGCAACAACAACCACCCTAACCATCCCGGAACCCTCCAAACCCGCTGACACTAAGCGGAAATTCTGGGAAGAGAATAAGAGAAAGCGAGCTGCTAAAAAGCAGCAAATTGTGGCTGTGCGTGCTGCGGTAACCCCTGCTGCTGCTACTGCTCCGGTGGGACAGTATGCTGGTGTTGGAATAGTGTCTAAGGCTGCAACTATATTAGACAAGTATTTGACCCGGTTGTGCATGGTCCTTTTGGGTTGCCTTCACCATAGCAACTTGATAGGATGATTTATTAAGAGAGAGTAAATATTATTAATATAGTATGAGAATAATATAATGAATAATATATTTTTTATTTGATTAATATAAGTCATAGAATTAATTAGAATTAATTTGGTGACTTAAAGAGATTAATGAAATAAAGGGGTATAAACTGTCAATTGTTTGATAGTTAAGCTTTAGACTGTAAATCCATTGGGATATGCTTTGGACGAATTCTAAGGGTTTTAGGATAGCTAAAATCGTCCATATAGATATCTAAGGAATGGATTTGGATAGCCTTAAGAGAAGATTATCCAATTAGGGTTTAGGTTGTAACCCTTAAGGAGTCTACAAGTATAAATAGACCCCATGGCATAGGGAATTCGACACCTCTCCTAAAGCAAGAGAACGCTGGCCGATTTCCTCCCCTCTCCTCTCTCCTAAATCATCTTCCTTGCTATTGGTGTTTGTAAGCCATTAGAGGAGTGACATTTGTGACTCTAGAAGCTCCAAGACCTCAAGATCAACAAGGAACTCAAAGGTATGATTCTAGATCTGTTTCAATGTTGTTATTTAACCTAATTAGTCATTAGAAGTCTTGGATTCAAAGCATGTTTATTAGAAAGCCTAGATCCAAGCATTAGGGTTTTGCATGCGCACATAGGAAAGTTCTTATGGCTAAAACCCATCAGTCGTATCAGAGCCTAGCTTGGTTTTCTTTAAATTGTTGCTTGATTAACTGAAACAAACCTGCAAAATTTGATTTTTAGGTTTCTGAGTCACTGACTCGGCGAGTCCCAAGGTGGACTCGGCGAGTAGGCCTGACTCGGCGAGTCCCCTTGTGCACTCGGCGAGTCCAGGCGTCAGGAATGGCCAGATTCGGGATTTTTTCATAATTATCTTATGGAAACTTACCTTAATCATAATAGATCAATCTAAATCCGATTTTTTGATATATATGACTATTATCTTGATCTAATTAAAGGTATTTATCAACTAATAAAATATTTAATTTCCTTATATGATAATTAATTAATTATTTTAATTATTTTGGTAATTATCTTGAATACAATCAAATATAGATAATTAGGACATTAATTGTTAATTGGAATTATTTGTTATTTGATCCTCCATGTTTTAAATGTTTAAAACTACCCTCAAGTTTTGAAATTTATATTTGTGATTAAAAGTTTTAATTTAGACAACTTAAATTTCAAACCCTAGATTTTAAAAGTTTTAAAATACAACCCTATACTAATATGATATTACTAGAATAATATATATATGTATAACTAAATGCTAAGGTGGGTATAAGGTTGCGGCCTATAAAATGGCGCTTAATGGGTGTACACTCACACCTACCGCTTGCTTGATTGGTGGAGGGTCGTTAGCCGAACGGGTAGGATAGGGCAACCTCATCCTCTCATTAAAAGTATAATAAGAAATATAAAGTAACTACACATTTTTTAAAAATTTCCCAATCCTAGTTACTTTAGGAAAAGTGAATTGATGCAATCCCATGAAATTACACTTTGCACCTTGCTAAGATATTAGTGGAGGTGACAAAGGGTGATTCATTGTTTATCATAGTTCGATGGAGGGTGTGTGGTTTACCGGCACATCGAATAGGTGATCGTTACAATGAAGGCACCATGTGAATTTGCATGGTAATTCACACCCGCTTTGTGATCCTCGGCATCCCAGTCACAAACAAGGGGGGCATATCAAGATTTAAACATGCCATTGAATAGTTTCAATGAATCTCATCCGAACCTAGGAATTCTCAAAAAAACACTTAGGACTAATAGTTTAAGTTTTGTGATGGAGTATTAGTGAATCGTCATTCACTTACCTTCAATTTATTTGCATGTTAGGTTACGGCATCCCTTTTCTAGTATGTAAATGTTATTGTTGGATCCTAGCCCTAATTTTTCCTTATTGGGTGATAATTAGGGATTCTTATTCTAATCTATCTTTGTCCTTTTCTAATTGTAGATGTCGAACGCAAACAACGCTGCTGCTAGTTCCTTCACGTTGATGAGCCTTTGCCAAAAGGTCACCTTCGATGAAACGAAGTTTAGCGAATGGATAAGATACATTCGCACCATTGCTCGCTATGAGGATAAGGAGTATGTCCTCGATGAGAAGCTCGAGAAAATCAACCCCGAAGTTGCTACTCCCGCCGAAATCACCGCTTTTGAAACTCATGAGCGAGATGCAACGAAGGTACATTGCATCATGATCGCTACCATGAACTCCGAATTCCAAAAGTCCTACGAGGACATGTACCCGTACGAGATGCACCAAGACTTATTGGAGAGATACCATCAAAACGTGAGACAAGAGCGTTATGAGATTTTCACCAACATGATTTCCGCTAAGATGGGTCATGGAGAATCTCTTACCGTGCACCTGCAAAAGATGCAAAGGTATGTCGACCGCCTTCGCATGTTAAATGTTGACTTCGGTGAAGACTTGGCGATCGATATGGTGCTTCACTCTTTGCCTCCGATGTACAACCAATTTAGGATGACCTACCACATGAACAAAGAAGAGGTCACCCTAAGCAAACTCCAAGGTCTCTTGAGGGTCGCTGAGAGCAACTTCAAGGACAAGTCTGTTGCACCTACTCCCAATTGGCCCGCTGCTCCTGTCTTGGCTATTGGTCAAGGAAAGGGAAAGAAGAGGAAGGCTTCATCGAAGAACTATCACAAGGTTAAAGCCCGAGATGGTGCCTCTTCTAGTGGGACCAAAGTTGATCCCGCTAAGCCCTGCCCTAACCCAAAGGAGGCAGAGTGCCACCACTGCCACAAGATAGGACATTGGAAGAGAAGCTGCCCAGATTACCTGCAAGCAATCAAAGAGGGAAAGATCAAGCCATCTTTCGCAGGTATATACACAATCAAATCTAACGATTCTAATCATGCTATTTCTTGGTTCTTGATACCGGTTGTGGTTATCACATTTGTTCTAATGTGCAGGGACTAAGAAGAAGTAGGGATGTGGAGCAAGGAAGGATCAATCTAATCATGGGGAACAGAAGATCATCGCCTGTGACCAAGATTGGAGTGTATTCTTTAGTGCTTAGGAATAGTTTGGTTTTAGATTTGAACAATTGTTGCTATTCGCCAGAAATGGCTAGAAACATCATTTCAATTCATGGTTTATATAGACAAGGATTTAGATTTTCTTTTAATAATGAGAATGGCTCTATTTTGGCTTATCTAAATGGTGTCTTTTACTTTGAAGCTATACCATGTAATGGAATATATGAAACCGTTATGATTGTTGATAACTTAGGAAATGATGTTTTGAATATTAATTCTTCCACTAGTATGGATAAAGCATCCTTGTGGCATTGTCGTCTTAGACATGTCAACAAGAAACGCATAGCCCAACTCCAAAAGGATGGAGTGTTGGAGTCATTCGACCTTAGGGAAGATGACACATGCGAGTCTTGTTTACTTGGAAAGATGACTAAGTCACCCTTCACGAGTACATGTGAAAGGGGCAAGGGTCTATTGGACCTAATACATACCGATGTATGTGGACCGTTTAGATCAACCACGAAGGATGGGAACCGCTTCTATGTGACTTTTACCGATGACTATAGTAGATATGGGTATATCTACTTAATCAAGCAAAAGTCAGACACCTTTGAAAAGTTCAAAGAGTTCAAGAATGAAGTGGAGAATCAATTAGGCAGGAAAATCAAGATGCTTCGATCCAATCGAGGAGGAGAGTACCTAAGTCTTGAATTCCACGATTATCTCAAGGAGTGTGGAATAGTTTCACAATTGACGCCTCCTAGGACACCACAGTTGAATGGTGTGGCAGAAAGGCGTAATCGAACCTTATTGGATATGGTTCACTCTATGATGAGTTGTGCTTCACTACCAATCTCTTTTTGGGGGTATGCCTTAGAGACTGCCGCCCATATCCTTAACCGAGTCCCTACTAAGAAGGTTGCCAAAACACCTCACGAGATGTGGATAGGGAAAGCTCTCTCGTTGGCACATATCAAGGTTTGGGGTTGCGAGGCTTTCGTAAGACGAGATACTCACGACAAGCTTGAACCTTGAAGTGAGCGATGTATTTTCATCGGCTACTCGCAGACATCCTTTGGATATCTCTTCTATAGACCGAAGGACAATGTTGTCTTCGTTGCGAGGAGAGGATTTTTCCGAGAGCGAGAACTCATAAGCCAAGGAGACAGTGGGAGGCAAATCGAACTTGAAGAGATTCAAGAGTCGATAGATGAAGGAACCTCTACCGCTGGCATTCAACCCGAGGAGGAAACTCCGGTTGAACCGATTGACGAGTCCTTACCTCTTAGACGTTCCGATAGAGTTAGAGTTCTACCCCAGTTTTATGGTTTTCATATTACTACCGAAGGGGACATGTATATTAGTGATGGTACACTAATAAATCTTGATGAACCTAATAGCTATAAGGAAGCCATGGCAGGCCCGGAGTCTGCAAAATGGAAAGAGGCAATGGATAGCGAGATCCAATCCATGTATGATAACCATGTTTGGAATTTGGTTGATTACGTACCCGGACGTAAGACCGTTGGGTGCAAATGGATGTTAAAGAAGAAGACCAACATGGATGGAAACGTACACACATATAAAGCGCGATTGGTCGCGAAGGGCTTTACTCAAACTCCTGGAGTTGACTATGATGAGACCTTCTCGCCAGTTGCGAAGATTAAATCTATTAGAGTGATGCTAGCAATTGCCGCATTTCATGATTATGAGATTTGGCAAATGGATGTCAAGACCGCCTTCCTTAATGGAAAGTTGGCTAAGGATGTTTACATGGCTCAGCCCGAGGGGTTTGAGGATCCGAAGCATCCGAATAGAGTGTGTAAGCTTGAGAAGTCCATTTATGGACTTAAGAAAGCGTCTCGCAGATGGAATCTTTGCTTCGATGAGAAAGTCAAAGAGTTTGGATTTGTACGAAGCGAAGACGAATCTTGTGTATATGTCAAAGCCAGTGGGAGTATAGTAAGCTTCCTCGTTCTATATATCGATGACATATTACTCATAGGAAACGACATCCCGACTCTGCAGGAGGTTAAGTCCTGGCTCGGGAAGTGCTTTGCTATGAAGGACCTCGGAGAGGCTTCTTACATTTTGGGAATAAGGATAGTAAGAGAAAGAAGTAAGAGACTAATTGGACTTAGTCAGAATACTTACTTAGAGAAGGTACTAAAACGTTTTAGTATGGAAAACTCAAAGAAGGAAGAACTACCGATACAAAGTAATGCCAAATTGAGTAAGACTCAAAGTCCGAGTACCAAAGCTGAGATAGCAGAAATGAGCCGAGTACCATACGCTTCCGCAGTTGGCTCAATCATGTACGCTATGACTTGTACTCACCCTGATGTAGCCTTCGCTTTGAGCATGGTTAGCAGATATCAGGGAAATCCTGGCAAAGCACATTGGATTGCCGTGAAAAACATCCTTAAGTACCTTCGGAGGACGAAGGAATGGTTCTTAGTCCTCGGAGGGAGTGATGACTTGAAGGTGTGAGGGTATAGTGACGCCAGCTTTTAGACCGACAGGGACAACTACCGTTCGCAGTCGGGCTGGGTCTTTACCCTAAATGGAGGAGCAGTGACAAGGAAGAGTTCCAAGCAGGAAACCGTAGCTGATTCAACGTGAGAATTAGAGTACATTGCAGCGAGCGAAGCGTCGAAGGAGGCAATATGGCTAAAGAACTTCATCGGTGATCTTGGAGTTGTTCCTACCATAAAGGAGCCAATGGAGATTTTCTGTGATAACGAAGGTGCGGTTGCCTTGACCAAGGAACCGAGGGATCATGGTAGATCAAGACACATCGACATAAAATATCACTTTATCAGACATCATGTAGAAGAAGGACAACTCGTAGTGAAGAGGATATCATCAGAAGATAACCCAGCAGATCCGCTTACGAAGGGACTGAGTAGGGTTAAGCACTTGCAGCATGCTAGGAGTATTGGGCTGAAGGATGATATTAGCATAGATTAGATAGTATTAGAAACGTGTAATAGATAAATTTAATTGACATTTGATGATTAAATAAAGGAGTTTTATTTATGAGTAATGTTACTATCTTATGTTAATTGTTTAGCTATTGTTTCATTTTGCATGTTTTGACTTCCAGAATAATTGAGATTATTAAGAATAATAGAAATTGTTCAAATGGTCCACAAGCGTTCATATGTTGGGAGTAGATATGAATGAAGATTGTCATGAATTGGTGTGTAGAATGTCTAAATGGTGTTAGACATAGCAAAGGATTGCTGAAATGTTCATGAGTGCTTATGAACTAGTTTTGAGCATTGGAACAAACCCGCACTTGCTGGAATCACCTTATGGAATACGATATAAAAGGTGATCGCAAGACGATAATATCATATGGTCTTAAAACCTAGATATATGATTTGTTATTTGTTAATTGATTGTTCATTGATAATACGAAAACGCATCAGTAACTCGGTGTTATAAAACGTATTGTTGTGTATAGTTGGTTAATGAGTAAGTAAATGCATATAAGTCGAAGTTTATCTGTAACTTTTATCTAAGAAGGTAAAAGCGATATCTCGGCCGCTCGATGATTTGATTTGACTTATGTGCCGGGCCCGGTCAGAACTGAATTGATGTGTTCGATTAAGTTCTATGTCAAATAAATCAGAGATCGAGAAACCTAAATGCTTGACTAACCATTCCATAGGATTGTCAGCGTGATATCTAACAGAGGACTGTACGTTCCCTTATCTAAAGGACAAGATTGATTAGATCAGAGTTGACAGCGTCTTTGAGAGCTACGATTGCAAACCGAATTGTACTTGTAAATATAGTTACTAGACTTATCCAAGTGGGAGACTGTTGGAATAGTGTCTAAGGCTGCAACTATATTAGACAAGTATTTGACCCGGTTTTGCATGGTCCTTTTGGGTTGCCTTCACCATAGCAACTTGATAGGATGATTTATTAAGAGAGAGTAAATATTATTAATATATTATGAGAATAATATAATGAATAATATATTTGTTATTTGATTAATATAAGTCATAGAATTAATTAGAATTAATTTGGTGACTTAAAGAGATTAATTAAATAAAGGGGTATAAACTGTCAATTGTTTGATAGTTAAGCTTTAGACTGTAAATCCATTGGGATATGCTTTGGACGAATTCTAAGGGTTTTAGGATAGCTAAAATCGTCCATATAGATATCTAAGGAATGGATTTGGATAGCCTTAAGAGAAGATTATCCAATTAGGGTTTAGGTTGTAACCCTTAAGGAGTCTACAAGTATAAATAGACCCCATGGCATAGGGAATTCGACACCTCTCCTAAAGCAAGAGAACACTGGCCGATTTCCTCCCCTCTCCTCTCTCCTAAATCATCTTCCTTGCTATTGGTGTTTGTAAGCCATTAGAGGAGTGACATTTGTGACTCTAGAAGCTCCAAGACCTCAAGATCAACAAGGAACTCAAAGGTATGATTCTAGATTTGTTGCAATGTTGTTATTTAACCTAATTAGTCATTAGAAGTCTTGGATTCAAAGCATGTTTATTAGAAAGCCTAGATCCAAGCATTAGGGTTTTGCATGCGCACATAGGAAAGTTCTTATGGCTAAAACCCATCAGCTGGAAGTTTGCCTAAGTGCAACAAATGCAACTTCCACCACAACGGCCCCTTCCGTGAAATGCAGTGCTCTAACTGCAACAGGAAAGGACACACCGTCCGTTTCTGTAAATTCCCGGGGAAACCGATCACCCAGGTCCCCGGCTCTGGCGCGAGCCCGACCTGCTATGGATGTGGCAAAGCAGGCCACTTTAAGAGGGACTGCCCCAAAGCGAAGAATGTTGGAGGAGCAGGGAGGGTACTAGCTATAGGCCACGAGGAAGCAGTTGCTGACCCGACAGTGGTGACTGTTACATTCCTCCTCGATAACTCCTATGCATGCATTCTGTTCGATAGTAGAGCGGAGCGAAGCTTCGTAAACCATAAATTTGCTCGCATGCTTAAGCAACAACCACACACACTTAAGGAACAATTCATGGTAGAAATGGCTAATGGGAAAACTAAAAGTACGAATAGCATATACTTAGGTTGCACCCTAACTCTAGATAACCATTCATTCCCAATCGACCTCATGCCGGTCTTAATAAAAATCTTCGGCGTTATCATCGGCATGGATTGGTTAAGTCTTCATCGCACCGACATCATGTGCTACGAGAAAGCCGTCCATCTAAACCTTTCGTCTAACAAAACTCTTATAGTCTACGGCGACAAACCCGGTCCGAGCCTCCGTATTATATCAAGTATTCAAGCACAGAAGTATCTGCGTAAAGAATACCATGCATTCCTGTTGGATTAATGTCTAAGTCCATAACTATAATTGGTAAGACTTGACCCGACCCGGCATGGTCCATTTGGGTTTCATACCATCATGCACTTGGATAGACTATAATGAGAGAAGTAAGACACTTATGGTTATTAATATATTCTAAGTTCTAGTATATTAATAATAAGAATAATAAGATTATTTAATTAGTATTGATCAATAATTAATCTAGGATTAATTAAGTGATCAAAAGAAGACTAATTAAATATATGGGTTGATTGTGTAAATCATCCATACTTGTATAGTGGGCTAATGCTCCATGGATAATCAAGTTGGGCTAAAACCCATAGGATGGTCCATGGATGCTCCATGGTGTATTTGTACCCATGGATCATGGAAATGAAAGGCCATGTTAATTAGGGTTTACATGGTGTAACCCTAACTATATAAGCATCTTATTCTTGACCAAAATTGGCCACTAGTGTGTGAAGTGAAAGGGCTAGCCGATTTCATGAGTTGTAGAATTCTCTCAAGTTATTCTAAGTGTTTTGGTGATTGTAATTCCATTTGAGGCTTCCACACTATTGGGGCTAGGCACTCAAGCTTCATGAAGACTTTCTACATCAAAGAGGTATGTATTCTATCTTGTTACACTCATTGTTTTGTATGCTAGATTAGGATAATACCTTGGAAGTTCTTATTTGCATGTATAATAGAGAAAACATAGATCCAAGGTATTTAGGGTTGCATGTACACTTAGGAGTGTTAGAATGTTCAAAACCCAACAATTCCTTGGTCACGTCGTCGACACGAGCCTCGAAACGAAAGAACTAAAGAACATCCCAGTTGTGAGCGACTTACCCGACATTTTCCCAGAAGAACTACCTGGACTACCTCCGCAACGACAGGTCGAGTTGAGAATCGACTTAGTCCCAGGAGCTACCCCAGTAGCCAAGTCGCCCTACCGCTTAGCACCAGCTGAGATGCAGGAACTCTCTGGTCAACTTAACGAACTGCTCAACAAGGGCTTTATGAGGCCGAGTTTCTCACCTTGGGGAGCACCGGTTTTGTTCGTTAAGAAGAAAGACGGATCATTCCATATGTATATCGACTACAGAGAACTCAACAAACTGACGGTCAAGAATCGCTACCCTCTGCCTCGCATAGACGATCTATTTGACCAACTGCAAGGGCAAACTATTTTTCCAAAATTGATATGAGATTCGGATATCACCAGTTACGAGTACTAGAGGAGGATGTGCCGAAAACAACCTTCCGAACTCGTTATGGACACTACCAGTTCGTGGTGATGCCATTTAGATTGACCAATGTGCCTGCAGTCTTCATGGATCTAATGAATAGAGTATGCCGACCATACTTGGATCAGTTCGTCATCGTTTTCATTGACGACATCCTGATCTACTCCCGAAGTAAGGAAGAACATGGCGATCACCTACGACAAGTTCTAGGGACATTACGAAAGGAGAAACTTTATGCGAAGTTCTCGAAATGTGAATTTTGGATCCGGAGAGTCGAATTCTTAGGACACGTGGTAAGCGAAGAGGGAATCCACGTGGACGCCTGCTGAAATTCGTCAATTTCTAGGCCTCGCTGGCTACTACCGCAGATTTATACAGAACTTCTCCCGAATAGCAAAACCTCTTACAACCCTGACCCAGAAAGGTGTGGCCTTTGACTGGGAAATCCCTCCCCGAAGGGATAGAAGACTTCGTAGTCTATTGCGATGCATCAAATCAAGGGCTCGTGTGTGTTCTGATGCAACGAGGTAAGGTCATCGCCTACTCCTCCAGACAGTTGAAGACACACGAAGTTAACTACACGACCAACGATCTCGAACTAGGAGCAGTGGTGTTTTCTCTGAAGATCTGGAGACATTACTTGTAAGGAACGAAAAGCACTATCTTTACCGACCACAAGAGTTTACAACACATTTTCGATCAGAATGAGCTCAACATGAGACGACGGTGGGTCGAGCTACTTAGTGACTACGAATGCGATATTTGTTATCATCCGGGTAAAGCCAATGTAGTAGCAGACGCCCTAAGTCAGAAAGAATATTCTGGTCGCAAAGTCAAGTCATTGTCAATAACCATCCATTCACACTTGTCTAAGCAAATTCAGGCGGCCCAACTTGAAGCCATGAAACCTGAAAAATGTGACGAGTGAATCCCTTAGAGGAATGGACAAGAATTTAGAAGCCAAGGGTGACGGAGCCTTATATTTCATGAACCGGATCTGGACACCGAAACACGGTGGTTTCTGAGACTTGGTCATGACCGAGGCGCACAACACTCGGTATTCCATCCACCCAGGTTCAGATAAGATGTATCTGGATCTTAAAAAGCTATACTGGTGGCCTAATATGAAAGCAAAGATTGCTACCATCGTAAGTAAATGCCTTACTTGCGCAAAGGTTAAGGTCGAGTACCAGAAGCCCTCTGGTTTACTGCAACAACTAGAGATTCCAGAATGGAAGTGGGAGCGGATCACTATGGATTTCATAACCAAATTGCCCAAGACAACGGGTGGACTTGATACCATATGGGTCATCATCGATAGATTGACCAAGTCTGCACACTTCCTGCCTATCAAAGAAACCGACAAAATGGAGAAACTTACGAGAACATACATTAAGGAAATAGTACGGCTACATGGTGTACCTATGTCCATTATCTCCGATAGAGATAGTAGGTTCACCTCAAGATTCTGGCAATCACTACAACATTCCTTAGGAACAAGGTTGGACATGAGCACAGCCTACCATACACAAACCGACAGACAGAGTGAGAGGACCATCCAAACACTGGAATATATGTTGCGAGCCTGTGTGATTGACTTTGGAAAGGCATGGGATACTCATTTACCCCTTGTCGAGTTTTCCTATAATAACAGTTATCAGACGAGCATCAAGGCTGCTCCATTTGAAGCTCTCTACGGCCGAAAGTGCAGATCTCCTATGTGCTGGGCTGAGGTGGGTGATACCCAATTAGCCAGGGGCAAGCTTTCGACAGTACTCTCACTGGTCCGGAGATCATTCAGGAAACGAAAGAGAAAATCGTTCAGATCCGTGAACGATCAAAAGCCTCTAGAGACCAACAGAAGAGCTACGCTGATAAACGAAGAAAACCTTTGGAACTTCAGGTGGGAGACCGAGTCCTTCTCAAAGTCTCACCCTGGAAGGGCTTGATACGCTTCGGAAAGCGTGGGAAGCTTAATCCGAGGTACATAGGGCCTTTTGAGATTCTTGCAAGAGTCGGCCCCGTAGCTTACAAACTCAACCTACCCGACGAACTTAATAACGTACATTGTACATTCCACGTATCTAACTTGAAAAAGTGTCTGTCCGACGAGACTCTTGTAATCCCACTCGACGAGATCGAGATCAACGAGAGCGTCAACTTCGTGGAAGAACCAGTAGAGATCATGGACCGTGAGGTCATGCAGACAAAGCAAAGCCGTATCCCTATCGTGAAGGTTCGCTGGAATGCCAAGCGAGGACCGGAATTCACTTGGGAACGCGAGGATCAGATGAAACTGAAATACCCTCATCTTTTCGCTTAATTGTTTGTAACTTCTTGTTTGCTTAAATTCTAATTTTGGCACGAAATTCCTTCTAACGGGGGGGATGATGTGACAACCCGAAATTTCCATTTTGTACGAACATTAACTATTCAATAGAAGCTAGTCCAGTTTCAATGAACTTGAGACTTTTCCGAATAAGTTTGTGTACATTAGGGTTTACGTTTAAGGAGATATCAGGAGAGTGGATGCTCATGGGTTTGTGAAACTTGAGCATTTCAAAATTTCATAATGTTAGATTCCAATTCCAGAATAAAAATATTTTCTTTCAAAATATTTCAGGACTATAAATAGATTTCTGAACTAAATTCATTCATTATTCACATTTCCAACTAGAGAAAAGCCATTTTCTCTCTCACGGATCTTCGGGTTTTCATTCCAAATCGTGAGTACACTTCCCTAGTTGTGTTATAATGCGTGTTTTATGCTGAATAGCATAAATTACATGTCAGATATGTGAGATCCGGGAGTTTACCGCCCAAGAACGTTCTTGGGGAGTAAACTCCAAAATGAAGCTTTAAGGCTATCTAGTCCCATTTCCTTGTTAGATAACAAGTTTAGGATAATATGTATGATCATTTGAGGCTAGAAATCAATCAAGAACACATAGGTTTGGGAGTTTACGGCCCAAGAGTTTCTTGGATCATAAACACCAATTTCAAGGGCTTAAATGTGCCCTAATCACTCCCAAAGGCTTTAGACTTTAACCGTAAATTACTTCTAGCTAATATGGGGACATTAACAAATCAAAAACACCCCTAAAAGGGAGTTTACAGCCAAGAAATGCTCTTGGGTTGTAAACACCAAGTAAGGGCACCAAAGTGTGCCTAGGGTCCCCTTAGCCTTAAACAAAAGCCTAGAAATTATCCTACTTGTGCAAGAGACTTGAAAGAATTAAAACATCCATCCCATGAGAGTTTACGACCGTAAACTCTAAGGGATATGGTCTTTTGGCCGTAAACTCCTCAAAGGAGTATTATCTATGCCCTAAACTACCCAAAGGATTAAACCACCAAGCTAGGATTATTCTAGAAATCATTTAGCACCTTAAAACACCCAAAACCACCAAGATTGGAGTTCACGGCCGTAAACTCAAGGGTTTATGATCGTAAACTCCTTGGGTGGGGTTTAATGGGTAGTAAACTCTTTTACAAGGCCCTTGGGTACATTAAACCCCTTTAGCCTTGTCCCATAGCAACTTAGATGCAACCGTTAGGACCTATAACACTTTAACCAAGTGTTTACATGTTCCTGAGTGTCCCAACTTATTTCATTAAGTTATTATTTGGCTAATTAGTTATATATATGCTCATTATATGATAACTAGGCTCGTGCGTGTGAACAAGTCTCTGTTTGCCACCTAGCACGGTATCCGACACTACAATCCAACCCACTCACCACAAGTGAGTTCATACCCCTTTAATTAACCTTTGAAATGCTTTTAAATGTTTTAAATACTTTATGGGGGGATACAAGTTAAATGCTTATAGTTATTGCATCAATCACATGTGATTACATTAATCACATGTGATTAATAACTAGAAAACCAATGATTTTATCACTGTTCAAACTGTTTATCAAACTGTTTTACTTCAAACTGTTTTACTTATCAAATACTTTTATTTAAACTTTGTTATACTTCTTATAACTGCATGCCCATATATGTATAGATATATAAGCAATGTTTAAAGGGCTTAGGAAGGCCATCCGCCCTATTTCCTTTTTCTCGATTTGGATGTGGTCTGTTGGGATTTCGGGTAACCATCTGAAGGTCGTTTCAATATTAATTATATATCAAATGTACATATATAGACATAAAAGTACTCCTTTATTCATACTTATCAGTACATCATTAGTAAGTTACCATCGTGGTAACACAGGATCATACTACTACAATTTCTAGATCAATGAGTCAGTTCATTCATGAGTCAATACTTATTACTACGAGTACATATACAACTATACTAGAAAGAGAACATATACAACTATACTAGAGGAAGAACATATACAACTATACTAGAGGAAGAACATATACAACTATACTAGAGGAAGAACATATACAACTATACTAGAAAGAGAACATATACAACTATACTAGAGGAAGAACATATACAACTTTACTAGAACAGTTCATTACATTGCATATACTTGAACAGTTCATTACACACTTTTAGAACAAACGAGCATACAAAACAGTTAAGCCTTGGTAGAAGGCTACTTTAATAGAAAATGTAGGTTTTTCTAAGAGATTCAAACTTTTACAAACACTTACATACATTTTACAAACTTACACTTGTGACACGTTCAAACGTTTTGATAACAAACATCGACACTAAAATACTTATGAACTCACCAGGTTAATGCTGATAAACTCTTTCAAAATAACTTGTATTCTCAGGTCATCAGTAGACAGGTACCGAGGCCAACTTTTGAGAAGATGGAGCGCATTCAAGACTCATCTTATTATTTTGATTTACATTATATTTTTGGTGTCTAAAACTGTACAGAACACGCTTGTATTAAAATTATATATTTAATGCAATGGATGATGCTGTTTGCTTATTTACATTTACTGTGTTGTGATACTTTACATGACGTCCTCCACCCCAGAACGTTTCCGCCGTTCTTGGTTTTGGGGTGTAACAGATACGCACAAAGTGGGTAGTCTTCGTTAATCTTGTTGGATTAGTGTCTAATCCCGTAACCATATTTGGTAGGTACTTGACCCGATTGTGCATGGTCCTTTTAGGTTGCCTTCACCAAAGCAACTTGACTAAAGAAATAATAGAGAAAGAGGTTATTATGATTTATTAATATATTATAAGATTAATATATTAAAGGAGAAATCATATTAGGTTAATTAACATTGGTCAATAATTAATTAAGAATTAATTTTGTGATCAAAAGTAATTAATTAAACTAAAGGGGCTGAATTGTAATTATGTGATAGTTGCAAATTAGGGCAATGGATGCCCTATGGATAGGGCGGACGAATTCAAGGGGATAAGGCCCTAGAATTCGTCCAAGGATAAGGCTGCTAGACTTATCTTATAGGTTGTTTGGTGGGCAAGCAACCAGGTAAGGATAAGGACTGAAACCCTAATCTCTACCCTATATAAGGACCCCTTAGTTAAGGGAAATTGTCCACTTGATCCCAAGAAGACCTAGAGCCGATTTTCTACCTCTTCCCCTCTCTCTCTCTCTTGCCTCTCCAGTTGCTCTTGGTGTTTGTGAGCCATTAGAGGTACTACACTTGTGGTACTTGCTTTCAAAGACAAGAAGTTTGAAGATTTGTGTTGTTATTACAATATAACTACAAGAGGTATGTAGTCTCTTGTACTATATGGATTTCAAAATTATTAGTATCATGCTAGGGTTCTTCATGTATTCATAATGTTGTGTATATAATAGTGAAAACATAGATCCAAATCTAGGGTTGCATGCACACATAGGATTATTTGTATAAAACCCATCAAATCTATCCACTATCATTTAAATATTGTCCATTAGACAAGGAGTGTTTGGCACCTTGGTGATAAAGTCCATCTCTATCTGCTCCCACTTCCATATCGGGATACCAAGAGGTTGTAATTTTCCATGGGGCATCAAGTGTTTAGCATTGACCTTTTGACAAGTCAAACACCCTTCTACATATCATGCTACATCTCTTTTCATACAGGACCACCAACAACTGTGTCTAAGGTCCCTATACATATTTGTATCTACTGGATGAATCAAGAACATGGACTTGTGCGCCTTATCCATTAGTACTTGTCAAATTTCCTCCTGAGTATGGAACCCAAAGTCTGGCATGTAGAGTCAACAACCCACGACTATCTATGTTGAAGGTTGAGATCTACCCTATAACTCTCTCACTCTTTCGGTTTTCTTCTTTAAATACTTTTCTATGAGATTGCTTGATCATCTATAGTATTGGGGTAAGTACCGTCATCCAGAAGCACATGCCCTTCATTGGTGTGTTATTCGTTTTTAGACTTAATGTATCAACTAGTACGTTGGCCTTACCAGGGTTGTAAAGGATTTCGTAGTCGTAGTCTTTCCATACATCCAACCAATGACGTTGGCTCATGTTTACGTTGGTCTAATCCATTAAATATATCAAGCTCTTATGGTCAGCGTAAATAGTACATCGAACTCCATATAGGTATTGCCTCCAAATCTTGAGGGAAAAGACTACTACTCCTAATTCTAAATTGTACATCAGGTAGTTAGCTTCGTGTGGCTTCAACTGTTTGGAGGCATATGCGATTACTTGACCTTGCTGCATGAGGACAGCTCTGAAACCCATGATTGATGCATCACAGTAAACTACCATGTCATCAACACCTTCTAGGAGGGATAACACTGGAGTTACGCATAACTTTTACCTAAGCGACTCAAACACTAAGTGTTCTTTAGGACCCCAACGAAAAGCAACTCCTTTCTTAATTAAATTGGTCATATGTATTGAAATCTTGTAAAACTCTTGAATAAATATTTTGTAATGTCCTGCTAACCCAAGGAAGCATCAAATCTTAGAAGTAGTAGTTGGTGTTGGCCATTTCATTACTGCCTCTATCTTGGCTGGATCTAGTAGAATACCATCCTAGTTGACAAAACGCCCAATGAACTCGACTTCTTGTAACCAAAATTGCATTTTGAGAACATCGTATACAACTTCTCATTCCTTAAAACCTCAAGCACCTCTTTCAAGTGCTCTTTATGTTGATCTTGGGTCCTTGAAAAGACCAAGATATCGTCGATAAACACGATTTACGATCGATCAAGCATATGTCTAAAAAATCGGTTCATTAAGTCCATGAATGCAGGCATCACTACGAACTCATATTGAACATGCCTAGTTCTGAAGGCGGTTTTGGGTGTATCTTCTTCCCTTACATGCATTTGGTGGTATCCTGAATGCAGATCAATTTTGGAAAACCACGAATCTCCTTCAAGTTGATTGAAAAGGTTTTCTATGCTAGGTAAGGGATAGTTGTTATTTACTGAGAATTTGTTAAGCTCTCTATAATCTATATACATCCTGTCTGACCGATCCTTTTTCTTAACAAACAAAATCGGTTCTCCCCATATAGAACTACCTGGTCGAATGAATCCCTTGTCCATCATCTCTTGAAGTTGTTTAGACAATTCATGCATCTTTAGCGGTGCGATGCTATAAGGTTCCTTGGCTACAGGTGCCGCACCAGGAACTAAGTCAATTCTAAATTCTATTTGACGTTCCGGAGGCACACCATGTAGATCCTCAGGGAACACTTTAGGGAACTCACAAACTATTTTCACTTCTTCCAATGTTCCCTTCTTCTGCTATTGAGATTTGATTGCATAGGCCAATAATCCCTCGCATCCATGTTGTAGGTATTTTCTATCCTTTGATGCGGAATAAAATGCCAACTTACTTACGGTATTCTCGCCTCGGATAGTAAGTTCTCCCTCACTTGGAGTTCGAACTCGTACTATCTTCTACCAATATTCGATTAGCGCCTCAAACTCGTTCGGCCAATCCATGCCTACTATTATCCTTATCTCTCACATAGGAATAGGGATAAGGTTTATCAGGAAACTATCATTACAGATTACAAAGGTACAGCTACGGTAAACTTTTGATGCATTAATTGTTCGATTATCAACTATTTTTACTCTTAAAGGATGATATAAATTTCTTATGGCATGACTAAAGGTTTTGCTAAACCTAAGCGATACGAAAGAGTGACTTGCTCTAGAATAAAATAATAATAATGCAGGCATGGAGTTGACTAGAAATGTACAGGCTACGATGTCAGGTGCTTCTTTGGCTTCCTATATCGTGAGCTGAAAGGCTTGCCCCTTAGCCCTGAGGGCTTCACCTCTACCATGACATCCACCAGTTATCCTCGTTGGATCCTGCATTTTTCATGTCTGCTTTAGGAGCAGACATTAAGCGTTGAAGTTTCCAACCTGGTTACAGTTGAAATAGACACACGTGTTTTGCTTGCAGTCTCTGGCATAGTACCCATCTTTTCCACACTTGTGGTATCCTAGTCTTATTCTACAAGGATAATCGTGGAACTTTCAGTACTTATTGAAAACATGTCACTTTGACATCCAAACCTTAAACCAATAGATTTGAACTTCTGGCTGTCGGTAGTTATGGAGTTAGGGTCTGCCTTTTCTCCTTTTTCTAGATCTCCAACTCTATTTTTCTTCTCCTAGAATAATCTTGCATCTCTACCAAGGTCTTGTAGCGATTGTTTGCTACGAACTCTCTAATTTCGATATTGAGTGTACTCAGATACCTAGACATCTTCACTTGTTCCGAGGATGCATACTTAGGGCAAAAAAAGGCTCTATCTGTTAAAATTTTGGTAATTTGTATTACCATTTCAGCTGTTTTCTTGAACGAAAAAAACTCCTAAGCTAGTAATTTCCTTTCCACTAGTGGTATGTACTCCTCCCTAAACTTTTTTTTAAGTGTTCCCATGTCATTACATCCTTTTCTGCCAGACAGTAATCCTTTGTGACAAAGTTCCACCAGTCCTTCACCCATGAAGGAAGAGATTTTGTGCACAATAAAACTTCAGGTTATATGGGTAATCACAAGTGTAGAAGCATCCTTCTAATTCAAAGATCCATCTCATGGTAGAAATTGGGTCTATTACACTGTCAAACTCTAAGGGCTTGGAGTTATTGAACTCTCGATAAGGCATGTCCTTATCTGTAGACGATGATACATCAGCAATAACAGCAGTGGCAGCATGTGGCGGTCGTACTGGCAACGACAGCATACCACTAATTAAACAGAGCAATTAGTTTGATTTTGATAGTTCTAAACAATTTGGGGATCATCTCTATTACAGTTGCTACTCTTGTTGTCATTATCTAATCACGTATGCCAGCCTCGCTTGGTCCCGACCCTTCTGATCCATAACAAGAACCGCTTGCTCTTGTGATCATCGCCATGCTGAGGATGACAAATGGGAGTGGTTTAATACAAATTCATTTGGGTTATCTAGAGATAATAATCAACCCTTTCAAGTTCCTTAGTAACATTGTGACTGTTCCTGATTCCTATATGGAACATGTGCTTCCGGTAGTACCGGCCCATACTACCTTCCACGCTTATCCATAATAGATCCTAGAATTGTCCCAATGTTCCTAAGTTACTACACTCTCTTATCTACCGTCCTTTTCACACACTTGGTGTTTAAGGATCTATCTCCTGTCTTTCCTAGATATATTTCCTAGGATCCTTCTCACTTTCTCCTACTATCGGTTGTAGAAGAACTTTTACTAATACCAACTAATTATCGGACGAAATATGATTATATGTCATAGTATTAAACAAACTGTTGCTTGGAAGATCTGACACCATAATGGTTGGACCCAAATGAGAGCTGTGCAATACCGCTAAATCAAGCAGTCTAATTCAAGATAATGCAACCTAACGTATTTTTTTTTCAAATAACTACTTGTTATTACTATAGGTTCTAAGCATCATTTAACATGAAAGTCCGTAGACTATAAGGCATCTTAGGAATCAGGAAATTTTGATCTATTATTCCTGAAAAGATCCCTAGCCTACATACTAGCATGCAATTCTAACAGATCATATCTCAGCAAGTATAACAATATGTATATTATAGTAATCACCTTTCCTTTTCTTAGCTCTGTCTGACTATATACATCACATCCCTTTCCTCTTTATATCGTTTATTTTATAAAAATCTTTTAAGATATTCAAATGCTTAGTTTGAGTTTGGAATCACATGATTGTTCATCCAATTCACTCAAACCAAGGCTCTGATACCAACCTGTTACGTCCCGGATTTCAAAGGTAAATTTTTCATTTTTATTTATTTAAAATATATGTCTCACATAAAACATTACAAACCATTATTACATGATTAATTAAAAAGTAAGGTTCAGGGGAAGCCTTATAAAACTTTATTAATGGTTTGATCCAGATAAAATCATGTAAGAACCTTTCCACGGCCAGATGAACAACATGTAAAGCATTTATTCAATAATTGTATGTCTAGGCTTAGTGAATTCCCTCAAAATGTTCCATACCACAACACATATACAATTCATACATCTAATTGCCTTTAATATATATTTGGTTCGCCCCTGTCGTTCAGCATAAAGTTGGTCTACCGATCTTTGCCTACATCATATAGTTGGATCATGACTTGGCCTTTAGCATAAAGCTAGTCCGCTCGAGTGTATTGGTCCTAAACACATTGCTACTCTGCTCTCAAATCAACATATAGCAACAATTAACATAACATGCACCTAACTATCCTAGTCTATTTACCTAAGTGTATCCTACATGATAACTATATTATATCATACAGAGGATACATACGGGAGCATACAATATAATGAGAAGAACTCGCCTTGATAGATTCTCAGAAGATGAACACCTAACCAGACACTTGAACAATACGACCACGGGGATTAACCTATACTATTATAGTCTACCAGTTCCTAAGGAAATCTGGTAAACAAGATTAGATTTATCGCTCGTCCTAGTTAATACTAATAGTTCTATCAAATAAGGGTTAGTCAGACAGGACAGTTGGGAGGCAGGATCATTTCAGCATATACCTTTTCTGAAATCCAATAACCAAACCAACATGAACAGTTTAGACACCTCTCCCGTAAACATATCAATCAATATAGCGAATTTGAGTTATTGATAGATCTTAATTATAGATTCTTGGTAACGACTTATAAATATAATTATAAATTAAATGGAGGCAAGGCGTAGCTTACTTACAGAGTACTATTGATGAGAACCGGGATCTAAACGGTAGAATACTGACTCAGGATCTCCTACTCGAAGGATGCTACTCATTTGAGTATTCACTGTGTTGCAGGACTTTTTCTTAGGTAAAAAACGAAGGAAAAGGGGCTAAAATAGGGTAGAACGAGAGAGAGAGAGAGAGAGAGAGAGAGAGAGAGAGAGAGAGATAGATAGAGAGAGAGAGAGAGAAAGAGAGAGGGATCTAAGGGTGTGGAGAACAAATGATGAGCTGAAACCTATTTATAGGGGATTTTTTTGGGAAGCACTCTATGCAATGCATGTGCACACCATGCACATGGGTGAGGTGGCTCCTCTAGTTCATCGAACTGTGTCCGTAAAGGGGTGGGTAAGAGTGGCTAGCTTCGGGCACAAGCTATGCGAGACATGAGTGCACGCGTGGCATTTTTCATATTTTCAAAATTGCACAACTTTTTCATATTAGCTTTGTTTTTGACATTCTTTATATCCATTGAAAGCTTTGGACGGGATCTACAACTTTCGTTTACACTACATCGACTAATTGCAACTTTATTTTTATAATACATGCTTACACTGCTTAAGCCCTTATAAAATGCATAAGTTTCTTATCTGGAATCCATTTTCAACTGTCTTTATATCGTTGAATTGCTACTAACGGGATCTTCGATTCTCATTTACATTGTTTCAACTAAAAATGGACTGATCTAAAATTCGATTTTTGAGTTGCACACTGCTATGTTGTATCTTAGAGAAATCATAACTTCCTTTAATGAAGTAAGATTTAGACGTTCTTATATGCACGCTCTCATTTAAAAGGCTACTATGAATTTCATTTAGATCATTTAGGATAAAAAGTAACTTATCAAAATTTACTTTTTACGTTACGTAGAGCATGTCGGTTTGAATCGTGAAACTTCGAAGAAGTATAACTTCTTCATATGATGTCGGATTTACTTGTTGTATATATCTAAGGAAATTGTATCAATTTTTCCTATGTGTCTATGAAGATTATTTTGGCTCAACATTAATTTTTTTTTTTTGTATTTATTACAATCTACGGTTACGGTAAAAATGAGGTGTTACATATTATTAGAAGTGACAACCGTTAATGATAGCTTGTGATGAATACTAAGAACATGGTTGAATATTCAAAGGGTTTTGGTTAATTTTGTGATAGTATAACATGTTGAGTGTGTATAGAGGTAAAAGGGTAATAGTAAGGGTATTTATATTGTTATCAAATGGTTAAAATTTGAATTTCAAATGTCGCAGAATAAGTGGAGAGAGAAATCACCAATTTTAGAATTTAATGCACGTCTAATTACATGCCAAGTTTCTCTTCGTGTTACCCATGCTCATCAACATGGAAAAATCAATCCAATAATAATGATATAGCAAAGCACCATTTTAACTTAAAACAAAACATGTCCTTCACTAATTTCATAATAACATCTTTCGGAATCACTATTAGAATTAATCATCAGAGCGATAGTCACAATCAAAATAAGAATCATCATTGAAATAAGAACCACTTTTGTAACCAGAAGCAAGCTAAAGACTTTTGTGTTTCAACACAACCATGTTAACAGTGATTGGAATCACAAACAAATCGTTTGTAAAACCTAATTTAAAGTTGGAATTAACCTAAAATGTCATGGGTTTTAAGTGATGTGAATGTGAAGTGTTAAAGAAAATAGAAAGAAGAAGGTAAATTTTATGGCATTTCAATAAAATCATGGTAACAATGATTTTATATAATAAACAAAAAACTGGAAAACCACAATATCAAGTTGGTATATACTAGACATATAAAAGGTTTTAGTGCAATTTATCTGATGTGATAAAGAAATGAGATATAAGATGGTAAAGATATTAGGTTTCTATGAAAGACATGGTAATAATGATATAAGATTAAGAATACAAACTTTGTAAACTATAATTTCATGTTGGTATAAGCTTGAAATTTCAAGGGTTTAAGTGAAATTGTGTGAGGTTAAAAAGAATAAAGATAAAACATGCTAAGGTTGTCTATATTTCACAAATCTTTGTTACAATTAATTTTTTTAGCAAAAATAGAAATGTTGTAAAACCATATTTTCAAGTCGGTATAAACTCGAAATATCAAGGGTTTTATAAATTGAAATCATCATGGCACTATGAAACTAAAAGGTTCTTGTCAATTCCTTAGTTTCAGTCTACAAAAATGGATGATCACCATCAATTCCTTTTGTTGATCATTAGAAAAGAAAAATATTTTTGGTTTTTTAAAATTCTTAAATGAAAGAAAATATTTTTTGATTTTTCAAAATTTTGAAATAAAATATTTTTGGTTTTTTGAAACTTTTTAAGATTTTTTTTTGGAATTTTGAAAATTTTGACAAATGAACATTGAAGACTCTGTTGGGCTACGACAACTCGAAGTCAATCGTAAGTGAAAATTAAACTAAAGAATGAAAGAAAAGCAATCAAGCTGACCGTGACACGTTTTTATGATGGGTTTTGGCCATATGAACATTCCTATGTGCACATGCAAACCCTAATACTTGGATCTAGGTTTCTCTAATTAAACATGCATTGAATCCAAGACTTCTAATGGCTAATAGAGTATAAGAACAATACAAAATCAGAGTTAGAAGCATACCTTGAAACACTTGTTTGATCTTCTACTTCTTGGAGCTTTAGAGTCACAAATGTCACTCCTCTAATGGCTTACAAACACCAACTAGCAAGAGGATGATTTGAGAGAGAAGAAAGGGAAGAAATCGGCCAGGGTTTCTTTGCTTTTGCAGAGGTGTCGATTTCCCTTGTCCTAAGGGTCTATTTATACTTGTAAGGCTCCTAGGGTTTCACCCTTAAACCCTAATTGGATAACTTTTACTCAAAGCAATCCAAATCCTTTCCAAGATAATCCGTTGGACGATTTGTGGCTTATCATAAGCCCTAGAAATTGTCCAACCCTATCCATAAAGGATTTATAGCCCAAAGTGTAACTATCAAACAATTGACAGTTTATACCCTCTTAACCGCAATCCAATGGGCTCTGCCCCGATTCCCTTGATATCTACTAACCATGCTCAAAGCAAAGGCTACATCAGGGCGAGTACAAGTCATAACATACATGATTGAGCCAACTGAGTAAGCATATGGTACTCAGCTCATTTATGCAATTTCAGCTTCGGTGCTCAGGCTTTGATTCTTACTCAACTTGGCATTACTTTGTATAGGTAATTCTCCCTTTTTCGAGTTTTCCTTACTAAAACGTTTTAGTACCTTCTCTAAGTAAGTGTTCTGACTAAGTCCTATTAGTCTCTTACTTCTTTCTCTCACTATCCTTATTCCCAAAATATAAGAAGCCTCTCCGAGGTCCTTCATAGCGAAGCACTTCCCAAGCCAGGACTTAACCTCCTGCAGAGTTGGGACGTCATTTCCTATGAGTAATATGTCATCGACATATAGAACGACGAAGCTTACTATACTCCCACTGATCTGACATATACACACGATACATCTTCCCTTCGTATAAATCCAAACTCTTTGACTTTCTCATCGAAGCAAAGATTTCATCTGCGAGATGCTTGCTTAAGTCCATAAATGAACTTCTCAAGCTTACACACTCTATTCGGATGCTTCGGATCCACAAACCCCTCTGGCTGAGCCATGTAAACATCCTCAGCCAACTTTCCGTTAAGGAAAGCGGTCTTGACATCCATTTTCCAAATCTCATAATCATGAAATGCGGCAATAGCTAGCATCACTCTAATAGACTTTATCTTTGCAACTGGTGAGAAGGTCTCATCATAGTCAACTCCTGGAGTTTGAGTAAAGCCCTTCGCAAACAATCGCGCCTTATACGTGTGTACTTTTCCATCCACGTCGGTCTTCTTCTTTAAGATCCATTTGCACCCAACGGTCTTACGTCCGGGCACATTATCAACCAAATTCCAAACTTGGTTATCATACATGGATTGGATCTCGCTATCCATTGCCTCATTCCATTTTGCAGACTCGGGGCCTGCCATGGCTTCCTTGTAGCTATTAGATTCATCAAGGTTTATTAGTGTACTATCACTAATATATGTGTCCCCTTCGGTTGTAATATGAAAACCATATAAATGGGGTTGAAATCTAACTCTTTCGAAACGTCTAAGAGGTAATGATACGTCAATCGGTTCAACCGGAGTTTCCTCCTCGGGTTGAATGTCAGCGGTAGAGGTTCCTTCATCTATCGATTCTTGAATCTCTTCAAGCTCGATTCGCCTCCCACTGTCTCCTTGGCTTATGATTTCTCGCTCTCGAAAAACTCCTCTCCTCGCAAAAAAGGCAACATTGTCCTTCGGTCTATAGAAGAGATATCCAAAGGATTTCTGCGGGTAGCCGATGAAAATACATCGCTCACTACGAGGTTCGAGCTTGTCGTGAGTATCTCATCTTACGAAAGCCTCACAACCCCAAACCTTGATATGTGCCAACGAGGGAGCTTTCCTTGTCCACATCTCGTGAGGTGTTTTGGCAACCTTTTTAGTAGGGACCCGGTTAAGGATATGGGCGGCAGTCTCTAAGGTATACCCCCAAAAAGAGATTGATAGTGAAGCACGACTCATCATAGAGCGAACCATGTCTAACAAGGTTCGATTACGCCTTTCTGCCACACCATTCAACTACGGTGTCCTAGGTGGCGTTAATTGTGAAAATGTTCCACACTCCTTGAGATAATCGTGGAATTCATGACGTAGGTACTCTCCTCCTCGATCGGATCGAAGCATCTTGATTTTCCTGCCCAATTGATTCTCCACTTCATTCTTGAACTCTTTGAACTTTTCAAAAGTTTCTGACTTTTGCTTGATTAAGTAGATATACCCATATCTACTATAGTCATCGGTAAAAGTCACATAGAAGCGGTTCCCATCCTTCGTGGTTGATCTAAATGGTCCACATACATCGGTATGTATTAGGTCCAATAGACCCTCACCCCTTTCACACGTAGTTGTGAAGGGTGACTTAGTCATCTTTCCAAGCAAACACGACTCGCATGTGTCATCTTCCCTAAGGTCGAATAACTCCAACACTCCATCCTTTTGGAGTTGGGCTATGCGCTTCTTGTTGACATGTCCAAGATGACAATGCCACAAGGATGCTCTATCCGTACTAGTGGAAGAATCTATGCATAAAACATCATTTCCTATGTTATCTACAATCATAACGGTTTCATAAATTCCATTACATGGTATAGCTTCAAAATAAAAGACACCATTTAGATAAGCCAAAATAGAACCATTCCCATTATTAAAAGAAAATCTAAAACCTTGTCTAAACAAACCATGAAATGAAATGATGTTTCTAGCCATTTCTAGCGAATAGCAACAATTTTTCAAATCTAAAGATAAACCATTCCTAAGCACTAAAGAATACACTCCAATATTGGTCACAGGCGACGATCTTCTGTTCCCCATGATTAGATTTATCCTTCCAGGCTCCACATCCCTATTTCTTCTTAGTCCCTGCACATTAGAACAAATGTGGTAACCACAACCTGTATCAAGAACCCAAGAAATAGCATGTGATGAATCGTTAGATTTAATTCTGTATATACCTACGAAAGACGGCTTGATATTTCCTTCCTTGATGGCTTGCAGGTACTCTGGGCAACTTCTCTTCCAATGTCCTATCTTGTGGTAGTGGTGGCACTCTGCCTTCTTTGGGTTAGGGCAGGGTTTAGCAGGATCAACTTTGGTCCCACTAGAAGAGGCACCGTCTCGGGGCTTAACCTTGCGATGGTTCTTAGACGAAGCCTTCCTCTTCTTTCCCCTTCCTTTTCCAATAGCCAAGATAGGAGCAGCGGGTGGATTGGGAGTTGGTGCAACATACTTGTCCTTGAAGTTGCTCTCAGCGACCCTCAAGAGACCTTGGAGCTTGCTTAGGGTGACCTTGAAAAGGCCTTTAGATCAATCAATTTATCAAACAATGACAATAAATAAGAATAAGAAAAATTCACGAAGAAAAACTTTCACTAAGAAAGATAACCTCACAAAGAGATTATCGTGTGCACAAAGCAGCGATTAGGGTTTCTGAAAGGCGTGACCATTCACAAACCTATACAAAAGATTATATACTGCTATTGTAGACAATCCCTACAAATCAGGGATATGCCAGCTAACTAATTTACGCTAACTATGGAAACAAGATAAATACAAAATCTGTTACAATGCACTGAACAAAATAAACACGCTGAGCTGCTTAACCGCTGATGCTGATACTGAGATATACGTTGATGCTGAGATTTATTTCAAACATCATCATATTTCAAGGTTCGACCTTACAATCTCCCCCAATATGATGATGTTCAAAACTAACTAAGTTAAAATGCCTCTGGACAAGAACTCTTCATACTCAGCTTCAGCCTCTATTTTTACTGGCCAGTAAGGACTATCCAACAACTCTTGTCTTCTATTCAGCAGCTCCATAGCAATAAGAATGTGAAACTCTCCTGAGAGATCTTGATGACTCATGCACATTTGCCTTAAGCCAACGAGATGAGTGCTTGGGCCTTTGGGATCTCAGCATTTCGCTGAAAACACATCTTTCTGTTTTTATCGAGATAGAACATCCCGTGTTCAGGAACTGAGATAAATTTATGCTGAACCGGGTCAACACTGATAGGAAGAGAATTGTTTATTCTACCAGCACCAAATTCCAGAACCAACACATCTTCACTCTCAACCTGAAATTTGGTTCATCGAGTTCTTGGAACAGATGACCTTGGGCCTTGATACTGAGGTCGTTCTTTAGGAACAAGATCCAAACACTGAACTTTCTTGATCAGCAGATGAAGAGCACAAGTCAGTTCAGAGGAGTGAGTTGAGGTTTGCGTGGATGTTAATTCGAGTAATTCCATCCATTCAGAATATCCATATTTGATCAGCTCATCCATCTTGACAACTTCAGTGTATGAATGCTGAGGACCTTGACGAGTGATCAGCAACGTAAGAATCTTCTCATTGCGTGGTTTGGAAGCTTTAACTTTGATGATCTTATCACCACACACTCGTCGATTAAGAACGTCTTCAAACCTCTTTCGATCAATCCTGTCAAGAACACTGTCAGTCTTAGGCTTACTGCTGCTAGGAGAAGGCTGAGAAGATTGAGATTTGGTCTGAAATTCCAAGAATTTCTGCATTTGAGCTTCAAAAGATCCTTTGGCCTGAAGTTTATGCTGAATAAGAGTTTCATCAGCTTGAGCAATATTCTTCAGAAGATGATCTTGATTAGCTTCATCAAGAATTTGTTTAACTTGATCAAGAGACATGTTCCATTCAGCCGCCAAATTTGATATACTGACTATGGACTTGGGTTTCTTGCCAGGCAGAGAAGTATCAGTTTGAGAATGAGCCAAGTCAGTATCTGCTACCTTACGCTTTCGAGATAGTGGATAAGAATCTTCACTGGCAACGTCTGAATCTTCTCCTTGGACCGGAATAATGGGATCAGCAACAGGATCGACTAACTTCATATCTGGCCTTTGAGATTCATTATCAAGATCATCTGAATCATCTTCTTGAACTGGAATAAGGGGATTAATGAAGTTCATATTCACTAACTTCATGTCTGGCCTTTGAGATTCATTATCAAGATCATCTGAATCATCTTCTTGAACTGGAATAAGGGGATTAATGAAGTTCATATCCAGTATTTGACATTCATCATCTGGTTCATCATCATGCTCACTATCTTCAACCAGCTTTTCAGAAGCTGCTGGACTATTAGGCCCCGCAGAGTCAGACTCATGCATCGGCTTTGGTTATTCAGGCTGAACAATGGTGTTGTCAACAGGTTCGGTGTCTCTCTCATTTGGTTCATCATCAGCATTATCATCAGCATTAGCATCAGCATCATCATCATCATCAATATCTCCCCCTTTTTGAGCATCATCAGATTGGGGACTAGAGGGAGGAGTATGTAGAAGAACTTCCTTTAGCTGATTAACATCAGCCTCAATGCGTAGAAGACGCTGACTCATGTCCCGAGTCAGTGTTAGAAGTTCAGTAAATGCTGAGGCCGGAACTTGAATAAATGATGTGGCTGGAGCTGCTGGTGAGCTAGGTGGCATCCCCGGAGAATATTGGTCCCTCTGGGGTGGATTCTCCCCCTGTGAGGGATGCTTCCTCTGAGATGGGTGCTCCCCCTGAAATTGTTGCTCCCCCTGACTCAGTGAATCCTTTTGAGCTGAGGGAACTTTCTCAGTAACAGAGACGATATGATGAGAAATTTGAGGAGAGAAATGATCACCATCATGTGGTTTATCCTCTTGACCGGCATAATTTTCATGGTTACCATCAGCGCCTCCTTCATCAGTATCAGCGGTGAGAGAAGGAACAGTGTATGGATTTGCAATCCATTCTCTCATCCTATCAGAGATTCCGATGTCAGTATCCAGGGGATCATGTTGATACATTCGAGTAGACATGCGAGGGCATTGGGTGGGATTTCCAGGGTGTGAAAAATAGTCTGCAGCGAAAAATTTATCGAGCAAAAGAACAATCCAGCGTGGAAAGGGAACGTGATCAGCGCGTACATTTGCATGAAGAAGCTGAACAAGTTGATCAAAGAATAGGGCTCCATAATCAAGTCTTTTGTTGAGAAGAAGTGAGCAGACGACTTGTTGCTCATAATTACTCAGTTGATCACCACTTCGAGACTTGTGACCCACACACTTGCACAGAGCACCGGTGAAGAATTTCCATCCTGAGGTCATACATTGGCGTAGAATAAGAGCCGATCGAGCACCAGCATTTGAGTGATCATATCCCAATTGATCGAATAGACGTCTACACCGTTCAATAGAAGGAAGTTCAGAGAAAGGTTCAAAGATAGGTAACCTGAGTGCAACACTGAGGAGTTCTGCGGTAATAAAGATAGAATGTCTTCCACGACCAATGGTCCCAGTGATGACATTGTTTTCATTGTTGACTGTTGCTGTGTAGTAGAACTCACAGACTTGTTTAGGGAGGAACTCTGATGGAATGTCACTGATGGCGTAACGAAGACGGCAGGAGGCTAAGAAGTTAACAAAATCATCGAGTCCAAGACCTCTATGAACATCTGGAATATCAGGGTTAAAAACAACGTTGGTGGCTTTGATGTATATTGGGAGAGGAGGAGAGTTTGGGGCATGGATTACCCTTCGTGAAGTAGAAGAGAAGGTGAACAAAGAAGTAGCCGTTAGAGAGTTTTTAGGGTTCTAGGGTTTTGAGTATAAGTGAAGGAAGTTTAGATTGTGGAAGGAAAGTTGGAAATAATGGTGAGAAGAGGTTTAAATATGGAATTAAACGGGCCCTTTAAAAAGGTAATGATTATCTTCTTCAAAAATAACAGCGTATCATAACAACCTGTCAGATAAAAAATAGCCGTTGGGTAAAAGAGTCGTTGACTGAAGATGAAGCGTCAATTAGTGTTTGCGGAAGCGCTGAGATCAGTGTCAAAAAATTTACATGCTGAAAATATTTCTCCGTCAATTCAAGGTTCAACTTGCTCAATTGGGGCTAGCAAGGAGATTGGTGCGTGTGATAGATACTAGTTGCATTATCTAACCATCGGCACAAAGTGTTGTGACTTTATCAATGAGTGGTTTATCTTACTGAATCATTAGACACTGAATGAGAAGAAGGTAAAGAAAGGATTGTTGCGTGTGATAAACCTTGGTGTTTTGGTCTAACCATCGGCAAAGATTTTTTAGATTCTCATCAGCGTGTGTTTTGTCACACTGAATCACGGAATCAGTGTAGGATTGGTAAGAAGAGATAGTTGCGTGTGATAGATCTTGGTGTTTTGATCTAACCATCGGCAAAGAGTTTCAAGTTGTTATCAGTGTATGGTTTTTAGTACAGTGAATCATTCAACTTTAGTTTAGAAGACTTGAAGAAGAGAGAAAGATAGGAGATCAAACCAAGTACTCAGTATGCAAATATCACCAGCTTGTCATCATCAGCACAATGTACATCAGCTTATAAAACAATACCAAACATTAGCAAAATTAATCAGCAAAATTAATTACAAAGTAATCATTCCAAGTTCTACAATAATGTAAGCAGTTGTTTGAGAATCCAATGCCTTGGTGAAGATATCAGCAAGTTGCTCTGAAGTATTGACATGTTCGAGAACTACTTTTCCCTTCTCAACATTATCTCTGATGAAATGATGTCTGATTTCGATATGCTTCGCCTTTGAGTGCTGAACAAGGTTTTGTGTGATTTGAATGGCACTGGTGTTATCACAATATATGGGAGTCTTTGAGAACTTAATCCCATAGTCTAGAAACTGATTTTGAATCCATAAGAGTTGAGCACAACATCTCCCAGCTGCAACATACTCAGCTTCTACAGTCGAGATGGCTATTGATGTTTGCTTCTTGCTAGACCAGCTGATGAGATGATTTCCAAGGAAATGACATCCACCAGACGTACTCTTTTTGTCTAAGTTGCATCCTGCATAGTCTGAATCAGTGTTTCCAAAAAATTCAAATGCTGAGTCATGAGGATACCACAGTGCCAAGTTTTGAGTCCCTTTCAAGTATCGAAAGATACGTTTGACGGCCATGAGATGGGATTCCTTGGGATTAGCTTGGAATCGAGCACAGAGAATGGTTCCAAACATGATATCATGACGAATTGTCGTGAGATATAAAAGAGATCCAATCATTCCTCGATACAAAGAGTGATTGACATCAGTTCCAGTTGGATCAGCATTCATTTTATCAGTCTTGGACACTAGAGTAGAGGCTGGTTTGCAGTCACTGAGAGAATACTTAACAAGCAAGTCAGAAATATATTTACTTTGGCAAATAGAAATACCTGATTTTTGTTGCTGAACTTCAAGACCTAAGAAAAAGGTCATCTTCCCCATCATGCTCATTTCGAACCTTTGAGACATGATCTCTGCAAATTCCTTGCTCAGTTTCTTGTTTGGAGAGCCAAAAATGATGTCATCGACATAGATTTGAACAAGAACCATGTTTGAGCCTTTGTTTTTGATGAAGAGAGTATTGTCGATTGCTCCTCGTCTGTATCCATTTTCAAGAAGATACGATGTCAGCGTTTCATACCAAGCCCTGGGTGCTTGCTTCAGTCCATGAACAACTTTGTCTAATCGGTACACATAATCAGGGTGATCTTTGTCAACAAAGCCTGGAGGCTAATTGAGGAACACTTCTTCTTCTAACACACCATGAAGAAATGTTGTTTTCACATCCATCTGATAGACAATGAAATTCATATAGGATGCGTATGCAAGAAATAGTCTGATTGCTTCAATGCGAGCAACTGGAGCAAACGTTTCCCTGTAGTCGATGGATTCAATTTGAGTAAATCCTTGAGCGACAAGCCTTGCCTTGTTGCGAGTAATGATTCCATCTTTATCAACCTTGTTGCGATAGACCCAGCGTGTTCCGGTGAAAGTCTTTCCTGATGGTCTTGGGACAAGAGTCCAAACTTTATGCCTTTCAAACTCATTCAGTTCTTCTTGCATGGCTTTAATCCAGTCAGCATCTTGAAGAGCTGTGTGTATCTTGTCAGGTAAGATCATTGAAACGAAATTAACATACATGCAAAAGTTATTAGATACACGAGATCTAGTTTGGACACCATCATGAATATTTCCAATAATTTGATCAACAGGATGATATCGATGTTCAGAAACTGATGTTGATTCCGGAGAGTTTGACACTGACAAGTTATCAGTTGCAGGAGAGTCTTCAGCTTCAAGGATTTCATCAGCACCTGATGAATTATTTGATGATCTAGCTGCAGTATCTTGATTCAAGGAACATGGAACTGAAACGATAAAATCAGAAGTATCAGCTTCATCTCCAGCAGGAGGAACTTCGTCAAATGGACAAGAGAGAAGCTCTTGAAAAATAGAAGAGGAATGAGTGACTTTTTCATCAGTGTATGATTCCTCATCAAACTTCACATGAATGGATTCTTCAATGCATTGCCTGTTCACATGAAAAACACGAAAAGCCTTTGAAATAGATGAGTACCCAACAAAAATACCTTTGTCAGCCTTAGGTTCAAATTTAGATCTTGGGTCACGCTGATTTAGAATATAACAGATACATCCGAACACGTGAAAGAAGGATACGTCTGGCTTTCGATTCTTCAACATTTCATATGGTGTCTTCTTGTGAATCCTGTGAATTAGAGATCGATTCTAAGTAAAGCACGCTGTATTGACAGCTTCAGCCCAAAACAACATAGGAAGACCAGCATGAATCATCGGGTCCTTCCTGCCTCAATCAGTGTTCTATTTCTTCGTTCAGCAACTCCATTTTGTTGAGGAGTACGAGGAGCTGAGAAGTTTTTCCCAATACCTTGATGATCACAAAATTCTTCAAGAGTTGAATTCCGGAACTCAGTACCATGATCACTTTTTAGTTGTTTAACCTTGAGACCTGTTAGTGTCTCATTCTTACGAATCAGTGAGATAATTTCCTGTGCAGCATGACTTTTCTTCTTCAGGAAAACCACCCATGTAAATCGAGTGAACTCATCCACAATCACTAGAGTATACTTATTTCCACCTAGATAGCAAACAGGAATAGGTCCAAACAAGTCCATGTGGAGCAAAAGTAGAGGGACAGATATACTGGAACATGACTTTGGTTTGAAAGATGACTTGGTTTGTTTTCCTTGTTCACAAGCTGAGCACATCTTGTCTTTAACAACGCTGAAGTTTGGGAGCCCTCTAACTAGATCTTGATTGGATATTTTGGATAGGTTCTTGAAGTTCAGATGAGAGAACCTTTTGTGCCAAATCCAGCTGAGATTGGTCTGAGACTTTGTAAAGAAGCATTGCATTAGTGCCTTTTCACATGAGAACATATCAAGAACATATATATCATCCTTTCTACTTGCTGAAAGTACGATGTTCTTGTCAGTGTTGACAACTCTACCTTCCTTCTTTGTAAAGTGAACTTCATAGTCAGCATCACACAATTGGCTAATGGAGATAAGGTTGTGTTTGAGACCCTTTACATATGAAACGTTTTGAAAAACCACATTATTGCATTTGATATTTCCATATCCTTTAGTGAACCCTTTTCCATTGTCTCCATAAGTTACTGCAGGACCAGTTTTCTTGACATAGTCTTCCAGGAGAGACTTGGATCCTGTCATATGCCTTGAGCAACCATTATCTAAGTACCAAAGATGCTCATGACCCTGCAGTGCTAAAAACTAGTTAGAACACACTGACCCATTCGAGGATGGGTCATTCACAAAGATATTTGATAATAGATTATAACACTCCTTAGGAAGACAGTTTAAAGAATTTGACTTAAGAGTCCATTTTTCATTTCTAACTTTAATATTATCAGCTCTTAAGGAGGATTTATCAAATGAACATTCACTGATCTTGTGAGAGGTGTCACCACATCTGTAACAAACTCTAGTACCAAAGTTCCTCTTGGTGAGCAAATTTTTGGACTTAACACATTTCGACATGTAAGATTCACCAAGAGAGCTTTGAATCCTTTTGTTTATCATTGAGTCACAACTCAATTTAGTGTCAGAAAGAATTTGATCAGTGATAGATGATGAGCTATCAGTGTCTGATTTGGACTTATTCACAGATGCATTGCAATCAGGAAAATGCTTAAGTTGTTCATGAACAGCATGAAACACTCCGTTTGAGATAGGGAAGGCAATAATATTCTCAGTGAGGGGAGTTGGTCTTACAAGATGTGCAGGATAAGAGGTTGGATCAATTCCAGTAATTTCAACATTACAATTAGTAACACCATTAGAGTTAGTAACACAGTATTCATCAATTAGACTCTGATTAATAAAAGAGTTACTGACAAACTTATTTTTGAAATTGTTTTTCATCTCATTCATGGAATAAAATTCAGATTCCTTTTCTTGTGATTTAAAAACTTTTTCAGCTTCTGCAAAATTACCCCCAAGAATTTTCTCACATGAATGTGGAATTTGAGCAGAAATAATATAATTAGCATTTTTGTGAGATTTTGCCCAAGTATGAAGCACAGTTTGTTCTTTGATCAAAAGCTCTTTAACATTGTCAATTTCAGTAGACAAAAATGAGTTTGACAAACTAGTGATTCTAGGATTTTCCTGAGTGGACTCAATAATGTTATTTTTCATGGATATATCAGTTTCAAGAAGATCAATTTGATTTTGCAAATCTCTTATTGTTTGATTCTTCTTAGAATTAATAACACTCAAATACTCAAACTTTTTGATTTTTTCATTCATAGAATAGGAAACAAATTTTTTAACCTGATACATTGAAGAAGAGTCAGTGTTGTGCTTCCTGGAATTTTCAACATCATCGGACATATCAGCATCAAATGTACTTGTGCCTTTTTCAGGAACATTCGTGTCTTCTATCTTTACCATTAGACACTTGACTTCATCATCTGATGACTCCTCATCAGTCTTCCATTTTTCTTCTTCAGCAACAAGAACTTTATGTTCCAAGTTCTCTGCTTTCAGCTTCTTAATCAGCTTGTTGTACCTCTGCTTCCAGTATTCATCCGAGCCTTGTTTTTTTTATTTACATTCCTTTGCAAAATGATCATTGCTCCCACAGTTAAAGCACTGAGCCTTCTCTTTCTTATCAGTACCATGCTTTTTATCAGCTTCTGATCTTTTTAAAAACTTTCCACCCATCTTCTTTTGAAACTTGGAGAAGTTTCGGCCTGATTTCTCAAAGGTCTTTACAATCAAAGCTGCACTAGCCACAACCTTTTCAAGATCATCAGTGTCAGTTTTAGAGGAATCAGCGTCTGAATGGCTTTCAGTGTCTGACTCTGACACTAGCTTTTTGTTTGAGAACAAGGCTACAGATGATTCACGCTGAGAATCTTTCATCAGCTCCTTTCTTTGAAGCTTGGATTCTTCATAGTATCAAAGATTTCCATACAGACTTTGTAAGTCCATAGTGTTTATCTTCTCACTATTTTTTAGCACATCAACATGGTTCTCCCAACCTGCACCCAGAGAATCCAAAAACTTCTGCACTAGAACAGTTATATGCTTCAACTGATCTAATCTCCGTAGATCATTAACAAGAGTATTGAATCTGTTAAAGGTTTGAGTCAAGTTTTCACCTTTCTTAGCAAAAAAATGTTCATACCTTCGGTTAAGATCATTTATTTGAGTTGCCTTGACTTCTTCAGTGCCTTCAAAAGATACAGTCAGTGTATCCATCATCTCTTTTGCTGAGATGCAATTTTGAACTAGCCCAAAAATATTGTATGGCAGAGCGTAGCTGATTGCGGCACGAGCACGAACATCAAGACCATTTTTTCTTTTGTCATCTGCCGTCCAGTTTTCTCTAGGTGTTTTCTTCATAGCACCATCTGGAACGTTGTTTTTCAGAGGCTGATACATTGGGACATATGGACCCTTTTCGACAATGTCCAACATGTCTTCATCTACTGACTCTAAAGCATATAGAGCCTTTATTTTCCACATGGCAAAATTTGTTTCATCAAAAGGAGGAATTTTAGCGGAGGGATGATTTGATGAGTTCGACGAAGAAGAAGGTGAAGCCATTTGTTTGATAAGAGAAACCTGCTCTGATACCAATTGAAAAGGCCTTTAGATCAATCAATTTATCAAACAATGACAGTAAATAAGAATAAGAAGAATTCACGAAGAAAAACTTTCACTAAGAAAGATAATCTCACAAAGAGATTATCGTGTGCACAAAGCAGCGATTAGGGTTTGTGAAAGGCGTGACCATTCACAAACCTATACAAAAGATTATATACTGTTATTCTAGACAATCCCTACAAATTAGGGATATGCCAGCTAACTAATTTACGCTAACTATGGAAACAAGATAAATACAAAATCTGTTACAATGCACTGAATAAACTAAACACGCTGAGCTGCTCAAACGTTGATGCTGATACTGAGATATACGCTGATGCTGAGATTTATTTCAAACATCATCATATTTCAAGGTTCGACCTTACAGACCTCTTCTTTTTTCATGTGGTAGGTCATCCTAAATTGATTGTAACTTGGAGGCAAAGAGTGAAGCACCATGTCTATCGCCAAGTCTTCCCCAAAGTCAACATTCAACTTGCGAAGACGGTCGACATACCTTTGCATCTTTTGCAGGTGCATGGTAAGAGACTCTCCATGACCCATTTTAGCGGAAATCATGTTAGTGAAAATCTCATAACGCTCTTGTCTCGCGTTTTGGTGGTATCTCTCCAACAAGTCTTGGTGCATCTCGTACGGGTACATGTCCTCATAGGACTTTTGGAATTCGGAGTTCATAGTGGCTATCATGATGCAATGTACCTTCGTTGCATCACTCTCGTGAGTTTCAAAAGCGGTCATTTCAGCCGGAGTAGCGATTTCAGGGTTGATTTTCTCGAGCTTCTCATCGAGGACATACTCCTTGTCCTCATAGCGAGCAATAGTGCGAATGTATCTTATCCATTCGCTAAAGTTCGTCCCATCGAAAGTGACCTTTTGACAAAGGCTCATCAATGTGAATGAACTAGCAGCAACATTGTTTGCGTTCAACATCTACAAATAGAAAGGACAAAGATAGAGTAGAATATGAATCCCTAATCATCACCCAATAAGAAAATTAGGGCTAGGATCCAACAACAATATTTACATTTTAGAAAAGGGATGCCGTAATCTAACATGCAAACAATTTGAAGGTAAGTGAATGACGATTCACTAATTCTCCACCACAAAACATAACTTAAGTTCTAAATGTATTGAGAATTCCTAGGTTTAGATGAGATTCATTGAAACTTTTCAATGGCATGTTTAAATCTCGATATGCCCTTCTTGTTTGTGACTGGGATACCGAGAATCACAAAGCAGGTGTGAATTACCATGCAAATTTACATAGTGCCTTCATTGTGATGATCACCTATTCGAAGTGCCAGTAAACCACACACGCTCCATCGAACTATGATAAACAATGAATCACCCTTTGCCACCTTTGCTTAGAACCAATTAGTGTGCCGGTAAACCACACACGCTCCACTAACTTCTTAGCAAGGGTGCAAAGTGTAATTTCATGGGATTGCATCAATTCACTTTTCCTAATGTAACTAAGATTGGGAAATTTTTGAAAAACATGTAGTTACTTTGTATTTCATATTATACTTTTAATGAGAGATGAGGTTGCCCTATCCTACCCGTTCGGCTAACGACCCTTCACCGATCAAGCAAGCGGTGGGTGTGAGTGTACACCCATTAAGCGCCATTTTATAGGCCGCAACCTTATACCCACCTTATAGATCGGCTTCGTGAATGAGGCCTACTAACGGTAAGACTAGCATTTTAATTATACATACACACACACACACACACATATGTATATATATATATATATATATATATATATATATTAATCTGATAATATTATATTAGTATAGGGTTGGATTTTAAACTTGTAAAATTCTAGGGTTTGAAATTTAAATTGTCTAAATTAAACTTTTAATCACAAAACATAAATTTCAAAACTTGAGGGCAAGTTTTAAACATTTAAAACATGGAGGATCAAATAACAAATAATCTTAATTAACAATTAATTCCATAATTATCCATATTTTATTTATTTAATGATTTCTTGCAAAATAATTTACCAATTTAATCAAAATAATTAATTAATTATCACATAAGGAAATTAAATATTTTATTAATTGATAAATATCTTTCATTAGATCAAGATTATAGTCATATATATCAAAAAATCGGATTAGGGTTGATCTAATATGATAAAGGCAAGTTTCTATAAGATAAATATCAAAAAATCCCGATTTTGGCCCTTCCTCATGCTCGGACTCACCGAGTGCCCAACTAGACTCGCCGAGTCCACCATGGGACTCGCCGAGTTCATGAATCAGAACCACAAATTCGAATTTTCCAAACAAGAAACAAACAATCAAGCATCAATTTAATAGAAACCAATGTAGGCTCTGATACCACTAATGGGTTTTGGCCATATGAACATTCCTATGTGCACATGCAAACCCTAATACTTGGATCTAGGTTTCTTTAATTAAACATGCATTGAATCCAAGACTTCTAATGGCTAATAGAGTATAAGAACAATACAAAATCAGAGTTAGAAGCATACCTTGAAACACTTGTTTGATCTTCTAGTTCTTGGAGCTTTAGAGTCACAAATGTCACTCGTCTAATGGCTTACAAACACCAACTAGCAAGAGGATGATTTGAGAAAGAGGAGAGGGAAGAAATTGGCCAGGGTTTCTTTGCTTTTGCAGAGGTGTCGATTTCCCTTGCCCCAAGGGTCTATTTATACTTATAAGGCTCCTAGGGTTTCACCCTTAAACCCTAATTGGAAAACTTTTACTTAAAGCAATCCAAATCCTTTCCAAGATAAGCCCTTGGACGATTTGTGGCTTATCATAAGCCCTAGAAATCGTTTAACCCTATCCATAAAGGATTTACAGCCCAAAGTGTAACTATCAAACAATTGACAGTCTATACCCTCTTATTTTATCAATCTCTTTAAGTCACCAAATTAATTCTAATTAATTTATGACTTATATTAATCAAATAACAATATTATTATTCCTTATATTATTCTCATAATATATTAATAATATTTATTCTCTCATAATAAATCATCCTCTCAAGTTGCTATGGTGAAGGCAACCCAAAAGGACCATGCACAATCGGGTCAAATACTTGCCTAATATAGTTGTAGCCTTAGACACTATTCCAACATTTTATGGATCAGAGTCCATTAGAAATAGACACTAACTGCAAATTGTGAAACTGACACATGAGATAAAATGGTGAAATTTTACCTACTCTGATGCGTTTCCATGCCTCAGTCCTTCATAATTGAAGAATAATCACTTTTACTTTGATTTTTGGAACTAATTCAAGTTGCATCATTCCAAGTCCTTTAAGTATGTGCAAAAAAGTAGCTTCATACAATGACTTTGTGAAAGTATCTACAAGTTGAGCTGCTGATTTAACAAAATGATTATCCATGTTCCCACCTTCTGAATGATTTTTGATAAAGTGATATTGGAGGGCGATATGATTAATCTTTCACTATTACACCAGATTGTGACAAATTCATATAGCGCTTTCGAAATCACAATATAATGGGATCTTTTCATATATATATATATATATATATATATATATATATATATATATATATATATATATATATATATATATATATATTGAATAATCTATTAGTTGGCTTTGTACTTAAATGATTTGTGGAGAACAAGCAACAACAACAATGTATTCAAACTCTGTAGTGGAAAGTGAAACACATGTTTGTTTCTTGGATTTCTAACTACCAAGGTTTCCATCCAACAATTGACACCCTTTAGGTGTACATTTGTGATCTAAACCATATCCACCAAGATTTGTGTTAGAGTATGCTTGTACAAAGAAACAAGTATTTTTTTAATACCATAATCCTTAGGAAGTAGTTTTGTCAATGTATCAGAAAATATTCTTCAGAACCATCATTTGTGGTTCCCATGGATTTGATTGACACCTAGCATAGTAAAAAAGAGCAAACATAATATCAGGTCTACTAGATGTGAGATAAATTAATGACTCAATTATAATACGATACAAAGTAATGTTTGCAGGTGGTTAGTCAAGTGAAGTGGTTACATCGTTCAAAAGGACATCGATGTTTCCACCTTCAAATCACCATTCATTCAAAACTTTGAAAGTAATTTCTTTGTGAAACCTTATTGGTTGATAAAATTTCCCTCTTTACTCTATCTTATATTAAACTAAGGAAAAAGTTAATGGGACCCATGGAGCTCTCACGAATGGAGTTTGATGGAGTCCAGGAAGCACCTCTCGAACAAGTTAATGGGACCCATGGAGCTCTCATGAACAAAAACAAGCATCTGTATCTGACACAATCGAAGAAGGAACAACATGTCAAGAAAGCACCTCCCGAACATAAATCCTTGTCAGCTTCACAGCAGAAGAGCTCTCACGAATGGCGAGAAAGTGAGAACTCTTCATCAAACAGTCCACGGTCACCCATATGGAATCAAAACCCTTTTTCGTCTTCGGTAACTTCGTGATGAAACCCATGGTGATCTGCTCCCATTTCCACAATGGGACCTCCAATGGCTGCAATTTTCCATGAGGGTGCTGATGTTTGGTCGTGACCTTTCGCCAGGTCAAACACCGCTCCAAAAACCAAGATACATCTCTCTTCATACATGGCCACCAGTAACTATGTCTCAAATCATGATAAATTTTCTTCAAACCAAGATGAATGGAAAACCTTGATTTGTGTGCCACTTCCACCAAAATCTGTCAGGTCCCACCCGAATAAGCACCATAATCGTGCCATTCAGTGTCAACAATCCCTGAGTATCATAATTAAAGGCTGATATCTCATTGGCCACCTGTTCACTCTTCTGATTCTCCTCCATTAAAGCCTCTTACTATGCAACCCTAATCATTTCCAAAATTAGAGTCACAAACGTCATCCTCAAACACACATCCAAAATCGGGGTACTAACCGTCCTGCGACTCAGCCCATCGGCCACCATATTGACCTTACCCAGATGATACAGAATCTCGTAGTCGTAATCCTTTACTATGTCAAGCCACCTCCGCAACATCATATTCAAATTTGGCTAATCCATCAGATACCTCAACCTATTGTGGTCTGCTTACATCGTGCATTGGACCCCATACAGATAGTGACATGAAATCTTGAAGGTGAAAACCAACACCCACAACTCAAGATCCTGCATGCGATAGTTCATCCTGTGAGACTTTAGCTACCTCAATGCGTAGACGATCACATGCGTTTATGCATCAATATCGCACCCAATCCCATAATCGATACATCACATTACACAACAAAATCCTTATCTCCCTTAGGGAGGGTATGCGTCGGCACCTCATAGAGTTTCTACCGGAGAGTCTCAAATGTTGCATGTTGCTTAGGCCCCCATCAAAAGGTGGCATCCATCCTACTCAGTCTAGTGAGAGGAACTACAATCTTGGGGAAGTCCATGATGAATCACAGATAATACCCTGCTAGAATGAGGAAACTTTGATTCTCAAATAGAGACTTCGGAACTTCCCATTGCATAACCGCCTCAATCTTGGCTGGGTCGACCAATATCCCATCCTTATTGGTGAGGCGCCCAAAAAACTGGACCTCGTGCAACCAGAACTAACAGATGGAGAACTTGGTGTACAATCTCTCTACCCTAAGTACTACAAGAAACTCACGCAGATGCTCCTCATGCTGGTCCTTGGTTTTAGAATAGACCAAGATGTCATCGAATAACATAATAACTGGCCTGTCCAACATAGGTCAACACACCCAGTTTAAGAGATCCATGAACACTTTTGGTGCATTGGTGAGACTAAAAGGCATCACCACAAATTCATAGTGTCCGTGGCGAGTTTAGAAAGCCATATTCAGAATGTCCTCCTCTCAAACCCTCATTTGATGATAACTAGATCTCAAGTTGATCATGTAAAACCAAGATGCCCATGCAACTTATCAGAGACGTCGTCAATCCTCGATAAAGGATACAGGTTCTTCACTGTCAATTTTTTCAACTCCCGCTAATTGATTCACGTCGCGTGTGAACCATCCTTCTTATTCACAAAAAGGATATGTGCTCCCCAAGATGACCTGTTCAATCAAATAACCTCCTTGCCCAACAACTCCTGTAGATGGGAGGATAACTCTTTCATCTTTCGTGGTGCAAGGAAATAAGGCACCTTCGCAGTCGGGGCGACACCAAATCGATCATGAACTTGACTTGCCTCTCGGGAGGCACACCCCGCAATTCATCCGGAAAAACATCAAGAAATTCTCTTATAGTTGGAAAAATAGTAACAAACTGCTTCTTCTCACCCCATGAATCAACCACATAAGCAAGATATCCCATACAACCATGTTGAAGACACTGCCTTGCCTTGGCGGTGGAGCAAAAGGTAGATCCAACCCTAGTACCCTCACCATAGATAGTCAACACTCCCCTACTATAGTCACACATCATCACTAACTGCCTTTCGCAGTCAATCAACCAATCAATACCAGCATTAACACAAACATCTTTCATCATGATAGCGATGAGATCTATTGAAAATCCTACATCGAGGATCTCTAATATATAGTCACAATATACCTCGAAAACCGAAAATGTACGACCAACAGCTAGAGAGACCTTCAAAAGTCGATCTAGGGCCCCGCAAGCAATACTGAAACCTCTATAGAAAGATGTACACACAAAAGACCGACTCACATCCAAGTCAAATAATACCAAGGTAGGAATAAGATTTACAAGGAAAGTACTTAAGAGAGTCACAGCATAAGCATATACAGAATAAAATAACTTAGCAAAAAATAAAATAGATACATACCAGCGACGACATCGAGTGCTACTTTGGCCTCCTACGCAATCAATTAAAAAGCTCTCCCCCTGGGCTTCGATGCGTCTACCTTCTCCTAGCGCCCATCAGTAATAAGTAGGGTCGCAGGAGAAGGATCTGGAACTAGCTTCACTGCAAGGAGCTGACATTCTGCCTTCACATGGCTTGACTGGTTGCAACTGAAACAAACTCACAAGCGCTTCGGGCACTCCTTTGCAAAGTTCCCGTCCTTTCCACATAAGTAGCATATAGATCCCAATTAACAGGGACCCTCGTGACCCTCTCCACACTTAATGAATGTTCGAATCCTCTAACCTCATACTATCGAATTAGCGGCCTTTGGCCACTTAATCATCGGCTACTACTGGCCTACAATCTCTCCATTGTGTATCCACCTTGACCCACTTCACCTGTAACTCCATCTCAATCTCCCTCCTCTTTGCAATTATCTGCAGATCAACCAATGTTCAATATTGGGAGTTTATCACGAACTCTCCGATATACTTCTTGAGTATACTCAAGTATCAGGTCATCTGTACCTGCTTATTAGATGCATACTCTTAACAAAACATAGCTCTCTCATGACACATCTAGGTCATCTCGGTTACCGTCTCTATCGTCTGCTAGAGTGACAAGTAGTATTGAGCTAATCGCTCCCTATCCACCAAAGGAACGTGCTCTTCTTGAAACATCTTAACAAATCGATCCTAGGTAAATACGGCTTTCTCCACAGGTGATAAATCAATAGTCACAGACTTCCACCATTCCTTCACCCCCAGGTGAAGTAGGTTCAGTGCAAAGCGAACCCTCAAATCATCCGGACAAGAGCATGTATAAAAACATCCCTCAACATCAGTGATCCATCTCATGGCAGTAATCGGATCCTGGACTCCATCAAACTCTAGGAGCTCCGTGTTGTTGAACTCCCGGTACTACATCGAGTCACCATGTGAGACTTCACATCATTGATAGTTGTCGTGGTTGCAGCAGCAGCAGCCTCGGTGAGAGACGCATAGCACTCGTCAACCATCTCGATCATCGTGGTCTTGATAGACCCAAAACACCTTCGGGATGATCTCCCTAACCACGGTGTCCACCTCTTCAGCAATGATCCTACGGATCTCATCATTAGTGATACCATGCCTCTCCAGAATGCTAGAGCTTGAACCTCAGGTATACACCCTACATAAATACAAAAGGTAGAAGGTCAAAACCGGGCTAAAAACACTAACAAGCATATAGACCACCCCCCCAGTATCCTCGAGATTTTATTTAAACCGCGTACAGATCCTATTTTTCTAGTAGTACGCACACATACGACCCTCCACACCTATCCGTAGTTGATTTTGATCCCTTCTAAAGGTGATGAACCTCAAACACTCTACTTTCTAAGTACTCGAAAACCACATTTAAAACCTGAGAAATACATCTCAGGTCCCTACCCAACTACGGCTCTGTTCCGCAAGAAGTCTCTAATAACCTTGCTAATGGCTTTTCGTAAACCGATTGTACATAACCTATACTCAATAGACATTAAAATAAGAGATTCTACTCCAAAATTCACAACCAAATAAGGAACAAAAAGTAAGGCAAAACCACTCATTCTAAGGCCATAAAATCCTAACTACGTACAACAATGCAAGGTATCACATAGTCAGGCAACCCTATCCTGAAACTCCTAAGGGATCCTCAGCCTAACAAATAACATGCATCATTTTTAGCTAAAATACAGCAACTACAATATAACACATACATATTGATGGATATTTTGAAAGATAACTACCTTGGGCTCTAACTGACTGTAGACTATGCTTTCTCTGTTCCCTTCCGCAAACACATTTTTGAAAAAAAGGTTGATAAAACTTTCAGATCCTTAGTTTCAATATCAATATAACCACCCTCAAATTATAGCATCAAATAGTGGAAATCATAAAAAGATTTGCAAGGCGGAGTGTGCAGTCATAACTTCGCCTTTTCGTAATCATCTGAAGTACGTGAAATATATTTAATCCATAGCTATAAGCATAAAGCTTAGTGGGTCATTCCCAAACTATCCATACCACACAACATTATATACAACTATCGGTTATTAGCAACCTTGGGGATTTTCAGCAATCCTAGTGGGCTAACAGCACGACATGTGGATTAGTAGTATGTTTAATGATTATTAGCAATCCTATGGATTATAACCAATCCAGTAAAGCAGTAATTCAATACAAACAAAACCATAAACAAAAAATAAGACCCAACTAGTCACATACATAAATACCACATAGGTAAACTAGTGAGAAAACTCACCTTGCAAAGTGCAACTCAAAATGTGATAGCCCGCACACATAGCAGACAGGAACAACAAGACACCTAACAATAGTAAAGTCATACCCTATCAGCATACATCCTAGAACTCTATTTAAGATAACAGTCAACCATTGGTAAATTGTAAACGGTCAACGTCAACATGGCAAGCCCCCACATCGTGGCCATAAGAGATAAATCAGTCGGCAACTGATCAAAGCCCACGCCATGACCACTATTTATGATGTCATGGCAATCTTCCTATGAGATGGTCACGAAAACACCAACCTCCACATTGTGTCACTAGGTAGCCACGCCGTGGGCACTGGTCATCAAAGGCTTCATGGATTAAGCTACTTTGCCACATTCATAATAGCTTAAACTTCCACATCTAGACGTCCTCATGGTCTTGATGGATAAATTTTCAAATTTATCAATCAATGCATCTTATTATGATAATATCTCGACCTCTAAGATCCTAATGACAACACCAAGTGTGACAACCCAGAATTTTCATTCAGTCAAACCCTAGAAGTAAATCACTTCTTATTATAAGTTAATGTCATCATTTCTTATTTTAACAAATTTAGAGTTTGTTTGATTATTTTAATATTATTCTTTAAACAAACGTGTGTGAGAAAGTGTCGTCTCAGGTTTTAAAGTTTGAAAACCGCAAACACCTCACACCTTAGAAGTTCCTGGCCAAACCATTTCGTTTGATTCGAAAAATCATACCAAAATTCGAAAACTCATGCTTATCCATGAGTTTACTCCCTAAGTCTAGTTAATATGAGTTTACTCCCCATTTATCCAAAAAGTAATCTCCCAAAAGAGTAAACTCAAGAAACACTCTCAAGTAGCAAACTAGAAACAATTCAAGATCTCCTAAGTTGTAAGTGTTCTATCCATTTCAAGTTGATTAAACACTTAAGCTGGTGTTTGTGCATCTAATCATCCATTCACTTTTGTGTTTTGATTAGATTTCCAAAAACACCAAGAACACCAAGAACACACAATAAGTGTTCTTGGAATTTTAGCATACTTCAAGCTTCCTTATAGTAAGTACTTCACTCCTTGAGTCTTATTGAGTTAGTATTACAAGTTAGCATCAAGAAAATATGCGAAGATCACATGGAACAAGGTGTTCACGGTCCAACAAGGTTCTTGGGTCGTAAACACCATAAAGAGCACCAAAGTGTGCCTAAGTCTTTATCTAAGCCCTAGTTTGATGTTTAAGCCTTCCTTGAATTGATTAAACCTTCCTTTGATGTATCTAAGCCTTGAAAAACACCAAAATCCAACATTTATAGGTTTTTATGGTTTTAGGGATCTCCCAAAACCGTAAACACCCTAAAGTGTGTCTAAATGGGTTATTTTCCTTCCTTAGGCTTAGAAACTAGCACATACACTTACCTAATTGTGTTGGGGACTTGAAAGCATGGCAATTCACTTATCCATAAGGGTTTATGGTAGTAAATCCAAAGGAAAATGCCATTAGGCCGTAAACTCCTCAAAAGAGGTGTTTTGTTGCTCTAGTCCCTTCCAAAGTCTAAACCACCAAGTAGAAATGCTTCAAAGGACTTGAAAATCCTCAAAACAACTTATGGTCAAAAAGAAAGGAGTTTAACACCGTAAACTCTGAGTTTACGACCGTAAACACATTAGGTCAAGGTCATCAAAACCGTAAACTCCAAGAGAGTTTACCCTTGATCCCCAAACACAATGGCAAGGTCCTTTAGCACTTAGATGCAATCCTTATGGCTTGTAGCACTTATATAAGGTGTTTTACATGCCTTAGGGTGTCTTAACATTGTCAATTAGTGATATAAAGTCTAATTGGATACATATATGTGTGATTATATGTTAACTAGGGTCATTGAGTGTGAACAAGTCTTCACTTGTCACCTAGCAATCCTACATCATTCAGTCCATCCAAACCACCATCTACAGGTGAGTTCATACGCCTTAATCAATGTTTTAAATGATTTTAAATGCTTTAATGGGGGGGGGGAATACAAGTAGAAAAACTTTGTTATCAAATGTATTACTTTTGAAATGTTTATTTAAAAATGACATCAAGTCACTTTTATTATTGTTTCAAAACTCTCAGATGGCTCATAAAACCATTTTTACCTTCTTGAGCAAAACTTCAATTATACTCATATGTTCTTATATATGTATTGATATTATAGTTTTCATTCCTTCATTCAGTTTCCCACACTCTTGTGTAGTGAGGGTGTATAAACCTACTTGAACAACCAATTACCTTTCAGTTAATTCTCATAGGGATAGTTACAAGATACAAAACATTATTCCTATTACAAGGAATCACACAAGAGTCAGTTCATTCATGAGTCTATACCATTACATTACCTGATACATGAGTACATTTACATATGCTTACATAATACATGAGTACGTTTACATATGCCTACATGATACATGAATACATTACATGAGTACCTTTACGTAGATACATTTTCCTATGTACACTTACTTGAATACTTGTATCACGATTTACGAGGATGATTTATTAGTACCTTCTATGTAAATTGTCCTGCCTATCCCAATTCAACGAGATATCTAGACAGGACTAACCATTTCGAATCCAAGCTGTTTAGCACCAGTGGTCGATGAACATCTACGGATGCCTACGATTACTACTTATATTAGTAGTCAGCTATGGGACTAACCATTCCTCGAGCCTACTGTTCGCTACAGAGGTTGATGACCATCTATGGAGGTCTAAGGTTAATACTTATACTAGGAACATCGATTACGGGACTAACCCTTCCTACCCCCTGCTGCTGCTACAGAGGACAATTGGACAATCTTCGGATGCTCATTTGGTTATACATTTCGCTTACCGCGATGTCGTGTTAGTGTTAGTACCAAAAGATAACACTTACATTAGTACGTTTTCCTATTTACTTTATTTTGTGATACATTCACATAAACGAGGAGTTAGACTAAGTACTTTTAGTACTAGTCAATAGAAAGGAAAAACTATCATTTTACTTATAAAACATTCGGGTCGTGGTAGAAGACTACATTTCATACTAGTAGGAAATAAAGGATTTCCTAGGGTTTTTCATACTTATATCAATTGTGTTACTTAAAGGTTTACATGGCATTCATAACAGCTTTTCAAAACAAGACAATGGCACTTAAACACTTATGAATTCACCAGCTTTAAGCTGATACTCGCTTTCAAAATAACTTGTATTCTCAGGTCACTAGTAGACAGGTACGATGGCCAGATTTTGAGAAGACGGAGCACATACAAGACTCGTCTTTTATTTTGATTATACATATTTTGGTGTCTTATTACAATGAAAGAACACATGTATTAAAACTTTACTTATAATGCAATGGATGATGTTGTCGCTTGTTTACTATTTTACATTGTTGTGATACTGTACATGACGTCCTCCACCCCGGAACATTTCCGTCGTTCTTGGTTTTGGGGTGTGACAGATTGGTATCAGAGCATTTTTATAGTGAATATAGTATATCAACCCATAAAAGATATACTAACTATAAATACATAGGGATTAAAACACTCTGTCTAAGAGTTATACTTTTAAATAAAAAAATATTTAAATAAGTATAGGTGCATGCATTCATACTAAAATCAGTGTCACAATGACAAGAACAAAAGTATTACGATTGTTGAATATCACATGTAAGCCTGGGGATATATGGTCCGTCTTGGGAATGGCATAGCCTGATCAACTATGCTGGGCCAAGGAGTCATTAGCATATGCCCAAGAATGGTTGTGATATGGCAACAAGTCTAAAAACTTACCAAAACAACCCTAAAGAAATACCATAGGGGTATTTGGTCTTACTGTAATTATCTTAGTCAGTTCGTCTATTTAGCTATTTCTTATATCCCTTTTCTCGCATAGATTTTAATGGCTGGATTTCACCACGGCGATCCGTACTTCCCGAACCAAGGCAATTCTGGTTGGCTAGAGGCAGAACCAGAAGATGATCACCCAATCCCTTTGGATGATCACCATGCTGAGGGTTTTTCCGATAGTTCTGACTTAGAGCCTGAAGTCACCAACCTACCCCTAGCTGCTCAAGACCCAAACCTGAACCCCCGTCCCGCATTTCAAGGACCCATACCTCTGTGGGCCACGAACTTAAATACATGGAGCCAGAAACAAGTTCAGCCCATTCCCTACAATGGAGACCGAAGTTTCTACAACCTCACTGAAGGAGGTTCTGCTGATAGGGTCCTACCCATCATGGTTCGTTGAATCTACAGAAACACGATACTGGGTCAAGCAACTATTGACCGAGTCATGGAGATTAAAGCCAACTCTGGCGTTAACACTGTCCACATTCGCCAACTGCAGTCTGCTCATGAAAGGACTCTGGTCCGCAATGCAAATCTGCAGAGGGAACTTGCTGAAACTCAAGCTGGAATTAGAGAACTTCGAGCTCAGCAAGTGAGAGCTGACAGGAGTATAAGGGACATAGAACGTCTACTATCGGGATCAAGAACTCATGCTAGCAGTTCTCGTCGTTGATAGAATCTCGATGACTCATCTTTTGGATATAACCTAGTTTATGTAAAACTTTAGTCTAATTTCTTATCCTTATAAATCTTAAACCTATTAGGTCTTGATCTAGTCACAGTTCTATCAAAATTTTCCTATCTTGGTTGATGTAAGGCCTACTCCTAGGCCATTTTTCCCGAACTAGTTACATCTGTAATTCCAGTATTATTGACAGATATCTAATCATATGGAAATTGTTATCCAAATTTTGTCATCTTCATTTAGTCATTCTGTTCATTTTGTTGTTGGCTATGGGAAGTTAGTCCATGAGACACATTCATTATTCATTTATTCTTATCCATCTCGTCATCTTTTAAACGTATAGTTAAAGATGTCGCCTCGTAGAAATCCCAGGCGTAACCCGAACAACGAAGCACCGATACCACCACCTCCACCACCACCTCTACATCCTCAACCACCTCCTCCCTTCGATGCCACTATGTTCCAGGCAACTTTCACATCAGCAGTTGCAGCTGCTGTGTCAGCAATCAACGCTCATGTCCCTAGTGGATCAGGAACGGGTGCACCTCCCTCGAACCACGGCGAAAGCCATGGACACCCTCGGGAATGCACCTATAAAGACTTCACAAACGCCAAGCCCCGCAACTTCAATGGTACGGGTGGGGTTATGGTGTTAAGGCAATGGATTGAAAATATGGAATCCGTCTTTGAAATCTGTGCTTGCCATGGTGGAACGGCCATGTTAAATATCTGACTTTGGTGGTGGTGTATTCCATCATCTAGGAAAAATTTAACGACATGCTGATGAAAGAGTACTGTCCTCGAGGTGAGGTACAAAAACTCGAGCAGGAATTCTGGGGTCTACAAATGGTTGGATCTGACATCACAACCTACACAAATAGATTCTGTGATCTGGCAAACCTATGTCATGATATGCTTGCTCTCGAGAGCAAGAAGATAGATAGATATATATAGGGGCTGTCGCCCCAGATCCAGTCAAGTGTGTTAGCTTCCAGGCCTATCACTTTCGATAGCGCCAAGGAACTGGCACAATCTCTCATAGATCACAGGAAACCTCAGAACCCAATAATCCCTACACCCATACCACAAAAGTCCAACCCCGACAACAACAGGAAGGGGTGGAACAAGAGGAAAAGAGGGGCTTCGCAAGAATCCTCCAAGAAACAACAACTTGTGGCAATTAATGCCGCCACGGTAACTCCCGATGTCCCTGCGGACCCCTTACCAGCAAAAACTTATGCTAGAACTCTTCCGATGTGCAACAAATGCAACTTCCACCACAGCGGACCTTATAGGGAGATGCAGTGTACTAACTACAACAAGAAGGGGCATACAACCCGTTTCTACATGACTCCAACAGCGCAGGCCGCCCAGGTCCCTAACGCCGATATGGGCCAAGCTTGCTATGGTTGTGGCGAAGTGGGCCACTACAAGAGGAACTGCCCTAAAGCAGGGATGGCCGGAGGAGTAGGGAGAGTTATGGCCCTAGCCCACGAGGAAGCGGTAGTTGATCCTACGATAGTTACTAGTACGTTTCTCCTCGATAACTCATATGCTTGCATACTTTTCGACAGTGGAGCAGAGAAAAGCTTCGTAAGTCATAAATTTGCACACATGCTTAAACAAAAACCATGCGCATTAGATAATACATTCACGGTAGAAATGGCTAACAGGAAAATGGAGAGTACTAACTGCATATACGTAGGTTGTACTTTAACTTTAGATGGCCATACTTTCAAGATAGACCTCATGCCGGTCCCAATTAAATGTTTCGACGTTATCATCAGCATGGATTGGTTGAGTCTTCTTCGCACCGACATCATGTGCCTTGAAAAAGCAGTTCGTCTTAACCTTCCTAACAACGAAACTTTAATTATCTATGGCGACAAACCTAGTACGAGCCTTCGCATCATTTCGTGCATTCAAGCCCAGAAGTGCTTGCGAAAGGAATACCATGCATTCCCCGCACACGTCGTTGATACAAGTCAAGAAACGAAAGACATTCAGAACATCCCAGAAGTACGCGACTTTCCCGACATCTTCCCAGAAGAACTTCCCGGTTTACCACCACAACGCCAAGTCGAGTTCAGAATCGACTTAGTGCCAGGAGCTACCCCCGTAGCCAAATCTCCTTAGCGTCTAGCACCGGCCGAGATGCAAGAACTTTCCAGTCAACTAAACGAACTTCTCAAGAGGGGATTCATTAGACCAAGCTTCTCACCATGGGGACCACCGGTCTTGTTCGTCAAGAAGAAAGATGGATCGTTTCGCATGTGCATCGACTATAGAGAACTCAACAAACTTACCATTAAAAATCGTTATCCTTTGCCCCGTATTGACGAATTATTTGATCAACTTCAAGGAGCCAACTACTTCTCAAAGATAGATCTACGATCCGGATATCACCAACTACGAGTGTTAGAGGAGGATGTTCCCACGACAGCTTTCCGAACTCGTTATGGACACTACGAGTTTGTGGTGATGTCGTTCAGATTAACAAACACGCCCGCGGTATGCATGGATCTGATGAATATGGTGTATCGTCCTTACTTGGATCAGTTCGTCATTGTCTTCATCGATCACATACTCATCTACTCTCGAAGTAAGGAGGAGCATATTCAACATCTCCGTAGAGTCTTAGAAACATTGCGAGCGGAGAAGCTCTATGCGAAGTTCTCCAAGTGCGAATTTTGGATCCGACAAGTCGAATTCTTGGGTCATGTTGTTAGCAAAGAAGGAATACACGTGGACGCTTCCAAAATCAAGGCCATTGAGAACTGGTCGGCACCAAAGACACCTACAGAAATTCGTCAATTTCTAGGTCTCGCTACTACTATCGCAGGTTCATTCAAAACTTCTCCTGCATAGCAAAACCTCTTACAACCCTGACCCAGAGAGGCGAGGCCTTTGACTGGGAAGAGAAACAGGAAAGAGCGTTCCAAACGCACAAACGAGCCTTGTGCACCGCACCGATACTATCCATCCCCGAAGGGATAGAAGACTTCATTGTCTATTGCGATGCATCCAATCAAGGACTCGGATGTGTTCTGATGCAGCGAGGTAAGGTCATAGCCTATGCCTCGAGACAGCTGAAGACATATGAGGTTAACTACACCACCCATGATCTTGAGCTAGGAGCAGTTGTGTTTGCTCTGAAGATCTGGAGACACTACCTATATGGTACAAAAAGCAAGATCTTTACAGACCACAAGAGTCTACAACACATCTTCGACCAGAAATAGCTCAATATGAGACAACGATGGTGGGTCGAGCTACTCAGTGATTACGAGTGCGAAATTCGTTATCATCCGGGTAAAGCCAATGTAGTAGCCGATGCCCTGAGTCGGAAAGAATATTCTGGTCGTAGAGTCAAATCTTTGACTCTAACCATCCATTCACACTTGTCCACACAAATTAAGGAAGCTCAGCTCGACGCTTTGAAACCTGAAAATGTGGCAGGTGAATCCCTGAAAGGAATGGATAAGAACTTGGAAGTCAAGGGTGGCGGAGCCTTATACATCATGGATCGGATCTGGACACCGAAACACGATGGCTTCAGAGACTTGGTCATGACCGAAGCTCACAACACTCGTTATTCTGTCAACCCGGGTTCAGATAAGATGTATCTGGATCTTAAAAAGTTATACTGGTGGCCTAACATTAAAGCAGATATTGCTACCTTCGTAAGTAAGTGCCTTACTTGCGCGAAGGTGAAGGTCGAATACCAGAAACCCTCCGGTCTTCTACAACAACCGAAGATACCAGAATGGAAATGGGAGCGGATCACTATGGACTTCATAACCAAGTTGCCCAAGACGACGGGTGGACTTGATTCCATATGGGTCATCGTCGATAGACTAACCAAGTCTGCACACTTCTTCCCAATCAAAGAAACAGACAAGATGGAGAAACTTACAAGAACTTACATTAGGGAAATTGTAAGACTGCACGGTGTTCCCTTATCTATCATCTCAGACAGAGATAGTAGATTCACTTCGAGGTTCTGGCAGTCGTTACAAAGTTCCCTAGGAACTAGGCTGGACATGAGTACGGCCTACCATCCACAGACCGACGGGCAAAGTAAGAGAACTATCCAGACCTTGGAAGATATGTTGTGTGCCTGTGTGATTGACTTTGGAAAAGCTTGGGATACCCATTTACCCCTTGTCGAATTTGCCTACAACAACAGTTATCACACGAGCATACAGGCAATGCCATTCGAGGCCCTCTATGGCCGAAAGTGCAGATTCCCTCTGTGTTGGGCTGAGGTGGGTGATCCCCAGTTAGCTAAGTGACGAGTTTCCGAAAGCGCTCTCACAGGTCCGGAAATCATTCGGGAAACGACAGAGAAGATCGTTCAAATTCGTGAACGATTGAAAGCCTCTAGAAACCGACAAAAAAGCTACACTGACAAGCGAAGGAAACCATTGGAATTCCAGGTCGGTGACCGTGTTCTGTTGAAGGTCTCACCCTGGAAGGGCTTGATATGCTTCGGAAAGCGTGGAAAGCTAAATCCAAGATACATAGGGCCTTTTGAGATTCTCGCAAGAATCGGCCCTGTAGCTTACAACCTCAATCTACCGCGTGAACTCAGTAACGTACATTCTACCTTCCACGTATCGAACTTGAAAAAGTGTCTGTCCGACAAGACTCTTGTTATTCCACTTGACGAGATCGAGATTAACAAGAGCCTCAACTTCGTGGAGGAACCAGTAGAGATCATGGACCGAGAAGTCAAGAAAACGAAACAAAGCCGTATCCCAATAGTGAAGGTTTGCTGGAACGCAAAATGGCGACCTGAATTCACTTGGGAACGAGAGGATCAGATGAAACGGAAATATCCCCATCTTTTTCCTTAGTTACCTGTAAATATGTTAATTGCTTAGACTTTAATTTTAGGACGAAATTCCCTTTAACGGGGTGATGATGTGACAACCCGGAATTTTCATTCAGTCAAACCCTAGAAGTAAATCAATTCTTATTATAAGTTAATGTCATCATTTCTTATTTTAACAAATTTAGAGTTTGTTTGATTATTTTAATTTATTCTTTAAACGAACGGGTGTGAGAAAGTGCCGTCTCGGGTTTTAAATTTTGAAAACCGCAAACACCTCGCGTCTTAGAAGTTCCCGGCCAAACCATTTCGTTTGAGTCGAAAAATCATAGCAAAATCCGAAAACTCATGCTTATCCATGTGTTTACTCCCTAAGTCTAGTTAATATGAGTTTACTCCCCATTTATCCAAAAGTGTAAACTCCCAAAAGAGTAAACTCAAGAAACACTCTCAAGTAGCAAACTAGAAACAATTCAAGATCTCCTAAGTTGTAAGTGTTCTATCCATTTAAAGTTGATTAAATAGTTAATCTAGTGTTTGTGCATCTATTCATCCATTCACTTTTGTGTTTTGATTAGATTTCCAAAAACACCAAAAACGCCAAGAACACACACTAAGTGTTCTTGGACTTTTAGCATATTTCATGCTTCCTTATAGTAAGTACTTCACTCCTTGAGTCTTATTGAGTTAGTATTACAAGTTAGCATCAAGAAAATATGCCAAGATCACATGGAACAAGGTGTTCACGGTCCAAGAAGGTTCTTGGGCCGTAAACACCATAAAGAGCACCAAAGTGTGCCTAAGTCCTTATCTAAGCCCTAGTTTGATGTTTAAGCCTTCCTTGGATTGATTAAACCTTCCTTTGATGTATCTAAGCCTTGAAAAACAGCAAAATCCAACATTTATAGGTGTTTATGGTTTGGGGATCTCCCAAAACCGTAAACACCCTAAAGTGTGTCTAAATCGGTTATTTTCCTTCCTTAGGCTTAGAAACTAGCACATACACTTACCTAATTGTGTTGGGGACTTGAAAACATGGAAATTTCACTTCTCCATAAGGGTTTACGGTAGTAAACCCAAAGGAAAATGCCATTAGGCCGTAAACTCCTCAAAAGAGGTGTTTTGTTGCTCTAGTCCCTTCCAAAGTCCAAACTGTAACACCCCAAAGTTTGGAAAGTCAAGAAAAGAAAGATGACCTAATTTTAAGGAGAGACTCGGCGAGTCCATGGAGGGACTCGGTGAGTCCGAGCGGGATCCGGGTTGTGGTGTAAGCGACCGACTCGGCAAGTCGGCCAAGGAGACTCGACGAGTTGGGTCTGATCGAGGAAAACCCTAAATCCGGGACTTGGAGCCTATTTAAGCGTCTCATTCTCTTTCCTAGGGTTCCTTTACTGCCTCTCTACCTCAGAACACCAAACCCTAGCCGCCATATCTGTTTTTGAGCTAGATCTTGCCTTGAAGAGTGCACTAAAGCTTGGAGGAGGAAGAAAGACCTTGGAGGTGCAAGAAGGGACTGTAGATCTGGGATTGAGGAGTCATTTCAGACCAATTGGAGGTAATAAGCTGTTGCTTGGACTCCCTTTGCATCTAGATCTATTCTTATGTGTGAGTTTTGGTCATTATTGGTATGATATGTAACCAATTCGTGTTGGAGGTTCAGATCTGAGGTTGCTACCTCAGATCCATGTTGGTTTTGGTCTTGAATCCCCTAAAGTATCAGCCCTTCGTATGTCGAAGATGTATGTTTGCCATAAACCCTAGTTTAGTGTGTTTTGAGCATAGATCTCTCAATCTACACGTAAAGTTAGCCACTTTACGTGGGGAATAGGCCCTAGAAGTATGGATTTATGAGTTGGAAGTTCTGTTTGGCTCGAAAAGCCACTGCATGGATTGAGGACTGGATAGACTTGGCGAGTCCTTCGAGTGGACTCGGCGAGTAGCTTGAAGATGAGGAGGTACTCGACGAGTAGGATGAACAGCTCGTCGAGTCGGTTGAAGTTAGGCGTGGACTCGGCGAGTTGGACGAGCAACTCGACGAGTTGGTTGAAGATTGTCTAGGACTCGGCGAGTCTGTTCTTGGACTCGGCAAGTCAGATCGCGAAACCCTAAACCCTTCGAGTTGAGACTCGAATCAGTGAGTCGGGTGGTGACTCAGCGAGTTGGACAGGACAGGACTTGGAACTAGTTGGACTCGGCGAGTCATCGACTGACTCGGCGAGTCGAGTCGCGAATAAGAAAGACCCTGAGCGTATGAACTCGGCGAGTCAGTAGGTAGACTCGGCGAGTAGGGTTGACCTGGAAGGTTGACGTTGACCAGGATTTTGACCTTGACCAGAGTTGACCTAGTGACCTTTGGAGGTCAGTTGGACTAAGTGTTTTATTGGCTTTTGATGCTCGAAGATTTAGTGGAGCAGCAGTTCGGAGTCAGAGGTCAAGTAGCAGTCAAGAGGATTAGCAGCATCAGTTCAGCAGTCTCAGGTGAGTTTCCTTCCAGTAGGAACGGGTCTAAGGCCACAATGCCGGCCCATTTAGCTAGCAGTAGTTTTCGGATGTTGATCTGATACAGTAGTTAGTATGTTTGATGCCTTCGTGGCTCAGACAGGATTTATGTGCTATGTGTTACGGGCTACGCCCCGATGTAGTATGCAGTATACGTGAGTTTATGCTAGTTGATACGTTATGATATGCTGTGTTCAGTTAGCTTCGGACTTCGGTCCGATGGAGGGGACAAGGTCCCAGTCAGTTAGCTTCGGACTTCGGTCCGATGTCAGCTTCGGACTTCGGTTCGATGTAGGGGCAAGGCCCCAGTCAGTTAGTTTCGGACTTCGGTCCAATGTCAGCTTCGGACTTCGGTTCGATGTAGGGGGCAAGGCCCCAGTCAGTTAGCTTCGGACTTCGGTCCGATGTCAGCTTCGGACTTCGGTTCGATGTAGGGGCAAGGCCCCAGTCAGTTAGCTTCGGACTTCGGTCCGATGTCAGCTTCGGACTTCGGTTCGATGTAGGGGGCAAGGCCCCAGTATGTGCTTTATATGTTTTTGTGTGGTATGTGGTAGATTGGGGGGAGCTCACTAAGCTTCGTGCTTACGATTTTCAGTTTTGGTTTCAGGTACTCGGTTTCCAAAAGAGGAGCTCGGGAAGATTGCAGAGCACACACCATAGTCAGTTAGCCTGGGAATGTTTGACTCTGATAATGATGTTAAGTTTTGAATTTAATACTCGAAAATTATGTTTGATTTATGATACGTTTTATAAATCCAGTTTTAGTAATGTTTTAAAAGAAATTTTTTTAGTCGTGATTTTTGGGTCGTTTCAAGTTGGTATCAGAGCCTTGGTTTGAGGGATTCAGACATGCTCTTGAGCGTGTCTGGACTCAAACTGAGGGATTGATATGAAGGTTTTCAAAAATGAAAAGACAGTTTTGTAAAAAGAGAGTTTTGAGAAAGAAAACGGTTTTTAGAAAAGTAAAAAAAAAAAATTCAGAAAGAAAGAACTTTGAAAAGAGAAAAGGGTGTGGTGCATGCAATCAGCCGAGCTCAAGTAAGTACTCCCAATTTACCCATACGAGTTATGTTGTGATTATCGGTATCAGCTTCAGTTTCAGTTTCAGTTTCAGCTTCAGTAGAACAGCATGCTAGAATAGGACTAAGGATCTAGGATGATGCCTTATGTGCCTGCTTTATGTGTTTCAGCTTGATAAGAATTGCATGCTAGTATTGAGTAGACAGTAGTAGGATAGCCTGTGTAGGTTATGCCTGATAGCATGAGCTTAGCATTGTATGCTAGTGCAGTTTTTCGTTATGAGGATAGATTTGCTTGAGTATGTTCCTTTATCCGAATGCTGCTTACTTTGTGCTTTGTGGGACTCTGGGTGATGGGAGTTAGCCATTAGGTGAATACATCACATCACATGTGATCAGGGTTGAATAATCTCAGAGTGCTGGATTTGGCCCTACTGCGCAGCTCTTGTCTGAGTCCAACCGTTGTAGGGACGAGTCTTTTACTTGAAGGATTATCTGAGCCTCGTCACATGTGATGGTATTCAGGTGGTGACTAATTGGCATTACTAGGAGGCCTTCAGCAGCTGAGGACTGTTTGGGTAGAGTCAGAGGTTCCCTAGGGCAAGCCTAGGATGAGAGTAGCAAAGATCAGTAGAAGAGTAAAAGGGACTTGGTGGAGTTGAGGTAACTCTTGAGGAAAGTACGGATAGATGTGGAAGGTAGTAGGGGCCCATACTACTGAAAGCAGAGGATCCGTACTCGATTCAAGAGGGGCCGAGGCAAAACCAAGGAACTAGTAGAGTATGTGAGAAATCCCTCAGCAGTAGTGTGTAAATTGATCAGGATTTTGTTATATTTTCAGCATGGTGACATTGCGCGAGCTACCAGTTAGCAGTTCAGGCGTCGAGGAGGGATCTGGCTCAGGTTGTGGAATCAGGCAGCTTGATGATCAGATGAGGGATTTCATTTCTGCATAGATCATGCGCAATATCATCGATCACACCCCAGTGATTTTCGGTTAAGTTAGAGAGGCCATTGTGGAGCTCATGGACAGTCATCTTGAGGCCTTTAAGGCCGGGTTAGTTTCAGGACAGATTGGGGCTCGTCTAGGTCCCGAATCTTATGGAGTTCAGGGATCCATCAGGGAGGGAGATCCCATTTCTAGTTCCTGCCATCAGGGGGCAGGGGTGAGTGGGGCATTCTGTCTCCAAGAGAGACCATTGCATGATTGGATAGTTGAGGAAGTTTCGCGAGCCATTCGCGAGGATCTGCCCAACATGGTCGTAAGGATCACTGATATATTTATAGCGAGGCTTCAGGATCAGACATCTGTTGTTCAGTCAGCAGGCGTTGCCGTTGGGGTAATGCAGGAGCGAGAGTCGGGCAGGGAGTCGGAAGGGAAGAGGAAAATGGATGAGACTCAGGTAGCCACAGGTTCGGGTAAGAGGCCCAAGGGTTCAGATTTGAGGATGAGGAACTATCAGAGCCACAGTCAATGCGGGAAGTGCAGAAGGACGCACATGGGTGTGTGTAGGCGTAGAAGTGGTGGCGATGCTGGGTGTTTCAAGTGCGGCCAGATTGGTCATTTTAGCAGAGACTGTGTTGTTACCATCGCCCAGGGACTTGATCCGTTATGTTTCCATTGCAGTCAGAGGGGCCACAAGAAGGCCCACTGTCCGAGTTTGTATCCAACAGGGCAGGTTCCAGCTCCTGCCCTTGGGACTTCAAGTACCGCCAGCAGTTGTCGAGGCCGGGCAAGGGTGCCTACGGCTCAGAGCCGAGTTTTCCGGTAAATTTCAGCAGGGATTCGAGCAACACTGAGTAATGAAGGTACGTAACTTTTGCTTTTCTGTCAGCTTATGTCATGATTATATTGTTATGGTTCTGCATCAGTTTGTGGTATAAGTGTTGTGTTATAGTGTGGCTTGCTTGTGATTATGTTATATGCCATTTGCATACCTCGGATAATTGGTTGGTAGTTAGGGGATGTGCTCTTATGGAGAAGGTTTTGGAAGATGCAGTAAATGTAGCATGATTGGGAGAGATTTGGTTCGTTTCGCTAGTTCGGAGCGGTTAGTGATTTGGATGGATTGGTCGAATTCCTACCTGGCGGGCTTGGATTCCCCAGTAGATGTTTTGGAATGGTAGTGAAGATCAGGATCTCTTTTGAGTGTGAAGCAGCAAGGGATAAGCAGGATAGAAGTGGGGGAGAACCCTCTGGGTATACATGGATAAGAGTCACGTAGACTCAGAATGATTGCGCGGCCTCTGAAACGATTGTAGCACAATGATCGATGGATTGAGGAGTTCAGATTTGGGAGTTTAAGGACCTTTCCAGCAGTTAGTTCACATAATCGAGATGGTTAGAAGTTGGTTGAGAATCCAGGATTGGAGGACCACCTGTAGAGGCTCAAGTGAGTCGGAATGAGGATCCTGAGAACGGTTAGCAAGAGATGTCTATGTATTAGTAGCCAGTGTCAGCATCAGCATGCAGGATTGTGTAGATTCAGGAGTTGGGAGTTTGGAAACTTCCCAACGATAGCTTCTTGTATCCGGATTAGTAGACGGTTGGTTTGGGAACCAAGCCGAAGAATTCCTCGACGAAGCGCTAAGAATATCAAGGATATAAGAGGTTGAGGTTGATGCAGTATTCGAAGACTAAGGGCTGTTTTTTTTTTGAGAAATCGGGATGAGGAATCACTAGCGGGACTAGGGATAGTCAGGATGTTCTCGAGATAGTAGTAGTGTTGTAAGTCTGCGGGGGTAGCCGTAGCATTCACTAGCAGTCGGATAGCAGTAGTAGTGTTGTAAGTCTGCGGGGGTAGCTGTAACATTCACTAGCAGTCAGATAGTAGTAGTGGTGTCGTAAGTCTGCGGGGGTAGCCGTAGCATTCGCTAGCAGCCAGATAGTATTAGAGAGTTGTAAGTCCGCGAGCGTAGTCGCAGCCTTTTATGAGATTGGTAGGTAGCATGAGCGCGTGTTAGACGCGGGAAAGCAGTAGTACCCACCAGTTCGGGTGCAGCAGTGAGGATATGGGAATCCACGGGTTAGGTTTCGGATTTCCCAAATGGATCAGTTATAGCTAAGTCAGCAATTTTGGCTATAGATCGTCACATCAGTTATGAGATCAGAGTAGCAGTGGACCGTTGGGGTTCGGGTATGTTGCGGGCTACCGTCAGTCTGGGAGCCATCATGTTGTTAGTCGTGGAATTGATGATGTCAGGATGTGACGTATGGACCCGATCGGTTGGATCAGAAGGTTGCTAGAGCCACAGTGACAGGATAACTAGTGGAAACTAGTGCTAGAGGAAGATTTCGTTCAGAAGTTGTGGAAGCGACTAAGTGAGGAGTCCCTTGACTCCACAGTTGGGTTGGAGTTCAGTGTTTCAGCCAGTTCAGTGTTTCAGGAAGCTCAGTGTTTCAGTGAGTTCAGTGTTTCAGGCCGTTCAGCGTTTCAGTCGGTGCGGCGTTTCAGGCAGTTTAGTGTTTCAGGCATGTTCAGTATTGCAGGCAGTTCAGTGTTTGGAAGGTTTCAGGGTTTTGGGTCAGTATTGTATTTGCGTTGGAATGCAAGTGCTGACGATATAGTTGGTTGATTTGGGAATGGCAAGTCCCTCGCAGCAGGATCAGTTGAGCCTTTTGCCGAGTATAAGTGATCTGTAAGGATAGCTAGGAAGGTAGCTTTTCATTCAGGAGGGAAGACTCGAGTTAGTAGGAGACGAGTAATCAGGTGGGATAAAAGCAAGCTGATTCCAGCAACATCGTTTCAGTATGAGCGGGAGAATGGATAGAACAGTTATAGATAGTCGAAGTATCTTCAGGAGTCGCTGGAAGCGACTAGGAGATTGTGATGGAGTGTAGTGACCGGTGGGAGTCCGGTAACTCTGATATCGGTAGATTGGTTAGACCAGAGTAGTCTCAGTGCATCCGGTAGGCGGATGGGAGGCAACAGGATTTTCAGTCGGAGGAAGTAACATTGAGGAAATTATGGAAAAGAGAAAGATTCAGTATGTTCTATCGGTAGTGATCGGCACTGTGAGTGGCTGGAGTGATGGACAAAAGGGTGTTAGATTTTCCAGACAAAGAGTTGGAGCCAGTTCGCAGGCAGTTGATCGTAGCAAACTTCGAGGACGAAGTTTAGTTTAAGTGGGGGAGAGTTGTAACATCCCAAAGTTTGGAAAGTCAAGAAAAGAAAGAAGACCTCAATTTTAAGGAGAGACTCGGCGAGTCCATGGAGGGACTCGGCGAGTCCGAGCGGGATCCGGGTTGTGGTGTAAGCGACCGACTCGGCGAGTCGGCCAAGGAGACTCGACGAGTTGGGTCTGATCGAGGAAAACCCTAAATCCGGGACTTGGAGCCTATTTAAGCGTCTCATTCTCTTTCCTAGGGTTCCTTTACTGCCTCTCTACCTCAGAACACCAAACCCTATCCGCCATATACGTTTTTGAGCTAGATCTTGCCTTGAAGAGTGCACTAAAGCTTGGAGGAGGAAGAAAGACCTTGGAGGTGCAAGAAGGGACTGTAGATATGGGATTGAGGAGTCATTTCAGACCCATTGGAGGTAATAAGTTGTTGCTTGGACTCCCTTTGCATCTAGGTCTATTCTTATGTGTGAGTTTTGGTCATTATTGGTATGATATGTAACCAATTCGAGTTGGAGGTTCAGATCTGAGGTTGCTACCTCAGATCCATGTTGGTTTTGGTCTTGAATCCCCTAAAGTATCAGCCCTTCGTATGTTGAAGATGTATGTTTGCCATAAACCCTAGTTTAGTGTGTTTTGAGCATAGATCTCTCAATCTACACGTAAAGTTTGCCACTTTACGTGGGGAATAGGCCCTAGAAGTATGGATTTATGAGTTGGAAGTTCTGTTTGTCTCGAAAAGCCACTGCATGGATTGAGGACTGGATAGACTCGGCGAGTCCTTCGAGTGGACTCGGCGAGTAGCTTGAAGATGAGGAGGAACTCGACGAGTAGGATGAACAGCTCGTCGAGTCGGTTGAAGTTAGGCGTGGACTCGGCGAGTCTGTTCTTGGACTCGGTGAGTCAGATCGCGAAACCCTAAACCCTTCGAGTTGAGACTCGAATCAGTGAGTCGGGTGGTGACTCAGCGAGTTGGACAGGATAGGACTTGGAACTAGTTGGACTCGGCGAGTCATCGACTGACTCGGCGAGTCGAGTCGCGAATAAGAAAGACCCTGAGCGTATGAACTCGGCGAGTCAGTAGGTAGACTCGGCGAGTAGGGTTGACCTGGAAGGTTGACGTTGACCAGGATTTTGACCTTGACCAGAGTTGACCTAGTGACCTTTGGAGGTCAGTTGGACTAAGTGTTTTATTGGCTTTTGAAGCTCGAAGATTTAGTGGAGCAGCAGTTCGGAGTCAGAGGTCAAGTAGCAGTCAAGAGGATTAGCAGCATCAGTTCAGCAGTCTCAGGTGAGTTTCCTTCCAGTAGGAACGGGTCTAAGGCCACAATGTCAGCCCGTTTAGCTAGCAGTAGTTTTTGGATGTTGATATGATACAGTAGTTAGTATGTTTGATGCCTTCGTGGCTCAGACAGGATTTATGTGTTGTGTGTTCCGGGCTACGGCCCGATGTAGTATGCAGTATGATATGCTGTGTTCAGTTATGCCAGTTGATACATTATGATATGCTGTGTTCAGTTAGCTTCGGACTTCGGTCCGATGGAGGGGACAAGGTCCCAGTCAGTTAGCTTCGGACTTCGGTCCGATGTCAGCTTCGGACTTCGGTTCGATATAGGGGGCAAGGCCCCAGTCAGTTAGCTTCGGACTTCGGTCCGATGTCAGCTTCGGACTTCGGTTCGATGTAGGGGGCAAGGCCCCAGTCAGTTAGCTTCGGACTTCGGTCCGATGTCAGCTTCGGACTTCGGTTCGATGTAGGGGGCAAGGCCCCAGTCAGTTAGCTTCGGACTTCGGTCCGATGTCAGCTTCGAACTTCGGTTCGATGTAGGGGGCAAGGCCCCAGTATGTGATTTATATGTTTTTGTGTGGTATGTGGTAGATTGGGGGGAGCTCACTAAGCTTCGTGCTTACGGTTTTCAGTTTTGGTTTCAGGTACTTGGTTTTCAAAAGAGGAGCTCGGGAAGATTGCAAAGCACACACCATAGTCAGTTAGCCTGGGAATGTTTGACTCTGATAATGATGTTAAGTTTTGAATTTAATACTCGAAAGTTATGTTTGATTTATGATACGTTTTATAAATCCAGTTTTAGTAATGTTTTAAAAGAAATTTTTTTAGTCGTGATTTTTGGGTCGTTTCACAAACCACCAAGTAGAAATGCTTCAAAGGATTTGCAAATCCTCAAAACAACTTATCGTCAAAAAGAGAGGAGTTTACGACCGTAAACTATGAGTTTACGACCGTAAACTATGAGTTTACGACCATAAACTCATTAGGTCAAGGTCATCAAAACCGTAAACTCCAAGAGAGTTTACCTTTGATCCCCAAACACAATGGCAAGGTCCTTTAGCACTTAGATGCAATCCTTATGGCTTGTAGCACTTAGATAAGGTGTTTTACATGCCTTAGGGTGTCTTAACATTGTCAATTAGTGATATAAAGTCTAATTGGATACATATATGTGTGATTATATGTTAACTAGGATCATTGAGTGTGATCAAGTCTTCACTTATCACCAAGCAATCCTACATCATTTAGTCCATCCAAACCACCATCTACAGGTGAGTTCATACCCCTTAATCAATGTTTTAAATGATTTTAAATGCTTTAATGGGGGGAATACAAGTAGAAAAACTTTGTTATCAAATGTATTACTTTTGAAATGTTTATTTAAAAAGGACATCTAGTCACATTTATTATTGTTTCAAAACTCTCAGATGGCTTAGAAAACAATTTTTACCTTCTTGAGCAAAACTACACTTATACACATATGTTCTTATATATGTATTGATGTTATAGTTTTCATTCCTTCATTCAGTTTCCCACACTCTTGTGTAGTGAGGGTGTATAAACCTACTTGAACAACCAATTACCTCTCAGTTAATTATCATTGGGATAGTTACAAGATACAAAACATTATTCCTATTAAAAGGAATCACACAAGAGTGAGTTCATTCATGAGTCTATACCAGTACATTACCTGATACATGAGTACATTTACATATGCTTACATAATACATGAGTACGTTTACATATGCCTACATGATACATGAATACATTACATAAGTACCTTTACGTTGATACATTTTCCTGTGTACACTTACATGAATACTTGTATCTCGATTTACGAGGATGATTTATTAGTACCTTCTGTGTAAATTGTCCTGCCTATCCCAGTTCAACGGGATATCTAGACGGGACTAACCATTCCGAATCCCAGCTTTTTAGCACCATTGGTCGATGAACATCTACGGATGCCTACGGTTATTACTTATATTAGGAGTTAGCTACAGGACTAACCATTCCTCGAGCCTACTGTTCACAACAGAGGTTGATGACCATCTAAGGAGGTCTAAGGTTAATACTTATAGTAGGAACATCGATTACGGGACAAACCCTTCCTACCCCCTGCTGCTGCTACAGAGGACAATTGGACAATCTTCGGATGTTCATTTGGTTATACATTTCGCTTACCGCGATGTCGTGTTAGTCTTAGTACCAAAAGATAACACTTACATTAGTATGTTTTCCTATTTACTTTATTTTGTGATACATTCACATAAACGAGGAGTTAGACTAAGTACTTTTAGTACTAGTCAATAGAAAGGAAAAACTATTATTTTACTTACAAAACATTCGGGTCTTGGTAGAAGACTACATTTCATACTAGTAGGAAATAAGGGATTTCCTATGGTTTTTCATACTTATATCAACTGTCTTACTTAAAGGTTTACATGTCATTCATAACAACTTTTCAAAACAAGACAATAACACTTAAACACTTATGAATTCACCAGCTTTAAGCTGATACTCGCTTTCAAAATAACTTGTATTCTCAAGTCACCAGTAGATAGGTACGATGGCCAGATTTTGAGAAGACGGAGCACATACAAGACTCGTCTTTTATTTTGATTATACATATTTTGGTGTCTTATTACAATGAAAGAACACATGTATTAAAACTTTACTTATAATGCAATGGATGATGTTGTTGCTTGTTTACTATTTTACACTGTTGCGATAATGTACATGACGTCCTCCACCCCGGAACGTTTCCGCCGTTCTTGGTTTTGGGGTGTGACACCAAGCCATTGGTATACTCAGAAAGACATGCAGACCAACTTTCCAACCAACCCTAATATGTAGAAGTTAATCATTACGCTAAAAGGTTCTATAGTTCACTCTAACTCCATAAACAAGAGGATTTGGGACAAAACTCATGAAATTGACCTAGAACTAGATCTAGAGAATCAATAGTCAAGTATAGTCTTTATACCTTCAAGGATGCAGAAATGAGTATATATGATGGATCTAAGCTGAAACCACTATTTCAAGCAACATCCAAAAGCTTCTTCCTCATTTAACCTTCACAAAGATGGGTTTCAAGTACTTAAAACAAAAAAGAGGCTACAGTTTTGGATGGAATTTGATTTCAAGGGTTGGAGACTGCCAATAAGACAACCCTAGGAGTTAGTGCCCCTTAAATAGGGCGTAAGCCCTGAAATTAGGGTTTTAGGCCCAAAACAGTTGCCACATCATGGCCATATAATGCCACTCCATAAAAAACGCGGATCACACATTTCATTAATCTCACTTCAATGTGACATTTTGGCAAGCCCAAAAAAAGCAACAATTAATAATTTAAGTCTTGGAAATTCATACTTGAAACAAGGATGTTGCAGCCACTTTCATCATTTTCAATTCAATATTGGAAATGAATGAATGAAACTTGCGAAACTTTTGATTTGTATTTAACAAATCATGCCTTTCATGTTGTTTTTTCACGAGTCAATATGCCAATTGATGGATTCCTAATTACTTGAGGTTTTGGATGATCTTTTGTCCATTTCACCAAAGGAGGATAATTAGGATCATCTTCAGGATTAACTTCATAATTGATTTCTTCAGTTTAAGAATAATCACCATCATCATTATTCGTTGAACTCTCCCCTGGATGATAACATCGCCATTCATCGGATTCTCCTATGGATATATGCTTCACCATTTGGTATTTTCGGATTGAACAGGTTCACCTTCACAAGGTTGTGCAATCGAAATTACTTGTCCTATATCTACAGAATTAGTTGGAGTATTAATACTCTCCCCGTCAACTTGATCAGTCACATTCAGGTTCTTCAAAGAATCAAATGAAATCATCATCAAACGTTATAATTTGATAAGTTTTTGAACATGATGATGGAAAATTTTCTTAACATTGAATCACAGTTTTTTAAAAGATTTGATGAATTTGTCATCATATGTAATGTAATAAATTTCTTCAATATTCCTTGATTTCTTGTTAAGAACTCGACATACTTTCAAGTGATAGAGGATCCTAAGAAAACAACTTCATCATCCTTCACATCAAATTTGTTTTGATGCTCTTGGAAATTAAAAATAAAGCACCTAGAACCAAACAAATGAAATAATTTCACATTAGGTTGATGATTATTCAATATTTCATGATGAGTGATCAAACATTGTTTATTAATATAAGATATGCTCTGATTAAAGCATGTGGTTCTGATAGCATCAACCCAAAAATAAAGTGGTAAGCTAGCAAACGAAAGCATTGTATGGGCATCTTCACAAAGAGATATGTTTCGACTTTCTAGTACACCTTTCAGTGAGTTGTGTATGGGGATGAGAAATTATGATTAATTCCTTTATTATTCCAAAATTCCCCAAAAGCCTAAAGTTTGAACCTTGTGCCATTATCACTGCAAATCTTCCTTACCGACTTTCATAGTTTTAACTCTACTTCTTTCACAAAATCATTCATCTTCTGAGTGGTGCCATATTTCTTTCTAAGAAAATTAACCTATGCAATTTAAGAAAAATCTTCAACTATAACAAGAATATATGTATTACTATCGATTCTTTCAATAGATGATGGACCATATAGTTTTACATGAAGCAATTCAAGAGGTTCAACTATCTTAATATTCATGATTAATGAATGATTTTTGCGATTTTTTTATCCTAATTCACGTGAAACACACAAATGTTCTTTGTTATATTTAAGAATCGGATGACCTCACACCAAATCATGAAGAACCAATTTGTTGATATCTTTGAAGTTCATATGTGAAAGTCTTCGATGCCATAACCAACTATCATCAAAAGAAGCTTTCATAAGCAATCTAAAGGATGGATTCCCTATAATTTGTTTCAAATCCAATGGATAAAATTCTCCTTTGCTCTTTGACTTCAAAAGAATTTTCTTTGATTCGTTATGCTGCATTTTTTCCATAATTGACTCTTCCAGCATCCTTCAAACTACGAAAGTCCCTTACTTGTGGTTTCCTTCCAGTCATTTGATGCAAACAAACGTTATCGATGTACTATTCAGAATCATATTGTTTGTCACAAATCAACTACAAAATTACACCAATATAGGAACGTAAACATTTTTGACTCCTTGTGAGATTTTTTGTTTAGAGTTAAAAACTTGAAAAAGCATGGTCTTATCAATCCAAAAATATTTATTAATTATATTATTATCCGCATTATTCATAATTTTAAAAACAGTGGTGTTGAGACAATAAACTCGGATTTAACATGCGTTAATGATAATCACACATTTGATACGATATGATTTGGTGAACAGGATTTTGTAATCAACTAAAAATGAGGAAGTTATAAAAAAGGAAATTTCACTCAATCTAAAGTACCCAAAGAACATGAACTCGCAAAAGGACTACATCATGTCACACACTCATATAATGAGTAGTACATGACTATTTATAGGAAAAATACACGAGTCAAGGAAACAATCTATATAAGTCATAAAGAGGGTCCTTTTCATCATTAATGTAGAACTTTGCATCCAACATTCTGCCTCTCAAATTTGGAATGCATGATGCGGCTTCATCCTCAAAAACAAGCATCTAGCAAATATGAAGTGAACTCGTGACAAGGAACATCAAAGCGATCCATGAATCTGGATTTTTCAATAGTCTTCAAAACGGGTTCTAAGATATAAAAATGCAAAACCAAGCAACAAGGGAAGTGTGAAGCTCAAACCCAAAAATATCCTCCAAAAGTGATATTTTATCCTTTATCTTCTAAAGTAATTCCAAAGATAATCATGAAACCAAGCCCGCCTTAAAAAGCCACTTCATAACCAAAATTCCAAATCTATTCATAACTTTGAAGAACTACCCCTCTATGTCACATTGATCTTCAAATAAGCATCAAGAACATTTTCCAATGACATAATCACCAAAAATTGTCATGTGATGAATCGAATCAAGATTCCCAACTTCATTTGATTTAGAAACCACCAAAAGGTTGATTCAATCAAAGCACAATAGCCATTGGAACCTCGAAACCTTCTTCTAACGCTCAACAATGCCTAAAATGATATACCCCACTTTCATATTTCTTTCACAGGCTTCATCAAAAATCACCATTTTTATAACTTACAACCCACTTTCGAATAACCATATCAAATTCTCCCATTTTTTATAATCAAAATATGATTATAAAACCTTCAAATGGGCATGAGAATGCGCTCGAATTGGATAAATCAATTCTATATTCCCCCTTGACAAATGGAATAACCTTGAAGCTTTAATTCCGAAAAAATCGAAAGGTATGACGTTTTGTGATATTGTCTTTCTGGACCACTTTGACTTGGATCGGAATCCAACATTTACAGTTCACACGAAATATTCTTGTGAAGAAAAAAAAAAAAACTTTGAACAACCCGAATAACAGCCATTGAAATCTGTGATTTTCTGATTTGTGCACCAAAACTGTCATGTTACTGAAAGATTGGGGACTAAAACTGTAAATAGGTCATCTTCTTCCCCCTATTATCTGATAAAAGCGAACAACAATATATGCGAGATCAGTAAACAGGAGACACAAATTTCATTTCAATACGAAACCATATAATCTACGAGACCTTCATCAAATTTCGAGACTGCTAGACATATGCGAGAACGAGACTATAAACCCACCGTTCAAACTGCGAGATTGTCTTTCCGATCGCGAGACCAACATATCAAGTCTGAATATTGTTCCAGTGATACAATCGCAGTTTCAGCATCGCTGAATTCAATCAGAGCAAATGACACAAAACTCTGAAACTAAAAATCTCAATATTCAATTCTGAAACACCTCACAGCTTTTGCTTTCGTTCCAAACAAGTTAATTAGCTATTTACTTTCGTTCCAGTTTAGACTTTTCAACACTTCAAGTATGAACCATCGAAGCCCCACAAAATCGTTCAATAAACACCAATTCAATCGTTTTTGATGTATTTGTCAGATCAAACAACAATATGGACAAAAAAGGATCACGTTCTTCATCTGTTCATGTTCGTCACAGAAAATTATCAACTAAAATTCTCACGTGATTGATGTAAGTAGAAGACTCGATTCACAAATCAAAACGTCAAATCGATTCCAAACGATCACGAGAAGATGAACATCGATTACGTTTCGATTCTGATTAACTAGAACAAAAACGAATTAATGAACAAGAATAAATGAGTAAGATCAAAAGCTAAATCGAATGGATTCTGTTCCATAAAAAACTGGATTTCAATTAGAAATATGATTCGAAGATCCGATAAAACAAAACGAATATTGATATAAAGATATTCATCGAAAGTCAAGAATGAAACATCTGAAGTATACGTATCAACTACAGAAAGATCAGATAAATCAATCATGAGGGAAATTTGGGCTAAAATTGTATATGAATAGTAATGGACTCAAGATTTTTGGATTTAATTTTGGATCCAATGAACACTAATGATCATAACTTGGGCTTCAACTGGACTCAGTGAACAGTAACGGACTCAAATAAGATATCGCAATAATCGGATCGAAATGAATTTAAAAAATATTTGAGCTAATATTTTGGCTCCAAATAAATCAAATCCATCAGAAACAAATGATGAACAGTAAATTTAAAATAAGAACATGATTCCGAAAAATGTACCAAAATCGTTCGAATTGTGAAGAATTTTCAAATCTTGAACAGATACTCCAATAATTTTCTAGATCTTCAAGCACCCGCTTTGGTACCAATTTTTGGGACAATAAACTCGGATTTTGCATGAGGAAATGATAATCACACAATTGAGACAATGAGTTTTGGTGAATATGATCTTGTAATTAAATAAAGAGACAAAAATACAAAAAAGGTCCATGTGGTTTCTTATTTTATGTGGCTAAGGTCAAAACCTGTAAAAAAAACTATAGATTTAGTTATTTTCAATAAGTTTTGTTGTAGTTTTGGTCATTCTTCTAACTTTAATAGTTTGACTATTTTTTTAAAATGACCATTTTATCCTTAAGTACCAAACTTGTAAAAAACTATAGATTTAGTCATTTTCAAAAAGTTTGTTGTGATTTTTGTCCCTCTTCCATAAACTTTAATATTATGGCTGTTTTCTTAAATGACGGTTTTACCCTTAAAAACCATTTCTACAAATCTTTTTTTAATTTTCTTGAATTATTATATATTAATAAATGTTATTTTTAATATATAATATTTATATATTAATAAATATTATTTTATAAAATTATTAATTTCTTTTAATTAAAATTTTTAAACTTCTTTGTTATTGGATTTTTTAATTGAATTTTTATATATGAATAAATATTATTTTTAATATATAATATTTATATATTAAAAATATTATTTTTTTGGATTATTAATTTATTTTAGTTAATTTTTTCATAGGAGTAATTCTTTTTTATTAGATTATTATATATTAAAAAATATTATTGTTAATATAATATTTATATCCTAATAAATATTACATTATTAGATTATAAATTTCTTTTATTAAGTATTTTTAATCCGTTTTTTGGAATAATTCTTTTTTATTCGATTATTACTTTTAATATCTTATTTTCTTTATATAAGAAATACTATTTTGTTGGATTATTAGTTTATTTTTAATGTATACTATTAATTCTTTTTAATTTTATTAATTTCACCACAAAGTCGTCAGAATACGCAAAAACGTTGCTTATCTTTATCAAAAATCATCGAGATCACCACAAAACATCTTCATCAGAGGTCGAACAGAAACCCACCAACATTTTTCAACCAATGGTAACACTAGTCACCTGCGATAACAACATTACCATCACCCGATCACCACCACCACTTTTAATGTTTATAGGAGTTTGGTGCGCATTTGCGTGGGATATAGAGGATTCCAATGGATTGTGAAGTGGTTGTCGCGGGTGGCTACATGTGATGTTGGTTTGAAAAAGTTAGTAGGCTTTATGTCGGACTTCTGATGAAGGTGTTTGTCGATGATCTTGATGATTTTTGTTGATGAGAGGCGACACTTTTTCCTATTCCGACAACTTTGTAGTGTAACTAATAAAATTGAAAAGAATTAATATAATACAAAAGTGGTCCTTGTAGTTTCGTTGCAGAAAGGGTCCCTAAGGGTAAAATAGTCATTTTAAAAAACTTAACACCCAAGTTGTTAAATTTAACGGAAGAGAAACCAAAACCACAACAATACTTGTTGAAAATGACCAAATATACAAATTTTCACAGGTTTGGACCTTAGCCACATAAAATGAGAAACCGCAGGGACCATTTTTCTAATTTTGTCAAATAAAAATTATGAAGTTACAAAAAGGAAATTTTACTCTATACAAACTACCTAATGAACCTCAACTGGAAAAAGGACTACATCATGTCACACACTCATTCAATGAGTACTACATACCTTTTTATAGGTAAAATACACAAGTCAAGGAAATAACCCACATAAGTCTTAAAGATGATTGTTATCATCATCTATGTAGAACTTTGCATCCAACAATAGGTCTTTTATGACAAGCATTGATTTTCACAAATGATCTTTTGTGTTGAATAAAAGTGTTTGCTTTTGGAATCAACTCTTTTGAATAACCCTTTTCTTCTTCTTGATGAATTGACACATTCGTTTTTGGAATAAACTATTGTTTCGAAACAACTTTCTTTGACTCAAGTTTTTATTTTGAAAAATCCATCTTTGGAACAAATTGTTCTAGTAGCCTTTGACCTAACTATAGCTTGGTACTCATATGGTAACCCCTCATCATAACGTTGTATAGTCTTCTCTTCAGTAGAGAAAAAATTTGTGGAGAACTGCGCCTCCAATAGAGATATAGTCATATTTCCGTTTTTCAATGCCAAGAACTTGAATTTAATTTCCTACTTGTTGCCTTCAATACAACAATCCCTTATTACTGGATATTGTCCATGTCATAGCATTGCATCATTATGTCTCATGTCAAACGTATCCCACCACCATAACACCTCATCCTCGAACATCTTCACAACATAGCTAACCTTCTGGTGCTTAGTAAAGTCACCTGATAGGCATGTTAGTTCCATCTTCATAATCTAGTTTAAGCACTCCAAAGCGTTCTCACCCCCACGGTACTTGCAAGCAAAGAACTCCTTGAAGGTGCTACCTTTACGGCCTACCCCCCCTAAATAATTCCCTCCTATCGGCTCCCTCGCAACCGGCTCTTTAGGCACTGAGTGGCTCTCGATAATCTCCTCAACTACTCCCCCCATAGTATCACCTTTCGCAGGTAATAGTCCTACGACTCGCATTGCTCGCTACAGCTGGCCAATATGTTCATCCATAGCCTCCATATCCTTGTCACCTCTCCTTAGCTGTTCCTCTAGATCGGTAATGATGGTAGCACTCCTTACACTGCGTTCGCTCCATGTTGATTAGATGCGCTCATTATGAGTCTGCTACACTCGTGGCTGACGATCTATAACATCCCAAAAATCAAAGGGTAAAAATTTCATTTTTATTATATTCAAAACACTAGAGTAATCACATTTCAATACAAAACATTTATCAGAGTTCATTCTCAAAATCACATATTGCGGAAAAACACTCGTGGATGCACTGTGATCAAGTTGGGTCCTTCCTTTTCAAATCGGAAATACCTGAAACCATAAAGAAAATTGTAAGCACTTCTTAGTGAGTTCCCTAAATACCACCTACCAGAAATATCAAACGAGCCTTACATAACATACGTAATCATGAGCCATACATATCACACATAAACATAATCAATAGGAGTGTTATGTGACAACCATAGTCTTGCCATTATGCCACGAGCCGCCTCGTAGTGTTCCTTGCCAGGCCAGGGGCCATAACCCTTGTTCTTATAGACAAGTGCCAGGAGCCATCTCCTGGTCTTCCATGCAAGCATCACAAAGACAACTAGCATATAATTACCATTTTTAACTAATTAACTACTAGATTTCAGACTCTGGTCATGCAAACAGATTGCTAGGAGCCGCCTCCTGGTCTTTCATACAAATGCCATGGGTCACCCCCATTCTTCCTACATCATATAAACCAAATGGGTAGGCATTAGTGCCTTCGACCCATAGAACAGCGAGGAGAGTCTTCTCGAATGCAGAAGCTCACTGAAAGAAATCTTTAGCTGCTACCTTACCGACTTCTGATATTGCCAGATTTTATACATGTTTTTAGGCAATATTTACTTACATTTTTATACATATTTTGGTTATTTCATTGAATAATTATACTTATAAGTTTAAATTGTACTTTGCAGCCAAAAAGAAGCATTCTTGAAGAAAAGGGACTAAAAACGAAAAAGCTTTTGGCTGACTTGGAGAGTTTCTGGAGTCGAAAATCAGAAAGAGATAAGGTCTGGAAATTGGTTTGCCTACCAAGGAAGAAGGAAGATTTCATATTTAACTTGATAGTGTGGTACTTTTAATATGTTTGTTTTACCATGGTTTGTTTATTTGTTAGCATGTCCTACTAAATCTAGCTGCTTCTGTTACATAGATGAAGCCGGAACTCATGGTTTTATTTAATTAATCAAGACCTTAGTTGTTGGTTATGTCTTGTGTTTGATTGGTTTACCTAATTTCTTGATTTAATAATTAGATTGATTTAATGTCTTATTATGTGTAGTTAATGACCATTATTCTGCACGAATTGCAACACCTTGTAATTTAATAAACATTAGGTTATTAGAGTTAAGATTGGAGAAATATTAGTTACGGAATTGAATTATTAAATTAGGTTGTGCTAGAGAACTCATGTTATGACCATAGTTTGTGTTTCTTAATCCAATCCCACATAGCTCCAATATTATTCAACAATTGATTATGTGTTAAATTATGTGTGAACATACATAGTTCAACTTGAATTAGTTGATAATTAGTAAATTTAGAACTAAATTGCTAATAATGTTTTAATTGGTAACCAACAAGAGTATTCATAATTAATTTATAAACCATTGAGGGAAAGCGGATTCGCACTAACATAAGTGTGATGTTTATTGATTGAATTTGTGTTAAGAGATTAAGTTCATCTAAGCTTGAAAAATTAGATAAAACCACCACTTTGCTAGGAAATTAGGTTAATTTAATAGTAGGTAAATTATTTAGTTAAAACCATTCCCTGTGATCAACACCCATCTTACCCAAACTATTATATAATTCGACTAGGTACACTGCCTAGGTGCATATTAGTTACTTAAGTTAGTTAGGTTATAAATTTAACACTAGTGGGTACTTTTGTGCACATCAAAGTTTTTGGTGCCTTTTCTAGGGAACGACTTATTTGATTGTTGATTTATTTGCTTTAGGTTAATCGATCCTTTTTGTGGAGTAAAACCTACAAAAAGTTACTTTTCCAGCTTAGTTTTTTATTTCAGTGCTCAACTCACGAAGTCAGCTCTTAAGGCTCACGATGTAAGTCCAGTAGTTTTTCATTTTTCTTTTTTTTTTTTCCGTTTTAGTTCAGTTTTACGTTTTATTTTTTGTTTTATTGTAGAATTTAATGACTAGAGGTTCCAAAACACCTTTGGTGCCACCACTTGAAGATCCAGAGTCAGCCCTTCACAAACAGACAAATAAAAACATGAAAGAAGATCAAATACCAAAAAATTCGTCCTTCAAAGATCTCAAATCAGTTTTTGGAAGAAAGTCAGGGAAGAAAATGGGAGAGTCAAGCACATCTTCAAAGGACAAGAGCAAGGTTGAAAGATTAGATCCAATACCTAACCCAAACGAATATGAATACGAATCCGAGGCCGAGTTTGGACTATATTCGAGTGACCCGAAGACGAGCTAGAAAATCCGATTGCGAACATTGAAGAAATATCCATGGGAGCTTACAAAAAGAAAATTAGAGATGATTGGTCCGGGTTTAGTACGACCTAAAATTCCTACCACTGCCATATTCAAGTTGAAAGGACACATCCTTACTGCGCTGAAGGATATACCATTTTATGGAAAGGTTCATGAGGATGCTTTTAAGCATCTAGATGAGGTCAATGACATTGCAAACTATTTCAATGTCTCGAATGTTACTAAAGAAACCGTCTTATTAAGGATACTAACATTCACCTTTAAAGGAGTTGCAAAAGACTAGCTAAAAGCACTATCACCTAGTGCAATCACTACTTGGGCCCAAATGCACGAACAGTTTTTAGAACAATTTTGCCCACCATCCAAGATATCTAAACTCAAGAAGGAGATATCTAACTTTGAGCAACAGCCAGTGGAGTCACTTCACAAGGCATGGGAACGCTATAAAGGTTTATTAAGAAATTGTCCTCAACATGACCTCAACATTCAACAAGAAGTGTCAATCTTTTATAACAGAGTGTAAGTCTTGACAAGGAAACTCCTTGATTCTCAAGGACCACTTACAAGGAAAATTCCAAATGAGATCAAGATGTTAATTGGAGAATTTGGAAGCATTCACATGAATACCACAACCCAAGACAAGATGGAGTAAAAGGCAGTGGGGGTGCACATTCTGAAGAAATGGCTGCTATGATGGCAATGTTAAATAATATGGACCGGAGGTTGACCCAAATGCACCAATCAATTCATGCAATTAGAGTTGGTTGTGAGAGATGCAATGGTCCACACTTGACTTAGGACTATAACTTGGATGAATATGGGAAGAAAAAGGCTCAACTTTGATATTCTAGCGGGGATAAATGTGATGAAGACTAGAGAAAACTAAAGAAAGAGTGGCTGCTATATGAAGAATACAAGAAGTAGAAAGAAGAGAAATACAGGCACACTGGCCGAGGCTTCTACCAAAAAGAGCAACCACCAGCCGAGTCGAAAGCTGACTTGGAAAACATGTTAACTCGATTTATGGAAGCTTATGAGAAAAGACATGATAATACCAATGCAGCACTGATAGATCACATGAAAATGATGAAATAACAACAAGCTATGACGAACGAATAGCAGACAATGATGATTGACCTGCAAGCTTCATTAAAAAATTATAAAGTGTCGATCCATAATCTCGAAGCCCATCTTGGTAAACTAACAACTTTGGTAAATGAAAAATTTTCCCCACAATTTCGTGATAAAAAGGATCAATCCCATGTTTATTGATGATTGAGACTAATGAAGAGGCCATCTCTGAGTTCTTAGAGGCATTAAAAGTGGAGCCAAAATCATCTGAATCAAAGCCGAAGAAGTCAAAAATCAAAAATAATATTTTTGCTGAATCACTGAAGTCACGACGTGAACCTTCTATGTTCACAACGTGTACCCAGTCTGAAAAAAAATTCAGTAGCTGTTCCGGCATATCGTCCGCCTTTACCGTTTCTGTCCTGAGCTAATCTTCATCCACTGAAACGGGAGCATCTGGATTTTATAAAGCACGTGAAGAGCATTCCAATAAATACTCCTTTTATTGAGACATTATCTAATGTTCCCAAATACGCAATGTTCCTACAAGATCTGATGGACACTCGTCAACAATTGAAGAGGAATTCCAGGGTGATTCTACGTGAGCAAAGCTCAAAAGTAGTTTTGGGAGAGTTACCTAAGAAGATGGGAGATCCTAGACGCCTGAGTCTTCCATGTGAGTTTGGGAATAATCTGAAGAATTATGTTTTAATTGATTCTGGGCCTAGCATAAATTTGATGCCTTATTCATTTTATCAGAAGCTGAATTGTAACAGCCGAAATTCAGGTACAACCGATTAGCCCTTCATCATTATTTATTTGTCATTTTGGGCCTTTGTGTTGGGCGAGTACGCTGGGCGTACAAGGAGTACGCTGCGTGTACTCGCGCGCCTCATTTAAACACATCATCGTCGGGTACGCTGGGCGTACCCAAGGTTACGCCGGGCGTAATCGCAACAGACCCAAAACCCTAATTTGAGTTGTTGGCTATAAAAGGAATGAGATGGCTTGGCTCCTCAGCCACCATTCCTCAGAAAGAAACCCTTAGAGAGTGTTCCTTCATTCCTAGCCCTTTTGTGAGTGTTCTAAGCTTGGTGGTGTCATTTCAAGGTAGCAAAGGAGAAGAAAAGTCCATTGTGAAGGCAAGGAGCTGGTGTTCAAGTGTAGATCTGGGCTTAACAAAGGTTAGAGCTTCTTTCTAAGGTAAAAAGTTCGGATCTTGACTTTTAGGTCTTGTGGTATGCTTTATGGACCATTTCTAGGGTTTTGGCCCCAAAGGTGGAGACTTTATGAGCAAGTGGTCTTCATTAGCTTAGATCCATCATATTTCTGGTCCATTTGAGTTGTAGATCCATAAAAATGTAATCTTGGACGTGAATTATTAGCCATGCATGAGATCTTGATCCTTGAGTTGAAATGGAAAGAAGTTGAAATGGGAAGGGTTTTGGTCAACTTGTGGACTTTGAGTCAAGGGAGGGTAAAATGGTCTTTTACCCCTCTGAGGAATGTTAATAAGGGGTAAAGTCTAGTGGTGGAAGTCTATATTAATTAAAATTATATTCGTTATGATTAGGCGAGGTTGAGTCTTTGTTTGGGATTCGGAGATAGCGAGCACGTGAGATTCTAGACTTTCCACGAGGTGAGTTTTCTCACTATACTGTACCCGGAAGGGTTTTATTGTGTGACCGGAAGGTCGGATATGTTATGGGTTGTATGCATCGTCTATGATAAGTTAATCATTTATATGTGCTATGTATGCTATGCTTGATATGGTCCGGAAGGCATTATGTTATGGGCCGGAAGGCATATATGTTATGGGCCGGAAGGCATTGTGATGAGGACCGTAAGGTAGGACCGGAAGGTTTACCGAGTCGGGACGGAAGTCCCCCGAGACACATGGACCGGAAGGTCAGGGCCTGGAAAGGCGTATGTGCGTAAGCAGTATTTTGAGGAACTCACTAAGCATTTCTGCTTACAGTTGTTGTGTTATGTGTTTCAGGTACTAGCGAGGACCGTGGGAAGGCGTCGGCGTGATCTGTACACACTGATGGAGGATTTATGATCTTGGGATTATATGATTTGTATTATGATATGATACATTAGATATTTATGGCTTGTTCTGGATGAAAACATATTTTTAAGAAATGAAAATTTTGTTTTGATAATTTACGTTGTTACAAGTTGGTATCAGAGCCTTGGTTTGAGGGATTCGGATGCACCTTCGGACGTAACTAAACTCAAACCGAGGATTTGAGGAATTTTTCAATTAATAAAGGCATAAGAATTTTATAAGAGATTTTGTAATAACCAAAGGAGAAGCAGTGTGTACGGTCAGCCAGCGCCCGAACGGTAAAATCCCCAAAATACCCTTACAATATGTGTTATAAGATATGTTGCGATATGTTATGCATGCTAGAGTAGACTAGGTATTCATATTAGGACTAGAGTGGCCTGATTTGTGATGCCTTAGTCTAGGGGAAATTTGCTGCTATGAGATGCTTTGAGAGTGAGTAGGTAATCAGTGCATAGCAAGAATAGAGTACTCGTGATCCGGGGTCCAAGGAGGAGGACTTGGGGTGAACACTGATGCGGTGTAGTCAGTAGTATAGGGCCCGTACTACTGAAGATGTCGGATCAGTGGGCAGTCCAAGTAAGAATCCTTTGGGTATCGGAGGTCGAGTAGGGTTGCGTTATCGAGTGCGAGTATGCTCGATTGGGTCTCTGATATTCTTATGTTGTATTATAGAGGCATCATGGTTGGGACACACCACAGACCTGAGACGAGCGGTGTGAGTGACGAGGAGATTCGTCAGATGGTCCACGATGAGGTGGCTCCGGCAATCCGGGCCGAGATTTTGGAGATGTTTGGGTCTATCAAGACCACGCTGTTGGAGACTTTTGATGAGCGGTACGCCGCGGTGACTGAGGTTGCAGCCGTTGCAGCTACGGCAGCTGTGGCTGCTGCTAGGCCTCAGGGAGGTGACTCGTTGTTGTTCAGGGAGTTCAGCAACACATAGCCACCCGAGTTTGATGGGACGCAGGACCCGATCACTGCGATGCGATGGATTGCTGACACTGAGGGATGCTTCTACACGTGTTCACGTCTGGAGCATCTGAGGGTGCGGTTCGCTTTGAACCAGCTCCGCCTGGGAGCAAAGGATTGGTGGAAGTTCGTGACGGCGAACTTCACTCTTGAGGAGATTTCAGTGGTGACTTGGGAGAAATTCACCACCATGTTCCGAGATGAGTATGTTCCCCTGGTGGAGAGGGAACGATTGGTTCAGGAGTTCTTGACCCTCAAGCAGGGTAATGATTCAGTTGCTGTGGTCACCCAGAAGTTTCATGAGAGGGAGATGTTCTGCCCTAAGCAGGTGTCTTCTGAGCAGGCACGGATGAGCCGATATTTGGGTATACTGAGGAGGGACATTTGGGAGTTCGTATCGAACTCGACATACCGGAAATTTGCTGAGCTCCAGGCAAATGCCCGGAAGAGGGAGATCGAGTTGGAGACCCAGGCCAGGGAGGAGGCCGAGTCTCAGCGGGTGGATCGGCGGCCGGCTCAGTCCCAGCCGGCAGCCAAGCGGACCAAATCCGCCGATTCGAGGACAGGAAGTCAGAAGGGTCGCACTTGCGGAAAGTGCGGCAAGGGTCATAAGGGGGTCTGTCGATCAGGTGCTTCCTACAAATGTGGCAAGGAGGGGCACATCGTTAGGGATTGCCCCAAGGGATTTATGGTTTGCTTCCATTGCAACCAGACTGGCCATCGGAAGGCCGAGTGTCCTCAGCTTCTCCAGGGATCTGCACCTGCTGCTAGGCCTACTGAGACTTGACCAGTGAAGGTCGAGGCCCCGAGGGCTTGTGGGAAAGCTTTTCAGTTGACTGCGGAGGAGGTGCGCGCGATGCCCGATGTCGTGGCTAGTATGTATTCTTTCGTGTATTTATTTTTATGCTGAGATGTTGTGCTTATTTTATGATATGCGTAGGTACTTTTCTTGTGAATTTTGTACCTACCTTGGTGTTATTTGACTCGGGTGTGATTCGGTCTTTTGTATCTCTGGCTTTTAGTCAACACCTTGGTATTAAGCGAGAGGTGATGAGTCGACCTCTGAGGGTTTCCATAGCTGATGAGAAAGCGGTATATGCCACCGACGTGATTCGAGGATGTGTGCTCGAGATTTTTGCTGTCGATTTTCCTATAGACCTAGTTCCTATCGCTATGGGAGATGTCTGTGTCATCGTGGGCATGGACTGGTTAAGTAAGTTTGGAGCGGTCATTAACTGCGAGAGACAGTTGGTGACTGTGCGAGACCCTAGTGGGGGAGTGCTTACTGTGTATGGCGAGGGGACCCGGTGTGGGTCAGCGTTCTGTTCGGCTGCCAGGGCGAGGCAGGGTTTGCAGCAAGGCTGCAGTGGATTCATAGCCTATGTGATGGACGCACGAGTGGCCACTGGGAGGCCAAGTTCAGTTGATGAGGTTCCGGTAGTGCGTGAGTTCCCAGATGTTTTTCCTGAGGAACTGCCGGGTGTGCCTCCGGAAAGACAAGTGGAGTTCCGTATTGACTTGATTCCAGGAGCAGCACCTATCGCCAAGGCGCCTTATCGTCTCGCGCCGCCGGAGATGCAGGAGTTATCCTCGCAGCTTCAGGAGCTATTGGGGAAGGGGTTTATTTGACCGAGTAGCTCGCCTTGGGGAGCACCGATCCTTTATGTCAAGAAGAAAGATGGTTCACACCGGATGTGTATCGATTGACAGGAGTTGAACAAGTTGACGGTCAAGAACCGGTATTCGTTACCTAGGATCGATGATCTATTCGATCAGTTAAAGGGGGCATCTTGGTTCTCCAAGATAGACTTGAGTTCGAGTTATCATTAGATGAGGGTTCGGGATGAAGATATCCAGAAGACTGCATTTAGAACTCGTTATGGACATTACGAGTTTGTGGTGATGCCTTTTGGGCTCACCAATGCCCCAGCTGCGTTCATGGATCTCATGAACAGGGTGTGCAGGCCGATGCTGGATCGGTCGGTGATCGTATTCATTGATGATATTTTGGTATATTCGAGGTCTAGAGAGCAGCATGAGGAGCATTTGAGGGAGATCGTTGGAGTTTTGAGATCGGAGAGACTATATGCCAAGTGTGAGTTCTGGTTACGAGAGGTCCAATTCCTAGGACACCTTGTTAACCAGGAAGGGATATTGGTCGATCCGGCCAAGATTGAGGCAGTGATGAGATGGGAGGTGCCGAAATAACCCACTGAGATTAGGAGCTTTCTGGGATTGGCCGGCTATTATCGGAGGTTTATTAAGGATTTCTCCAAGATCGTCGTGCCACTTACCAAGATGACCCGGAAGGGTGTTGCATTTTCTTGGGGTCCGGAGCAGCAGTCCTCATTTGAGACCCTTCGCCAGAAGTTGTGCGAGGCCCCAGCGCTCGCACTCCCGGAAGGGATGGAGGATTTTGTGGTATATTGTGATGCATCTATATCTGGGTTAGGGGCAGTGCTTATGCAGAGGGGGCACGTTATAGCGTATGCATCGAGGCAGCTGAAGCCTCATGAGTCGAGATATCCCACCCACGATCTGGAGTTGGGGGCTGTGGTGTTTGCCCACAAGATCTGGCGGCACTATCTATATGGGGTTCGGTGTACCATATACACGGACAACAAGAGTCTGAAGTACTTGATGGATCCGCCAAACCTGAATATGCGCCAGAGGAGATGGTTGGATGTGGTGAAGGATTATGATTGCGAGATCCTATACCACCCGAGAAAGGCTAATGTCGTAGCCGATGCTTTGAGTCGTAGGTCGGAGAGCGCCCCGATCTGAGACATTTGTATGAGGTTGACGGTGATGACTCCGGTATTGGACACCATCCGAGGGGCCCAGGTTGAGACTGCGAGACCAGAGAACCGAAAGCGGGAGCGGGTTGTTGGGCAGGTGTCGGAGTTCGTTACCAATTGTCAGGGACTTATGACATTTTAGGGTTAGATTTGGGTACCATTTGTGGGCGGGACGCGTACCATTTTGATGGAGGAGGCACATCGATCGAAGTTCTCAATCCATCCCGGGGCTACTAAGATGTATTTGGACCTAAAGAAGGAGTATTGGTGGCCCTATATGAAGAGGGATGTTGCATGGTTTGTCGAGAGGTGCCTAACTTGTCGCCAAGTTAAGGCCGAGCACCAGCATCCGCACGGTAAGCTGCAACTGCTAGAGATTCCCGAGTGGAAGTGGGAACATATTACCATGGATTTTATCACCAAATTGCCAAGGACTGCGAGAGGAGTCGATGCAATTTGGGTGATTGTGGACAGGTTGACGAAGAGTGCTCATTTTCTTGCTATCAGTGAGAGCTCTTCTGCTGAGAGGTTGGCAGATTTGTATGTGAGGGAGGTGGTATCGCAGCATAGGGTTCCGACGTCGATTGTTTAAGATCAAGACGTGCGATTCACTTCCAGATTTTGGAAGAATTTTCACGAGGAGTTGGGTACAAGACTGCATTTCAGTACCGCATACCACCCACAGACGGACGGGCAGAGTGAGCGGACGATTCAGACACTCGAGGATATGCTCCGAGCGTGTGTTTTGGATTTTGGAGGGAGTTGGGACACCTATTTCCCTTGGTAGAGTTTTCGTACAACAACAACCATCATTCGAGCATTGGTATGCCACCCTTTGAGCTGTTGTATGGGAGGAGGTGTCGGACCCCCATCTGCTTGGGAGAGGTGGGGCATCGGGTAATGGGTAGTACGGAGATTGTGCTTCAGAAGATAGAGCAGATACAGCAGGTCAGGCAGAGATTGTTGACTGCTCAGAGTCACCAGAAGAGTTATGCGGACAGGTGTCGGTCCGAGCTCGAGTTTCAGGTTGGTGACCTTGTACTCTTAAAGGTCTCTCCTTGGAAAGGAGTGATCGATTCAGGAAGAGGGGAAAATTGGGACCTTGATACATTGGACCTTTCAGGGTAATTGCGAGAGTAGGCAGGGTAGCCTACCGTTTGGATCTACCTGCGGAGCTGGGTCAGATTCACGACACCTTTCATGTGTCGCAGTTGAGGAAGTGTATTGCCGACGAGTCGGCTGTGGTTCCATTAGAGGATATTTAGGTGGATGCGGGTCTGAACTATGTTGAGAGACCAGTGGCAATTAGGGATCGAAAAGTTAAGGTTCTGAGGAACAAGGAAGTGCCCTTGGTGCAAGTGCAGTGGCAGCATCGGAAGGGGTCCAAACTGATGTGGGAGTCCGAGTCGGAGATGCGGGAGCAGCATCCAGATTTGTTTTCGGTATAAGACTTCGGGGACGAAGTCTGGTTCTAGTGGGGGAGAATTGTAACAGCCGAAATTCAGGTACAACCGATTAGCCCTTCATCTTTATTTATTTGTCATTTTGGACCTTTGTGTTGGGCGAGTATGCTGGGCGTACAAGGAGTACGCTGCGCGTACTCGCACGCCTCATTTAAACACGTCATCGTCGGGTACGCTTGGCGTACCCAAGGTTATGCCGGGCGTAATCGCTCGAGACCCAAAACCCTAATTTGAGTTGTTGGCTATAAAAGGAATGAGATGGCTTGGCTCCTTAGCCACCATCCCTCAGAAAGAAACCCTAAGAGAGTGTTCCTTCGTTCCTAGCCCTTTTGTGAGTGTTCTAAGCTTGGTGGTGTCATTTCAAGGTAGAAAAGGAGAAGAAGAGTCCATTGTGAAGGTTAGGAGCTGGTGTTCAAGTGTAGATCCGGGCTTAGCAAAGGTTGGAGCTTCTTTCTAAGGTAAAAAGTTCGGATCTTGACTTGTAGATCTTGTGGTATGCTTTATGGACCATTTTCTAGGGTTTTGGTCCCAAAGGTGGAGACTTTATGAGCAAGTGGTCTCCATTAGCTTAGATCCATCATATTTCTAGTCCATTTGAGTTATAGATCCATAAAAATGTAATCTTGGACGTGAATGATTAGCCATGCATGAGATCTAGATCCTTGAGTTGAAATGGAAAGGTGTTAAGGAATGTAAGAGCCTTTACAGCCATGCCAAGGCTTAAAGGTTCCGACTTTATGAGTAAGGATGCTTAAATAAGGCCAGATCTAGAAGTTGAAGTAGTGGCTTAACCGATTAAGACCAGAAATGAAGTGTGTCTAGATCTGACTATTACGCTGGGCGTAACTCCCAGGTCGCGCAGCGTACTACGTGGAGACCCCGATTATTGAGTTGGCGATGTACGCCCCGCGTATATTAGTCTGTACACCCCGCGTACTGAAGATGTTGACTTTTGCTGACTTTTAGGGTTTTGGTCAACTTGTGGACTTTGAGTCAAGGGAGGGTAAAATGGTCTTTTACCCCTCTGAGGAATGTTAATAAGGGGTAAAGTCTAGTGGTGGAAGTCTATATTAATTAAAATGATATTCGTTATGATTAGGCGAGGTTGAGTCTTCGTTTGAGATTCGGAGATAGCGAGCATGTGATTTTCTAGACTTTCGACGAGGTGAGTTTTCTCACTATACTGTACCCGGAAGGGTTTTATTGTGTGACTGGAAGGTCGGATATGTTATTGGTTGTATGCATCGTATATGATAAGTTAATCGTTTATATGTGCTATGTATGTTATGCTTGATATGGGCCAGAAGGCATTATGCTATGGGCCGGAAGGCATATATGTTATGGGCCGAAAGGCATTGTGATGAGGAACGTAAGGTAGGACCGGAAGGTTTACTGAGTCGGGACGGAAGTCACCTGAGACACATGGACCGGAAGGTCAGGGCCTGGAAAGGCGTATGTGCGTAAGTAGTATTTTGGGGAACTCACTAAGCATTTATGCTTACAGTTGTTGTGTTATGTGTTTCAGGTACTAGCGAGGACCGTGGGAAGGCGCCGGCGTGATCTGTACACACTGATGGAGGATTTATGATCTTGGGATTATATGATTTGTATTATGATATGATACATTGGATCTTTATGGCTTGTTCTGGATGAAAACATGTTTTTAAGAAATGAAAATTTTGTTTTGAAAATTTACTTTGTCACATGAATATTCAGAAGATATAGGCTACCAAAATGACAATTCATATGGCTAATCGTTCAATGACACAACCCAGGGGTATTGTAGAAGACATTCTAGTAAAATTTGGGAAAATTGTTTTTCCAGTTGATTTTGTAGTTATGGACATGAAAGAAGATCCCGATGTCCCAATTATTCTTGGTCGCCCATTACTAAAAACTGCTAGAGCCTTGGTTAATATCCGCGAATCGAAGCTCGCTTTGAGAGTTGGAGATGAAGAGGAAACTTTTGGAGTTCAAGATACTTTCCAGGGGAGTGATGTTCAAGGTGAAGTCTTCAACATTGACGAAGAAGATGAACCTGGAGAATTAGAGAAGCTCATGGAGGAAGAAATTAAGAGAATTCAACAAATCAAACGAACAAAACCAAGAGCATCCACCCCATTTTTAGTTGACGTAATTGCCTATACAAAACTAACTTCTTGGGTATGCAAGGAAAGCGACGATTTATCAAGTGATGAAGACGAGGTTACATCTAAGGAGACGATTCCTGTTGTGAAAGAAGAGAAGATTCCTATGGAGCTTAAAAACAATGAAGAGAAATTGGAAAATAATGGGACCAGATGCAAGCTCGATGTAGACGAGAAAAAGGATAAAAAGGAACACTAAAAAAAGCATACATTAGACGAGTTCCAGCTTACAAAAGACGATGGAAGGAACAGAAAGTTCCGTTGGTGATGGAATCTTCAGACAACTCAACGTAAGGAAGCACGGAGTCCGGCTCACGACTCCATCAAAAAGCAACGCTTCTCAGGAGGGAACCCGAGCTCGATTTGAACTTTTTTTTCATTTTTAGTTTTTGAATTTTTAGTTTTTAGGAAATTGTTCATCTCATCATCTAAGTAATCCTATGAATGGTAAAAATATTAAGTGTGGGGTCCCTGAATTAATTGGTAATTAATTACAGTTTATAGTAGATAAAAAAATAGATTTATTAAGTAATTACTTGATCAGACAGAACTCACGATGTGAGTGAGTATGCCTCACAACGTGAGTCCACATGGTTTACGGACCACTTTTATGTTAGGCCAATAGATATTCAAGCCCACATGCTGATTAAATTGGATGGCCCAACTGATAGCTCATGAAAAACTCACGACGTGAATCATTTAAAACTCACGACGTGAATGTTGAAACACACGGGACCACAGATTAAAGACCAGAACCCACTTTGACCAAAATCGCTTCTTTATTCCCACCAAGTGAAGTTGTTTTTCTTGGTCCCCCCTTTGTTCGATTGCGGCCATATACAACCCAAAGTCCCTTTTTGCTTGCGTAATTTGCATTTTAAGGTAATTCTTTCTTAAATCTATTGGTTAAGTTTGCTTTAATTGTTAAATAAAGGGTTGGCGTTTGTGTTTAGTTAAATTGATGAAGTTTTGTCCCTAAAAATTGTGTCATACCCACTGCATGTTACTTGTTTATGCTTAGGATTGATATAGGAGTAAACCCCAACGAATTTTTTGGATTGATTTATGCACTGTCGTGACCGATTCAAATGAGAATGACGAACTCACGATGTGAATTCCTAGGAATTCACAACGTGAATTATGGGCTTCATGAGCCCTGTTCTGTTTAATTCCTAATGTGCTCGAAATTTGTGTTTTGTTTTGTTGTTTCTTTGTTTTGGCAGGAAATGGCTCCAAGGCGTGAAATTCCAGCTGGGGTGGCACACTTGCACCCATTTTATGTATTTCCAATGAATGTGTCGAGGGATGTTCTTACACGTTATAGCAATCGGTTGGGTTGGTTGCACAATCATGAATTTGCGGTCCCTCCCACAGTGAATTGGGAGAAATTAAGAGAAGTTGGACTAGTTGATAGGTTGAACCCATTTCTTACAAAACTATTTATGGGGAATAAGTATTCTTTTACATGCAAGGGGTGGATCTTTTCGCTTTTCAAGAACAGGTTTATAAGGAGTTGTGTGTTGAGTTTTTCTCTACTGTGGCATTCCATAAAAATGTCCAAGATCCCACTTATCCACAAGCTTTAGTTTTCCGTTTAGGCGGAGAATATCGGGAGTGCGGTCTAGTTGAGTTCTCATGGAGGATGGGATTATATGAGGCTCACAAGGCCATGTCTCCTAATTTTACTATGTTCTTACGTGAGGCTGCCCATGGTTATGGGGGAGAAGCATCAGGGCTTCAATTACAGAGCAATATCGCGTTGGGAGTGTTCAATTTCGGTGTGTCACCGGAGACTAGCATTAAGTCACCCGTTCACTATCTCATTCATCAGCTCATTAATTTTTCCATCCACCACAAGGGCCATGGAGACAAAGTTATAAAGTTGAATTTGTTTTTCTTATGGTCTATTTTGCACTAGGAGTTGTGTTGCAACATTCCCTACTTTTTGGCCTGCTACTTGGCGGAGTATGCTGTGAGTTCCCAACCCAGGAGCCCAACATGTGGAGGACATTTCATTACCCGTTTGGCCCGATCTTACGGTGTGATAATTCCCGACATTACGAGGTCATTGACTTGTGTGGAGGGAAATGAGTTTTCTTGGGGTATCTCGATACAATGAGGGTGGTGACAAATTATGGGTCACATTGGGGTGTCGTGCACACTGACGGTGAAGAAGATGATGACCAACCATGCGGGCAACCATAGCAACAACCGCAACCAAGGCCTCGACGACGGAATGTGCGAGCACGGGGAGAAACAGGGAGAATTCCAAGATTTGTAGGCGGTATACCCACCGATCCATTCCAAAGTCGGGCGGGTACATATTTGGATAATATTCGTGGAGGTGTCACTTATAATACCTAACTTCTTGAGGGTATTTATTCTCACATGGGTGTGGTTAAACTACCTACCGTGCCACCACATGGCCCTTATATCCCGACATGGGAGGAATCTTGGATGCTGAGGGGAGATTGCGCCGAAACGAGCGGAGCACAAGAAGATGAAGATGATGATTAACCGTTTTGTTTATTTTTAGTATGATTTAGTTTATTTTACTTTTAGTTTTTAGTTTGGTTTGTTTTTGGATTGTAAAACCATTGCACTATTATGTTATTTTTCTCTTCTTTGGTGTTATTCCAGATTTTTTAGGAGTCACAGGAGAGGAATGTCAAGATTTAAGAGCGTTTATGTTTAGCCAAGAGTCTAGAATCGAGAGTCGAGACCCATCATTGAAAATAAGTGTGGGGTGAGTCAAGAGAGAGGATAGAGTTATAGAAGAGTCATAGAAATATTGCATTTAGAATAGGCAGATTCGTTTTCTGTCACCCAGTTCTCATGTCGTGAGGCCTTTACTGTAACACCTAATGTCTGGAAGGCCAAGAAAGGAAAGAAAAACCTAATTTTAAGGGACGACTCGGCGAGTCCAAGGAGGAACTCGGTGAGTCCGAGCGGGATCCGGGTCGAGGAGTAAGTGACCGACTCGGCGAGTCGGCCAAGGAGACTCGACGAGTCTGGTCTGTACGAGGAAAACCCTAAATCCAGGACTTGGAGCCTATTTAAATGTCTCATTCTCTCCCCTAGGGTTCCTTTACTGCCTCTTTCACCCAGAACACCAAACCCTAGCTGCCATATCCACTGATTGAGCCAATTGTTGCCTTGAAGAGTGCATTAAAGCTTGGAGAAAGAAGAAGGATCTTGGAGGTGTAAGAAGGGGCTATAGATCCGGGATTGGGAAGATATTTCTGAGCATTTGGAGGTAATAAACTAGTTCTTGGACTCTTTTGCACCTAGATCTATGTGTGAGTTTTCGGGTTTTTAGCCATGTTGGTATCCATTTGAGTTAGAAGCCAGATCTAAAGTTGATACATCGGATCTAAGCATATTATGGTCTTGAGAAGCATAAAGTATCTGCCCTTGAGTTGATTATGGAGCCTCTTTACCTAAAACCCTAGTTTATGGTGTATTTTGCCTAGATCTCCTTTTCTACACATAAAGTTTGCAACTTTACGTGAGGAATAGGCTTGGGAAGGGTAGATCTACAGTTTGGAGTCCAAGCATGACTCAAAAGTCCTCTGCATGTATGGAGATCTGAATGGACTCGGCGAGTCCTTTGAGTGGACTCACCGAGTAGCATGAAGATTTGGAGGAACTCGACGAGTGGGATGATCAGCTCGTCGAGTCAGATGAAGTTGGGCAGGAACTCAGCGAGTTGGAAGAATAATTCGGCGAGTTTGTTGAATATTGTCTTGGACTCAACGATTCAGGTCGCGAAACCCCAAACCCTTCGAGTTGAGACTCGAATCAGTGAGTCAAATGGAGACTCGGTGAGTTGGATGGGTCAGGACTCGGAAATCGGTAGACTCAGCGAGTCATGGACTAACTCAGCGAGTTGAGTTACGAATGGAAGGACTCTGAACATATGAACTCGGCGAGTCAATAGGGTGACTCAGCGAGTAGGGTTGACCTGGAAGGTTGACTTTGACCAGGAATTTGACTTTGACCAGAGTTGACTTGGTTGTCTTTCGGGGGTCAGTTAAACTCAGTGTTGCATTGATATTGGTAGCTCGGGGAGCGAGTGGTGCAGGAGTTCAGAGAGTTGTCGGGCAAGAGCTAGTAGGTTCATCAACAAGTTCAGCCAGTGCAGGTGAGTTTCCTTTTTGTGTGAATGGGTCTACGACCACAATGTCAGCCCATGTAGTTATGAGTAGAAAACCCGGGGGTTAGCCCGAGGCACAGTATGCTAGTATGATATTCAGGACGAGGTCCAATGATAGCGGGCGGGTGCCCAAGGAATGGTTTATGTGATAGTTTATATTTGTTGTTAGTGTGATACTTGTATGTGCCTGGTAGGGAGGTTTGTGTGGGCGAGGTCCCGTAACTCACCAATAGCAGAGAGTGGATGGTGTTCCACATCTCATTAGCAGTAGATCAGGGGCAAGGCCCAAGTTAGGGAAGGAGTGAGAGTGGGCTGGGCCCGTACCTCACTATCAGCAGGAGTATGGACGGGGTTCCATGACTTATCAGTAGCAGGACAAGGGCGAGGTCCAGAGGCAGGCGAGGCCTTAGGACAAGATTCGTTAGTATGTGTTTAGCTTATGTGATGTGATATGTTTATGTGCTATTATGTTAGCGGGCGAGGCCTAAGTAAAACAAATCTGTATCCGAGCGGGGCTCGAAGCCAAGCGGGGCCTGGAGCGGAGGGGCCGTTGTAGCGGGCGAAGCCCAGGATAGCAGGCGTGGCCCATTATGTGCAGTATGTGGTTATGCATGGTATGTGGTAGGGTGGGGAACTCACTAAGCTTCGTGCTTACGGTTTTTAGTTTTGGTTTTAGGTGCTTCTGGTAGCGGAGGGAAGAGCTCGGGGTGATCGCATGGCACACACCATAGATTAGACAGCCTGGGAATGTTTACTCTGATAACAAACATGTGTTTTGGAATTTAATACTCTGATTATGTATTGGAATGATGACTTTGCTTTAAAGTAATGTTTTATTAAAAGAAATTTTTAGTCTTGAATTTTGGGACGTTACAAGTTGGTATCAGAGCCTTGGTTTGAGGGATTCGGGCATACTCTTGGTTGTGCCTGAACTCAAACTAAGGGGTCGGATAAAAAGTTTTCAAAAAATGAAAAGACAGTTTTGTAAAAAAGAATTTTGAGAAAGAAAAACAGTTTTAGAAAAGCCAAAAGAATTCAGAAAGAAAAGAACTTTGAAAAGAGAAAGAGGTGTGGTGCATGCAATCAACCTAGATCAAGTAAGTACCCCAGAATATCCATACAAGTTTATGTCATGATTATCAGTTAATAGAACAACATGCTAGATTAGGACTAAGGATCTAGGGATGATGCCTTATGTGCCTGTTATATGTGCTTTTGAGCCGCATGATAGTGTTGATTAGACAGTAGCAGGATAGCATGTTTAGGTTATGCCTGAGTCTATGAGTTTGTGTTGCATGCTAGTTCAGATTCTTGCTATGTGGATATGATTGCTTGAGTATGTTATGGTTAGATTTTCCCTTGTCTGAATGCTGCTTGCTTTGTGCATTGTGGGATTCTGAGTGATGGGAGTTAGCCATTAGGTGGATACGACACGTCACATGTGATCAGGGTTGAATAATCTTAGAGTGCTGGATTTGGTCCTATTGCGCAGCTCTTGTTTGAGTCCAACCGTTGTATGGACGAGTCTTTACTCGAAGGATTATCTGAGCCTCGTCACATGTGATGGTATCCATGTGATGGTATCCAGGTGATGGCTAATTGGCATCACAAGGAGACCTTCAGCAGTTGAGGACTGGTTTGAGTTGAGTCAGAGGTTTCCCTAGGGTAAGCCTAGGATGAGATAGTGCTGGGAGCAGTAGTAGTGGATAAGGGACCTGGTGGAGTCGAAGCAATTCCTGAGGAAATTATGGATAGATGTGGAAGGTAGTATGGGCCCGTACTACTGAAAGCAGAGGATCCGTACTCGATTCGGGATGGGCCGAGACAAGATCGGGAACCTGGTAGGGTGTGTTTGGTCTCGCATCAGTGATCAATATTCTGATAGTGGTTGTGGTATATTTTCAGCATGGTGACGTTGCGAGAGAGACCAGTGGGCGGATCAGGCGCCGGAGAGGGATCAGGGGCCGAGCAGCTCGAGGAGTGAATGAGGGAGTTGATATCCGCCGAGGTTACGTGTAATATTCTAGATCAGACTCCTGTGATCTTTGGCACTATCAAGGAAGGTATATTGGAGATTTTGGATGAGAGGCTGGGAGCCTACCCTACTGAGATGATGGCATTGATGGGAGCGCGTACCTTGACATTTTGGGAGTTCAGGGCTTGCGGGGCACCGAATTATCATGGGGCTAGGGACCCCATCGCTAGCAGCAGATGGTTGGCTGATGTTGCCAATGCATTCCGTACGAGCCGGTGTCCTGAGGAGGACAAGATCAGACTCGCTTCCTGTCTTCTGAAGGACAGAGCGAGGGATTGGTGGGAGGAGATTGGTCATGCTCTGGGGGATGATGCCGCGTTGGATGCGATAACTTGGAGCGATTTCTCGGCCAGGTTCAGGGCAGAGTTTTCGCCAATTATTGAGGTGTAACAATTGGCACGGGAGTTTCAGGATTTGACACAGACCACTGAGACGATGGCGGAGATCACCGCCAAGTTTAGGGAGAGGGCTCTTCATGTACCGCAATATGTCGCGGATGAGGAGATGAAGAAGGCCCGTTATCACGAGATGATGAGGGCTGACATCAGGGAGTTCGTGAGCAGGTCCGGCTGTAAGACGTTGGAAGATATGATTTCTCAGGCCAGGGAGAGGGAAATTGATTTGGAGCAGATCCGGAAGAGGAAGCCGGATGAGGTTCAGGTAGCCGCAAGTTCGGATAAAAGGCCCAAGGGATCGGATTCGAGATCGAGGGATTATCAGGACCGCAACCGATGCGGGAAGTGTGGCAGGGTGCACGGGGGCACGTGCAGGAGTGGTAGCGGCGGTGAGTCTGGCTGCTTCAAGTGCGTTGAGACTGGTCATTTCAGGAGGGATTGTACTGCTACCACCACACAGGGATCAGACTTGATATGTTTTCACTGCAATCAGTGGGGCCACAAGAAGGCCCAGTGCCCCATTTGTTTTCAGCAGGACGGGTGATGGAACCTGCCCCTGCAACTTTGAGGATCACAGACGGCCGTCAGGGCCGTGTAGAGGCGCCTGCGGTAGGAGGCAGGGCTTTTCAGATGACTACCTTGGAGGCACGAGCAGCATCGGACGTTGCAGGTATGCGATTTCCGTTTTCAGTTCTTTTATTCGTGCATGATTATATTGTTATGGTTCTGCATCATTATAGTATGAGTATTTTATTTTTGTACGGCTTGCTTGTGATCGAGTTATATGCCATCTGCATACCTTTGATATTTGAATGATAGTTAAGGGATGTGCTCTATTAGGGAAGGTTGCTTAGGATGTAGTAACTGTAGCATGCCTGGGGAGAACTTGGTATGTCTCGCTAATTCGGAGCCATATGATTTTAGAATTAGGAGTGGTTAGATCCCTAGCTATGGTAAGCTTGGGGTTCCTCAGCAGGTTGTTTATGGAATGGTAGCGAGGATGGGGATTTCTTTTCGAGCGTTGAGCAGCAAGGGTTAAGCAGGATCGAAGTGGGGGAGAATCCTACGAATGCGCAAAGGTAAGGGCATGCAGATCTTGAATGAGTGCGCGACCTCCGAGAAGGAAAAAGAAGTGGTACAGCATTGATGGATTGAGAAGTTCAGGGTTGGGAGCTTGAGAAACTTCCCCCTCAACCAGTGCGTGTAATGGTGATGGTTAGTATGTGGTTGGGAATTCAGGATGGGGGATCGCCTGTAGGGCTCGAGTGAGTCAGAAGGAGGATCTTGAGAACATATAGCATGGGGTGCTTTCGCACTAGAAGTTAGAAGCGGAAAGTGTTGTAAGACTACTGGGTAGCCGTAGCATTCACTAACTGACAGTGATAGAAGGTGATGTAACACTGCGGGCAAGCCGTAGCATTCCATAGTAGCTTCGTTGGCAGAGTTGGGGCGAGGCCCTTATCTCCTAGTGATCATATATGGATCAGGAATGGATAGTGGATGAGAATGATAGGGAGTTTGCCTGTATAGCCCTAGAGAGGTGAGACCTTGGGAGAGGCCGCTCCAGGATATAGTTGGGTGAGACCCGTAGGCGAGGCCCGTATGAGAATAGTAGTATAGGTGAGACCTGAGAGCAGGGTTGCTCAGTAGTATGGTTGGGTGAGACCCATGGGCGAGGCCCGAGCGAGAATGGATAAACAAGTAGGACTAGGAGGATAAGGGCGGGTGAGAACCGTGGGCGAGGCCCATGAGTTTTAGCAGCATAGGTGGGACCTGGTAGGGACCTTAGTGTCAAGATAGGGGATCGGGGATCCCAGGAATTTTAATGCCTGTATGGCAGAATAGATTGAGCAGTTATAGGTGGTTGAAGTTTGCTTGAAAGTCGCTGGGAGCGACTAGGAGTTGTGTTGGGTCTAGTTACCGGTGGGAGCCGGTAATCCAGATATTGGTAGATTGGTAAGGATCAGGGTGGTCTCAGTTCATCCGGAAGTCAGACGAGGAATAGCAGAATTTCCAGTCAGTAGCAGTGTGAGTATGCAGCGTATGGTGGAATTCAGTTAGTTGATCGTGGGGTGCTCGACTTTGAATTATAGTAGAAAGAAATGCCCAGTGGATACTGGCGATAATGACCCGTGCTGGAAATAGCGGGAGTAACAGATTTGGTGAAGATAGGATCTTCACAGTGGCAGAGGAAATAGTTGGTTATGGAGCATTGCCTTGGGGAGGCAAGGAAATCGCGCAAGGAAGGAAGGGGAGATCCCCTATGGGTTCAGTGCAGTACTCGGTGAGTACCAGAAGGATTGTCAGTTGAGTAAGTTGTGTTTCCAGAATGGTCAGGGTCAGGGTTGACCCGAGATGATTATCCGCAAGGATTAATGTTAGTCGGAATGACTGAGCGGAAGTCCAGCGAAGGTAGGCAGCTGGTGTTGGAATAATTGGTGGGGTATTGGAGGCAGATCGCAGGCGGTGGGCCATAGGAAACTTCGAGGATGAAGTTTAGCTTAAGTGGGGGAGAGTTGTAACACCCAAAGTCCGGAAGGCCAAGAAAGGAAAGAAAACCTAATTTTAAGGGACGACTCGGCGAGTCCACACGGGATCTGGGTCGAGGAGTAACACCCAAAGTCCGAGCGGGATCCGGGTCGAGGAGTAAGTGACCGACTCAGCGAGTCGGCCAAGGAGACTCGGTGAGTCTGGTCTGTACGAGGAAAACCCTAAATCCGGGACTTAGAGCCTATTTAAATGTCTCATTCTCTCCCCTAGGGTTCCTTTACTGCCTCTTTCACCCATAACACCAAACCCTAGCCACCATATCCATTGATTGAGCCAATTGTTGCCTTGAGGAGTGCATTAAAGCTTGGAGAAGGAAGATGGATCTTGGAGGTGCAAGAAGAGGCTATACATCTGGGATTGGGAAGATATTTCTGAGCATTTGGAGGTAATAAACTAGTTCTTGGACTCTTTTGCACCTAGATCTATGTGTGAGTTTTGGGGTTTTTAGCCATGATGGTATCCATTTGAGTTAGAAGCCAGATCTGAAGTTGATACTTCGGATCTAAGCATATTATGGTCTTGAGAAGCATAAAGTATCTGCCCTTGAGTTGATTATGGAGCCTCTTTGCCTTGAACCCTAGTTAATGGTGTATTTTTCCTAGATCTCCTTCTCTACACGTCAAGTTTGCAACTTTACGTGAGGAATAGGCTTGGGAAGGGTAGATCTACAGTTTGGAGTCCATGCATGACTCAAAAGTCCACTGCATGTATGGAGGTCTTAATGGACTCGGCGGGTAGCATGAAGATTTGGAGGAACTCGATGAGTGCGATGATCAGCTCGTCGAGTCAGATGAAGTTGGGCAAGAACTCGGCGAGTTGGAAGAACAACTCGGCGAGTCTGTTGAAGATTATCTTGGACTCGGCGAGTCTGTTCTTGGACTCGGCGAGTCAGGTCACGAAACCCCAAAACCTTCGAGTTGAGACTCGAATCAGTGAGTCGAATGGAGACTCGGTGAGTTGGACGGGTCAGGACTCGGAAATCGGTAGACTCGACGAGTCATGGACTGACTCAGCGAATCGAGTCGCGAATGGAAGGACTCTGAACATATGAATTCGGCGAGTAAATAGGGTGACTCGGCGAGTAGGGTTGACTTTGACCATGACTTTGACTTTGACCAGAGTTGACTTGGTTGTCTTTCGGGGGTCAGTTAGCCTCAGTGTTGCATTGATATTGGTAGCTCGGGGAGCGAGTGGAGCAGGAGTTTAGAGAGTTGCCGGGAAGCAGCTAGTGGGTTCATCAGCAAGTTCAGCAAGTGCAGGTGAGTTTCCCTTTTGTGTGAATGGGTCTACGGCCACAATGTCAGCCCATGTAGTTATGAGTAGAAGACTCGGGGGTTAGCCCGAGGCACAGTATGCTAGTATGATATTCAGGACGAGGTCCAATGATAGCGGGCGAGTGCCCAAGGAATGGTTTATGTGATAGTTTATATTTGTTGTCAGTGTGATACTTGTATGTGCCTGGTAGGGAGGTGAGTGTGGGCGAGGTCCCCTAACTCACCAATAGCAGAGAGTGGATGGTGTTCCACATCTCATTAGCAGTAGATCAGGGGCGAGGTCCAAGTTAGGGAAGGAGTGAGAGTGGGTTGGGCCCGTACCTCACTATCAGCAGGAGTATGGACGGGGTTCCATGACTCATTAGTAGCAGGACAAGGGCGAGGCCCAGAGACAGGCGAGGCCTTAGGACAAGATTCGTTAGTATGTGTTTAGCTTATGTGATGTGATATGTTTATGTGCTATCATATTAGCGGGGCCGTTGTAGCGGGCGAGGCCCATGATATCGGGTGTGGCCCAGTATGTGCAGTATGTGGTTATGCATGGTATGCGGTAGGGTGGGTAACTCACTAAGCTTCGTGCTTATGGTTTTCAGTTTTGGTTTCCGGTGCTTTCGGTAGCGGAGGGAAGAGCTCGGGGTGATCGCATGGCACACACCATAGATTAGACAACCTGGGAATGTTTACTCTAATAACGGACATGTGTTTTGGAAATTAATACTCTGATTATGTTTTGGAATGATGACTTTGCTTTAAAGTAATGTTTTATTAAAAGAAATTTTTAGTCTGGAATTTTGGGACGCTACATTTACCCTCACGACGTGAACTCGGTTACCAAGGTATCCAGATTACGCATAGAAGCATTCTTGAAGAAAAGTACATACTAGTTTAACACAAGGAACGTATTTAATTAACTAAAGTAATTACTCTAAATTAATCTAAAATCAAACAATAATTCAAAAGGTTTTTATCTGATTTTGCAAGTTCAGAAAAACTTAATTACTAAAAAAAGGTTCAATCAATTACTAAAAACACTCCCGTTTTGTTTGAAACCACTTCTTATTTATGGTTACCTAACAATTATAGATTATCAAAGTTGGTTACCTAATATTATATTATTAGTAATTTAAGTCCAAATTTACTAATATTTAACTAATTCATGTAAAACTATGCATTTTCACACACAATCAGACACATAATCAGTTGTGGATTATGAATAGGCTATGTAAGATTTATTATGCAAACATAATTATGGTCATAATTTATGTTGTCCATCATAGCTAACTTCAATTACTTCAATCACATATCTAAGATTGGGTCAATCCTAGCTCTAGCAATTCAATATTCACTAAATCACTATGTGTCAAGTTCATGTAATTTAATAATAACTAAGCAACACATAACATGAATTCAAGCAACTAAAAAACCAAATATTAGCATGCTAGGTATTACCAATCAAACACAAACACAATACCAACAAGTGAAATCCATAATTAATTAAACTAATCCATAAGTTGAACCTTCATCTAGTTAAACACGAGTAGCTAAATTCAGCTACTCATGGTAGAAATCAAACAGAAAAACTCAATAGAGATAAATCTAAACATGATCAAACCGAATAAACTGCTGTTTTTGTCTAGATCTCTTTAAATCTTGAGCTACAATCGTTTCCTCGTCTTCTAAGGGTTTTCCAGAGGTTATTTTTTGTAATGATTCTCAAGAAAGTTACCTCCCAGTCTCTCCGTTCGTAATAATGTTCGGATGTACTTGCCTAAAATCTGGCCACCACGATGTGGTAAAGGCACCATGTCATGGTCCTCGTGTTTATCCCGTATTCCCCAAGCCAGCGTCAAGAATCATGAAGATTCCATCCACCACATCGTGGTGGTTGGAAAACTGTCTTTTCCCAAAACAAGAAAGTTGTTAGAAATTATGTCTAGTTTTCATATCATTTTGAATCACGTTAATCAGAGTTACAAGTCATGAGATATGGCAAAATACAGACGTGGGGTCAAGCTATCCAGCAACATTCTTTTTGTTTCTTTTTCTTGTCTAAGCTCGTATTTTCTTGCTTCGAGCTCCCATATTGCTCCCAAGAATGTCTTTATGCTACATAACAGATATTAAGCATAATAAGTACCTTTTGTTCTATAATAAGCATAAATATAGCAGAAAATATTAAGATATGATGTAAAATATATATGTAGATATGTACATATCCAAATACCCCAAACTTATATTTTGCTTGCCCCCAAGCAAAACTAATATTTTAAGTCTAATTTTCATCACCAATATCACATATGACAATCCATTTTGAACTCAACCATTATACCAAGACCGTAATGCACATATTTGTGTCTAAGGTTCCTAAAAACTTCGCCAATCCTAAATACTTACAATCCTTATGAACCTTCACCCCTTAGCTTATACGACACTTGTTTCTGCTAATCAATCCTCGTAAATCTTTTTTAACCTCATGGTATTTTTGTTAAGCTACCTAAGCATACATAATCTAGAAAAATTACAACTTTTTATAACATAATGGAGCCCTTTGGAATTCTTCACTTCTTTGAATAATTGATCTTTGATTTCTTTGAATTCACCTCCTTTTTTTTGGCATCTTCAATTTTTGATTCTTCAGAATTTTTGATCTTTTGATCTTCAAACTTTGATAGAAGAAGTTCAATTGCATTTCACTTGGATAGGAGAATTATTGCACAATTGCAATCTATGAATACCCAGTTCTCACCATGTAAGCCTTCACTCCTCATGTTGTGAGCACGATGCCATCAAGATTCAGAATTCGATTTATTTCGACACCATGTCGTGACCATTAACATTGGCATTTTTATTCTACTCTTCTAATCTTACAATGTGGCATACGATTTCCCACATTAAAATGTTATGCTTTGAAGATCTTATGGACTCCAGTTTTTGAAGGTGCAAGTTTTCGATTCATATTGTTGCTAACACATTCACACATATCAAGGAAGTCCAAGTTCCAGTTACATATTCAAGGTGTTCAAGTTTTTCACACTTTCAGAATTCGATCTCGCCAATACTACCCCATGGGAGTTTGTTCCTTTTCTCCCTTTTATTGCTTTTGAATTATTTTATGCATCCAATGGGGGCATTGTATGTAATAAGTGTGGGGTAGAAGGTCAAAAAAGTAAATTGCTAGAATTATGGAAATTTTAAAATTTAAATTTTTAATAGGTTTGAAATAATAATTAATCTAGTAATAATAATTTGAACTTAAGTGCTAGTGTTGTATGGGATGATCCGATGAGAGCTCAAATGTTTAGTTGAGCCAATATACATTATAGTGCATTTATGTCAACCTTTATTCTAGTGAAATCATTAGACAAAAACACAACCTCATTTAGTTTGAGGATCGCAATATGTTTAGCATTGTGTACCAGAAATGTATCTAGGAAAGCATATGTAGTCATTGAACATAGGCTAATATCTTAACTAATAAAGGTTGAAGTTGAGCGCCCTTGCCTAAGCATATAGGTTTTGAGTGAAAAATAGTGAGTTACATGTAAAAAAAGAGAGAAATTACAAAAAAGTGAAAAACTTGTAAGAATTTTTGGAGCGTTCAAAGTATAAAGTATGAAGATCAAAGATCAAAAATTCTGAAGAAATTCAAAAGTTGAAGATACCAAAAATCGAACATAAAAGGTGGTGAATTCAAAGAAATCAAAGATCAAATGTCAAAGAAGTGAAGAATTCCAAAGAGCTCCATATTGTTATCGAAAAGTTGTAATATTAGATTATGTATGCTTGGGTTGCTTGACTAAAAATACCTTGAGGTTAGCAAGTTTTCTGCGGATGTTCGGAGGGGTGAATAAAATGAGCGTTGTTCAAAAGAAGTGGGCAAGTGTATATGAGGATTGTGAGTATTTAGAATTAGGGGGGGTCCTTAGGAGAATTTTAGACACAAATGCATGTGTTGCGGTCTTGGGATAATGGATGAGCGTGAAATGGATTGTTCTATGTGATGTTAGTGATAAGAGTTTGAACTTAAAATAATTAGATTTGCTTGAGGGCATGCAATGAATAAGTGTGGGTTATTTTGATATTGCCAGATTTATACATGTTTTTAGGCAATATTTACTTACATTTTTATACATTTTTGGTTATTTGCATTGCATAAGGGTACTTATAAGTTTAAATTGTACTTTGCAGCCAAAAAGAAGCATTCTTGAAGAAAAGGGACTGAAAACGAAAAAGCTTTTGGCTAACTTGGAGAGTTTCTGGAGTCAGAAATTAGAAGGAGAGAAGGTCTTGAAATTGGTTTCCATATCAAGGAAGAAGGAAGAGTTCATAATTAAGTTAATAGTTTGGTACTTTTAATATGTTTTTGACCATGGTTTGTTTATTTGTTAGCATGTCCAACTAAATCTAGCTGCTTCTGTTAGCTAGATGAAGCTGGAACTCATGGGTTTATTTAATTAATCTAGACCTTGGTTGTTGGTTATGTCTTGTGTTTGATTGGTTTACCTAGCATGCTTGATTCAATAATTAGATTGCTTTAATGTCATATTCTGTGTAGTTAATCACCATTATTCTGCATGAATTAGAACACCTAGTAATTTAAGAAGCATTAGGTTATTAGAGCTAAGATTGAACCAATCTTAGTTAAGGAATTGAATTATTAAATTATCTTGTGCTAGAGAACTCATGTTATGACCATAATTTGTGTTTGTGAACCCAACCCTATATAGCTCCAATATTATTCAACAATTGATTATGCGTGAACATACATAGATCTACATGAATTAATTGATAATTAATAAATTTAGAACTAAATTGCTAATAATGTTTTAATTGGTAAACAACATGAGTAGTCATAATTAATTTATAAACCATTCAGGGAAAGAGAATTCATACTAACAGAAGTGTTTTGTTAGTTGATTGAATTTGTGTTAAGAAATTAGTTCATCTAAACTTGCAAAATTTGATTATGTCACACCCCAAAACCATGAACGGCGGAAACGTTCTGGGGCAGAGGACGTCATGTACAGTATCACAACAATGAATAGTAGTAAACAAGCAACAACATCATCCATTGCATTAATAATATAATTTAATACAAGTGTTTTGATATGTCTAATAGACACTAAAGTATAAATCAAAATGAAAGATGAGTCTTGAACGAGCTCCATCTTCTCTAAACCTTGAATCGGTACCTGTCTATCATTGACCTGAGGATAAAAGTTATTTTGAAAGAGAGTATCAGCTTTAAAGCTAGTGAGATCATAAGTATTTTAGTGTCTTAATTTGTATGTACGTATTTGTACGTATATGAAATGTAAGTATTTGTACGTATATGAAATGTAAGTATTTGTGCGTATATGAAATGTAAGTATGAAAACGTTTTGAACATCCTAGAAAGCCCTATGCTTCCTACTGAGAGTAGCCTTCTATCAAGGCATCTAGTATATGTGTGTGTCTCTTGTAAGAGTGTGTATTTTCCCCAAATCCGACTATCATTAGCCAAAAATATAGCTTCTACATTACCGTGTAACGTGTGAATGTTCATGAAGTGAATGTAATGGGAAAATGAAATAGTACTATGGTGTAGTATCAAATAACTACAACCGTACTAACTACCTTAAGTCTATCGTGATTTTGTAAGTATTGTAGTATTGGTAATAACTGACTACTTTTGTACTATTTTGCCTTATTTGAGGGATAAGGCATAATGTGATGGCTAGATTCCAGACTAGACTCTCCCCTGTCATAGAAATTTTGGGACCCACACGCGACCCCAGCATGTTTGCAAGCCGCGAACATCCACACTACTATCAGTCGGTAGCAGGATACAGGTCGATCACATGGTACTTTAAATTACAATAGATTTATGGTAGTTAGTACGGTGGTAGTTCGATACTACACCATAGTACTATTTCATTTTCGCATTACATTCACTTCGTGAACATTCACACAATGCACGGTAATGTAGAAGCTATATTTTTGGTTAATGATAGTCATATTTGGGAAAATACACGCTCTTACAAGAGACACACACAGATACTAGATGCCTTGGTAGAAGTCTACTCTCAGTAGGAAGCATAGGGCTTTCTAGGATGTTCAAAACGTTTTCATACTTACATTTCATATATATATATATATATATATATATATATATATATATATATATATATATATATACTTACAGTTCATATACGTACAAATACTTACATACAAATTAAGACACTAAAATACTTATGATCTCACCAGCTTTAAAGCTGATACTCTCTTTCAAAATAACTTGTATCCTTAGGTCAACAGTAGACAGGTACTGATGCAAGGTTTAGAGAAGATGGAGCTCGTTCAAGACTCATCTTTCATTTTGTTTTATACTTTAGTGTCTATTATAATTTGACGGAACACACTTGTATTAAAATTACATTATTAATGCAATGGATGATGTTGTTGCTTGTTTACTACTTTTCATTGTTGTGAGACTGTACATGACGTTCTCCGCCCCAGAACGTTTCCGCCGTTCATGGTTTAGGGGTGTGACAGATTGGTATCAGAGCATTGTTTATAGTGAATTAAGTATATCAAGCTATAAAAGATATACTGACTATAAATATGATGGGATTAAAATACTCTGACCAAGAGTTTATACTTTAAATATTAAAATCTTTAATTAAGTATACGTGCCTGCAATCATACTAAAATCAGTGTCACTAGGACAGTACGAAAGAATTACGATTGTTGGGCAACACAGGTGGACATAGAAACATATGGTCAAAACTGGGAAGATATAGCCTGATCAACTATATTATCCGAGGGCTGACTTGCATGTGCCTAAGTGTAATTGTTTGGTTGCAACAAGTCTAAAATCTTACCAAAAATACCACAATGAGAACAGTAGAACATAACACTAAACTTAAAATACTATAGGGATATTTGGTGTTACTATAAGTACTTTATACTTGAGAACTAAAATGGGATCTTCATTACGAAGTTGATAGTTGCTAAGTCGATACACTAAGGCTATATGTAACTAGGATATTATAGACTTAGAATCTGTGAAAATTTTGCTTTACCCCTATTCTGTGTGAATTTGGGGTTAAGGTCACTTATTCGAAGGCCTAACCTGTTTCGATTACATATAAATGGTATGCACTTCACAAATAGTGATGTAACTAATGAAGGTTTTCTAAATAATTATCTAGATAGTTCGTCTAATAATTATTTTCTTACCCCAATTCTCGCGTAGATAACATGTTGGATGGTTTGGAGAAAAACCTGAGAATGATCATCCTATCCCTATGAATGATCACCATGATGAAGACCTTTCGGATGGTTCTAACTCCGAACCCGCGGTTGAGAACCTACCCCAAGCAGCTCCCTTTCCAATTCCTAACCCCCGTCCGGCTTTTCATGGCCCGACGCCTGAGTGAGTGGAATGCTTGGAAACATGGAGCCAATGACTAGATCAGCCCATGCCATTTAACGGTGACCGAAGCTTTTATGACCTGAGCATTGGGGGCTCAGCAGACAGAATCTTGCCAATCTTGGTCCGCATAGTGGCCCGATATGAGATTCAAGGCAGGACAGCCCTACGTCAGATCACAGAAGTTGTCGCTGATGCAAGAATGCATACCCTCCGCACCCTTCGTCCAGAAGATGCTTGTGAGAGATCTGAGAGAAACTATGAAACCCTGCTGCAAGCACTGGCTGAATCACAAGCCGACGTCATAGAACTCCGCGTACGCCATAGGGTGTACGAATGACACCTACTTGATGTGGAACGCCAACTGGCTGAACTGAGAGTTCACTAGGGGGATGATCGTCGCCAATAGTAGATGCTTTACTTTATTTTCCTTGTTAAAAGGAATCGTTTTTCTGTCTATGCTCGATGTGGCATTTTCTATGAAACTATCTTGTACTGTAAGTACTTTTGGTTATGTATTTATGTTGTCAAGGACTATCTTCTCTGGATGTGATGTAAGACCTTTTACAAGGTCATTTTCCCGAACTTTTACGTCATGAATATCAAAGATATTGACAGTCAACTAACTTCTATGTCATTCTTTATTCAAGTACTCTTATCATACTTTCATTGGAGTCTATCTGAAACATGCTTTAGTCAAGTCATTGTACTATAGCAAGTTAGCTTCGGAGTCATTTCCGGGTCTCTTTTAGTGGTTGGATCATGTTATTCACCAACCAACGATACCTCGGCTTGAACGACAAACATCTTGAGACCATTCTACGAACTTACTTCCACTCATTACTAGGACTGCATCATAGGGATGTAGGTCAACCCTTCGTAAACACACTTCCACTCAGTACTAGGACTGCATCATAGGGATGTAGGTCAAACCTTCACGAACATACTTCCAATCCGTACTAGGACTGCATCATAGGGATGTAGGTCAAACTGTCGAAAACATACTCTTACTCTTTACTTGAACAATCGAAGTACATCTAGGGTCAACCAAAATCGCGCACAAAATCCTTATCTTCCGTGTTACAGAATCATGTTGTCATCCGGAAACAGTCAGCCGAGCAACGAAACCCCTGCCTTTCCTATGGACGCCGCTACTTTCCAAACCGCAGTTACAACTGCAGTGATGGCTGCCGTAACCACTGTCCTTACGCACCGTAGTGCTATTAGCACAGTCAATGCTGATGATGGGGTTGAAGTTTCCGATCGTATTATCCATCCAGGAAGTCGTCAAACGGTAACAGTCACAGGCTCGCAAAGCCGAAAAGCAGAGAACACGAAACGAAAGCGTCAAGCCCAGAAAGAACACAAGAAATCCCAAAGATTGGCCATGCAACAACAGCAAGTGGAAACCTCTGCCATCCCTGTACCAAGCAGGCCATACGAGGGAAAACTCCCGAAGTGTGATAAGTGTAGTTTCCATCATCATGAGACTTTTCATGATATGCAATGTTGCAATTGCCTAAAAATAGGGCGCCATGCTCGTAGCTGTGGAGTACCGGCACGACCCATCACTCAAGCCCCTAACATTAGAGTCAACCAGGCTTACGATGGTGGTGTTAAAACTAGATCCTATGAAAGGAAAATTTCAAAGTGGATAAACAAGGAGAACACTTGTGGCCACGTCACTCTAGCTCGACACATCACTTCCATCACCAATGTTGGTGCTATCCAGATATATCACCAATGCGGTGAAATTGGACACCTCAAGAAGGATTGCCCGATAGCGTAGAACTCTGGTGCAGACGGGAAGATTCTCAGGATCACAGCTGCAAAAGAGCCTACTCCGGACCCACGTTAATGTAATTTAGGCGTTTCGTTGTAACAGACTTATGAACCATCCAAAACTAGTGCAACTAGAGTCTTATCTTTTGCGAGATCCCGTCCGTTTAGGTACTGTAACTCTGTTGATGGTTTCACGGTTGTATTTGTCTGTAACGCCTTATGTTTAAATCTAATGTCTTTAATTTTCCTTATGATTCCGACATTATCATACAACTAGATTCAATTTGATCTGCACCATACTAGCTTCATAAGTACATCTCTTTCTCAATAAACGTCTTTTTAACGAAGCCGCCATTTCAGAACACCGAAGTACTCATGCATAGAGTACCTCATAGTTCTTTTCCTTTTGGATGAAATCCACGAAGTACCACTCGTACAGTACGTCAAGTTCAATCCAAAGATCCATACGGTTGATCTGTCGTTGAAGAATGAATACATAGGGGTGATATATAATCAAGGTTCTACAGGTTGAGAATTGATGATTCCACTGTAACTTCTTTTTCCTCGATGGGGTGTGAGGTTAAAGAAGAATAAGTTATTCGACTACCTTTTCAATCTTAATTATATACGAATCGTATACACAAGATTGTGATCGTTGAACCATGTATGAATTCTAATATGAACTTCAGGACGGAGACTGCCCAAGACTACGAGTAATCGCATCGTCATGTGTACAAACTTAGAACCGAATACGACTTTTGTAAACAGATCGCCCTACAGTCTAAACAACTACGAAGATACAAGAACAGTCCGGACAACTTAGCAAACTGCACAGAAATAGAATTGGAAGACTAGGCTTCTCACCCTGGAGAGCTCCGGTCTTATTCTTCTAGAGGTCGACGGATTGTATCATATGTTCCTCGGCTATCGAGGACTACGGCATGATTTCCATTAGAAATCGTTATCTCTGCCTCGCATAGATGAATTGGTTGAGCAAACGCAAGGAAATAATTACTTTCAGAAATGGACCTGAAATCCGAATATCACCAGTTCGAGTGTTAAGGAAAGGATGTCCTGAAGACTACCCTTCGAACTCGATGCGGACACTTCGAGTCCACTTCAAGTCCATAGTGATACCCCTCGGATAGAACCAATACGCCCATAATATTCATGAGCTGAATGAGTAGGGTACGCCATTCTTACTTGGATCAGTTCGTCATTCTCCTTGTAATGACTTACTTATCTACCCTCGTAGTAAGAAGGAATCCATGTAAGCATTACCTTCATAGGAACTTTCGCGTAGTTCTCTAAGCACGAGTTTTGAAATTGAAGACTCAGATTCCTAAGACACACTATTAGTGATGTGGAAATCCTTGAGTACTCTGTCAATTTATCCAAAACTGTAGGGAATTGGTCGGCACCGAAGACGCCAACAGAAATTCGCCAAATTCTAGGTCTTACAGACCTACTCTCATAGTTCATCCATAACTCCTCGCAAATCACAGAAACCCATATGACTTTGACCCAGCAGAGGGTGGCCTTTGACTGGGAAGTTAAGCAAGAAAAAAAAAGAAACCTTGGAAATTCCAAGTGAGAGACCAAGTTCTTTAGGAAAACTCACTCTGGGAATGGCTTAATACGCTTCGTTTCGCGTGGACTGTTAAATCCAAGATAGTTAGGACCTCCGAGATTCTTACCAGAATCGGTCCTGTATCTCACAAACTAGACCTACTCCGCGAACTCAGTAACATACATTTTACCCTTCGCGTCTCGATCTTGAAACCGTACCTTTCCATTAGGACTCTTGTAAGTCCACTCGACGAGATCCACGCCTTCGTATTAGAACCGTAGTGACCCTCGACCGAGAGGTCAAGCGGACGAAGCAACACCGTCGCCCGTTAGTGAAGGTTCGCTGGGATACCAACCGAGGACCCGAATTCACTTATGAGCGTGATAACCAATCGATTAGGAAGTTTCCACCTCATGACTCGATCATTCATGCCTGCTTCCTTACATAAATTCTAACTTCGGGACGAAATTCCCTCTAACAGGAGGATGATGTGACAACCCAAAATTTCCATTATGTATAACATATCAAGTCAGTAGAAGTTAGAACAGTTGCAATAAATTTTTAGACTTTTGGTATAAGTTTGGGTATTTAAGGATTTACACTTTAAGGGATATCAGGAGAGAGGATGCACCAGGTTATTGTGCAACTCTATTATTCCAAAACTCTATGATATTAGAGTTCAATGCCTGAAAAAATTATTTTCTGCCAAAAACCCCAGGAGTATATATAGGATTCTAAGCCATATTTATTCATTTGTTACATTTCTAACTAGAGAAAAGCCAAATTCTCTCTCAAGGATCTTCAGCTTTTCATTCTAAATTGTAATTCCTTCTATCAAAGAGTGATATAGGGCTTGTTATGTGTCTTAGCATCAAGAAATCACAAGGAAACATCTAGATTTAAGAGTTTATGGCCTAAGAAGTTCTTGGACCGTAAACCCTTCTTTAAGGGCGCAAAAAGTGCCCTAGTCCCTTCCTCTTGCAATGCAACTAGTTTAGACTTGTACCCTAATGTGTTTAGGACTAGAAAACACCCCTAGAACACCAAGAGTAAGGTGTTCACGGCCCAAGGAGTTCTTGGACCGTGAAATCCAAACAATAGAGCCAAAAGGTGCTTTAAACTCTCCTAAAGCCTTAGACACTAGCCTAGATTAGTTCTTAGTTGAATTAGAGACTTGAAATCACCAAAAACACCCTTCCATGGGAGATTACGGCCGTAATCTCCAAGGGGTTTGGTCCCAGGGCCGTGAACTCCTCAAAGGAGTTATAGGATGTACTAAACTCTTCCAAAGACCATGCCATTAAGTAGAAATGCTTCTTAGGGTCTTGTAAAGCCTCAAAACAACAAATGGTAAAATAAGTAGGAGCTTACGGCCGTAAACCCATGAGTTTACAACCATAAACTCCTTTGTTGATGACCTTAGGGCCGTGAACTCCCTTATGGAGTTTTCCTTGAACCGTACACACACTAGCTTGTCCCTACAACACTTAGATGCAATCCTAGAGGCTTAAAACACTTGTTAAAGGTGTTTAGCATGTCCTAGGGTGTCTTGACTTGTTTATTAGTTGTTCAAAGACTTATTTGATACATATATGTGATATTATATGTTAACTAGGATCATAGAGTGTGTTCAAGACTTCACTTGACACCTAGCAATCCTACGTCTTCAGTTCATTTGTACCACTCGCTGCAGGTGAGTTCATACCCCTTAATCAAAGTTTTAAATGTTTTTAAATGCTTTATGGGCGGGATAAAAGTAGAATCATGCTAGTTATTATATCAATCACATGTGATTAATAAGCAGCATTCAAATGATTTACTACACATTAGCTGTTTTACCAAACAGTCTTCTTCAAATGATTTTCATAAAAATTTTATAAGTTTTAAAACTCCTTATTAAGTTGTTCTTTATACACAGTATGTTTCATTTCAAACCCATTTACAATTGTGTTTCAAACAAATGTTTCTTTATACTTAGACTATTTTATCAAATAATTACTTTCAACCCGTTTTATAGATTGACATCAAGTCAATCTTTTCTTAGATAGTAATCATGTTCAAAGGTTTTTCAAAACTTACTCTATGCTTTTATATTATCAATTGCATGTCTATGTATGTATAGTTATATAAGCAATGTTTAAAAGGATTAGGAAGGCATGCCCGCCCTATTTCTTTTTCGCCGTTGAGATGTGGTCTGGTGGGATATCGGGTACCAATCCGAAGGTCATTTAAATATTAGTTATATATCATGTGTACATATATAGTCATAAAGGTTCTTCCAGTTCATTTAGTACCCTTGGGTAGCAAGGGTACACTTCCATGTTCATACGTACCAGTTACATTACTAGTAAGCTACCATATGGCTAGTCTAGGAAGATACTAGAACTATTACTAGAACACGATATCATACAATGAGTCAGTTCATTTATGAGTTAATACGAGTAATACATACAGTACATTACAGCTAGTACTCACATTACATTACTATACATGCTAGATAGAGAGAACATACATTACAGCTAGCACACACAGAACATTTCAGTACATACAGGCTAGACAGAGAAAGAGTACACCTTGCAGTTAGCACATTCATTACATGTACATTTATGCAGTTATGTGAACCATTAAGTGGGGCATGGCACTTCCTGCCATGACCATTTTTGTATCCCGAATCTCCTTAATTGGGGAGCGTATGAGTTTGTGTATAGATCTATACTGGATTAACTATCCTACACCTACTGCTCGCTACAGTGGGACTTGCAAGTCTACGGGTGCCAAATGTCATTTCTTACGGCGTCTTACATCGTCGTTTTACTAGAGTCGGTAGCGGGATACAGGTCGATAACATGTTACTTTAAATTACAATAGATTTAAGGGAGTTAGTACGGTGGTAGTTCGATACTACACCATAGTACTATTTCATTTTCCAATTACATTCACTTCGTGAACATTCACACGATGCACGGTAACATAGAAGCTATATTTTTGGTTAATGATAGTCAGATTTGGGAAAATGCACACTCTTACAGGAGACACACACAGATACTAGATGCCTTGGTAGAAGGCTACTCTCAGTAGGAAGCATAGGGCTTTCTAGGATGTTCAAAACGTTTGCATACTTACATTTCATATACATACAAATACTTACAGTTCATATACATACAAATACTTACATACAAATTAAGACACTAAAATACTTATGATCTCACCAGCTTTAAAGCTGATACTCTCTTTCAAAATAACTTGTATCCTCAGGTCAACGATAGACAGGTACCGATGCAAGGTTTAGAGAAGATGGAGCTCGTTCAAGATTCATCTTTCATTTTGTTTTATACTTTAGTGTCTATTATAATTTGACAGAACACACTTGTATTAAAATTATATTATTAATGCAATGGATGATGTTGTTGCTTGTTTACTACTTTTCATTGTTGTGAGACAGTACATGACGTCCTCCGCCCCAGAACGTTTCCGCCGTTCATGGTTTAGGGGTGTGACAGTTTTAGTATGAATGCAGGCATGTATACTTAATCAAATATTGTATTATTTTAAAGTATAAACTCTTGGTCAGAGTATTTTTAATCCCTATGTATTTTTAGTTAGTATATCTTTTATGGGTTGATATACTCAATTCACTATAAACAATGCTCTAATACCAATCTGTCACACCCCAAAACCATGAACGGCGGAAACGTTCTGGGGCGGAGGGCATCACGTACAGTATCACAACAATGAATAGTAGTAAACAAGCAACAACATCATCCATCACATTAATAATATAATATTAATACAAGTGTTCTGATATTATAATAGACACTAAAGTATAAATCAAAATGAAATATGAGTCTTGAACGAGCTCCATCTTCTATAAACCTTGCATCGGTACCTGTCTATCGTTGACCTGAGGATACAAGTTATTTTGAAAGAGAGTATCAGCTTTAAAGCTGGTGAGATCATAAGTATTTTAGTGTCTTAATTTGTATGTATGTATTTGTATGTATATCAAATGTAAGTATTTGTACGTATATGAAATGTAAGTATTTATACGTATATGAAATGTAAGTATGAAAACGTTTTGAACGTCCTAGAAAGCCCTATGCTTCCTACTAAGCGTAGCCTTCTACCAAGGCATCTAGTATCTGTGTGTGTCTCTTGTAAGAGTGTGTATTTTCCCCAAATCCGACTATCATTAACCAAAAATATGGCTTCTACATTACCGTGCATCGTTTGAATATTCACGAAGTGAATGTAATGGGAAAATGAAATAGTACTATGGTGTAGTATCAAATAACTACAACCGTACTAACTACCTTAAATCTATCGTAATTTCGTAAGTACTGTAGTATTGGTAATAAGTGACTACTTTTGTACTATTTTGCCTTATTTGAGGGATAAGGCATAATGTGATGGCTAGATCCCAGACTAGACGCCCCCCTGTCATAGAGATTTTGGGACCCACACGCAACCCCTGCATGTTTGCAAGCCGCAAACATCCACACTACTATGATCATGTATACCTAATATAACTATCATAATGTGTTGTGATTCATTGGTATAATTAGATCCTGAAATCGTTCCATGCTATAGCACCTAGTTATGTCTATCCTATTATCGTATATGTAAACGCACCCATGTAAGCGTACTAAACTGACTGATTAGAACTATTATGTCTATATATGTACACATGATATATAACTGATATTTAAACAACCTTCGGACGGATACCTGATACCCTACCAAACCACATCCCAACGGGGAAAAGGAAATAAAGCGGGTTAGCCTTCCTAAGTCCTTTAAACATTATTTATATAACTATACATATACAGTCATGCTTTTAATGAGGAATCTATGTAAAAGTATCCTGGCAAGTGTATCCAAGTAAGTGTATCTCTACAAGCAACATGTATTCGTATGGACTCATGAATGAACTGACTTTGGTGTAATTCCTTGTAATAGGAATAGCAAGTAGTATCTCCTAACTATACCTATAATAGTTACTAGAAATGTACAAGTATCAACGAAGGTATACCTTTGCTAGCCAAACGTACTGAACTGACTGAGTGCACTTTTATGTCTACATATGTATACACGATATATAACTAATATTTATACGACATTCGGACGGATAACCGATACCCTACCAGACCACATCCCAATGGGGAAAAGGAAATAAAGCGGTTTAGCCTTCCTAAGTCCTTTAAACATTTCTTATATAACTATACATATATGGGCATGCATTTGATAATATAAAAGCATAAAAGGATTTTTGTAAACCCTTTGAAAAAGATTAATATCTAAGAAAAGTTAGACTTGATGTGAGGTTATAAAACGGTTTGAAAGTATTTTGTTTGAATAAACAATTTAAGTATAAAGAAAACCTTTGTTTGAAATACATTTGTAACAGAGTTTGAACTGAAACATACAGTGTATAAATCAGTTTGATAAAGAGTTTTAAACATATAAAAACGTTTAATGAAACATTTGAAGAAATCTGTTTGGTAAAACAGCTAACGTATAGTAAATCCATTTGCATGTTAGTTATTAATCACATGTGATTGATATAATAACTAGCATGATTCAGCTTGTATTCCCCCCCCCCCCCCCATAAAAGTATTTAAAAACATTTAAAACATTGATTAAGGGGTATGAACTCACCTGCAATGAGCGGATCGGAAGGAAGTGTCCGACAAGTGCTTGGTGTCAAGTGAAGAGTTAGACACACACAATGATCCTAATTACATATGAAGACATATGTATATAAACAATTATCGATTTTAACACTAATTAAACATGTATAAACATCATATTGCGAGGAAAACACTTTAGTCAAGTGCTAGGAGGCTATCGGGTTGCAACAAAAGAGTGTGAAGCCTCATACGGGAGTTTATGGTCCGATGACCATCTTTATTGGAGTTTACAGCCCAGGAGAGTTTACTCCTTGCCTTAAACTCTCCATTGGTCACCAAAAGGGGCTTAAAACTCTAAGGTCTTAATTGGTTAAGTGTTCCAAAGCTTTAACCAAGTGTTTGGGTGGGTTTAAGGTCCTAAAATGACCTTGTATGGTGTTCACAGCCCTGGGACCACTCCCCTATGAGTTTACGGCCGTAAACTCATGGTATGGAGTACCATTTCCTTTATTGGAGTCCCTAGTTTAATGGTGTAAGGTTCTATGCTAATATCCCAGGCTTGCTAAGGTGTTAGGGTGTCATTTGCACCCTTAAAAGGGGTTTACGGCTCAAGAACATGCCTTGGCCGTAAACTGCTTGAATCCCATGATTCCTTATGTTTTCTAAGCTCTATGTATGCTAAACTTAGTGTACAATGAGTTGGATCAAGAGTACTTACAATCTACAAGCTCAAATGGTCGATATTGGCCAAGAACACGAGTGTGTGTTCTTGGTGTTCTTGGTGGATCTTGAAAATCTACAAAATGGAATGATTTCACGGATGAAATCATGTAAGATTACTAGATCATCTTAGATATCAACTAGTTAAGACAATAAGCTTACGAGTTCTGAAGATCGGGGACGAAGATCGGGATGATACTTGAGAGGATTTGGGCCAAGGAAATGAAAGAAATGAACAAATGACCTTCATCTTCACCATATAAGGTGAGTTTACGGCCCACATGGAGTTTACGGCTGTAAACTCCCATGTGGTGGCCGTGAACTCATGGTTAATGTGCTTAAGGCTCGGTCTTTGTGCTATAAATTCAGCAGATAAACCCCGACACTTCTTCCTTAAGTGTACAAGGCTCAGAACTCTCAAACGGACTCTAAATTGTGTTGAATGATAGCAGGAATGAGTTTGACTTTATATTGACTTGGTATGTTGTACAGAATGGAAATTTCGGGTTGTCAAAGATAAAACCACCATTTTTCTAGGAGATTAGGTTAATTTAATAGTATGTAAATTAATTAGTTAAAACCGTTCCCTGTGATCGACACCAAACATACCCAAACTATTCTATAATTCGACTAGGTACACTGCCTAGGTGCATATTATTTATTTAAGTTAGTTAGGTTATAAATTTAAAACCAGTAGGTACTTTTGTGCACATCAACTTCCCAAGTTATCAATACCAAAATATCTCCCAATTAGCAATTGGGTTCCAAACTATGATTCATAATGCATATTTGGGGTAAAATGACCATTTTACCTCTAGCCCAATCAGACTCGCAACTCTGGTATAAGCCCAAAACCAAACAAGCCCAAAACCACAAAATCCATAAAAGCCGACTAATGGCCCAATTTTCCAAATTAGGTCCAAACCCTTACATGGGCCTTTCCCTAAAGCCCATTTACTTTTTCTAAACCAAAACGCATATTCATAGCTAGCCCAACAAAACCCCACGTAATACAAGCCCATGAGATATGTCGAACCCGAAATGGCACCACAAGGCCCAATATGGCCCAATTACCCCAAGTAGGCCCAAATCCATCATGGACCTATCCCGAGAAGGCCCAATATCCAAAAAGGCCTGAAATATTGAATGGTCAACCCTAGTCAACTCTTGGTCTAAGGTCCATAGCCCAAAAAATTCAACAAAACAATATGAGTTAACCAGGATGAGTATACCCTGCATAGTCATCTGGTACGCCAAGCACAACGTTTGGGGCCACCACGTGCAACTTACTTCCTTGGACTCCAAGTTTCTCTAATAAGCACTTAATCACTTCATCCCTTGCTCCAACTCTCCATTCTGATTCCTATAGATGACTTTTCAAGTAAAGCTGGCAACTTTACTAGCATGCATGGCTTAATGGGACTCTTGGATGGTCTTAACTCATGCTTGAACTCAAAAACTCCACAAAGCATGCACCTTTATGAATGAGGGACCCTTAAAATGTACAGATCTACTAGATTAAGCTCCTAAAACGACCCTAACTCACTAAGACCAAGCAGAAGGGATTAAAATGGCCAAAAACCAATCCAAAGTAGATCTATACAATGAATAGCCAAGATAGATACTTTATACCTCTAAAGTTTCGAAATGGAGATGCTGATACTTGATCCTTAATGTCTTCTCTAGAGGTTGAGTCTTTCACCTTCTTGTTATTTTGCACAAACCACAAAGAATCTTCTTTCCAGATCCATGTTTAACCCAAGGCACTCTAGAATTTGATGAACATCAAAAGGGGTGGTGGCTGACTTAAAAAGACCAAAGCGGTGGTATAATGTTGCTTATATAAGGTAGGAACACTGAAATTAGGGTTTTGCTCTGAAGGGAGTACGCCTCGCATACCCCCTAGTATGTCCGATGTACTCACAAACCACCCGTGGCCACTTAACTTTATACGCTGGCCATACCCAGCCAAACATGCACATGCATCCTTGCATGCATGGGACTGATCTGCCAAATATTTCCATTAGGGGCCAAATCTGTCAATATCTTCAAAATACCATAACTCCCTCATCCTAAGTTCATTTCCAACAAACCTTATATCCACGAAAAGTTGGGGAGAAGCCCAATGATCCTAACAACACATCCAAAAACCTCCGAAAGAAAACCCAAATTCCATAAAAGACTGAGATATCGAATTACAATCATACCCCGGCCTCCGCAGACACAATTAAATGCTTAAATTACTTATGTTATGACAAACATATCTGAAATAGGCCAAATCCTTCCTTTCCCAAGGCCCTAAGCCTTCTGACAACTGATGATTGGACCGCAACCATAAGCGAAGAAGCAAATCCTAAACCGAGTGTTACACAATCATTCTCTTCGGTCTGGAAGATGAAAGGGACATGCCCCATTACACATTTTGGTTATGACCTTCTCCGACCGATTCATTATTCTGAAGGTGTTCCAGACACTTTCCTGAATATAGGAAAATTTCATTTATTTCACAACATTATGGAAGGTGAGGAAAACAAGATTCAAGCAACTATCCTAAAACTCTCAACACACACACTGGCCCACTTAAGATCCTAAAGCATCTAATTAAACCAATCTACACTGTCAGCATGAACACCAACCTTTGTGTTTAGTTCACTCACATCGTAGTTCTAATACCAACCTGTAACATCGTGATTTTTCATCCAAATTTTAATTAAAAGTACATTTTAACGAGAATACGTTAGCGGAAGTCTTATTTTGAATTCTATAAAAAACATCACTAACGTTACTTTATTACCAAAAATAACTTTCGTCAAAATTAAAGTTCAAAAAACCAACACTAAACAAGTTCTCAAAAACCAAGTGTAATGAAAGCTCCACTACATGACCATAATGGTATCATTACTAAAAATAGGCCAAGTATAACCACCCAAGAGACTTCATCCTCACCAAGTCATCAGATTATGCCACATGTACTAATGTAAGGCAATCAATAAGCAAAGAAACAAGTGTTAACATATTCTAAGTAAGATAATTGTAAGTACAATGTTATGGAACATACATATCCCAAATGGGGAAAGCAAAACATCATGAAAACATGTATTCAAACACTCACATAGCATGACATTGCGTATATCACATAACCAATACAATGATGCTCAATTAATATTATTCATCTTTAGAGTTTTTCATTTAGTTACACTTCATTATTCATCTTTGTAACAAATTTTTATTTATTCATTAATCACAATAATATTATTAAATAATATTAATATTCGCTTTAATAATTAATAGAAAAAATTGTAAAAATGGTCCCTGTGGTTGGCAAAATTTTGTGGTTTTGGTACAAAAAGTTTTGTTGGTGCACCAATGGTCCAAAATTATATCTTTTTATTGGTTCTGGTCCCTATACCCTTAAAAAAACAGTTATGCCCTTATAATTTATATTATTCATTTTCTTTAATTGTTGAAATACATAAACTAATTTAATTTGTGTTTTTTTTTTAATTCAAAACAAAAAAAAAACAAATAACCCATTCCCCACTCTTATCTTAGAGAAGCCCATTCATTACCATCTCCACACTCCATCACTGGTGTTTGGAACCACCATCAGCAGCTGTGACAACCCGAACTTTCTATCTTGGAAAGCCAATCAATTCAATCACAAGTCAGACTTGTTCCTGTTAACTTTTAGCTTTGTTAAGGTTCTATTTGAGAGTTTTAAGCCTGGTACACTCAACGTTTTCATGTTAGGAAGTTTTAACTTGATATCATTGAGTTGCAATCGAGCCGGAAACACCTTCACAAGGAGTTCACGGCTGCAAACTAGGGTTTACGGTCGTGATCCCATGTTGGGCCGTAACCTCCCTAAAGGATTCCATAACGTGAGTATCTCTTCTATCACCTTGTTATCCATTAAAAACACTTGATTCCAACCATGAAACAAACACCCAAATGCATGATCTTCAAGAGTTCATGGTCGTGAGCCCTTCATCCATAGTCGTGAACCCTTCATAAGATCTTGATGTAGCCATACACCCTTCATAGGATAAAGCATTGGTCCGTAAACACTTTGTGTGTGGTCGTAAACTCTTCTATGGCCGTAAACACTTCATGTGTGGCCTTAAAATCTTCTATGACCGTAAACACTTATAGTGTGGTCGTGAACACCTTTCCATTAATCATATGTGATTGTAACACTTCATTTCAAGTGTTTCCTAGCACCTATGGTTGTTCACTTACATGATTAGTTGTTATAAACACTAATTATATACATATATGTGTCAATATATGCTTGATAGGATCAGTTTGTGCTCGAGACTTCACTTGGCCTACTTAGCATCCTATATCGATCTTTCATTCGAATCACTCAGTACATGTGATTTCATACCCCTAAGCTTATCTTTTATTGATTTTAAATGCTTTAATGGGGGGAATACAAGTAGAAAACAATATATTTATAGTATCAATCACATGTGATTTATAACTATCAAACAAAAAGGATTTCTTAAACTTCAAAACTGTGTTATCAAACAAACTGTTTTAAATCATTTTATAAACTGACATAAAGTCATCAATAACCATTCAAGTGGTTTAAATTCTTTTTATATGATAATCTAATTATCGTTTTACAAAACTCTTTTAAACTTATATATTGTCAAAATCATGTCTATATAGATATAGTTATATAAATAAGATTGAAAGAGCTTAGGACCGATAACTCGACTTATTTCATGTTCCTTGTTTGGTTGTGGACTTAGGATATCGGTTGTTTTTCAGAGTGTCGTTTAAATCTTAATTATATATTATGTATATGTATGTAGATATAAAATTTCTTGCAATCAGTTCAATACCTTTGGGTAGAAAAGGTGTACAAACATGATCGGTCATTTAACTACAGAGCTTACTAGTAAACTATAGTAGGTATAGTTTAGAGGATTACTACTTATTATTTCTAGAACAATGAAATTTACAAGAGTTAGTTCATACATGAGTCAGTTCAAACATACTATACACTAGAACAAAACTAGAATAGAAGGAACATACTATATACTACAACAGGAAGGAACATACATACAAATAAAAGAACAAGATAACATTAATGTGAGCCACTACCTCATGGCATGGCATTATATTGTTGTGTTATGTTTTGTAACCAGAGTCTCTTGGAGGGAGAACGTGAGTTTGTGTATAAATCTATACGAGATTGACCGTCCTACACCTTGCTGCTAGCTACAATGGGACCTGCAGGTCTACCGGTGACAAATGTCATACCATTTCAATGTCTTTGGAACGTCGTGTTTTATACTAGTCAATCAAGCATGGTTATAACCTCATCACATTTTACCTTAATTAAACAATTAGTTTTAAGGTAGTTAGTACTTCAGTAGTTACTATATACAATACTATAGTACTTCTTTATTTTTCCATTTACATTAATATAGTGATCTTCTCACATAAAAGGTAATGTAAACTATTTTCTGGTAATGAAAGTCATTTATATTGGAAAACATACATCTTTACAAGAGAACAATCATACAGAACAGTCGAGTCTTGGTAGACAACTACTCTCCATTTTAGTAGAAAATATAGGATTTTCTAGGAGGTATACAAACATTTACATCAAAACACTTACAAAGATTTTCTTCAAACAAATACAAACAATTGACACTAAAATACTTATGAACTCGCCAGCTTTAATGCTGATCTACTCTTTCGAAATAACTTGTATTCTCAGGTCACTAGTAGACAAGTATAGATGGCCAGGTTTTGAGAAAGAGCACTTTCAAGACTCGTCTTTTATTTTGATATATATATATATATATATATATATATATATATATATATATATATATATATATATATATATATATATTTGGTGTCTTACAAATACATTCAGAACACACATGTATAAAGTATACTATTAATGAAATGGATGATGTTGTTGCTTGTTTTACTATTGTGCATTGTTATGATACTGTATATGACGTCCTACACCCGCGAACGTTTCCGCCATTCTGGTTTGGGGGCGTGACAGATTGGTATCAGAGCTTTGTTTATAGTGAATTGAGTATATCAACCCATAAAAGATATACAACTATAAAAACATCGGTATTAAAATACTCTGACCAAGAGTTTATACTTTTTAAATAGTAAAATATTTAACTAAAGTATACATACATGCATACATACTAGGATCAATGTGATACTTGAACTGAACAAAAGTATTGCGGTTGTTGGACAGCACAAGTAGGCTTGGGTACATATGATCAGATCTGGGAGTGATATAGCCTGATCAACTATATCTTTTCGAGAATTGATTAGCATGTGCCTAGAAATGGTTGTGGTGTTGCAGCAAGTCTAAAAACTTACTAACACTACTACTCCCAAACAGACGACCAAATTGAGCAGACCATTCAAACACTTGAGGATATGCTCCGGGCCTGTGTGATCAATTTTGGAAAACCATGGGATACCCACTAATCCTTAATTGAGTTCTCGTACAACAATAGCTATCACACGAGAATAAAGGTTTCTCCTTTTGAGGCTTTGTATGGTTGCAAATGCAGATCGCCTCTCTGCTGGGCTGAGGTGGGTGACACCCAGCTGGAAAAAGGGCAAACACCAAAGAGCACTCTCAGGGGACCCGAGATCATTAGGGAACCGACAGAGAAAATAATTCAAATCAAGGCACGACTCCAAGCATCGCGTGACCGACAAAAGAGTTATGTTGATAAATAGCCAAAGTCTCTAAAATTCCAAGTCAGAGATTAGGTGCTATTGAAGGTCTCTCCATAGAAAGAGATGATCCATTTTGGGAAGCGGGGAAACTAAATCCACGATACATCGGGCCATTCGAGATTCTTGCCCGGATTGGTCTGGTAGCTTATATGTTGCAGCTAACTGCGGAGCTCAGCAAGGTATACCCCGTGTTCCATGTCTCGAACCTGAAAAAGTGCTTATCATATGAAACCCTCATCATACCCCTGGTTGAGATCAAAGTAAATGTAAACCTCCTATTTGTTGAAGTGCCTGTTGAGATAATGGATAGGGAAGTGAAGCGTACAAAACATAGTCGCATCCCGATTGTGAAGGTTTGATGGAACGCTAAGTGTGGACCGGAATTGACATGGGAACGCGAGGAACATATGAAGCTAAAGTACCCTCACCTACTCTCTCGTTCATAGTTCTATCTTTCAAAAGAATTTAGAGACAAAATTCCCTCTAACGGGGGATGATGTTGATGGGTTTTGAGCACTACAACATTCCTATGGTGTACATGCAAACCCTAATGTCACACCCCGCTAAAGCGGAAACACGAGGCATGGCAGTAAAAAGGGTTTCATAGCAAAAGTTAAAAGATAACACCAACCATAGTATTAAAAATCATTACAAATTTACAATGGGTTTGAACAAATTTTAAAAGAAATTACAATGTAAATTGAAATTCAACACATGCAAATGCTCCTAAAAGTGATGTGTCCCTAAGTGCCACTTATTCGATGATTCCTGAAAAAGCATGTAAAACGAGCGTCAACTATAAAAATAGTTGGTGAGTACTCACAAGTTTAACAAAATAATATTGGTTCATGAATTGAAATCAAAGTTTTGATAAAAGTTTCCAATAATAAAAGTATATCGTTAAAAGGAGTAAATAAGTTTGTAAAAACAGAGTTCTTTGTCATCATGAGAGATAAAGTATGTTGCCCGAATAAGATGCAACATTCATATTCTCATGGAAGATAAAGTTCGTTACTCAAACGAGTAAACAAGTTTCATTGCTAAAATGAGCAATCAATTTCATTACTACAAGGAGCAAACAATTTCATTGTTAAAACATGTATATAAGTTTTCAGTAATAAAAGTTCATTGTTGTAATGAGAAACAAAGTTCATTGCTATAATGAGAAACAAAGTTGATTGCTATAATTGATAAACGAGTTTATTGTCATAATAAACAACAAGTTTATTGCTATAATGAGTAACGAGTTTGTATGTGTATGAGCAAACAATGATTCTCAACCAAACCTATAACTGAAGCCATATCAAGATCTTTGCTTATCATTCCATAGATGAATATGGTATCATGCACTCCAACAATAGGGCGAGTGAGGAGTTGTCAATTCCTAATAGCGCTATCCATAATGACCATTGGCTCAAAGAGTTAATGGTTAGAGATAAGGGAAGGGCCTTAGTACGATAAGTTCTCATGTTCCGTGTAGCATAGACATACATAGAGAGACATAGCAATACAATAGCAATCGTGTTTGATACAAATCAATTTAAATACAACATGCAAATAATAGTTTTTCTGGACATGCTTTTCCACCCCAAAACATAAAAACTGAAAATAGGGGAGTGCGTGAATACTCGCAATATGCATTGAGATGATGCAAATGATTCCTTGAGCTAAGTTCCACTTGTACCACTATCGATTCCTACAATAATGGCATTCGCTAGTGAGTCTCTAATCGAAATCTAACACTAGTATACTTACTACTACAATAGAATTATGCCAATATTGTGTCAAAATTTAATATTGATAAGTTACAAACATTTTTCTGTAGAAATTAAGTTTCAAAGAATCAATTGTTATATAACAATTTAAGTGGAAAATTTCCATTATTGAAATGTTAATAGTTAACATTTTAGAGGTGTTCCAATGATTAAATATTCAAAACTAAATAAATTTAGTTCTAAGCTTTCCCAAACTTTGCATTTCAGTTTTAATTGAAGTCAAAGACCTCAAGATAAATTTTCTTGAGCTTTTGATTTGTCTAACTATTTTTCACAATTTTAGTTTCTTGAATAACCATAAAATCATGAAAAATACTAACCAGTTAATAAAAATTACCAAACTTCAGATTTTGGTTCTATATGTATTAATAGACTTCTAGGTAAATGTTCATGGATTATGGATATGCATAACCATTTTTCATATATTTAATTCTCTAAATAGATACAAATTCATGAAAAATAGAAAACACTTTCTAAAGTTACCCAAACTTTTTGTATTACTATTCTTAAGCATTTTTAAGCTGGGAAAAATATAAAAAATGATTTCTAAACTGTTTATCCAAACTTTATGATTTTTGAGAATTTATTCTAATAAAAATAGAAATAAATACGAAACAGTTTCTAAAATTGCCAAGAATTTTTTTACCGCTTTTATTATACATGTAGAAGCTGTTAAAAATATAATAGGTATTTTTGAATTAGTCTTTCTATTTTTCTTTGTTTTATCCTTTTAAATAATCATTAATCGGAGAATAATTATTAAATAGTTAAAGTAAATACCAAAAAAATGTTAAAGTTCATTTACTGTGTAGATAATCTTGGAAAAATACCAAATGTGGTTTTTATATATTGAAATCCGATTTTGTGTATTTAAGTGTATTTAATCTAAGAAAATAGGAGAAAAATAGTATACAGAAGATAAAAATCATTAAAACTTTTATGTAGTCTCCTAATGTATCACAAGGGATTCTGGTAAATTTGCATAATTTTCGGATGAGCATAACTATTTTTTATGTTTTTAGGCCATTATAAATACAAAAATCGAGGAAAAACAGGAATGCATGATGCAAAATTCTGAAAATATTTTTCTAAGTCTTCCATATATGGATGAAGCTGCGAAAATTGCTAGGCAGCCCTTTAACCTTCTCTAAAGGGGTTTTATGATTTATTGGAGCCAAACATAAAGAAAATTCAAAACCAAGTTAAACAGTAACAAAAATCGATGAAATTTAATTTTAAGTCATTATTTAGCATAGGGGTTATCCAAGAATTTACCTAGGATTTATAGACCTAAGAAAGTATTTTATATGATTTATTGCCCTATTTTGTTGCAATAATTATAATAATTCGAGAAAATGACTTATTTTCTGGAATTTTACAGAGCATCGTATTTTCTTGATGGGAATCTGGGAAAAATCGGATTTGGTCAAACAAGGAGTTTTAGATATTTATTTGGAAATAAATCTTTCATGAACATATTTGAAAGCTTTGAACAACATACTTTGATGGTCTAGCATCTAAGCTTGAAGATCATCACATGCATGTTTGTTTGAAGACCATTCATGAGTTTGAAATGTTCAAAAAACGTTTTTGAAAGAAAACTTAGAGTGCATGTGGTGATTTTCCACCAAAACTTGTAGAAAAGTGCATTTTCATGATTTTGTCTTAGGTTTAGGTCCTTGGATTTCACCATTTACAACATGCATGCTGTTTTTGGGTGAAATGCTACCACCATCATCATCATCAAAACTGAAGTGATTGAACATGCACACATATTTTCTAATAGAACGGTGTAGAAGGAGGAAATGCAAGAAAAACCTTAAAAACTTGAAGGAAAATGAAAGGAAATCGTGTTTGAAGTGTGTTCTTGGACTTGTTTTCTGGAGAATTTCGTGGTTCATAGTGGGAGGAAGAGAGAAAATGTGTGTGAGAGTGTGAGAGAGAAATGAGAGAGAATGAGGGAAGATGGAGTGTGAGAGAGAAGGAGAATGATTAATGTTTGTTGGGAAGAGATTTCTTGGGAGGTGGAATCCGAATTTTGAATGGAGAGAGGGTCTCCCTCTCTTAAATTTTATAAAATTATAACTTTATTTTATAAAAATATCAAGTTTTTATAAAATATGGACCTTGTCTTAATTTTCATTCACAAAACCTTGATATTTTGCTTAGAAAATAAGGTTAAATATTAATGACTTAAATTTTATTTCTCCTTGGTTATATTTTACTAATTTAAGTTACTTTAAATTGATATTATAAAGTCCATACCAATTTTACGGATTTTTAGGTGTTAAAGTTTATAAATTTGAGATTTTAGGGTTTTTAGGGTCTTGAGATTTAATATATATTTGGATATCAAAATAAATTGAATTATTTGAGATTTCAATTTATGTTAGAGTTTCATAACTCTTTTCTAGTTAAAAACAATGTTTGTAATTTATTTTTATCAATTTATTGGCATTCTATGTAGTGGTTTCGAGATTCAAGCGAAATTGAGGAATCGAGTATACTAGTCCTAGTTTTCAACTTTCACTTAAGTTTCTATGAGACTTTGACCTAATTTCTACTTCTATGTCATGTGCATGATGTGTGTATATGATTCGTGAAAAGGTGTTCGAGTCAAAGAGTGACCCGAATATGGATAGTCTCTACAGTTAAGTAGCTATAGAATTCACATATCAATGTGAAATCTATAGACACTATCCATTGATTCTAATTGTTTCCAAGTTTCTAGTAGGTTATAACTTAGCTTCTAGTTACTAAGTCTAGTATGTGTCATGCCTATACGTGCAACTAAGTTTATTCAAATCTAGAACCGAATCGAATTTTGACGGTTGTCATAGTCTCCCCCGGTTGAAAGAATTTCGTCCCGAAATTCAATTCGTGACGTACTCTATTAGAACTCAGCCGAATACAATTTTATAGTTGGAGAGATGATAACTTCAAGAGCTCTTTGATTATTTTGGGTGAACTCCTCAAGGGAAGGGCCCAACTCTTTAACTATAATCAAATTAGTCTTTCTCTAAATCGAGTTCTGTCGTCTAGATTATCGAAAATTTGGTTCATGGAATCATGATCCAACCATGGCGACCTAGTCGAAAAAGATCATCTAGTTAGATATTATATGAATTAAGAGAGCGGTATAAGTTTTGCTGATGCACCAACTTCACTGAGTGTTAAATCCACATTGATCCTTAAGTTGCATTCTAAATTAGCATTAAGTGTAAATTTGCCGCTTAATAAAGAAGAGATTAGGAACAAATTGTTCACTTCCGGTTTGGCTATTACATCTGGAAAAGATATATTCCGAAATAAGAGGTGGTAGCACGAATGAAAGAGAAGCATTCAAGGGTAAGCTCCTATAGATACGTATTAAGGGTAGGCATCAAAGTTTTGGTGCATTTCAAATGTGAAGATTATACTAGTGTCGACTTACAAAATGAATTACGAAATGATTGAGGATCTTCGAGGCTATAATTACTACTAAGATTACTCTTACAATAATATAACTATATTTGAAGAGTATATATAATTAGAGATTCACTGTTTCTAATGAAGGCGGTGAAAGTTTATGATAAATTAAATCACATTGTCTATATAGCATTTTAAGTGTTTAGAAGTGATTAAAAAAATCTCACTGTTATCAAAATGTGTAATAATTCCAAGATAATGAAGATACATGTGTGGCGATCAAACGAGGCAGTAAAATAATATAAAGATTAGTTAAGGTTAATGGTTTAAGTCGTCATTAAAGGAATTTGTATAGAAGTATTTGTATTAATTTTTTTTTTTTTGGAAATGTCAGGACAAATTCAAGTTTACGAGGAGTCAGAATACTTATTAAAACAAGTTTGAGAGTTTAAGAATTCACTGAAAATTGCAAAGTAAAATACTATTTTAAGAAATGTGTAAAAAAATGTCAATCTTTCAAAATAGTGTGTGACAACCCGAAGTTCGTTTCCAAAATTTTAACCCTTTCCATTAATAAATTCATCGTTTTCAATTTCATTTCCGTTTACGCTATTAAATTAAGTCATTTAATTTGAGGTTGCTATTATGACTTAATGGGTGTCCAAACGCATTTAGAACTCATATTAACACCCCATTCTAGTAATCGGAATATTTTTAGAATCGACCATATCAGGTTACGACAACTTAATCGGGTGCGACCAAAAGCCACGTCTAACGTCGGTATCGGGTAGATTTCCACCGTGTCCCGAACTTAGAACTTATTTCAAGCTCAAAAGACTTCAATTTGAAGCTTTTGCTCTCTCTCACTACTCTCTCTCTAACCTCTCTCCTCAATCCAAACTTAAGGTCCAATATCATCAAATTAAGGCTCCAATTCATCAAGGTAACCTCCCTAACTCATAGATTAGCATCCTTAGCCTTCAAATTCGTGTTTAATTTATGGAAAAGGACCATGTTCATGTGTTTACGGCCTTGGAACATTTTTGGGCCATAAACACACATATAAGGGGTTTTTTAGCCTTAAAACCCTTCCAATCCACCTTTGAAGCTTAGATATGGCTAAATGGCTTAATGAAACAGATTTAGAACACCTTGAATCCAACTTTTGAGGAGTAAACATGAGTTTGCTGCCCAAGAACATGCTTGGGATGTAAACTCATATTCATGGGGAGTAAACTCAAATTCAAGTGTTTAAATGCCACTTAAACACACCAATAGCCTTCGATTAAATTCTAGAACCAACCACAATCGATTTAGGGGCCATAAACATGATGAAAACCATCCCTTTGAGAGTTCACGGCCGTAAACCCCCCAATAATGGGTTCCTGGGTCGTAAACTCATATACACAAGTCAAATGATGCCCTAAATTCATTCTAAGGCTTGTAAAATTGGTTTGAATCACATGAGATTAATCTACAGCCACAAAATCATGTAAGGAATGGTCACATAGGAGATTACGGCCGTAAACTCCATTTGGTAATGTTCTTGATGATTAGATCCATTCCTAAGCCTTAGATTAAATCATAACAATTTTTCCCAAGTGTTATTTGACCATTTGACACCATAAAACCCCTCATTCATGAGTTCACGGCCGTGAAGTCATGTGGAGTTGGTCTTAGGGCCGTAAAATCCGTAAGGAGTTTAATCTTGAAGAGGAAACACATTATCCGAGCCCTATACGTCCGTAGATGCCACCCGGGTCACTCCAAACACTTGATTTGAAGTGTTGTCTTGTATTGGAGTGTATAATCATATCTAATTAGTGAATTAAAGTCTAATTAGATACATTTATATACCATTTCATATTACTTAGGAACCTCGCGCATTATCAAGCCCCGAACCGACGCTTAGCATTCGAACTGTCACGTTTTCTTGCCTGGTGAGTTCATACCCCTACCCTTTTTCAATGTTTTTCAATGTTTTTATCACACCCCAAAAACCGGAACGGCGGAAATGTTCTAGGGTGGATGACGTCATGTCAAGTATCACAACATATGTAGTGTAGTAAATCAAAGTACAACAACCATTGCATTAATAGTAATAGTTTTACACGGCTTCCCTTACAATACATTAAAGTAATACAGGTAATAGAATAAATACAGTTTGGTACTAAGCTATCTTCATCAACAGCTCCGGGGATGTACCTGTCTAATGCTGACCTGAGAATACAAGTTATTTGAAAAGTGAGTATCAGCATTTTTACAAATGCTGGTGAGTTCATGAGTATTTAGTGTCATTTTATTCAAATAACTTTAATAAAAGTGGTAGTTTTAGAGTATCCATTAAATTAGTGTCTTTTCCAGAAAATCCTATATTTTATTTAATAAAAGCAGTCTTTTACCAAGACTGGACGGAGTTATGTGGTAAAAAGTAGTTTTCCCTTAATCGCTATCATTATCAACATACAGAATTTGATTATTAAAGAACGCAAGAGAAATCAGGGAAATAACATATGCCTCAGCAGTGAAGACTGCTGACTAAGGCAAAAGGAATCATAGACTCCAGGAGAGTATCGAACAAACGACATGCCTGACTCAGTCTAACAAAGGGAGACACAGAACCCAGACGGTACCAAATGAAAGGTACACGTAGCAAGGTCTAAAAACAGAGGATACAGACCGCAGAATGGGGTGTTAGAATGATTTCTAAATGCATTAGGACACCCATTAAGTCATTTTAGATAAATACAAATTAATGACTTAATTAAATGATTAAATCGGAAACGAATTCGGAAATGACGATTGGTTGATCGAATTGGATTACGAAAAGAGTTACAAGCAATGATACGAAATTTCGGGTTGTTACATTATCCCCCCATTAGAGGGAATTTCGTCCGAAATTCAAAAATTAAGATACAATACAAGATACAAATCATGGATTAGGAAAGAGATGTGGATACTATTGTTTCATCGAGTCTTCACGCTCCCAAGTGAACTCCAGTCCCCGCTTGGCATTCCAGCGGACCTTCACTAATGGGATGTGGCTTTGCTTTGTACGCTTGACTTCTCAATCCATGATTTTGATCAGTTCCTCCACAAGGTTGAGGTTTTCATTGATCTCGATCGCATCTATAGGAATCACTAGGGTTTCATCGGATAAACACTTCTTGAGATTTGAAACACTTCTCGATCGCATCTATAGGCTACCGGACCGATCCTGGCGAGGATCTCGAAGGGTCCAATGTACCTAGGGTTAAGTTTCCCACGCTTTCCAAAATGTATCGTGCCTTTACAGGGCGAGACTTTCAACAGGACACTGTCTCCAACCTGGAATTCCAGAGGTTTCCGGCGGTTATCAACGTAACTCTTTTGGCGATCTCGTGAAGCTTTCAATCATTCTCGGATTTGGATGATCTTCTCAGTGGTTTCGCGGATGATTTCAAGACCAGTGAGAGCAGTATCGGGGACTCGACTCTTGGCTAGCTGTGTGTCCCCCAACTCGGCCCATCACAGAGGGGATCTGCACTTACGACCATATAGGGCTTCAAACGGGGCAGCCCTGATGCTGCTGTAGTAACTATTGTTGTACGAGAACTCGATCAAAGGTAGAAGTGTGTCCCACAACTTTCCAAAATCAATGACACATGCTCTAAGCATCTCCTCCAGGGTTTGGATTGTTCTCTCACTTTGTCCATCGGTCTGAGGATGATACGCCGTGCTCATGTCTAGTTTGGTTCCAAGAGCCTTCTGGAGAGACTGCCAGAATCTGGAGGTAAACCTGCTATCTCAATCAGAGATAATGGACGCAGGTACACCATGCAGTCGGACTACCTCTTGGATGTAGATTCGCGCGAGTCTTTCCATCTTGTATGATTCTTTGATCGGGATGAAGTGAGCGGACTTTGTCAAACGCTCGACAATTACCTAAATGGTGTCATACCGACTCGGACACTTGGGTAGTTTGGTGATGAAATCCATGGTAATCATCTCCCATTTCCATTCGGGTATCTCGGGCTGTTGGAGCAGACCCGAGGGTTTCTGGTGCTCAACTTTAACCTTGGCACAAGTCAGACACTTGCCCACGAACACAACTATCTCAGCTTTCATGTTTGGCCACCAGTATTGTTTCTTGAGATCCAAGTACATCTTGTCAGAGCCCGGGTGAACAGAGTATTTGGTCTTGTGCGTTTCCTCGATGACAATCTCCCTGAATCATCCGTACTTTGGAATCCAGATTCGATCCATGAAGCAGTAGACTCCGTCACCTCTGATCTCAAGTTTCTTTTCCATTCCTCTCAAGGCTTCGATTGACACGTTCTCTAGTTTGAGGGCTTCTAACTGCGCTTCTCGGATTTGCATGGATAAGTTGGAATGGATGGTCATCGTTAGGGTCTTCACCTTTCAGCTTGAACTCTCCTTTCAGCTAAGGGCGTCTGCTACCATATTGGCCTTGCCGGGATGGTAACGGATTTCACACTCATAATCATTGAGTAGTTCTACCCATCGCCGTTGCCTCATGTTCAAGTCTTTCTGATCAAAGATGTGATGCAGGCTCTTATGGTCAGTGAAGATCGTACACTTGGTTCCGTAGAGGTAATGTCTCCAAATCTTCAATGCAAAGACTACGACTCCAAATTCCAAGTCATGTGTGGTATAGTTGACCTCGTGTGCTTTCAACTGTCTAGAGGCATAAGCAATTACCTTTCCTCTTTGCATAAGCACACAGCCTAAGCCCTGATTAGACGCATCGCAGTAGACAACGAAGTCCTCCGTCCCTTCGGGTAAGGACAGAACAGGCGCGTTGCACAAGGCTTTCTTCAACGTCTGGAATGCATTTTCTTGTTTATCACTCCAACAAAAGAGTACACCTTTCTGTGTTAGGGTGGTTAAAGGTTTGGCGATTTTGGAAAAGTTCTGGATAAATCTCCGATAATAACCGGCGAGGCCCAAGAATTGTCGGATTTCTGTGGGTGTCTTCGGTGTCGACCAATTCTCTCTCGCTTTAATCTTGGAAGGATCTACATGATACCCTCCTCACTTACCACGTGACCGAGGAAAGTTACCTTCCGAATCCAGAATTCACACTTAGAAAATTTTGCGTACAACTTCTCGGATCCAAGGGTTTCCAACACTAGCCTCAAGTGCTGTTTGTGGTCTTCTTCGCTTCTGGAGTAGACAAGTATGTTATCAATGAATACAATGACAAACTTATCCAGATAAGGATGACACACCCGGTTCATCAGGTCCATGAACACTGCCGGTGCGTTGGTTAGACCGAAGGGCATCACTACGAATTCGTAGTGTCCATACCGAGTCCTGAAAGCTGTTTTGAAAAAATCACTCTCATCAACTTGTAGTTGATGGTACCCTGAACGAATGTCTATCTTGGAGAAGTAACTAGCTCCCTGGAGTTGATCGAAGGGGTCATCTATTCGCGGAAGAGGATATCGGTTTTTGACGGTCAACTTGTTCAGCTCACGATAGTCGATACACATCCGGAAGGATCCATCTTTCTTCTTGACAAAAAATATCGGAGCTCCCCAGGGTGAGGAACTCGGTCTAATGAATCCCTTACTGAGCAACTCATTGAGTTGAATGGATAACTCCTGCATTTCTGCTGGAGCTAAATGATACGAAGATTTCGCTACGGGAGTAGCTCAAGGAATTAGGTCAATACGGAACTCGACCTGACGCTCGGGAGGAATTCCCGGAACCTCTTCGGGAAAAACATTAGGAAAGTTACAGACTTTGGGGATGCTCGCGAGGTCTTTAACTTCCTGTTTCTCGTTGATTACATGGGCTAAGAGTGCAATGCACTCCTTTCGCAGGAGCTTTTGAGCTTTGATGCAGGAAATGATACGAAGATTGGAACTGAGTTTATCGCCATAGATTACGAGAGTTTGATCCGAAGGAAGGTTGAGACGGATGGCTTTTTCCAAACAAAGGATATCTGCATGAATGGGACTCAACCAATCCATGCCAATGATGACATCAAAGCTCTTTATGGAAAGTGGCATGAGATCGATGGGAAATGAATGATCATTCAGGGTAAGGGTACAACCTACGAATATCTCGTTAGCGCTTTCTTTCTCACCGTTAGCCATCTCGATGGTAAACGTTTCAGTTAAAGGTTGGGGATTATGTTTTAGGTTATGTTTGAACTAATGACTAACAAAGCTTCTTTCAGCACCCGAATCGACAAGAATACTAGCATATGAGTTGTCGAGAAGGAACGTACCCGAGACAACAGTAGGATCAACGATTGCCTCCTCCCTTCCCATGGCTAGGACTCTTCCAGTGTTATCAGCTGTAGACTTCTCGGGGCAGATCCTTTTAAAATGCCCAACGTCTCCACAGTTATAGCAGGCTTGACCAACGCTTGCTCCAGATGATTGATTGGCTGATTGGGCCAGAGCTTTACAGAATCGGACCGTGTGCCCGTTCTTACCACAATTGGTACATGATAGTTCTCAACAGGGGCCAGGGTTGTCGTGATATTTGCACTTGTCACACAAAGGAAGATTACCAGCATATCTGGTAGTAGGAGTTGGAGCTGTGGATCCCACAACAAAAGCAGTAGCAACGGGGGTAGTAGCAGCATGGACTGCTACAGTTTGTTGTCTCTTTGAGGATCCTTGGGAAGATTTACCCTTCTTCTTCTTCCAGAACTTTCTCTTCTCACCACTCCCTTTATTCGGATCAGAAGCGGTGGTGGTTTCCTCGACGTCATCACTGTGATCAATTAGGGTTTGGGCTAAACTCTTGGCACTATCATACGTATCCGGACGAGCAGCTAAGACATTTCCGTTTGTTGGCTGGGTCAGCCCCCAGATGAACTTTTCTATCTTTTTACTTTCAGGAGTGACCAATCCCAGGCAGAGAAGTGCGAGGTCATCAAATCGAGAAGTGCATGCAGCAATATCGGAACCCTTCATCTTCAAGTTCTAGAGCTCGTGCTCTAGTTTCTGCATTTCACCACGGGGACAGTATTCGACTATTAGGAGTTCTTTCATGGCTTCCCAGCCCATGGCGTTGGCTACGGGTAGGGTCAGAGATTTGACTCGGCCATTCCACCAAGTCAAGATCAATGAAGGTACAAGCTGCGAACTTGACCTTATCAGATTCGGCACAGTCACAGATTTCAAAGATGGATTCGATTTTCTCGAACCATCGGGACAAGGAAATGACACCTCCAGTGCCATCAAAGGATGTTGGTTTCGCATTCATGAAGTCCTTATAGGAACCCTCCTTTCAGTTTCCCTGATTGCTTTCTTGATCCTGAGTTTGAGTACCACCTCCCGAACCACCGGAACCACCGGTGATCAATTGAGACATAACAGCTGCCACCGCGGCGGTAACAGCTGCCTGAAATACCACGAGGTCAAATTCAGGAGGAGGTGGTGGCGGAGGGTTGTTGGTCTTTGATTTGGGTCTCTTTCTGGTAGGCATCTTGATCTAATAAGATCAAGAAAGAGAGCATGATAATTCCTCTGAATTGAATCGAGAGATATGACAGATATATATTCCGAATAAGCGATAAGGCAGGAAAAAGTTATCATAGCAGGTAAACTATCGCTAACGGAATGATCGAGGATCTATACGTGAACGAGGATTTCTACAAAGAATTGGCTTGAGAATTACTCCCATAGTATTTCATGATTCGATACGACACTGGCTCGATGTTTGTGGTATTAGGGTAAGTTTTAGGCATGCCGCATACCACAGTCACTCCCAAGCACATGTCGGTCGTGTCTCGAATGAATATAGTTGGCCAGGCTATATTGATCCTAGACACGACTACATAACTACCCAGGTTTAACCACAGTACACAACACCCATTTACTTATGTTTTGTTCTACTTGTAGTTACGGATCTTGACGGTTCGGTATACTTATATACTTTTAAAAATACTTATAGTTTGAAGATACTTTTAATTCAGAGCACTTAGGCCCTTTAGTGTTTATAGTTTTATACCATGTAAGGTTTGGTATACTTTATTCACTATAAACAAGGGCTCTTGGTCGCACCTGTCACACCCAGAAAACCGAAGGCAGAAACATTTCCGGGGTTGACTCCACGTTGAGTATCAAATCTAATGCACATAGTAAGTAAAGTAAAACAACCATTACATTACATACTGAAAAGTTTTACAATTGTTTCAAAAGCAAAGTTGTACAATTGTGATACATAGTATACATATATAAACAAAATGAAACAAGTATTCTACGCACTCCATCTTTTGACAAAAGGATCTTCGGGTACCTATCCTAACGTTGACCTGAGAACACTAGCGGTTTGAAAATCAGCATAACGCTGGTGAGTTCATCAGCGGTTTTGTTTTGTGAAAATGTTTAGGTTTCCTTTCTGTTTCTGAAAATGTTACACATACCAAGAAAATCCCATATTTTCTTAAAAGGGTTGGTTATTGTTTCTCAACATGTAAAGTAAAGTTGTACACTGAAAACACGTATATTCTGTGGAAATGTATGGTTAGGTTATCTGCTTTGTTATACTATTCTGGTAATGTACAATTGTATTCCCCAGGAAAGTCCCATACTTTCCTGAATGTTAGTTACCAAAATGTGAAAGATGTATACTGAAAAACATGGTTGCTCTTCTGAATTGTAAAGTTATCCGGTTGTTACACTTTTCTGGTTATGTACAATGTTTCCCCAGGAAAGTCCCATACTTTCCTGAATGTTGGTTACCAATGTGAAAGATGTTTACGGAAAACCTGGTTATCTTGTGAAATGTATTACGTTATTCATTATTACTATTAAGTAAATTTATGTTATCCTAATTGCGAGTTCCATAACCATACAATAGACTAGATGTGGCAATAATTAGTCTACATTACCTTATGACTTTCGTCACCCTTGAACCATTTCGGTTCGGCTGTAGCTAGCAGCCAGGTGTGGGGTAGTCAGCCCCGTATAGATCTATACACTCAAGTCACGCTCCCTATCCAAGAGATTCTGGTTACGGGTGCAGTCCTCCACTTGCGTATCTCTGTGGAGTGTTCGCCGAGGACGTGTCTCCAATCATATAGGACTAACAATTTACTAGTAATAATATGATAATCCTCCACTCGCGTATCTCTGTGGAGTGTTACCGAGGACAAAACAGTGTACAAGTTTTATGTTCAAAGGTTCTAATGTCATGCTTTTAACTGATAAAATGTGGAAAACCATTTGTGAAATATATATAAAACATAACAGTTTAAAATCCATTTCACAAATATATGTTTATGTGATCTGCATCTTTAAACGGTTATCAGTTGTAACAATCAGTGTGAAAAGCATATAAAATAAGAAACACACACTTGAAAACAAGTTTTGAGTACAAGTAATCCCTTGTACTTTGCTTGTGTTCCCCCCCTGAAAACAATGAAAAACAGTGAAAAAGGGTAGGGGTATGAACTCACCAGACGAGGAAATGCGACTGTTTCGAATACTAAACGTTGGTTCGGGGCTTGATTACATGTGAGGTTCCTATGTATTATGAAATAATATCCCAATATATCTAATTAGATTTACAATTACTAATTAGATGGAACGTTATACTCCGATGGACTAAAACACTTCAAAACAAGTGTTTGGAGTGACCCGAGTGGCATCTACGGACGTGTAATGATACGAGGGACTTGGGAATTGAGTTTACTCTTCCTAATGGAGTTTGCGGCCATATATCCCATACATACATGAGTTCACGGCCGTGAACTCATGGTTGGGTGATTTTGAGTGCTAAATGGCTTGAATAGACATGGGGAAAGCTAGAATGGATTCTTCTAATGCCTTGGATTGAATTGAATCAACATATACATCACTTATGGGAGTTCACGGCTGTAAACTTGGAGTTTACGTCCGTAAAATCCCCCAAGCTCAAACCATATTTATTTTGTGATGCTTAGGACAATCATATGTGATTCTAACAAATTTTCCAAGCCTTGGCATGAATTTAGGGCATCAAATGACATATAATTAGGAGTTTACGGCCCTGAAGCATGTGCTATGGCCGTAAACTCTCAAATGAAGGGTTTTGTTATGTTTAAGGTCCCCAAACTATTTTTGGTTGGTTCTAGGATTTATTCCAAGGCTATTGGTGGTGTTGGATGGCTTTCTAACATGATTAAATGAGTTTACTCCCCATGAATGAGGAGTTTACGGCCCAAGAACATTCCTTGGCTGTAAACTCTTATTTGTCCCTCAAAATCCATGTTTAGGGTGTTCTAAGTCCGGGTTTGCAAGCCTTAAGGTCATATCTAAGTCCCAATGATGGTTTGGAAGTGTTAAATTGCTCAAAAACCCATGTTTTTATGTGTTTACGGCCCAAGCATGCTCCTTGGCCGTAAACACATGTTCCAGGTCCAAAATGATAAATTAAACACGAATTTGAAGGCCTAAGAGGTTAAACAACAAGTTGGGGATGTTACCTCTATGATTTGGAGCCTAAATTCTTTGATTTTGGATCTTAATCTTGGATGAGGAGAGAGGTTAGAGAGAGAGAGAGTAGTGAGATGAAGCAAAAGCTTCAAATGAAGGCTTAGAACACTTTAAATAGTGTTCGGGATTTGGACACGGTGAAATTCTACTCGATACCGGCTTTAGACGGGGCTTTTGGTCGCACCCGGCCAAGTTGCCGTAACCCGATATGGTTGATTCTAGAAATGTTCCGATCACTAGAATGGGGTGTTAGAATGATTTATAAATGCACTAGGACACCCATTAAGTCATTTTAGATAAATACGAATTAATGACTTAATTAAATGATTAAATCGGAAACGAATTTGGAAATGACGATTGGTTGATCATATTGGATTACGAAAAGATTTACAAGCAATGATACGAAATTTCGGGTTGTTTAGCACTTGATTTAGTGGTCGTAATAAAATTTAACCTCTTTCCAAATTAATATGGAAATGTAATTTTACATGCATTTACTTATTTTATTACGACTATAACGACAATAATATAAATAAATAAAACATTTATTTAGCTGTCGACCTCTAATTAACAGAACTTTTATAACGTGGAATATTCCGTTAATGGTAACGGGGTAATGTAACGGAATAAACTTTGGGTTTTCATAGTTTTCAGGTGGAGAATACAAGTAAAGTACAAGGAATACTTGTACTAAAAAACTTGTTTTACATGTGTTGTGTTCATATTTCGTATGCTTTTAACTTTGACAATCATAACAGATAACTAACTGAACTTGCAGAACACATTATTGTATTATTTGTGAAAAACGTTATAAAAATTTTGTATTTTATATTTTCACAAATGGTTTTCCACATTTTATTTGTTAAAAGCATAACATTTGATCTTTGAACATGAAACTTAGTACACTGTTTTGTCCTCGGTAACACTCCACAGAGATACGCGAGTGGAGGATCATTGTTTGTAACAGTATCTTTCTGTATTATTACTAGTAAATTTGTTATTCCTATAAATTGGAGACATGTCCTCGGAGAACACTCCACAGAGATACGTGAGTGGAGGACCGCACCCGTAACCATAATCTCTTAGATAGGGAGTGTGACTTGAGTGTATAGATCTATACGGGGCTGACTACCCCACACCTGGCTGCTAGCTACAGCTGAACCAAAAAGGTTCAAGGGTGACGAAATTCATAAGGTGATGTGGACTACTTATTGTCATATCTAGTCTATCGTATGGTTATGGAACTCGCAATTTGGATAACATAGATTTACTTGATAGTAATAATGAATAAAGTAACTAGTTTACTTGTACATATTAGTTTTATATACATGTTAAAACTAATACATTTCACAAGGACAACCAGGTTTTCGGTATACATCTTTCACATTTCAGATTGGTAACAAACTTTCAGGAAAATATGGGATTTTCCTGGGGTAACATTTGTACATAACCAAATTCGTGTAACAAATCAGATAAGTAAACCTTAAAATTCACATGAGTAATCATGTTTTCAGTGTACATCTTTTACATTACATTTCGGATTAGTAACAACCTTTTAAAAAAAATATGGGATTTTCTTTGTGCGTAACTTTTTCAGAAAGTGTAAGGGAACTTGTACATTTTCAGAAAACAAAGCCACTTATGAACTGACCAGCTTTATGTTGATTTTCAAACTGCTTGTATTCTCAGGTCCGCATTGGACAGGTACCCGATGATCCTTTTGGCGAACACGGAGTGCATAGAAGACACGTCTTACTTTTGTCTATATATATCCATATGTATCACGCTTGTAATAATTTTTACCTTAAAACAAATGTAAAATCTTTATATGTAATGTAATGGTTGTTTACTTCGCTTACTATGTACATTGGATTTGATACTCAACGTGGAGTCCGCCCCGGAAACGTTTCCGCCTTGGGTTTTGGGGTGTGACAGATTGGTATCAGAGCCCTTGTTTATAGTGAACTAAGTATACCAAACCTTACATGGTATAAGACTATAAAAATTAAGGGGCATAAGTTCTCTAAACTAAAAGTACTCTAAAATATAAGTATTTTTAAAAAGTATATAAGTATACCCAACCGTCGGAATCCGTAATTACAAGTACAACAAAACATAAGTAAATGGGTGTTGTACGCTGCGGTTAAACCTGAGCAGTTATGTAGTCGTGTCTAGGATCAATATAGCCTGGCCAACTATATTCATTCGAGACACAACCAACATGTGCTGGGGAGTGACTATAGTGTTCAGCATGCCTAAAACTTACCCAATACCCAAACAATGAGCCGTCGTCGCAGTGAATCACGAAATACTATGGGAGTATTTCTAGTGCCAGCTTCGTTAGAGAAATCCTCATTCGAACGTTGCTCCTCGATCATTCTTTTAGCGATAATTTATCTTCTTTGATAATTCATTCCTGCTTTATCGCTTAATAGAATTCAATATCTATCATATCTCTTGATTCAATTCAGAGAACTTACCATCCTCTCTTTCCTGATCTTTATAGATCAAGATGCCTCCAAGAAAGAGACCCAGCTTAAAGAACAAAAATCCTCCTCCGCCACCACCTCCTCCTCAATTTGATCCTGAAATGTTCCAGGCAACTGTTACTGCCACAGTAGTAGCCACCATGTCACAAATGAACCCCGGTGGTTCAGGAGGTGGTCCTCAGCCCCAAAACCAAGAAAATAGCCAGGGACACTGAAAAGAGGGTTCCTATAAAGATTTCATGAATGCGAAACCCATGTTCTTTGATGGCACTGGAGGTGTCATTTCCCTCACTAGATGGTTCGAGAAAATCGAATCTATCTTTGAAATCTGTGCCTGTTCGGAATCTGACAAAGTAAAGCTCACAGCCTATACCTTTATCGATAAAGCCCTGACTCGGTGGAACGGCCAAGTCAAATCCCTAACCCTACCTGTAGCCAATGCCATGGGTTGGGAAGCCATGAAAGAACTCCTTCTAGCTGAGTACTGCCCTCGGGGTGAAATACAGAAGTTAGAGCACGAGCTCTGGAACCTGAAGACGAAGGGTTCCGATATTGTTGCATACACTTCTAGATTCGATGATCTAGCACTACTCTGTCTGGGATTGGTTACCCTGGAGAGTAAGAAGATAGAGAGATTCGTATGGGGATTAACCCAACCAACCAAAGGAAATATTTTATCTGCAAGGCCGAATACATGTGACAGTGCCAAAAGCTTAGCCCAGACTCTGATTGAGGACAGTGATGACCACGAGGAAGCAACCATGACTACTGAACCGACCAAGAAGAGTGGTGAAAAAAGGAAATTTTGGAAGAAGAAGAAGGGTCAATCTTCCCAAGTATCCTCAAAGAAACAGCAGACTATAGCAGTCCATGCTGCTACTGTCCCCGTTGCTGCTACTTCTGTTGTGGGATCCACAGCTCAAACACCTACTAGTAGATATGCTGGTAACCTTCCCCAGTGTGACAAGTGCAAATACCACGACAACCCCGGCCCCTGCCGTGAGCTATCATGCACCAACTGTGGTAAAAAGGGGCATACGGTCCGATTCTGCAAAGCAACATCCCAATCCGCGAATCAATCTTCTGGAGCAGGTGTTGGTCAAGCCTGCTACAATTGTGGAGAAGTCGGGCATTTCAAGAGGAACTGCCCCCAAGAAGACGAGAGCTAATAACACTGGGAGAGTCCTAGCCATGGGACGAGAGGAGGCAGTTGCCAATCCCACCATTGTTTCGGGTACGTTCCTTCGCGACAACTCTTATGCTAGTATTCTTTTCGATTTGGGTGCCGAAAGAAGTTTTGTTAGTCATTCGTTCAAACATAATCTTAAACCTAATCCCCAACCATTAACCGAAACTTTTACCGTCGAGATGGCTAACGGTGAGAAAGAAAGCGCTAGCGATGTGTTCATAGGTTGTACCCTTACCTTGAACGATCATTAATTTCCCATCGATCTTATGCCAGTTTCCATAAAGAGCTTTGATGTCATCATTGGGATGGATTGGTTGAGTCCCAATCATGATGACATCCTTTGTTACGAAAAAGCCATCCGTCTCAACCTTCCTTCCGGTCAGACTCTCATGATCTATGGCGATAAACTCTGCTCCAATATTCGTATCATTTCCTGCATCAAAGATCAGAAACTCTTGAGAAAGGAGTGCCAAGCATTCCTAACACATGTAATCAATGAGAAACAGGAAGTTAAAGACCTCGTGAGCATCCTCGAAGTCTGTAACTTTCCTGATGTCTTTCCCGAAGAGCTTCCAGGAATTCCTCCCGAACGTCAGGTCGAGTTTCGCATTGACCTAATTCCTGGAGCTACCCCTGTAGCCAAATCTCCGTATCGCTTAGCTCCAGCAGAAATGCAGGAGTTATCCAGTCAGCTCAACGAGTTACTCAGTAAAGGGTTCATCAGACCGAGTTCCTCACCCTGGGGAGCTCCGGTTTTGTTTGTGAAGAAGAAAGATAGATCCTTCCGAATGTGTATCGATTACCATGAGTTAAATAAGTTGACTGTGAAGAACCGATATCCTCTTCCGCGAATAGATGACCTCTCAACCAACTTCAAGGAGCCAGCTACTTCTCAAAGATAGACCTTCGGTCAGGGTACCATCAGCTACGAGTTCATGAGAGTGATGTTTCCAAAACAGCTTTCAGGACTTGGTATGGACACTACGAGTTCGTAGTGATACCCTTCGGTCTACACCGGCAGTGTTCATAGATAACTTTTGAATTTAGAACGAAAGAGCAAATGTAAATAAGGATTACTTGTTTATTGTAGATTTTAAAATAAAAACAAGATGTATATGATAAAAGGCGTAATAAAATATATCAAAGTTGACTAAATCAAAATTATTCCTCACGACTATACATGTATTAATCGCTCAAAACGAAAGGGTAGACTTCTAGTCTTTATGTATACGAACATGATACCACGAGAAGCAAAATAGACAGAAACAAAGTTAGACAATGTATTATATTACTATCATGGGCGTGCGAGATCTAAAATCAGAAGGAGAATGAGAAATAAAGTTCGGGGGAAAGAAAAAGGAAGTTAGCGGTGGCAATGATTGTTATTGTTAAAATTATAAGAACAATACCTATAGGTAGATTTAAAACCAGGTTGGGATATATTTCAAACTTCAATATTTGATTTATATTGATGATTAAATAGACATGTGGGAGTTTTAATTTGTTTGCTAAGGATTGCTAAAAATTGATAAGTTATCTATCAAGTTAAACTCCATTTGTGAAAAAGAAGAAGCCCTACAAATAGCAATTGAAAATCTGACAATTTTGACTTTTTAAACGGAAGTCCAACAATGATTAAAATGGATAAGGTAAAAACTCAATATATTTAGAAGAATAATTATTCATTGTTGAGAGTGTATCACCTGAAATTTAAAAGTGAACACTAAGTTTTCAAATGCTATAAATTTTAAAAACTCTAGAGATTATAAAACTATATTGAAGCAAAGTACACAAATAATGTATGTTTTGAAATAAAAACATTTGAGATGTCTTATAAACATGTTTGAAGTATAAATTTGCATAAATATCATGTTAAGTTTCGAGAAAACACATTAAAGTAAATTACAATGTCTAAATTAGAAAACTGTTAAAAATGTTAAACAAAAGTGTTTTGAAGATTTAATGAAGCTTTTACACATAAAATGAACTTCAATGTCATAGGTTTAAGTTTTATAGCATAGAGTTTAAACACTTTATAAAAGAAAATGTTTCTATGTTTTTCGAAAACGTGTCAAAATGGTAAGCAAGGTTTAAAATGGTTTATATACCCTTAAAAGCACATCTATCCTTTGAAATGGATTTGAAATGAAATTGAAATAGCAAGGTTAAAACCAATATTGGTTAAATTAAGTTTTGAAGAGGAGTGTTAAGTTAAAACAAGTTGTCAAAAGTTTTTTTTTAGCAAGAATATGGCTTACATTGTTAGGAAATGTCTACTAAGTTGAATGAAGTGGTTATAAAATATTTTATCGATGATAAATAAAACCAATGAAACGAAATAACTTTTCGATGAAGATTAAGAAGTAAGGAATAAGTATGTTAGTGTAGCTGATCGTACCTAAATACTAAGGCGAGTAGAAGGTGAGTATAAGACAAGTACCAATGTCTTTTTCCCAAAGATAAAGGACAAGAAAAATTGTTTGAAAAATGTTTTATGGTGTCAATGTAGTTTACAACCTTTTATAGAGGTTAAAGGGATATCCTATGTTAAGTTTTAAGCTCAAGGTGGAAACAACCTAAAGCTAAATTTATAGCGTAGTAATATGGTCTCACGTATGGGTTAAACTTTCGTGTCTCCTCGTGAGTCGAATCCGGAATGCCCACCAATGGTATACAAGTGATTACTTAGTGGCAACTCATCAACCTCCTTATGCAATGCTCCAATTATCATTTGTGTCGATATCGAAACGTTTTTTCCTAGTTGTAACTCTAATACGAAGACGATGAAGAGGTATTAAGGAATAATTGGTATAGGTTTCGACTTAAGATTATTACTAGTGCATATCTAGCTACTAACCTTACATCTAAAGTCAATAGTTACCAAGGAATACCCATTCTTAGTACTATGTGCATTGCTCCTAGAGCGGCTAGTGATATAACCTAAGTGGTTAACCTAGCACTTGATAAGGGGTAAGAATATTTCTAATTAAAGGCATTCTTATAAAAGTGCACTTAGTTTCTAAGTGTATCTAGATGAATGCCTATAATATGCAATGCTCGTACGCACACCGAAAAATTTTGTTTTTCAAAAGTTTAAGTTGAAATTTGTTTTGAACATAATTCTAGTATAACCGTTTCCAGCCTCACATTAACTTTCCTTAATTAAGCATAGTTGGCCAGGCTATACTTAATTAAAGTCCAATAATGCGTACTCGAATTAGTTATACCGGTAGTATGTTCAGTATTTTAAAAAAAAACGTTTAGAAATTTTTTGGCTATAGTTGTGGTTTCCCAAAGGAAAACCGATATTCTCTATAACCTTCGGCTCTGATACCATTTTCTGTCACACCCCGCTAAAGCGGAAACATGAGGCGTGGCAGTAAAAAGGGTTTCATATCAAAAGTTAAAAGATAACACCAACCATAGTATTAAAAATCATTACAAATTTACAATGGGTTTGAACAAATTTTAAAAGAAATTACAATGTAAATTGAAATTCAACACATGCGAATGCTCCTAAAAGTGATGTGTCCGTAAGTGCCACTTATTCGATGATTCCTGAAAAACCATGTAAAACGAGCGTCAACTATAAAAATAGTTGGTGAGTACTCACAAGTTTAACAAAATAATATTGGTTCATGAATTGAAATCAAAGTTTTGATAAAAGTTTCCAATAAGAAAAGTATATTGTTAAAAGGAGTAAATAAGTTTGTAAAAACAAAGTTCTCTGTCATCATGAGAGATAAAGTATGTTGCCTGAATAAGATGCAACATTCATATTCTCATGGAAGATAAAGTTCATTACTCAAACGAGTAAACAAGTTTCATTGCTAAAATGAGCAATCAATTTCATTGCTACAAGGAGCAAACAATTTCAATTTCATTGCTAAAACATGTATATAAGTTTTCAGTAATAAAAGTTCGTTGTTGTAATGAGAAACAAAGTTCATTGCTATAATGAGAAACAAAGTTGATATATAATTGATAAACGAGTTTATTGCCATAATAAACAACAAGTTTATTGCTATAATGAGTAACGAGTTTGTATGTGTATGAGCAAACAATGAGTCTCAACCAAACCTATGACTTAAGCCCTATCAAGATCTATGCTTATCATTCCATAAATGAATATGGTATCATGCACTCCAGCAATAGGGCGAGTGAGGAGTTGTCAATTCCTAATAGCGTTATCCATAATGACCATTGGCTCAAAGAGTTAATGGTTAGAGATAAAGGAAGGGCCTTAGTACGATAAGTTCTCATGTTCCGTGTTGCATAGACATACATAGAGAGAAATAGCAATACAATAGCAATCGTGTTTGATACAAATCAATTTAAATACAACATTCAAATAATAGTTTTTCTGGACATGCTTTTCCACCCCAAAACATAAAAACTGAAAATAGAGGAGTGCGTGAATACTCACAATATGCATTGAGATGATGCAAATGATTCCTTGAGCTAAGTTCCACTTGTACCACTATCGATTCCTACAATAATGGCATTCGCTAGTGAGTCTCTAATCGAAATCTAACACTAGTATACTTACTACTACAATAGAATTATGTCAATATTGTGTCAAAATTTAATATTGATAAGTTACAAACATTTTTCTGTTGAAATTAAGTTTCAAAGAATCAATTGTTATATAACAATTTAAGTGGAAAATTTCCATTATTAAAATGTTAATATTTAACATTTTAGAGGTGTTCTAATGATTAAATATTCAAAACTAAATCAATTTAGTTCTAAACGTTCCCAAACTTTTCATTTCAGTTTTAATTGAAGTCAAAGACCTCAAGATAAATTTTCTTGAGCTTTTGATTTGTCTAACTATTTTTCACCATTTTAGTTTCTTGTATAACCATAAAATCATGAAAAATACTAGCCAGTTAATAAAAATTACCAAACTTCAGATTTTGGTTCTATATGTATTAGTAGACTTCTAGGTAAATGTTCATGGATTATGGATATGCATAACCATTTTTCATATATTTAATTCTCTAAATAGATACAAATTCATGAAAAATAGAAAACACTTTCCAAAATTACCCGAACTTTTTGTATTACTATTCTTAAGCATTGTTCAGCTGGGAAAAATATAAAAAATGATTTCTAAACTGTTTATCCAAACTTTATGATTTTTGAGAGTTTATTCTAATAAAAATAGAAATAAATACAAAACTATTTCTAAAATTGCCAAGAATTTTCGTAAAACTTTTATTATACATGTAGAAGCTGTGAAAAATATAATAGGTATTTTTCAATTAGTCTTTCTATTTTTCTTTGTTTTATCCTTTTAAATAATCATTAATTAGAGAATAATTATTAAACAGTTAAAGTAAATACCAAAAAAAATTTAAAGTTCACTTACTGTGTAGATAATCTGGGAAAAATACCAAATGTGGTTTTTATATATTGAAATCCGATTTTGTGTATTTAAGTGTATTTAATCTAAGAAAATAGGAGAAAAATAGTATACAGAAGAGAAAAATCATTAAAACTTTTATGTAGTCTCGTAATGTATCATAAGGGATTCTGGTAAATTTGCATAATTTTCGGATGCGCATAACTATTTTTTATGTTTTTAGGCCATTATAAATACAAAAATCGAGGAAAAACAGGAATGCATGATGAAAAATTCTGAAAATATTTTTCTAAGTCTTCCATATATGGATGAAGCTGAGAAAATTTCTAGGCAGCCCTTTAACCTTCTCTAAATTGGTTTTATGATTTATTGGAGCCAAACATAAAGAAAATTCAAAACCATGTTAAACAGTAACAAAAATCGATGAAATTTAATGTGAAAACATTATTTAGCATAGGGGTCATCCACGAATTTACCTAGGATTTATAGACCTAATAAAGTATTTTATATGATTTATTGCCCTATTTTTGTTGCAATAATTATACTAATTCGAGAAAAATGACTGATTTTCTGGAAATTTACAGAGCATCGTATTTTGTTGATAAGAATCTGGAAAAAATCGGATTTGGTCAGACAAGGAGTTTTAGATATTTATTTGGAAATAAATCTTTCACGAACATATTTGAAAGCTTTTAACAACATACTTTGATGGTCTAGCCTCTAAGCTTGAAGATCATCACATGCATGTTTGTTTGAGTACCATTCATGAGTTTGAAATGTTCAAAAATCGTTTTTGAAAGAAAACTTAGAGTGCATGTGGTGATTTTCCACCAAAACTTGTAGAAAAGTGCATTTTCATGATTTTGACTTAGGTTCAGGTCCTTGGATTTCACCATTTACAACATGCATGCTGTTTTTGGGTGAAATGCTACCACCATCATCATCATCAAAACTGAAGTGATTGAACATGCACACATATTTTCTAATAGAAAGGTGTAGAAGGAGGAAATGCTACCACCTTCATTTGGCTCTTTGTCAAGGAATTAGTCTAAAAATTTCTAAGTATCAATATTTCCATACATCACATGATTAAAATCATATGATTCCAAGATTCTGTCCAATTGAAACTCGGGCGATAGGAATCTTTCCGTACTAAGAAAATTTTCATAAATAATATAACTAAGAATCACATCCATTTATTATAGAAATACGCAAGCATCAATTTTCCACAACGATTTTCATTGCAAGGATATATATAAATAAGTCAAACCAAATTTATTTTATTCATAAAAGCAGCGGAAAACATGTCCTTAGAATGTAAAATCAACTTAAAAACTATTTAATCAAATATCCCTGATAAATCTATCATAACTTCCTAGCTCAAAATCTGATCTTTGAATCCATGCGATCGTGATCCATTTCTTCGTGATCAGACTCATCTTGCTCTTCCATCAAGCTTCATCTCTTTTCTTTGATCTTGCAAAACATTCAAATATAATCTTATCACATTATGTATTAAGAATCAATGAATAGGAACTTAATGGAGTTAGATAGTGGATATTACCTGAAGTAGAGTCATACTTCTTGACTCTCCCATATTTTAGATTCTTCAAGTCCTCTGGGTAGCTTCGTATCCAACACCCCTTCTCTTGGCAGTAGAAACATGTGGCTTCTTCTGGAGTAACCACATAAGCATGGTTGGTTGAATTACCATACAAATATGCTCTATTACTTTGCCAGATCATTTATGATTCAACAACAATAAGCATGTAAGTTAGGTCAATGAGGATCGCGTCAAAATTCATCATATAATACTCTCTAATAAACTTATCATATGATTTAGGGAGTGACTGAAAAACCCAGTCTACTACCAAATTCTTTGGAAAAGATGCACCCAACATTGTCAACCTATCGATGTGTGATTTCATCCCTAGGACGTGAGGACACACGGATTTTCCAACTTCATGTTTCATTGCCAACATGGCTTGAGTGATTTTGAACTTTTCAATTCTTCGATCTTGTGGGTTTGGGAGAACAACAGGAGGAGGTGGAGGAAGTGAAACCAAGCTAGTCCACAATGCAGTGATTGATCTTTCACCTTCATTATGTAACACACTTTCACTTTGAGCAGGAAAACTTTTTCCATGGGATTCGGGAAGACCACGGTTAGATTCAGACATCTACAAAACGGGAGAAAAATCAATTTAGTTGATTGATTGAGTCCTTAATAAGTCACCCAAATGATATATTAAGGCTAGGACCCAACACAATATTCTACAACTTGGGAGAGGGATGTCGTAACCCAAATTGCAGAACATTTGAAGGTAAGTGAATGTCACACCCCTAAACCAGAATGGCAGAAACATTCGGGGGTGGATGACTCCACGTAGTATCACAACAATTGAATATTGTAAAGAAAGTAACACAACCATCATATATATAATAAAAACGTATATTTTTGCGTTATACATATTTGCAAAAGAATATTACAATATGATGATATAAATGTTTAATGATAAACATCCTTAGCGTTCCTTCTTCAAAAGCTGGTGGTTACCTGTATTACTGATTCCCTGAGAAATACAAGTGATTTCGAAAAAGTGTCAACAATTAAGTTGGTGAGTTCATATGTGTTTTGTATTGAAAAGTATGTCCTTTTGGTAGAAAATCGATGAGCGTGATTTTCAGATAATCCAATATTTTCTATATATAGTTTGAAAAGTTCCCAAAATTTGGAGTGCGTTAGTATTTTTCGTACTTAAATGATAAAGATAAACTTTGTATTTCAATATAATGTAAATACTGAATGAATGGATGAATCTCGTAAATCAAACTTGTTTTTATACTTTTATATGAGTTTTATAACCATACTATTGACACTGACTGCCTGTAACAACATTCTTCAGGTGTTGTAGTGTTATGACATTTGTCACCCCAGACCTGCCGGTCTAACTATAGCTAATAGTTTAGGTGCGGGGTTGTCAATCCCGTATAAATCTATACACAAGTATCACGCTCTCCCTCCAAGTGAATAGGGTATATAATACAAGACTTGAAATGCATACATAAGAGTACATTGAAGTTTGAATATCCCACATTGCTTAGTATAAATAAATTTACGATAAGAAAGACTTTACTTTATTTGAAAGTATTTCGTTTTTCAAGATGTATACGTAAAACTGTATGAATGACTTGCTAACTATACTTATTATAGTTTTTCAGAAGGTATGTTCCATTTAGTGAAAATAACTTGATGATATACTAGCCCTTTATACGTAAAGATGTTGGTATCGATAATTCATAAGATAGATGTTACATTTATGTTTATAAAACGATACTTTTGCTTGTATTGTACTTGTATTTCCCCCCTAAAACATGAAAAGACTTGAAAGGTAGGGGTATGAACTCACTTGTTTGGTTTGAAGAGAGTGGGGCTAGAGTCGAGCAGAACTTCAACCGCGGAAAGTTGCGTCTTCGAGCTCTTCGGGGATCTCGGTAGCGTAGAATCTTCGTCGGGGGTTCGGGTGCGGAAACCGAGGGCGCGGGACAGCTTCTGGAGCTTGAAAGTATGAGAGGGTGATTGAGAGTTTAGAGAAGTTGTGCTAAAACCTGTAGCTCATGCCTTCTATTTATAGTGCTGGAAAGTCGAGTACGATGGGTGTACTTCGGTTACGTTGGGCGTAACTTTGCGTCATGGCTTATGACCCGAGTCTAGCTAGGCGTAGAGCTGCAGCCGATGGGACTCGACCTTGCTTCTAAGTACGCTGGGCGTACTCCTATATTACGCTGGGCGTAATCCCAACTTCCATCTTCTAAATTTCGTAACTTTCGCGTACGGGCTCTGTTTTTCGCATTCTTTAAATCCACACGTAGGTGAGATTATGCTCTACAACTTTCATTTAGACTCCATCGGTTAGTTTTGAATTTATTTTTAATGATATATTTTTAATTGGCCGGGACTGCTAAAATTCGTTAAAAATTCATAGTTTCTTTATTCGACGTCGGTTTTCGTTTGTCTTTTTATCATTTTACTCCTATTGTGGAGATCTTCAACTTTCGTTTAGGTGGCAATAGCTAACTAACACTCGATCTTCAATTCGAGTTTTTAGCCCTCTACTACTATTACGAAAATTAGGAAAATCGTAACTTCTTCATACGAGGTCCAATTTGGGCGATCTTTTCATGCATGCTCACCATTTAACGAAATCTACGACTTTTGTTTAGATACTTAAGGCTAAAATGAATTTTATTGAAATTTTACTTTTTACGTTAAATAGCGTTTTAACGGTGTGTCGTAAATATGCAAGTGGTTATAATTTCTTCAATATAACCCGGTTTTGAACGTTCTTTATGTTTTTGGAAACCTTGGCACGATATCTAATATTTGATGCATCCCAACTTAGATATTTAAACACTTTTATTTTTGAGGTTAATTTCGTTGATTCCAAATAGTTTTCGTTGTATTTGACTTTTGAGTGATACTTCACTTTTGGAAAATATGGGGTTGTCACAATGAATGACGATTCACTAATTTTCCACCATGAAAAACGAAAAAGAGATTAGGTTTTAAATGTATTGAAAAATTCCTAGAGCCTTTGACATTCATTTAACTTTTAAATGGCATGCTTAAATCTCGATATACCCCTCGATTTGTGAGTGGGATGCCGAGGGTCACAAAATAGGGTGTGAATAACCATGAAAACTTACAGGGTGCCCCCAATGTTACAGTCACCTATTCGATGTGCCGGTTAACCACAACGCTCCACCGAACTATGACAAACATTGAGTCACCCTTTGCAACCTTTGCTTAGAACCCATTTTGTGTGCCGGTTAACCACACACGCTCCACTAACGTCTTCGCAAGGGTACAAAGTGTAATTTAATGGAATTTCACCAATTCACTTTTACCTAAAGTAACTAAGATTGGGAATTTTGTAAAAACATTTGGTTACTTTATACTTCATTATAATTTTAATGTAAAGGGTTTGCCCTATCCTACCCCTTCGGCTAACGACCCTCCACCAATCAAGGAAGCGGTGGGTGAGAATGGACACCCATTAAACGACCATTTTATAGGCCATAACCTTACACCCCCCTTATAGATCGGCTTCGTGAATGAGGTCTACTAATGGTAAGAGTAGCAGTTTAAGTTATACATATATATATTATTAGACTTTTAATGTTATATATAGTATAAGGGTGTATTTTACACATTTAAAATACTAGGTTGTCTAATTTAACAAATTACACTTTTAATTTAATTAAATATCAACCATATCACTATGGATTTATTAACTATCTTTTAATTATACCCTTAATTAATTTAATAAAACCATAAGGATGCAATTTGAACTTTTTCAAAAATTAAGGTTTTACAATTTAAATTTTCAAAATTAAACTTTTAATCAAACAATTTTAAATTCCAAAACATGAGGGCAAGTCTTGAAACATTTCAAAACATTAGGGTTTAGAATTTAAGTATTTCAAAATTAAACTTTTAATCAAAAATTTAAATTCCAAAACTTGAGGGCAAGTTTTGAAACTCATAAAAACATTATCAATAATATTCTAGATCAACAATTCAAATAAAGCAATTAACAATTAATTATGGTTATCTAATCATGACCTAGTCCAATTACTTGCAAGATAATTCACCAAATAACTTAAATAATTAAACAGTATCTTATAAGGAAACAAATATTTGATTAATTGGCAATTATCTCCTATTTTGGCAAGGATAATCACCTAATATCATAAAAATCCGAATCTTATCAATAAATTTTTTTTTGGTAATTATCCCACGACAAAAAGAGCATAAAAATCCCGATTTTCCCTCTGTCTGACCCCGAGACTCGCCGAGTCAAGGACTGGACTCGCCGAGTCGACCTCACTCGCCGAGTTCATCCACTGACTCGTCGAGTCAGTCAGGCAGAGAGCGAAAAAATCGATTTTTTAGGCAATAAATGATCAAATATGCATCAAATTCATCAATAAACAGACCTAGACTCTGATACCACTGATGGGTTTTAAGCACTACATCATTCCTATGGTGTACATGCAAACCCTAAAGCTTTGTATCTAGTTTGTCTAATAAACATGCAATAATCATCCAAAGCCATAAACCCTAGATCTATCATAATATGAACCGAATTAAGGGTTTAGAAATTACCTTTGATGGTTATGTAGGAATAAAAATCTGAATTCCTCCTTGTAATTGGCTTCTAAAAGCTTAGTGTCACAAATGTCACACCTCTAATGGCTCACAAACACCAACAGCAAGAGGATGAATAAGGAGAAGAGGAGAGGCACCCAAAAACATCTAGAAACCATAAGGAATCAGTTAGCCTCGTTTTTGGTGCCCTAGGATCCTTAAATATGTGAGGCTATTAGGGTAATCTAACAAGGAAACCCTCATTTGACCTCTTAGGCCCTAAGCAGCCCATGGACTCCCTTCTTAGAGGCCTTCGACGATTTCTAATGTGTTTCCCCATAGAATTCATCCACTCCTCTAATATGGAGTCCATTAGCCCAATATTCAACTATCACACAATTGATAGTTCTAGTCCCCTAAGTTTAATTAATTTCTTTTAGCCACAAAATTAATTCTAAATTAGTTATTGACTAGTATCAATTAAACAATATGATTTCTCCTTTAATATATTCTTCTCATAATATATTAATAAATAATAATTAATCCTCTCTCTCCATAATTCACCCTATTAAGTAGCTTTGGTGAAGGCAACCCAAAAGGACCATGCACCATTGGGTCAAGTACATACCAAAATAGTTATGGACTTAGACACTAATCCAATAGATGTCACAACTAGCATTTGCTTAGGAGATTATGTCCTTATTTACTCAACTCTTGTATAATTTGTGACTTTAAGTTGATATTATGCACTATGCTCATTCTAAAACCAACTATTTGAACCAAAAGTCACTCGTGAAGTTCAACACCTATTCAATACATCTCTTATACCCAAATATGGGTCTCAAACCCTAATATCCCGGTCCAAACTCAAAATGGACCAGGACCGTTTTATTGGGCCTATTGGGCCAATAAACTTTCAAGTTGGGTATGTTGGGCTAAGGAACTCCACCTAGACCTTAATTGGACCTTCATTCATTATACCATAGCATTTTGGGCCATGATGGGCCTAAAATGACTCACTTCATTTTCATGGTCCTTAATGGGCCATGAACCATCTTCTTGAACCTAAATGGGCTGAAAACCCATTATGTTCACCCTTTTTGGGCCGTAAACCCTCATATGGGCCCAATGGGCCGAAAACTTCCATATTGGGCCTTATAATATAAAATATATTCAATAATAACCCAAAAGCCATGTTTTTTCATCATCCTCACTCCATTATCGGTTGTGTGTGTGTGTGTATAGATATATATATATATATATATATATATATATATATATATATATATATATATATATATATATATATATATATATATATATATGTCGTTAAAAAAAACAGAAAGGGATAATATGGGAAATTCTAATGGTGACACCTCCTTATTGTGTGGTGGTAATCCATGCAATAACCACCAAATATCTAGGAAATTTGGAACTAATCCACCATGTATTAACCACTTGATCTTCTCTCCCTTTCTTGTTAGAAATTCTCGGCCTATGGCCATTTCACCTCTCACAAAATTTTTTGCAACCTCATTTCACTCCTAATTTCCTCTCAAAACTTCAAGGAAATTCACTCGCTACCTCTTGCAAATTTCGTGACCTTGGTGTGGTACTTCAAGAGTTTTGCATCAAGTGTTATCTTAAACCATCTAACTTTCAAAACATCTTCCAAAGAAGCATTCAAGACCGAAAACACCTTCAATCTACTTCAATTCTTTCTCAAAAACTGAATCCATTCCCAAGTAGAGTTCAAACCCCCGATTTTCGGTTTTTACTATGTTTTGGGGGGGGGGGGAGAATACAAGTTCTTTTGTGTAGATCAAAGTGTATATTTCTGATTTTGTGTGTTTTTCATGATATAAGTGTGATTATGTGTTATAAACTTCATGAACTCGAAAATATAAATAAATATGATGATATTTGTGGACATAACACTTGATACAACATATTATGCTAAGAAAAGTTTTAAAACATTAGAATGTTGTTTAAGACTAAGAAAATTACATAAGAGGTCCAAAAATGACAAAATATTCAAAAAGTGAAGTTAGAATGCATAACTCACGACTTTGAAAGGTTTTATTTGAATAAATATGGATCCTTATAGTATTTATGATTTTGTAAGTGCTAAAATTTAAAATTTTCACAAATGTGCCTCATTTTGAGCTTTCACGACATTTGGGCTAAAATTGTAAATTTTTGGGCTTTTTTGGGCTTAAGTGTCATTTTAAACAAAGTTGAGCCAAAAATGTAAATTTTCGATTAACAGGGCTGAAAATGTATATTTATTAACCTTGGGCCAAAAAGGTAAATTATTCACAATTGGGCCGAGAATGTCAAATTTCACAAAATTAAGGCCAAAAATGTTATTATTTACCAAAAGTGGGGTTAAAGATGTTATTCCATGCAAATCAAGCCCTTAAATGTAAAATTTTGGTTTTAAAGGACCTAAAGTTTCATTTTTACAAAAAAATGTGCCTTAATTGTGAATTTGTGATTTTAAGGACCAAAAATGTCTTTTTGCAAAAAGTGGTCCTTTTATGTCATTTTGGTAAACAACTAAACTTAACAACCAACGTAACAAGAAAGAGGATCAATTACGTCACTTACATGCTTATTGGGCCTAGAATATAATTTACATGTTTAGTGGGCCTTAGTTGTCCTTTTACATATTTATTGGGCCTGGAATATAATTTACATGTTTAGTGGACCTTAGTTGTCCTTTTACATGTTTATTGGGACTGGCATATAATTTACATGTTTACTGGGCCTTAGTTGTCCTTTTACATGTTTATTGGGCCTGAAATATACCTCACATGCTTATTTGGCCTAAAATAGAATTTACATGTTTAGTGGGCATTAATTGTCCTTTTACATGTTTATTGGGCCTGGAATATACCTTACATGTTTATTAGGTTTTCGTGGTCCATCTACATGCTTGTGGACTTCACACATTCACATACATACTCGTTGGGCTTTGAAAACTAAATACTTACACAGAAAGAATATACACGGTGCAATTTCATATTCAAGTAAATTTGGTTAAGGGTCTTGTGAGACACTTCATTTCACACCTATCAAGTGTACAACTGTAGCCTGTAGTTATAACCAGAGTCTCCCGGAGGGAGAGCGGGAGTTTGTGTATAGATCTATACTAGGGATCTGTACAAGGGTGACACCCCCCACCTGAGTTGTTCATTACTATTAGACTAGGTCAGTGTAGGGTGACAAACCATACCTTAAACACGTCGGCGTCTGAAAAACGTCATGACAGGCGGAATTGTCATTATCAAGTATGGTTATAACGACTCACTTAGAGGAATTAACACAATTATAAAATTTATGGAATACTACTTCTGTTGATAACATGGTAACATACACGCACTAGTACTCAGTCATAGGGTTTTGAGATCACAACGTTTTATAAACAAGACAACATCGGATTGTCTGGGATCATTCACTTCATACACTCACAAACATTAACACACATGCATTAATAAGATCTGACACAAACATTTCAAACCGTTTTTCAGAAAATATCGGATTTTCTGGTGTTCACAAAGTAATACAAAACATTTTACTCAAACATGCTTATGAACTCACCAACATTATATATGTTGAACTTTTCAAATTAACTTGTATTCTCAGGAAAACGTCGAGCAGGTTGCTTAGCCAAAATACCTGGTTATTTTGTTGTGTTATGTTATCACCATATTTTGGATATTTTGGCATATAATATTGAAATACAATACTTGATGTAAACAACGATAGTTGTCATATTGCATGTTGGATGATAATGATGTTTTGTTTCAATTATATATACTGTGATGATACTACAAAAATGAAGTTACCCAAGCCCCCAGACGATTCCACCGTCTGGTTCGGGGGTGTGACAGATTGGTATCAGAGCCTTGTTTATAGTGAACTGGCATATATAATCATACAAGATATGCAACAAAAAATACAATGAGACTAAACTACTCTGAACAAAATAATTTAAAATACATACCCAGGTGTGCATTAGTAGAGTAACACTAAAGGTTTCTGGAGGAAATTAAACACCGTGGTCATACCCGGACAATTATGTAGTCGTATTGGGGATAAATAGAGCCTGATCAACTATATTTATTCAAATACGACCAACATGTGTATGGAAGTGATCATGATGGGCAATGAATTTAGAAACTTACCTTGTATCCAAAAAGCTTTAAGGAACTCAAACATGAACAAATAAAATACTATAGGAGTATTTGGAATGCTATCTACATACACTCCCTTTACACACATTTCACCCCTCCGTTTCTCGCACAGTCATCATGGAAGAGTTCCAACAAGGTGTCCTTTACTAACAGGCCCTGGTAGCTAATGGGTTGATTGAGGGAGAACCTGGTATGATTCAAGGGGCAAATCCAGGTTAGGACTTGAGGAGTATGTGGAGACGTACTATGAGTAAAAGAAATCCGATGAGGAGATGGATGAAGTAGGGGACATTGAGGAAGTCCCTAGCGAGCCTCACTCTTTAGAGATGATATAGGACCATCCTGCAGCACCAGAGGATTCCACTGATCCGACGCGTTCCTTGGAGGAGGAGGTTGCAGCCCTCAGACAACAACTTTTAACAGCAAAAGATCGAGCAGTGTGATCAGAACAGAGGAATAGACAAACAAGTGAATTGGCTGACCTTGTGGCGCAATATTTTGGCATCTGAGCACCACCACCAGATGCATCCATCCACGATTAGGATCAGCTTCCCCCTACTACTATTCGTTATGATTCTCTTTCGCGTACTAAGATGGTATTTACTAATGAAACAATTATGTGTTTTCCTTATTTCATGTTATTGCAAGAATTCACTTATATGCACAACCGAACCCCCAAAAATGCTAGATACTCAAGGATCTCGAAACAAAAATAATCTATGGAGAGACTTTGCATTCATGCAAGATCTACTACTACTTATAACCATAATTGCATCTTAGGGATGTAGGTTGAAACCATGAGAATCATACAACAAAACGCGAAATGACCATCGTTGCTTACGATCTTGCTTAACATCATGCAGCAGAAAATGTCATCCCACAGAAATAACAAGCACGTCCGTGAGACACCAATCCTACAAATGGACTCTGCTACATTCCAAGCTGCTGTAACAATTGTCGTAGCCGCTGTTATGGCACAACTCAACGCAAACAACACCAACAGCGGTGGAAATAGTGGCGGCAACTCCAACCAAAGTAACAACCACAAAAACCAACGAGTGACAACTTATCAAGGCACTCCAAACCCCAAACTTAAGAGTAGGAAGCGAGAGTCTGGGAGTAAGAGAAAGGGACAACCAACTCAAGGGTCCTCGAAGAAACAACATGTTGTTGTTGTCCATGCGGCCATGAAACCTACTACATTTACACCAGCGAGACCATATGTTGGAGGCCTTCCAAAATGTAGCAAGTGCAATGTCCTTCATAAAGGAGCCCATCGGAAGCTGGATTGCAATAGATGCAAAAAGAAAGGACACATCGCCTGTTCCTGCAAGACTCCGGCCAAACACACCACTCCAACCTTAATATCTAGAATAAAGCCAATATGCCACAAGTGCGGTGAGATGGGACATTTTAGGAGGAATTGTCCAACAAAGAGTAATGACGACGAAGCAGGAAGAATTTAACAATTGGACGTGAAGAAACAAAAAGGAATCCTACCTAAATTTTTGGTACGTTTTCAAACAACAATAGTTAAGCATCAAACTTTTACCAAATCAATGAAGAATCACCAAATTGTTAGCTTAAATGAATAACAACGCTTTCAACCATAACAAAAAAAATCCTTGAACACTCTCTAACACCAAGGCACGCTAACATTTAGGCAAAAGACACTACACTCCTGCCTACCCCCACGATAATGATGGAAAAACCAAAACCACAAAATACACATATATATATATATATATATATATATATATATATATATATATATATATACATACATAGGATGCACTCTCACATTAAATAATCATTCATCCCCAATCAATTTCATGCCACTAAGTATTAGGAGCTTTGATATGATTATAAGCGTGGGTTGGTTAAGCCCCACCGTGCCGACAGTTTGTGCCACAAGAAGGTCGTTCACCTTCACCTCCCTAACCAAGAAACCCTAATCATTTACGGCGACAAGCCTGGTGTAAATCCTCTCCTTATCTCGTGCATTAAGAAATAAAAGTGCCATGCACAAAAAAGAGTTATACATTTCTCGCTCACATGGTGGATAAGCAAAAAGAATAGACGAAAATCAATGATATCCCGAAAGTGCGAGACTTCCCTGGTGTATTCCCTAAATATCTCCCAGGAATACCTTCCTAGAGACAGGTTAAATTCTGAATTGATCTTGAACCTGGAGCAATGTCAATTGCCAAATCACCCTATAGGTTAGCCCCGCTGAAATGCCAGAATTATTGAGCCAACTAAGTGAACCTCTGGATAAAGGATTCATCAGGCCGAGTTTCTCACCATGAGGAGATCCGGTCTTGTTTTTCAAGAAGAAAGATGGACACTTCAGAATATGCATCGACTATAGGGAAATGAACAAACTTACCATCACGAACCGGTATCCACTTCCTCGAATTTATGATCTATTTGATCAGATTCAAGGAGTTAGTTATTTCTCTAAAATAGATCTGAGACCCGGTTATCATCGACTCCGAGTCCATGAAAAAGATATTAAAAAAAAAGCTGCATTCCGAACTTGATACGGTCACTTTGAATTTGTTGTTATGCTCTTTGGTTGGACGAATGCCCCCGCAGTATTCATGGACCCCACGAACCGAGTTTTCCACCCATTCCTAGTCAAATTTGTAATTATTTTCATCAATAACATACTTGTCTGCTCTCGAAACAAGAACAAACACATTCAACACCTACGACTGGCTTTGGAGGCATCAAAGTCGGAGAATACCGTGAAGGAAGCACTGCGTGGAATGGATAAAAATCTTGAAGTCAAAATGACAAAGCTTATTATTACATAAGTTGGATCTGGACCCCCAAGATTTGGAGGATTCGAAGACATGGTTATGAACGAAGCCCATATAATGCGATAGTCCATCTGTCTAGCTTCCGATAAAATATACCTGGACAACAAACGATATTATTGGGAGCTGAACATGAAGGCAAAAATTGCCACTTATGTGCGCAAGTGCCTCATTTGTGCCAAGGTTAAAGTGGAAAAACTAGAAGCCCTCGAGATTGTTGCACCAACCTGAAATGCCCAAGTGGAAATTGGAAGGGATTTCAATGGATTTCATAACCAAATTTCCTACGATAGCGGATGGATTGGACTCTCTTTAGGTGATTGTCGATACGTTAACCAAAATCTGCCCATTTCCTACCAATAAAGGAATCATAAAAGATGGAAAGATTAACACGTATCTATATGAAAGGGATCGTGAGACTTCATGGGGTACCAATATCTATTATCTTGGATCGGGATAGTAGATTTACCTCAAAATTTTGGTAGTCGCACCAGCATGCTATGGGAACACAACTAGACATGAGCACTGCCTACCACCCCCAAACAGACTGCCAAAGTGAGCGGGCCATTCAAACACTTGAGGTTATGCTCCGGGCCTATGTGATCGATTTTGGAAAATCATGGGATACCCACTTGCCCTTAATTGAGTTCTCATACAATAACAACTATCACACGAGCATAAAGATTGCTCCTTTTGAGGCTTTGTATGGTCGCAAATGCAGATCGCCTCTCTGATGGGATGAGGTGGGTGACACCCAGCTGGCAAAAAGGCAAACACCAAACAACACTCTCATGGGACCCGAGATCATTCGGGAAACGACAGAGAAAGTAATTCAAATCAAGGCACGACTCCATGCATCGCATGACCGAGAAAAGAGCTATGCTGATAAAAGGCGAAAGCTATGGAATTCCAAGTCGGAGATCGGCTGCTATTGGAGGTCTCTCCCTGGAAAGGGACGATCCGTTGTGGGAAGCTGGGAAAACTAAATCTAAGATACATTGGGCCATTCTAGATTCTTGCTCGGATTGGTCTGGTACCTTATAAGTTGCGGCTACCTACGGTGCTCAACAACATAAAACCCGTGTTCCACGTCTCGAACCTAAAATAGTGATTATCAGATGAAACCCTCTTCGTTCCCCTGGATGAGATCGATGTAAATGAAAACCTCCTATTCGTTGAAGACCCTGTTGAGATAATAGATAGGGAAGTGAATCATACAAAACATATTCGCATTCCGATTGTGAAAGTTCGATGGAACGCTAAGCGTGGACCAGAATTCACTTGGGAATGCTAGGACCAGATGAAGCTAAAGTACCCTCACATTTTCTCTAGTGCATAGTTTTATCTTTCAAAAGAATTTTGGGACGAAATTCCCTCTAATGTGGGGGATGATGTCACAACTAGCATTTTTGGCTAGGAAATTTTGTCCTTATATATTCAACTCTTGTATAATTTACAACTTTAATTTGATATTATGCACTATGCTCATTCCAAAAACAATTACTTGAACCAAAACTCACTCGTGACGTCCAAAACCTAATTCAATAAATCTCATATAGCCAACTGTGGGTTTGAAACCCTAATATCCTAGTCCAAACTCAGAATGGACCAGGACCCTTTTATTGAGCCTACTGTGCCAATAAACTTTCAAGTTGGGTTTGTTGGGCTAAGGAACTCCATTTGGACTCTAAATGGACCCACATTCATTAAACCATAGCATTGATGGGCCTAAAATGACTCACTTCATTTTCATGGGCCTTAATGGGCCGTGAACAATCTTCTTGAACCTAAATGGGCCGAACACCCATTCTGTTCGCCCTTTTGGGCCTTAAACCTTCATATGGTTCAACAACTTCCATATTGGGCCTTATAATTTCGAATATATTCAATAATAACCCAAAAGCCATGTTTTTCCTTCATCCTGACTCCATTCTCGGTTGTGTGTTTATATATATATATATATATATATATATATATATATATATATATATATATATATATATATTGTTAAAAAAAACAAAAAGGGATAATATGGGAAATTCTAAAGGTGACTCCTCCTTATTGCATGGTGGTAATCCATGTAATAACCATCAAATATATAGGAAATTTGGAACTAATCCACGTTGTATTAACCACTTGATCTTCTCTCCCTTTCTCCTTTGTAATACTCGGCCTATGCCCATTTCACCTCACACAAAAATTTCTGCAACCTCATTTCAGTCCTAATTTCCTCTCAAAACATCAAGGATATTCACTCACTACCACTTGCAAATTTCGTGACCTTGGTGTGATACTTCAAGAGTTTTCCATCAACTGTTATCATCTTAAACCATCTAAATTTCGAAACTTCTTCCAAATAAGCATCCAAGACCGAAAACAACTTCAATCTCCTTTAATTCTTCTTCAAAAAACGAATCCATTCCCAAGGTGAGTTGATACCCCCTATTTTCAATTTTTACTTTGTTTTGGGGGAGAATGCAAGTTATTTTGTGTAGATCAATGTGTATATGCATGATTTTGTGTGTTTTTCATGATATAAGTGTGATTATATGTTATAAAATTCATGAACTCGAAAATATACATAAATATGATGATATTTGTAGACATACCACTTGATACCACATATTATGCAAAGAAAAGTTTTAAAACATTACAAGGTTGTTTAAGACTAAGAAAATTACATAAGAGGGCCAAAAATGACAAAATATTCAAAAAGTGAAGTTACTATGCATAACTCATGGCTTTCAAAGGTTTTATTTGAATACATATGGATCCTTATAGTATTTATGATTGTATAAGGGCTAAAAGTGTAAATTTTCACAAATAGGCCACATTTTGGGCTTTCACGGCTTTCGGGCTAATATTGTAAATTTTTGAGCTTTTGTGGGCTTAAGGGTCATTTTAAAGAAGTTGAGCCAAAAATGTAAATTTTCGATTAAAAGGGCTGAAAATGTAAATTGATTAAATCTTGGGCCTAAAACATAAATTATTCACAATTGGGTCGAGAATGTCAATTTTCACAAAATTAAGGCCAAAAGTGTTATTTTTGACAAAAGTGGGGATAAAAATGTTATTTCATGCGAATCAAGCCCTTAAATGTATACTTTTGGTTTTAAAGGACCGAAAGTGTCATTTTTAATAAAAATATGCGTTAATTGTAAATTTTCGTTTTTAAGGACCAAAAATGTCTTTTTACAAAAAGTGGGCATTTTATGTTCTCTTGGTAAACAACTAAACTTAACAACCAACATAACAACAAGCGGATCAATTACGTCATTTACATGCTTATTGGGTCTGGAATGGAATTTACATGTTTAGTGGGCCTTAGTTGTCCTTTTACATGTTTATTGGGCCTGTAATATACCTTACATGCTTATTGGGCGTGGAATCTAATTTACATTTTTAGTGGGCCTTAGTACAAAACAAATAATTAGATTACTATAAGTTTAAAAGATCAAAAACAGAAATCTATACGCCAAACATGCAAACTAGTTACTAACCCAAATTCTCAGATTTTGACATGAAACACTAGCTTGTTCAACACCACTTTAGCACAACCAAATCCTATAGAAATTAAGTTTTTTCATATTCCATATGTTTAGACTTTAAACTTTCCCGAAAGTGGTCATACAGGCCCATGCGATTTTTCTTGAAGTTTATATGAATTTAACAAAACTGCATATCCGTGCAACTAATTTCTGACCAATTAGAGAAAAACTAGACTCAAAATGTAAACTTTGAGAGCTTACAGATACTAAATCCGACTACCGATGATGTTTTTAAATTTTTTTACAACATAAGGGTTGAATAAACATTTTCCTACAATTCTTAGCTTTATGTTTTAAGGGTTAATTGGAAACTTATCCCATTAGTCCATAACCAAAAATGACTATAAAGATGAAAATTTTTGAGTCCTTAACAATGGCAACATGTCAAGGAGACAAAAGGACAATTTCAAGCTCAACTGTTGACTAAAAATACGTTGTTTTAAAGGGAAAAATAAAGTACATTGCCAAAAGAGAAAACACCAGTAATGGCTTGAGTTTCCTCTACCATTAAGCCACAGATAAAGAACTTTAGGGACTATTTTGAATACTTTTTGGATGGTTCAAAACATGGTCTTTTATATAAAATTTGTCACAGGTAGCAAATTTAGGGTTGAGATGGTGTTTCATGTACAAAAATTTCCTCTATGTAACTTTATAACATCAAATTAGTGAAATTCAAACTACAATGTTATTGGAATACATACAAGCATACATCGTGAACCAAGTTGAAATAGCCTCTTGCAAACCCAAAAACTTGATCCAATAGCTAAGCCCAATCAACTTTGGGGCTTGGTCCAAGAATTGTCGGCCCAACACCCTATTGGACTGAAAGCTCTTCATTGGGCATTATTGGGCCGAAAAATCTTCCTTGGTCCTTATTAGGCTGGAAACCCTCTTATTGGGCCCAATTAAACCCAAAAAGCCCATGCATACCCCCAAAACGAAAACCCTTCTACCTTTGGGCTCTAATGGACCGAAAACCCCTTAATGGACCAAGCAAAAACCGAAAACCCATTTAAGAAGCCATGAAGGCCGAAAAACCTATAGGGTTTCGGTTAGGGCTTGAGTAAAACAAAAAAAAAAGAAAAAGAAAACCCAAAAATTACATGCCACCTCATTTTTGTCCCACAAATAACAAGGCTTTTCACCACCATATATATAGGCTACCTTCACATCAACCATCAAAAAGTCAACACATCCTCTTTCCCCTTTATTAGTTGTGGCCGATCACCACCACCACATACACACACCAACAGTGGTGGACGCCTTAAGGGGCCAGGGGAGGCCATTGCCCCCAACTTTTTTGACTAAGAACAAGGAAGATGTACTACTAGAAAATGATATCCTATAATATTACTGAAAATACTTTAAATATATTTAGTTTTTAGGTTGAATATAAGATTTTACTTCTAGTTTTGAGAGGGAACCACTAAAAGTTTTTTAATCCGATAAAACTACAAAATAAGTAATTTAAATCTAAAAATCAAAACTTAAATAATCCTAATCCTCATTTAAACTCATCTTATTCAGAATAAAATTCCAGATTCTCTTCAATCTAAACGTTTATAGAAAACAAAGCTTAAAGGTAAAAACCAAAAAACCCCAGCCGCGCCTCTCCGATCTACAGTAGTCACTTTAATGATGGCCCTGGTTTCTACCAGAAATCTTTGCTCCACCACGCCCCTGTGTGTCTGACTGAGTGCCCTACTCGCCCATTTCGACTATGAGATCTCGTCATCACTGTATGTGCATTACTCAGACTCTCTCTCTCTCTCTAACATTTTTGTGTTGCTTTTGCATCTATATTTGAATGTGTTTTTAGTATTTCTCACAAGATAAGCCCTTCTTTTTTTGCTAATTTAAAATGCTACGGAGAAGTAGAAGGTAAAAGGTAAAAGGCTAAAAGCCTTTTCTATTGTCAGGTTTTGTTTTTGCCATTATTAATATATTAATATATTAGCAATTAAAAGGTGTTGGTTTTTTTTGCATGGTTAATGTGTTAGAAGAAATCAAAAAATATCAACAGTTTCAGATTTTTTTCTTTTACCTAAATGTATCTCGACGAAAGAATATGACTTATTTGCTAAATTTATTTAGAATATAACTTATTTGCTAAATTTATTTAGTTTTTGTTTTATGTTAGGGTCTATATTATATATAATATATACACTTGTAATGTAATTTAATTATTTTATTGATATTTTAAGATTTTTAATTATAATAAGTGTCCTTTTGAAAACTCATGTAATTCTGATTGAAAAAATGGACTAATCAATAATATGGATAAATATAATATATATGTTGACCGACTTCCAAAACTTCATAGATAATAATTGTAAAATATGATCTTGTTTCTCATTTCTAATAATAGCTTATTTGTAAAAATATAAATTGGGTTTTCAAAAATTAAAACAAATATGTATTCGCCTCATTTGGTATCCGGCCCCTCTAGTTTTAGTGCCCGTGTTCCGCCCCTGCACACCAAACTCAATTGCAAGCCATTCCACTCTCCAAACTCTCTCCTTTTCTCTCAAATTTTCGAGAACTACCTTCAAGAAATGTTGCATCTTCAAGTGGCCCTAAGAAATCTAGGTAAGTTTCTTGTATAACTCAAGTGATTTTATACATGTTAGTGTTAAAATCATTCAATTTACACACCCATTTTTGTGTGTATGACCCTTAGAACATCAACTTTTCGAGAATCTCTCCAAGACAAGGCTAGGCTTGAAAACTTCCTTCTTCTTCTTCCTACCACACGAAAAAAATACCAACGTGAGCTTCATACCCCCATATTTTCGTGTTTTTCGTACTTTTTTTTTTTGGGGGGGGGGGGGGGGGGGGGCGGGGGGGTTGGGGAGAATACAAGTCATGTCTCGTTTACCATTTGGTTATTTGCATGCATCATGGTTATGGGTTGAAAATGGAACAAGTACTTAAAAAAATGTTCTTAACATGTGTTAAAATCGTAAAGTAAATGCTGATGCTATCTTTGTGTTATAAAAGTTTTTGTGGTCATGTTGTACACTCAAAATGGTGAAAATATGGGTTTGTACCCAAACATGTTTAACCCTTGGACATATGCATTTTAACTCTTATACTTTGCACAAATATTTAGATATAATAGATCTCAAGGTTATTATATGTGTTTTGTAAAATTCGTGACTTATTAGAGTCAAAACAAAATAATATATTTTCTGTTACAAAACTTTCAAACTAGATATGGTGTGTTAAGCAAATTACAAAACTTGATTATTTTGCTAAAAATAATTTTTATTTGTAAATTAGTTGTAACTATGTTGTCACTATTTTGATGGTTTAAAACCTAAGGTATTATTCTATTTTCACAACATATATTACAAATAGATATTTATTTATAAAAAGTGCTATAAATAATTTAACCAAAATGGTATACAAAACAAAATTTATGACAGAAAAATTTGCGTGTCATAATCTGCCTATCATAAAGGTTTTACAGCATGGTTAATAAGTTGCATGTCATAAAAGTGGTAAAACACGTGTCATAAAATTTCAGTCATAAATTCACACTAGTAATGTCATTTTCACGAATTAACAATGAGAGTCAAAGTTTTCATAGATCCGTTAAGGCTCTAGTGAGACATTGTCTTCACTGTACCTACCTAGTGTACACCTTAAGTCTTGCTTTATAACCAGACTCTCCTGGAGGGAGAGTGAGACCATTGTGTATATATCTATATAGGATTAACAACCCCACACCTCAGTTATTCGCTACAATTAAACCGACAAGTCTAAGGTGACAAAGTCTACCAATCCCGACGCCTGAAGAACTTCATTCAGGAGTAACAGTCATATCAAGCATGGTTATAAGAACTCATTTAGAGAATTAACAATACTATCTTGGTTTACGGGATTCTTACACTTTACCATTTTTATTAAAAATATAAATTGCATATCATTTTCCAATACACAGTCACTTACACTTCTGGTCTTACGGTTTAAGACTCCAGTTTACATTTAAGAAAATACTGGATTTTCTGGGAACTTACGCTTTACATTTGCAAACAAAAGGAAACAAAGGACATGCATGCATATATTCACAGCTTTGGAACGAGACTTACAAATCATTTTCATAGAAAATATCGGATTTTCTGGAGTCATACAAATTATTACAAACAAAGTTGCTACAAACCTTTTTATACAAATATTCTTATGAACTCACCAACATTCAATGTTGACGATTTTCAAAATAACTTTTATTCTCAAAGAATCAGTAAGCATGTACCTAAGAACCAGATTTCCTGTATTTTGGAATTTCATACTTTCTGTGACTTTTGTGTAATTTCATTAACAAATAATATATGTAAACAATGTAAGTGTGTTATCTCAATATATGTTGTTTGGTTGCTATGTTTCAATCATATTTAATGGTTGTAATACTATACAACGATGTCATCTGCCCCCGGACGTTTTCACTGTCCTGGTTCGGGGGTGTGATAGATTGGTATCAGAGCATTGTTTATAGTGAACTAGTATATCCAACCATACAAAATATACAACTATAAATACAATGGGACTAAAACACTCTGACTAAAAGTATACTTTAAAAATATAAGTATTTTATAAAAGTGTACAAACATACATGCATATTAGAAAATAATAAGAAGAGTTTGACATCGCGACTAAACTTATACAGTTATGTAATCCTATCTAGGGTAAATATAGCCTGATCAACTATATTTATTCGAGATATGACCAACATGTGTCTATGAGTCGTCAAGGTGGATAACAAATATAAAACTTATCAAATTTAAACCAAAAGGATCTAAGACACAAGAAACAAACAAAGCTATAATAAAAAAATCACATCTCTCTCTTTCTGTCTCTCTCAATATATGTACCACTTTAAGAAAGACAAGAAACAAACAAAGCTTTAGTCTTTAAGATTCTGATTAAAGATCAATCTTTAAGCTCAAATCATCTCTATGTAGTCTTTATCTAGGAAATCATTTTCTCATAGTATTTTCCACTTAAAGCACAAAGCATTCATTCACTTTACATAAACAACTTATTTTCCCCCTTTCAGTTTCACATACCCTTTCAAAGAATGCAAGAGACAGGGAAATAGAGATAGATATTGAGTAATCGTACGAAGAAGAACTAATTTATTATGTTGATCCTATATTGCCAAATATTGAAATCAGAAAACTGAAACAGATTATGTTAAAAGATGAAAGAGAAGATAATGAAAGAGATATTGATCAAGAAGAAGAAGAAGAATAAGAAGAAGAAAGAAAGGAAGAAGCTTGTGGTGGTGTTGAAGTATCAAGATTAAATCAAGAACTCAATCTTTTAGACATTTTAAACATGGGTAACTCTTCAAAAAAAATACAACCCCACAAGCATCAAGATTTTTGTATATGTGTTCATCCCTATAAATTGATTTGTTTGTGTGTTTTTATTTTGAAATTGGTTTCTAGAAATGATTTGAACACATAAACACAACAGAAACGAAATATAAAATCGATTTCAGATTTAACTTATAAGGATGAACACATACACACACACACACAACAAATAATCACAATAAACGATTTGAGCTTCCGATCTTTGTTTGTTATTGAAATAGTTTTCAAGACCAAATTAAAAAGATCGAAGGACTCAAGAACCATGAACAAGAAATCATTTTTGGACCTGATGTATGTCCTAGAACACATTTGGGATTTCATGAACTCAAAGGGTTTTCACTTTTCATGATGTTCATCAGAAACCCATTCGCGTTTTTCCTTTGGATTTCGATCTTCTTCCATAGACACACACACTTACATACATATCATCTTCTACCATAACTTCCAACAATGGTAAAAAGAAAATGGTGAAGAAGACATGGGGTTCGTTTTTTACAGATGAGGTCTAAACTAGGTGTGTGTGTGTATGTGTGTGTGTGTGAGAGAGAGAGAGATGGGACCCTCTTATTAATAACTATTTAGATTTTAAAAAATGAAAGAAAAAACAGAAAATAAATACCCAAGGGTATTAAAGTCATTTCAATCGAGGGACTAAATCCACAACAAAACTAGCTCAAAAGGATCGTGAAACCAAAGAAGTCGGGGTTTGGACCAAACCTCAGAAAAAATGCATAAAACATGGACCATTTTTGTAGTTTAGTATATTTATTATTAATATGCTTATTAATAAATAATATTAATTTTTATATTTAATTAAGGAATAATTATTTTTTTATGAAAAGAATAATTATAAAAGAGTACAGCTAATTATGTTTTAATATGTTACGATTTAATAAGTCATGTACAAAGTTTTGGACTAGTTGAATTCAGTTGACTTTTACCTAACGCCGAAGTTTATATTTTAGAAACTTTGAGTTTATAAATCTAAACAATCTTTCTACTTTAGTAGTTAGACAATTTTTGTATGCTTTGTAGGCTTGGCATAAATTATTATTATAAGAATAGAGATTGTTTGTGAACTTTCTTCTTATGTCCCCCATGGTTCTAAAAGGCTATCAATACTTTATGATTTTATAATATAAATATATGTCTTGTAAGAGAGTATAAAAGGAAGGCTTTTGCATGAGATTTTGACTAGTTTTTATATTTTTTCTCTACTATGGACAAAAATTCCTCTCTTCCTACACCTTTCTCTTTTTAGAAGCTAGTTTGGTGAATTAGAAGCTCCATTCATTTGTTTCCTTTAGTGCTTATTTGATTTAAGTACTTAAAGGCTTAAGACACTCAAGAATACAAGAAGGAACTAGCATTCCAAGCGCCTTAATCTTGATGGTAGATACTTGTAGAGAAAATCATACTCTTTGATTTTTCTATCTTCATTAACATCCTATAACCAAGTGGGTTTAAAGGCTTCAAAGGTTGTCATTCTAAAGCACTCTTTGGTTATTTTAATATCATTCTAAACTCTATAAATGGATCCTAGGTGCTTTGGTTTTGTTCAAAACTAAAAATAAACATGTTATTTTTATAAGAATTTCATTGTGGTTTTTATAAAAAAACTAACATGTATTTTATATCAATCCCATCAAGAACATCATAGAAAGGGATAAAAACCGCCCAAATATGACCTAGAACTTGAATATAGAAGAAAAGGTGTCATGGTATGAACTTTATACCTTCAATCACTCAGAAAACTGAACAGAATGTTGGATCCAAACTATTTTCTTATTCCCTCGCTTCCTTGTGAACATCCCTCTTCTAAAGCTCTACCAAAAACCCTTGAACAAGGCTCAAAATTGATGAAATGAACTCTCAATCATGCATGGACGCTAGGGTTTCGAGGTGTGGAGGTGGAGGCTGAAGAGGATGCCATAAACCTAAAGTTTAAAGGCATAAATATGAAAAAAAAACCTAAAACATTGTGGGCTTGGGTTGCACACGCTACCACGCCGTGGCAGACATCCAAAACACGTGTTGAATCTTTCATGCCACGTCATGGCCATGTATGCTCCATGTCCTGGCACTCAATATTTCTCACAAATCCTCCTTTTGATTCTTCCAAGCTCTTCACTAACCTACATAGGAAAACATGTATTACAATTCTCCCCTACTTATATTAGATTTCGTCCTCAAAATCGGTCCTTGACGTTTCCTTTCAAACACCCTCTAAACGCCTTGTGGTTCCTTCGAACCCGACCTATCCTACACGAGCTCATATCACTTGAGTGACTGCACCGACAACCATCAACAACCAAGATTATAAAAACAGGCTCGTTAGTCAAGTTGAGCAGAGACTGTAGCGGTATGAACCTGACTCTCCATTTCCATGTCGTGGTAATGCCAGGACAAGGAAGTCATGGTTTTTTAGTTTGCCACATCATGGCCCTTGGCAAAGTGTCATTTTTCTTATTAAGAGCTTAATCTTTTAAGATCAAAGCTCAAACATCTAGATATACTCTTCCATAATGACTTAATGGATAAATTTACCAACTTTATCCATTAGAACTCTATTTCAAGGCAAGATCTAGCGTTAAATGTCCATATAGTCCTTAATGAGGTTGGAACTTGAACATGGGTATAAAATACACCAAACATGGTCCCTTTTCTTAATCAACAGAAGTCCAAGGAGCTAGGAAAGCCACCCTACATTATTGAGTTCTTCAAACTCCAAGAACATCCAAGAAGGGGACAAAAACCACCCAAATATGACCTAGAACTTGAATCTAGAAGAAAATGTGTCAAGGTATTAACTATATACCTTCAAGAACTCAGAAAACTGAATATAATTCTTGATCCAAACTTGCTTCTTGTTCCCTTTCTTCCTTGAAAACTTCCCTCATCCAAAGCTCTACCAAAACCCCAAGAACAAGGCTTAAAATTGATGAAATGGAATCTCAAGCATGCATGGAGGCTAGGTTTTTGAGATGGGGAGGTGGACGCTGAAGATGATGCCCTAAACCTAAAGTTTAGGGCTTCAATAAGGCAGAAATCCTAAAACATCATGGGCTACGGTTGCACCAGCTGCCACACCAGGGCTATCTATTGTCATGTCGGAGCAGACATCTAAAACACGTGTTGAATCCTTCATGCCATGATGTGGCCATCCATGCTCCATGTCATGGCACTTAGTCTTTCTAACAAATCCTCCATTTGATTCTTCTAAGATCTTAGTTGACCTACATAGGAAAAAGGGTGTTACAGTAGAGGACGATTCTCCAGTTGCGAAGATTACTACAATCACTTCTATGTTAAATGCACTGGCTTCTAAAAATCTCCATTTATAGCACCTCAATATGAACACAATTGATCTCCTTGATGATAACCTAGAAGGAGACATCTAGAAGGAACAACCAGAAAGTGCTCTTAAAGATGGTAAGAAAAAGCTGGTGTTCAAGAAGAAAGAAAACCTACATGGCATGAAACAAACTTCTAAGCAGTCGTACTTAAAGTTTGACAACTTCATGGAGGTGAGTGGGTTCCGTAGACGTGAGGTTTGTCACAACTATTACCTAAAGAAGTTAAACAAGTCCTATATCATCCTCGTGTTAACTGTTAATGTTATGTTAATTGATGGTTCGAACATGCAGAAGATCAATGAGCTGAAGATGTGGCTGACCAGAGAGTTCAAGACACTAAACCAACGGGCTACTAAACTGTAAAAAGTCCTTAGTATGGAGAAATCAGTAGATGAATGTACTAAGGTGTTTTCTACTGAAAAATTAAAGTTAGGCACCATTCCAGCTGCCCTTCCAAGATTTTGAGGATTGGGTTTGGCATAGAGAGCGAAAGAGAGACTGAGAAGAGTGATGAAGATTTTTTAATGGTAGATGAAGCTGTTCAAGCCTTCAAGTGTGATATTATTAGGATATGAAGTATTTTCCAACATGGATCACTTATAATAAAAGTGGAGCACTTGGATGGAGCACTTAGAATCAAGGTGAGCACTTAGATGGGGCACTTGAAGGTGGAATGGAGTATCAGGATTCAACATGGAGCACTTGGAGTTGGAGTGGAGGAGTAGGAAGTAGAACGGAGCACCAATGATGAGTCATGCGCCATGTTGTGCCATTGGAGTGCATGATGTGCCACCGTTGGCATAAGGTGCAGCATCTATGCACAAGTTGTGCCACCTATGATCAAGGTGTGCCACTTAGGTGCTTGGTGTGCTACTTATGTGTGGTTTGTTGTATGTTGAAGTGTTGCTGATGAAAAAAGAAGCAAGAATGCATCATTCAATATGTAGATGCGCCATCATGAAGAATGATGTGCCACCAATGTTAATTATGCGCCATCATGGCTCTTGATGCGTCACTAAGGTGTCAGGTTCACTAGGATGCTCAATATTATCCATTGTTGCTCAGAAGGATGAAGATGGTCAAGGTGGATGCTCCAGATGATTGATGCGTCATCATGATTGTAGATGTGCCACTATAATACACCATGGTGGCACATGATGTGCAACCATTGTTCATGATGCTCCATCATGTGTTTGGTTTATGCTCATGAGTTTGAAGATTCTAAAAGTGGCCACATGACGTTCCTTGATTGGATGGAAATAAGGGCATCCCCTAAACGGGCAAATTATGGATGGGTCTAGCCCATCCGAATTAGATTCATATATAAATCATTTTTAGTGTGCAAAAGTTTTAGGAGAGAAATCACTGTGAGGTTGAGCACACATTCTATGGAGCAGTTAGTAAGAAAGAGATTTTTTGATTTAAGAGCTAAAGTGAGGTGTTACATTTATGTGTGATTGTAATCGTTCTTAAAATCTTAATAAAATCCTCTCTCTCTCTCTCTCTCTCTCTCTCTCTCTCTCTCGCATGTGGATGTAGGTCACCTTGACCGAACCATGTTAAATATTATGTTCACTTGATTTACGTTTTCAGAAGTTTTAATTCCGCGAGTTTACCAATGTTTGTTTTAATATTTGTCTAAGGTGCTTAACTTGTTTTCTTCTCACCCAACAAAACTCTTGAGTTGTAGAGTTTTTCCTTGGTTAAAAATAATTTTGAGTTGTAGTAGTTATTAAATAACTTGAAAAGTTTCTTAGGTTTTAAATGAATATGATACTAATAACATGACCTCTATTATAATAGATATATAGATAGGTTAGGATGACAACTCAAATTGTTGATGGGCTTAAGAAATGGCTTTCTACTCCACATTTGTAGCGTATTAGTTCCAAGTTGCTTGTTAGTAATGTTGTTTAGTTTGATGGGGATTTTAGAGTACGTTTGGCCATTTTAAGTACATTATTCCAAAATTTTCAAAATTTAGTATGTGTGATATAATTTGCTTCCCTAAAAGTACGTCTAAATTGTACTAGATAATGATGAATATATGCGACAACCGCCAAAATTTGAGACGGTTCTAGATTTGAATAAACTTAGTTGCACATATAGGCACGACATATACTAGAATTTGTAACTATATTCTAAGTTATAACCTACTAAAAACGTGCAAACAATTAGAAACAATGGATAGTGTACTTAGATTTCACATTGATATGTGAATTCTATAACTACTTAACTATAGTGACTATCCATATTCAGGTCACTCTTGACTCGAACACCTTTTCATGAATCATATACACACATCATGCACTTGACCTAGTGGTATAAATTAGGTCCGAGTCTCATAGCAACTTAAGTCAAAGTTGAAAACTAGGACTAGTATATTTGATTCCTCAGTTTCACTTGAATATCGAAACCGCTACATAGAATGCCGATAAATTGATAAACTAAAATACAAACATTATTTCTAACTTGAATAAGAGTTATGAAACTCTAAAATAGTTTGAAGTCTCAATATTTAATTAATTTTGATATCCAAAGACTTACAAACTCCTCAAAACCCTAAAAAGCCTAAAAACTCAAATTTAGAAACTTTAACACCCAAAACTCCATAAAATTTGTTATAAACCACATAATATCAATTTCATATAATTAAATTCAGGAAAATATAATCAATGGAAAAAAAAAATTTAGATCATTAATATCTAACCTTATTTTATAAGCCCAAAGCCCAAGTGTTATAATCAAATTTTTATTTAATATATATATTTTATAAAAATTTGGAAAAAGGTTTACAAAAATAAAAGGAAAATCATTTAAATGAATAATAGAAGAGAGAATGTCCCTCCTCTCTCTTCTAAAGTCGGCCATACTCTTCCCAAAACACATAATTAATTTTTCCACCTCCACACTCCACCTCCACTCATCACTCTCTCATTTCTCTCTCACACTCCACCACGCATTTTCTCTCTTCTTCTCTCTCAAACTCAAGAAATTTCCAGTAAAGATGGCCATTTTTACTCAAATACTTTTCCATTTTGAAGCGTTCATCAAGGTAAACCCGAAAATCTTTCATTCTCCCTTCATTTTTCCTTCATTTCACTAAGATTTTCGTACACATCTTTTTCTCCTACTCCATTCTAATGAAAGATCATGAACACATAAACATACACACACACTCACGGTTTTGATGATGATGGTGGTAGGATTTCACCCAAAAAAACATGCATGTTGTAAATGGTGAAGTCTCATGACCAAAACATAAGTGAAATCAACATAATGCACTTTTCTACAAGTTTTGTGGAAAATCACCACATGCACCCTAAGTTTTCTTTCAAAAATGACTTTCGAACATTTCAAACTCATGAATGGTTTTCAAACCAACATGCATGTGATGATCTTCAAGCTTAGGTGATAGATGATCAAAGTTTGTTGTTGAATGCTATCAAATATATTCATAAAGGACTTATTTCCAAATAAATATCTGAAACTTCTTTTATGTTAAAATACAAATTTTCCCAGAATTCAAACAACAAAATAAGAGGATCTATATTTGTTCAGAAAATAATTCATTTTCTCGAATTATTGTTATTATTGCAAGAAAATAGAGCAATAATTCATACAAAATACTTTCTGAGGTCTGTAAATCTTGGATATATTCACGGATGACCCATAAAGCTAATAAAGGCTTCTTATTAAGTTTCATCGATTTTTTCTACCGTTTAGTATGATTTTAAATTTTCTTTTTGTTTATTTCGAATAGATCATAAAACCACTTTAGGAAATGTGAAAAAATTATTTATGATTTTTCACAACTTCTAACCCATGTTTAATACATAGAAGCATATTTTGGGAATTTTTCATAATGCATATCTATTTTTCCGTGATTTTTGTGTTTACGGTTGACTAAAAACGGGAAAATTAGTTTTATTTATCCACAATTCATGAAAATTTACCAAAACTCTTTATAGTATATTAGGATACCGAATAAAACGTTGTATAATTTTTCTCTTCAGTAAGCTATTTTTCTTCTATTTTCCTAAGATTAAATACACTTAAATCTACAAAATCCAACTCTAATATATAAAAATCATCTTTGGTATTTTTCCCAGATTATGCACACTATATATGAAGTCTACAAAAACTTTTGTAATTTTCGTTAACTGTTTAATAATTATTTACCAATTAATGATTATTTAAGTGAATAAAACAATGAAAAATAGTCAAACTGATTGAAAAATAACTTTTATGTTTTTAACATCTTCTATATGTTTGATAACACTCGTACAAAAAGTTTGGGTAAATTTAGGAAACTTTTTTTTATTTATCTACATTTTTTTAGAATAAATGCACACAAAAAAAAAATACCCAAACAATTTGGAAACCAACTTTTATATTTTTTGTAGATTATATATATATATATATATATATATATATATATATATATATATATATATATATATATATATATATATATATAATATATATAATAAAAGTAGAAAAAAAAAGTGTAGTGAATTTTTGAAACTTTTTCTATTTATCTTCATTTTTGTTAGAATAAATTCACAAAAATAATAAAATCAGATTAAGCTGTTTGAAAATACATTTTATTATTTTTCTCAGATTATTTATGTTTCATATCAGTGTGCACAAGGTTTGAGGAATTTTCTTAACTGATTGATATTTTTCATGAATTTTTATCTATCTAGAGAATTAAATCTAGTTAAAATGGCTAAGCATATCTATAATCTTTGAAAATTTTTCTCGAAGTGTTTTAATACAATTCAAACCAAAATCAGCAGTTTGGTATTTTTTATTAGCTATTTAGTATTTTTCATGATTTAATGATTATTCAAGAAATTAAAATGGTGAAAAATAACTAGACAAATAAAAAATGCAAGAAAACTTTTCTTAAGGTCGTTAACTTCAATTAAAACTGAAATGCAAAGTTTGGGAAATTTTGGGACTAAATTGAATTAGTTTTTAAATATTTAATCATTGGAACACCTCCTAAAATGTTAAATTTTAACATTTTGATAATGGGAAATTCCACTTAAATTTCTTATACAACAAATTGATTCATACAAATCTAAATTTCACAGAAAAATGTTTGTAACATAACAATATTAAATTTTGACACAATAATTGCATAATTCTATTGTAGTAATAAGTATACTAGTGTTAGATTTCGATTAGAGACTTACTAGTGTATGTCATTATTGTAGGACTCGATAGTGGTAAAAGTGGAACATAGATCAATGCATCGTTTGCATCATCTCAATGCATGATGAGTATTCACGACTCTCCATATTTTCGGTTTTTATGTTTTGGAGTGGAAAAACATGTTTGAAAAAATATTTATTATTAGTTGTATTTAAATTGATTTGTACAAACTTGATTACTATATTCTGCTATGTATGTCTATGAAACTTGAAACATGAGACCTTATCGTCTTAAGTCCATTCCCTTACACTTTACTCCAACCATTAACTCTTTGAGCCAATGGTCATTATGAATAACGCTATTAGGAATTGACGACTCCTCACTTGCCTAATTGCTTGAGTGCATGATATCATATTAATCTATGAAACGATAAGCATAGATCTTGATAGGGCATCAGTCATAGGCTTGGTTGTGAACTCATTGTTTGCTCATATACATACAAACTTGTTGCTTATTATAGAAATAAAGTTTGTTTCTCATTATAAATATAGATTTATATTGTCACACCCCGCTAGTAACAAAATTGTTTGCTTATTGTAGCAATGAACTTGTTTGCTAATTCTAGCAATGAACTTGATTGATCATTATAGCGATGAAACTTGTTTACTTGTTTTTGTAAAAAACTTTATTTCCCATGAGAATATGAACGTTGCATCTCATTTGGGCAACATATTTTATCTCTGATGATGACAACAAAATTTGTTTATGCAAACTTATTTACTGATTTTTGCAATATATTTTTATTTACGGAAACTTTTATCAAAACTTTGAATTCGATTCATGAAACCAATATTAATTTTAATCTGTGAGGACTCACCAACTATTTTTATAAATGACGTTCGTTTTACATGCTTTTTCAGGAATCATCTAATAAGAGGCATGTAGAGACACAACACTTGTAGGAGCATTTGCATGTGTTGACATTTAAATATATTGTAATTTCTTTTAGAAAGTTGTTCTAATTCATTATAAATTTGTAATGATTTTAATACTATGGTTGGTGTTGTCTTTTAACTTGTGCTATGAAATCATTTATAGTGTCATGTCCCATATTTCCGTTTTAGTGGGGTGTGACAATATAAATCTGTCAGTTTTTCTCTCTTTAATATCTCCCTCTAGGTTTAGTTTGTTAGTGAACATGTGAAAATTATCTCTATACTAATAAAAGAATAGCTCTTTTGTCATGTCTCACCATATTAGACATTTTAATTAATGTGTTGCCACTTGTCAATCTATTAGTTTTCCATTTTAAATTTATTAAACCTCCTCATTAATGTGATTCTATTTTAAATTTTAAATTTTAAATTTTAAATTATTGTTTTCATTAATTCACAAATAAAAAATATCTAATATATATTAAAAATTAATTTTATATATTTATTTGAATCAATGATTATAACTTCACATAACTAATAAAAAATATCTCTTAAATTAATAATTTATTTAAAATTACTTATTAATAATTTTGAGTTTTTTACTATAAAAATTTGATTAATTTTATATACCTAATATTTCTGCCAATAATAACTATATAGATTGGTGGGTCCGTTATTTCACAGTTGAGTAGAAGACACTAATCATAAAATCTTGAACCCCTGATGAGTTTCCATGAAGGAATGGACCAAGTGGAATGACAATGAGGCAGCATGATGTAAGTACGTGTACAAGAAGAAAGTGCAGAAACCATAACTAGTAACTTGAAAAGCCTGTTGGGGAGAAATTTTTTCTCTACACTCTTTTTCTACACAAAAAGCAAAGAAAGCTAAGAATTATAGTGGGGCTGAACCCTTAACATTGGGACCATGCATTCAAGATCTAGTTTGCTTTTCATTTTAATTAATGACTATATAAAACATAACTTTAAATTCCCAAATAAAATTTGTATCAGTATTTAGACGATGTTCAACCCATGACATTATATTTTGTTTCACTAAAACATATAATTACAATATAAACTAATTGACATTATACCTCTCAAATACATTACATTATAATTAATATTAAAAAGAATATTTAAACTATTTATTTGTATTTATCTACTTTTTTCAGTTTACCAAAAACAATTCTTGTATATATTAGTCTTTTACAAATTCGATTCATAGGTTTTTATTAACATCACTGTAAAAATTATAATATTAAAATTCTATAAGAAAAATTAATTATTCGTATATTATTTATCATGTTAGTAAAACAACCAGCTTATTAAGTAAAACAAAATTATATTTCACACGAATCAAAATAAATATCATACATCCATTTTAGAAATTAATATTTCACATACATCTAAAAAATTACTACACGTTTATGCTTTGAAATGATTTTTCTATGAGTGGTCAGTTAAAGTATTTTGGTGAATTCGGAAGGAAGACCTTTGTGTCGCATACAAATTTTTATATTGCATTTTAAATTACTAAATGTAATAAGATAGATAGCAATATTAAACACAGACTATAAATATATAAGAAATAAACAAAAAATATATAAATTCAAATTTGAGGGATTATTATGTAGAATTGGAATTTTAACACTAAATATAATGTTAATAATAGTAGAACATTATATTTGATGTTATATCATTCAACAAATTATATTTGGTTTTGGGTTGGGGTACTTTTATATAGAATTTAATGTAAAGTGGTTTTCATGTTGTGTTTAGTCTTGGTTCCAAGATGCTCTTACTTGTTTGTAATATATGTAAATTTTAGTTTATACAATACTAGATTATAGCCCGCGTTAAACGCGTGAAACGCATAAAAAATATATAATCATTACAGATATTGCATAATGATTATAGAATATACATACATATATATATATATATATATATATATATATATATATATATATATATATATATATATATATATATATATATATATATATAGTTATTGGTATTATTGAAATGTGTAGAAAATACATTGAAAACGATAAATATGTATAATCATTGAAGGGCCTTTTGTAGACAACATTTTTTTTATTAGTTAAACGACATTCCTCATCTCGTATAGTTATGATATTATAATACAATTATAAACATTTTAATTAGACGTTCCATCCATAATAAGGTTACCTAATTTAAACATATATTGACAACCAATATAACGTTTTTTCTACTGCATTAAATATTGACAAGTATTTCATTTATTCAAATAAAGTTATATAATATAATTTATAGAATGTTAAATGTTATATGAATTTAATTTCAATATATCATCAATGTAGATTCTTTTCTAAATCATGATTGGTTTATCTTAAATTGATTATGAATATAAGTGTTAACTTTTATGTTTGTTCTTATTTATTTGGTGTTCGCAAGAACTTTGCATTAGTTTTGGCACAACTTGAGTAATTTTAGTATATCATCAATGTAATTTGGTATATCTTTCAAATATCAAATAATTACATTTCATTACAATTGTGATAATTTAGTTTATATATTGCATTTTTACTAATTTTAACGGTCTTATTTTTTCTAATAACTGTAACGCTTTTTACTAATTGTAGTTTTTACATATCTCCTAATATCTTAGAATATCTTACGTTATAATTTTTCATAATTATATTATTTTCAAGATTGACCGCCTTAATAGTTTTTTTTTTTTTTTTTTTTTTTTTTTTTTTTTTTTTTTTTTTTTTTTTTTTTTCAGTCTATTCAATTTTATATTTCATTGTACAACATCATCGTTTGTATGTATTCTGAAATTTCACTTTAAAAATGCTTAATGTTTACACCTTGATATTAATTTTTTTAATAAACGCGTGTAATAATTATGGAATATATATATATATATATATATATATATATATATATATATATATATATATATATATATATATATATATATATATATATATATATATATATATATATATATATATATATAATGGGCAACATTATCTAAGACGTAAATGTTTGATATACTTTTGGAGGAAAAAATCAGGATCATTAAAAATTTTTATATAAAGAAAATACAAATTTAAATTTGGTGAAATTATGATTATTTTGAAGTGAGTTGTATTTTGTAAGGTATAATAATATTACAAAATTAGAAATATGTATATTTGTTGTGTAAATTTATAAATTTTATTGTTACTATATAAATATAAAAAGGTAGGTTGATACGATATACAAAAACATAATAATTTCAATGATATTTTAAAATAATGCCAAAATTAACCGGATTTTTATGACATAAAAAAAAGTCGTCATCATCTCTAATATATAAAAGTAACATTTTCGTAATTAATGTCAGTTCCCAAGATATTTAATTTCTGTATTGTTAAAGGTATGTAATATTTTTTCTGTTTATTTGAAAAGTTTCAGAAAAATAGTTAACTGATTTCATTTAATTTGTGATAAAGAAAATCAAAATATATGAATACATAAATTTGATATAGGAACAAAAAAATAATCGAAAAAAATATAAAAAGCGAAAGAAGATACTGACCTTGTAGTGCACAAGAGCGAATGTTTGAAGCAGAGAATGATGATGGAAGTTATAAGCAATAATAATGATGTTGCTGGAGAAGGTTTGAAGAAAAGAAACGATTGAAAATAAGTGTGAGCTGCGGATTCAATGATGAATCATATATGTATGTGATAATTTGAGTATTATTTTTCGGTATTAATGATTTCCTAATAAAAATAGATTTTATATTAATGGTTTACTAATATAAACGGAGTTATATTAATGCTTGATATTAATGCCTTGATTGAAATGGTTTGTTAGTACTATGTTTTTAAAATTAACCATATTAAAATCTTAATAACCGGAAATTCAAGATTTAAAATATGGAAAAGTTTTATTGGAATTAAATACATTCTATTTCAACGAATGTAAATTATTGGTTGATGATTGAAAACATTTATTGGAATTAAATACATTCCATTTGGGAAAAAATGATGTCAGCAATTTGATCTAATGGTGTAAAAAATAAGATTGAAATACAATCAATGGTCCATATTATTTAAGATGATGTCATAAGGTTTATCTTTTGATAATATTTAGAGATTGGTGGGTCGATGTTTATTCATAAATTATATTATAATATTTATTTAATTTTATTAAACTAGATGTCAAACTTAAGCGTTGCATTTTTCACAAATAAATATCACTAAATAGATTTTGTTTAGAAATAAAAAAGGAACACAACCCAAAAATAAATCCTAAAATAAAGCCAAAACTATAAAACAAAAGTAAAATCTTGGCATTTTCATTTTTACTGTTTTTATTTATTTGGGATGTAAAGCTAAATTATGCAACCCAAAAGCATAAGAAAATTTCATTTGAATGGAATCTAAGTTGTATAATGAGAGGATGTTGATCGATACAACTGTAAGACCTCCAACAAAAATCTAGGGCCAGCTGGGCTTTGGAAGGCGATGAAAACGGTGGCTTCTTTCACGAGTTGGTCAACAAACATCAAATATCGCAAAAAATTAATGGCTTAAAAATAAATGGAAACTGGATCAGTGATGTTGATGCAATCAAACAAGCAAATGTGACATTCTTTCAAGGAAAGTTTTTAGAGCTTCACAAAAACAGTCCATTCATAAGGTCGAAATTTAAAAATCTTTCTACCATGCAAAGAAACTTCCTAGAGCAGCCAATCAGCCATCCTCGTTTGAGGAAATTAAAACAACTATTTGGAGTTGTGGTTCCGACAAAAGTCCGGGTCCCGATGGTTTTTCTTTTGCATTTATTAAGCACTTCTGGGACATTATCGACAATGATTTTTACTTTGTAGTAAAGCATTTTAAAGCAACTGAAATGATCAACAAGGGTTTTAACTCTTCCTTCATAACTCTCGTAACGAAAACAAGTAATCCAACAACCCTACAAGAATTCCAACCTATTAGTTTGATTGGCTGCCTTTACAAAACTATTGCAAAAAGGCTAAAAAAGGGATCAGTGATGTCGTCGAACCCAAATTGCATTCATTAAAAACAGACACATTCTTGATGGCCCGTTAGTCGTTAATGAAGTGATATCATGGTTGAAAAGATTAAAAAATAAGGCTTTTATCCGAAAAATGGACTTTGAAAAGGCTTTTCATTGCTTTAACTCGTTGTATCTCGACTTTATTATGGCACAAATGGAATTTGGTTTTAAATGGCGCTCTTGGATCAAAAGCTACCTATCTTCGGCTAGAGCATCGATAATAATAAACGGGGCTCTGACATACGAATTCAATTTGGAACGTGGTATACGTCAGGGTGATCCACTACTGTCAGCTTTCTTGTTCATATTAGACACCAAGGGTTTGAATATTGCTTTAGAAGAAGCCACCAAAAAAGCACTTTTCAAAGGAATTTTACTACCTAATGGGTTGGAAATTACTCACCATCAGTATGCGGACGATATGATACTCTTTGGAAGTTGGGGAGATGAAAACTCCAAAAATCTTATTCACATTCTCAGATGCTTTGAGCTAGCATCCGGGCTAAAGGTTAACTTAAGCAAGAGTAATATTTTTGGTTTTGGTATAACAGGCATTGAGGCTGGTATTATGGCTAGAGGACTCAACTATGGTGTGGGCTCCTTACCCTTTGTATATTTAGGTCTATCGGTTGGAGCTTTAATGTCTAGAATTATACACTAGATGCCGATCATTGAAAAGTTTTGAGCAAAACTATCCAGATGGAAAGCATCCACGCTTTCATACGGTAGCCAACTAAATTTATGCATATCCATTCTCAGGAATCTTGGCACAAACTTTCTATCACTTTACAAAGCGCCGGTTAAAGTGATTAAAACTCTCGAAAGTATTCGATGTATTTTTTTGGTCTGGTTGTGCTGATAAAAGGAAAATGGACTGGATCGCTTAGGATAAAGTCATAGCTCCAGTGGATCGTGGAGGATTAGGGATCGACAACTTAAAGGCACACAACTATGCTCTGTTAGGTAAATGGTGGTGGAGGTTTTGAACATGTGGGTTTCAAATATGGTCTAAAAAATAACCATAAAATGAAATGTGGAAAAATTGAGTTAAAATAACCACAAAATGACATGTGGCAAAATAAATGAGAAGGTTACATTTGATAAAAAAAATTATTTATTAGAGTAGATATAGAACTGATCCCTATGCTTTTTGCCCCAGAGCAACTATATATTCAAACTCTTTTTCATCAAGTTTTACTACATTAATGAAAAACGTTTATTACCAATAAATATAAAAAGTCCATTATACCATGATAAATACCAATGACCATGTGAATATTATTATCACTTCAAAGAAATAAGAGAGACAGATGATGTAGTAACAAGTTTAAAAATCTTACCATCTTATAGTACAATCAATAGAAGAGAAAGTAAAAAAATCAAATTATGCTTCTTTAAAATTGTATAGTTGCAAAACACTATAAGGTACAATCAAAGATAATATCATTGATGGGTTTTGAGCATTCTAACACTTCCTAAGTGTACATGCAACCCTAATAACCTTGGATCTATGTTTGTCTAATTATCACGCAAAGTTGATTTCCAAGGCTATGATCCTATCTAGCATACATGGGGAACAATTTTAACTTGAATAAAAGATAGAACTACATACCTTGTTGTTGATTTTGATCCTTGAAACCTTGTGAGCCTAGCACCCCAAGTGTGATGCCTCAAATGCTTCACACAACACCAAATGCTATGGAGTAAACTTGGAGAGAAAGTATAACACTCTAAAAATCGGCTCTAGCCCTCAAGCATGCATGTGTAACCGATTTTGGGAGAAACATGAGCTTTATATAGTGTTGACACATTTAGGGTTACACCATGTAAACCCTAATGTGTCATGACTCTTCATTTCCATGACCCATGGGTTTGTAACTCCCATGGAGCCTCCATGGAGCATCCGATGGGTTCAACCCAACTTGATTATCCATGGAGCCTCTTAACCCATTATATAAGTTATGGATGATTTACATAATCAACCCATATATTTAATTAGTTATCTTTTGATCACTTAATTAATTCTAAAATTAATTCTTGATCAAACTAATTAAATAATATTATTAATATATTAGAACTTATAATATATTAATAAACCACAAGTGTTATTTCTCTCATTTAGTCTATTCAATTGCATGGTGCCAGGCAACCCAAATGGACCATGCCGGGTCGGGTCAAATACATACCAGAAATAGTTATGGACTTAGACACCTTATCCAACAGTCTCCCACTCAGATAAGTCTAATAACTATATAACTGCAAGTATGACTTCAGAAACCGATTGGCAATCGTAGCTCTTTTCAAGGTTTCTCGGAACTGAGAAGATGATGGTACGCCATTTCAAATAAGGGATCATATAATCCTCCATTCTTAGATATCAGCCGGACAAACACATGGAACATGGTCTTGCTTATTGTCCAACAGTTTGTTTCCCGATTTCCGATTTGTTTGACATAGAACTTAATTGAACACATCAACTTATTTCTGACCGAGCCCGAGACATAGGTCAAAACAAAATCATCGAGGGGCCCAGATATCAGCTTCTTATCCAAGAAGGAACAGATAAACTTTGACTCATATGCTTGTTCTACTACTTGTTAAATTACACATAAACGCACGTTTTATAACATCGAGTTACCAATGCGATTTCGCATGTTCAATGCATAACTAACTCATAGTTAACAAGTCATATCTTTAGGTTTGAAGACTTATATGATATTACCGTCTCGTGATCACTCGAGATAAATTCCATGAAGTGATACCAGCGAGCGTGGGTTGAATCCAGTACTCAGAACTTATGAGCACTCATGAGTGTTGAGGCCATGTCCAACATTTTAGACCTCTACAACCAACTCATGACAGTTTTACTTCATATCTACTTTCAACATATGATTGACTGTGGATAATTTGAATAATATGTAAAACAACATAAATATTCTGGAAGTCAAAACATGCAAAAGAAATAATAGTAAACGATTGACAAGAGATAGCAACACTTTACTCATAAATAAACACAACTTTTATTCATCATCAAATGTCAATTACATTTCACAAATTCCAAAATTATCTAATTGCTAAGACTAATATCATCCTTCAGCCCTATGATCCTAGCATGCTGGAGATACTTAACCCTACCCAGTCCCTTCGTGAGGGGATCTGCCAGGTTCTCATCCGATGATACCCTCTTTGCCACAAGAAGTCCTTCTTCTATACGATGTCTGATGAAATGATATTTTCTGTCAATGTGTCTGGATCTCCTGTGATCCCTTGGTTCCTTGGCTAAGGCAACAACACTTTCACTATCACAGAAAATATCTATAGGCTTCGATATAGCTGGTACAACTCCAAGGTCTCCGATGAAGTTCATTAGCCACATAGCCTCTTTTTCCGCCTCGCTTGCCACTATATACTCTTATTCGCAAGTTGAATCAACCACTGTCTCCTGCTTGGAACTTTTCCAAGAGATTGCTCCTCCATTTAAGGTAAAGACCCAGCTCGACTGAGAGCAGAAATTATCCTTATCAGTCTGGAAGCTAGCATCACTATACCCTACGACTCTCAAGTCATCACTCCCACAGAGGGTAAGGACCCAGTCCTTAGTCCTCCGCAGGTACTTGAGAATGTTCTTTACCGCTGTCCAGTGAGCCTTACCAGGATTCCCCTGATACCTGCTAACCATGCTTAAAGCAAAGGCTACATCAGGACGAGTACAGGTATAACATACATGATCGAGCCTACTGTCGAAGCATAAGGTACCCGACTCATTTCTGCTATCTCATCCTCAGTACTCGGGCTCTGAGTCTTACTCAGTCTAGTGTTAGTTTGGATGGGTAACTATCCTTTCTTGGAATCTTGCATGCTGAATCTCTTCAGCACCATATCCAAGTATGTACTCTGACTAAGTCCAATTAGTCTTTTACTCCGGTTTCTCAAAATCCTTATTCCTAGAATATAGGCAGCTTCTCCTAGGTCCTTCATAGCAAAACACTTCCCAAGCCAGGACTTAACTTCCTGCAGAGTTGGGATGTCATTTCCTATGAGTAGTATGTCATCCACATACAGTACCAAAAAGCTAACTATACTCCCACTAGCCTTGAAATATACACAAGATTCATCTTCACTCCTAGATAAGCCTAATTTTTTTGACCTTCTCATCAAAGCAAAGATTCCATCTGTGAGGTGCTTGCTTTAATCCATAGACGGATTTCTCAAGCTCACACACTCTATTAGGGTACTCTGTGCTGACAAAACCCTCTGGCATATTCATGTAAACATTCTCAGCCAACTTTCCGTTAAGGAAAGCGGTTTTGAAATCCATTTTCCATATTTCATAGTCATGAAATGCAGCTATGGCTAACAATACCCTAATACACTTAATCTTGGCTACTGGTGAAAAGGTCTCATCATAATCAACTCCTGGAGTTTGAGAAAAACCCTTTGCGACCAGTCATGCCTTATAAGTATGTGCATTACCATCCATGTCGGTCTTCTTCTTGAAGATCCATTTGCACCCAACTGTCTTACGACCTCGCACATTGTCAACCAAGTCCCATACCTGATTGCATACATGGATTGTATCTCGCTATCCATTGCCTCTTTCCATTTAGCAGACTCAGGGCCTGCCATGGCTTCCGCATAGCTATTAGGTTCATCCACACCTACTAGTGTCTCATCACTAATAAGTGTCTCACCTTCCGCAGTAATATGGAAACCATAGTAATGCTCATGTAGATTCCTAACCCTTGTGGAACGCCTCAGAGGTACAACTGGTGGTATAATTGCATCAACAGGAGGTTCCTCCTCAAGTTGACTGCTAGGGTTTGAGGTTCCTTTACCACTTGACTTTTGAAGTTCTTCAATGTCAATTAGCCTCCCACTGTCTCCTTGGCTTATGAACTCTCTCTCTCGAAAGACAGCCCTCCTTGCTACAAAGACCACATTCTCACAAGGTCTGTAGAAGAGTTAACCAAAGGATTTTTGTGGGTAGCCGATGAAAATACACCTCTCTCTTCGAGGTTCGATCTTGTCATGAGTCTCGCGTCTTACAGAAGCCTTGCAACCCCAAACCTTGATGTGGGCTAGACTAGGAACTTTTCCAGTCCACATCTCGTGAGGTGTTTTGGCAACTTTCTTTGTAGGGACCAGATTAAGGATATGGGTGGCAGTCTCTATGGCATACCCCCAAAATGAGATTGGTAGCGTAGCTCGACTCATCATGGAACGAACCATGTCCAACAAGGTTCGATTATGCCTCTCAACTACACCATTTAACTGTGGTGTCCTGGGAGGTGTCAATTGTGAGACAATCTCACATTTCCATAGATAGTTGAGGAACTCAGTACTAAGATACTCTCCACCACGATCGGATCGAAGCATCTTAATGTTCTTGCCCAATTGATTCTCGACTTCCTGTTTAAATTCCTTAAACTTTTCGAAAGTCTCTGAGTTATGCTTGATTGAGTAGACATATCCATATCTACTGTAATCATCAGTAAAAGTCAAATAATAACGATTAGCATCCCTTGTGGCATGTTTGAAGGGCCCACACACATCTGTGTGTACAAGATCCAACAAACCTTCACCCCTCTCACACGAACCTGTGAAGGGTGACTTTGTCATTTTTCCAAGTAAGCATGATTCGCAACTATCATCTGACCTTGGGTCAAATGACTCCAAGACTCCATCCTTTTGGAGTTGGTCTATGCGTTTCTTGCTTATATGTGCAAGACGACAATGCCATAATGATACTTTATCCAAGTTGTTACCATTAGTAGAATCAATACACATTACATTATTTCCTAAGTTATCTACAACAGACACAACTTCATACACACCATCACAAGGTAATGCTTTAAAATAAGACACATTATTAAAGAAAGCATTTATTCCACCAATTTCATTATCAAAAGAAAAGGTAAAACCTTGTTTATGCAAAGCATGAAAGGAAATAACATTTCTTGCCATTTCTGGCGAATAACAACATTTATTCAAATCTAAAGTTAATCCAATACTAAGCAACAAAGTATAAACTCCAATCTTGGTGACAGGTGAAACTTTCCTATTCCCCATGATCAAGTTTATCTTTCCATGCTCCACATTCTCACTTCTTCTTAGTCCCTGCAATTCAGAACAAATATGAATACTGCAACCAGTATCAAGGACCCAATAGTTAGAATAGAGTGAATTATTAGATGATATAGCGTAAATACCTGCATGGTTGGGATTCACTTTCCCATCCTTCAAATCTTGCTGGTATTTTGGACAGTTACACTTCCAGTGCGCCTTTTCGTGGCAGTAGAAGCATTCAACCTCTTTGTGATCAGAAGAAGGTGTAACGAAACGTTTCATGGTTCCGCTAGAAGAGGAGCCATCAAGAGTCTTACCCTTGGTACCCTTCGAAGGGTTCTTTCTCTTCTTCCTTCTACCTTTCCCGATTGCCAGGACAGGTGTTAGGTTTGGAGTAGTAGCAGGAGTGGTCACAACCGACTTACCTTTAAGACCAGATTCTGCGGTCTTTAGGAGTCCTTGAAGTTTGCTAAGTGTAACTTCCTCCTTATTCATGTGATATGTCATGTAGAATTGATCATAACACGAAGGTAAGGAGTGCAAAATAATATCTATTGCTAACTCCTCAGGGAAGTTCACATTCAACTTCATCAATCGATCCACATACCTTTGCATTTACTGCATGTGGCTTGTGATGGGTTCGCCATCTTTCATTCGGGTTGTGATCATAGAGGAGATGATTTCATATCGCTCTTGACGAGCACTCTGATGGTAGCGGTCCATCAAATCCTGGTGCATCTCAATAGGATAGTAGTCCTCATAGGACTTTTGGCGCTCGGCTGTCATGGTGTCCATCATGATGCATGCTACTTTGGTAGCATCTCTTTCATGTGCCTCATATTCAGCAAACTCCTCAGGAGTAGCAGTTGGCTCAGGCACCTTGAGCTCCTTGTCAAGAACATATTCCTTGTTCTCGTAACGAGTGACCATCCTGATGCTTCTGATCCAATCAGTAAAGTTAGATCCATCAAAGATGACTCTCCCACAAAGGTTCATGAGAGAGAAGGAGCCAGTAGGGTTTGAGCCAGGAGTAGCATTGTTGGAAGACATTTGAAAAGAAGAAAATAAGTTTAGTTTAGATATAGGGATAGTCCTTAATAAAACACCCAAATGTAATATTAAGGCTAGGATCCAATCACAATATATTATAACCTAGAAGAGGGATTCCGTAATCCAAGTTATAACATATTTGAAAGGTAGGTGAATGACGATTCACCAATTTCCACCATGAAAACGAAATATAAATTATTAGGTTTTATTTGGTTTTTAGAAATTCCTAGATTCTTTGAGATTTATTGAACTTTTCAATGGCATGTTTCAATCTCGAGTGTGCCCTTCATGTTTTGTGTCTGGGATACTGAGGATCACAAAACAAGGTGTGAAGTAACCATGCAAATTACTTGGTACCCTTAATGTTTTTCACTTAATCGTTGTGCCGGTAAACCACATGCGCTCCTTCTGACCTCATGAAAAACCTTAAGTCACCCTTTGCCTTCCTTGTTAAGTCCAAGTTAGTGTGCCGGTAAACGACACATGCTCCACCAATGACTTAAACAAGGTGCAAAGTGTAATTTCATGGATTAGCACCTTATTTACATTTTTCCTAAAGTAACTAGGATTTGGAATTTATAAAAGATTTAGTTACTTTATAATAATCATTATACTTTTAATGAGAATTTTTAAGTCATTGTCCTACCCGTTCGGCTAACGACCCTCCACCAGTCAAGCAAGCGGTGGGTGAGAGTGGACACCCATTAAGTTGCCATTTTATAGGCAACAACCTTATACCCACCTTATAAAAGGGCTTTGTGAATGAGGCGTACTAGCGGTAAGACGACTTTGATCTTATATATATATATATATATATATATATATATATATATATATATATATATATATATATATTATTAACTTATAATATTATAAGTATAAGGGTTGAATTTTAACTTTTAAAATTTTAAGGGTTGGAACTAAAGTTGTAATCAAGACATTACTTGTTCCAAAACTTGAGGGCAAGTTTTGCAAACTTTGAAGAATTTTCATTTATTGTAACTTATGAGTTAATTAGAGTATTAAAAAATGAAGACTCTTCATTTTTCTAACTCTTGTGTTCTTTTAATGGTTTTAATTCAAGTGTGACTCTTGGTTTTCCATAAATTGAGGACAACTTATGGACTCCATTAAAACACATTATGATCAAGAATTAAACTACCAAGTAGGTTACAAGTAATTCCTATGATCATCTAAATTCATAAGATCAAGAACATGAATATCCATATCAAAGTTTCAAGACCATATGAACACATATAATCATGAAAATTGATATTTTCCGTTGAAAATGGATTAGAACAAACATTACACCATCTAAAACAAGTTTTATAACACCAAAACAGTTTAGGGTAATGTTTCTAGTCCATTTCCAGCAGCAAAAGTCGAAAATCTGCATTCTGTGGCTCCTACTCGCTGAGTGCACAAACTTACTTGGCGAGTAGGTTGAAGATACACATGAACTCGGTGAGTCCCCCCATGGACTCGGCGAGTTCATCAGGCAGATTGCACAAAATCGACTTTTTTCAACTATTTAGCACAAATAACAAACAAACAAGCCTAGGCTCTGATACCACTGATGGGTTTTGAGCATTCTAACACTTCCTAAGTGTACATGCAACCCTAATAACCTTGGATCTATGTTTTTCTAGCTATCATGCAAAGTTGATTTCCAAGGCTATGATCCTATCTAGCATAAATGGGGAACAATTTTAACTTGAATAAAAGATAGAACTACATACCTTGTTGTTGATTTTGATCCTTGAAACCTTGTGAGCCTAGCACCCCAAGTGTGATGCCTCAAATGCTTCACACAACACCAAATTCTATGGAGTAAACTTGGAGAGAAAGTATAACACTCTAAAAATTGGCTCTAGCCCTCAAGCATGCATGTGTAACCAATTTTGGGAGACACATGAGCTTTATATAGTGTTGACACATTTAGGGTTACACCATGTAAACCCTAATGTGTCATGACTCTTCATTTCCATGACCCATGGGTTTGTAACTCCCATGGAGCCTCCATGGAGCATCCGATGGGTTCAACCCAACTTGATTATCCATGGAGCCTCTTATCCCACTATATAAGTTATGGTTGATTTACATAATCAACCCATATATTTAATTAGTTATCTTTTGATCACTTAATTAATTCTTGATCAAACTAAATAAATAATATTATTAATATATTAGAACTTATAATATATTAATAAAACACAAGTGTTATTTCTCTCATTTAGTCTATCCAATTGCATGGTGCCAAGCAACCCAAATGGACCATGCCGGGTCGGGTCAAGTACATACCACAAATAGTTATGGACTTAGACACCTTATCCAACAATCATATCTCCATGATCAATGTTTAACTCTTCTAGAAAACCATCAGAAAACCATTAGGTACAATCAAGGACAATATTATATCTAAAAAATGTGTGTTCTTATGACATTTCCTGTTCTCAGAATGATAATGAGAATTGGAGTTTGATTTTACATAATGAGAATTGACTTGGTTATTTCTGTTGGGATTTGAGCATACTAACACTCCTATGGTGTACATGCAACCCTAAATACCTTAGATCTATGTTTTCTTTATTATACATGCAAATATCAATTTACAAGGAATTTATCCTAAGTAGCATATTATGAAGTACAAGTAATATAAAATCTAGTAGAATTACATACCTCTTTGTTGGTGCTTGATTCCATGGAGCTCAACAGCCTAGTGCCCCAAATGTGATCCCTCAAATGGTTCACACAACACCATGAACATTTGGAATAACCATGAGAGAAGATATGAGTCTTATCACTCTATGAAATCGGCTTGCCCTCTATGTTGTACCCTCGTGACGATTTCACCAACAATGGGGCCTTTATATAGTGTGCACATTAGGGTTACACCATGTAACCCATGTCTTTACCCATTCCTTATGCTTCATGGGTTTTAACCTCCATGGAGTATCCATGGGCCACCACATGGGTTAAACCCAACATAAGGAATCATGGGTCACAAGCCCACATATATAAGAATCAATGATTTAGACAATCAATCCCCATATATTTAATTAGTCTCTTTTGATCACTAAATTTATTCAAAATTAATTCTTGATCAATACTAATTAAATAATATGATTTCATATTAATATATTAGAACTTATAATATATTAATATGTCACAAATATCTTCTTCTCATTAAAAGGTCTACCGAAATGTTCCGATGCCATGTAACCCAAATGGACCATGCCGGGTCGGGTCAAGTATATACCAATTATAGTTATGGACTTAGAGAATAATCCAACAGTATCCCACTTGGATAAGTCTAATAACTATTATTCAAGTATAACATCACAACCTGACCAACAATCATAACTCTTAAAAGCTGCTGCTGAACTCTGAACAAATCAATGACGTGTCCATTAGATAAGTGATCATATATTCCTCCATTCTAGATATCATATGGACTGAGACATGGATTATAATCATTCTCCCTGTCCATTTGTTGTTTCCCGATTTCTGATTTATGACGACCGACTAATTGAACAAATCAAATCAGTCTAGGCTTGGCCAAGCACTTAGGGGTGTCATCACTAAATCATCGAGGGGCCTAAATATATCGCTTTTATCCTGAAGGTAAAAGGAATGGAAAAACTTCGACTCATATGCTTGTACTGACTAGTTGTTGAATCATACACAAAGGCATGTTTTATAACACCGAGTTACCAATGCGTTTTCGTGCAATGAATGTATAAACAACTCATAGTTAACAACTCATATCTCTAGGTTTGAAGAATATAAGATATTATCGTCTCACGATTCACTCGTGATAAAATCCATGAAGTAAATCCAAATAAGCATGGGTTTAATCCAATACTTAGAACTTATGAGCACTCATGAATCTTGTAGAAACCATTTCTATGTCTAATGCACATTAGACAAATCTTACAAGACAGATTCATGACAGTATTGATTCATATCTACTTCCAACATACGACCGACTGTGGATGCTTTGAATAACTTAGTCATTCGGGAAGAATGACCTAGTTATTCTGGAAGTCAAAACATGCAAAGTGAAACACAAGAATAATATTTAATCCTATATGGTCCCAGACTCTTGAGTATAAATAAAAACCCTTTTATCTAAGCACCATATTGATTACTCATTATTCATTGTTTCAATTTATCAACTTAATACTTGATTTGAAACAATAGTCACGCCATTCACCAAGCATACATATTACATTCATCCAAACAATAGCTATGCCATACTCCAAGTATGCATACTATGTTTACATATGGTCTTCTCCTTGTGAAATATATCGATTGAAAATATTTCAATGATGTTTGTTTTACAATTCCAATCCTTATTGTAAATGTAAGAATACCAAACTCTTCCCATCTACTATAATCTGTTAGATTCTAAACTTATATGCAATGATCCCCTTGTAATGACTATGCATAGAAGTCACAAAGACTTGGCAACATACATTACAGAGTATTCCAATGGAAAGCAATTCCATGGAAATGAAGTCTCAAATTCAAAGTACATTCATTTGAACCTCCATCTTTGCATAAAGTTCTTTAATCTTGCACAGATTCAGAGAATAAATTCCACCTATGGAAACAATTCCATGTTACCATTTTGACTATCACTTCTAAACAAGAGTTGCCTCTTTTCAGAATATGTCAATATGGTCCTTTCCAAAGTTTACATTATACTTCCAATTGTCCATGATCAACCAATCTTTGGTAAACCTCAGATTGTCCTCGATAATTGTTTAATCATTTTAGTCATGTCTGGTTCTATTCCTTTTTATTTTCCATGTTCTCATAATTCGAACTATGAAGAGGGATGTTGTAATCATAATCAAATTTTGAGAATGCAACCTATATAGAATTTCCTTATATTGAACCATTCCAACATAACATTAATATATATCTCTGACTAAAGTTGACTAAAATCTCAATCTAAGCTTGTAGAATTGGAATGAAGTATAAAATCCTCTCCCTTAATTATAGAAAAACAACTTTTCAAACCCGAATTGAAACTTTTGTTTTCTATAATTAACATTGCTAACTTGCAACACTTAACATAATAATCATGCTCCTACTAACATGATGATTATTAGCATAACACTTATGCTCCCACTAGCTCTGACATGTATCTAGAAATCAGTTGGACTTCTTGAAATCAATACTTTATTGACTTTCTTACCAAAGTTTAGATTTCTGATATGATATGCTTTGATAAGACTTTATCAAAATCATACACCTTTCCTTATATAGCTCACATGTTTGTCTAGACCTTTTGCAATTCTCACTAGTTAGTGTGCCGATTAACCACACACGCTCCACTAACTATATGAGAATGCAAATATCACAACTACTATCTACTTAAAATCTTCTTAGTGAATGCGTTTCCTCACCATCATTTTCATGAATCGAAGAGAAACCTTATGACACTTAGATTTTAAGGTGTATGAGTTCCTATCCATGTGAATTTGTCAAAACCATAATCAAAAGACAAGGTTATTGACAAATCCAAACTCAAATGGACTAAACTTGTTCAATCTCATTTTCTTGCCACCCGTTAGCACAAGGGCCTATAAATGCTTCTAGGTTGTTAAACAATTGAGAACTCATAGAACTCACAAGCATAGCCAACTTTAACTGGAATGGAACAGAAACAAGAATAAGTCAACACGATAGGTTATAAACTATAAGTCGTGGGCTAGTGATTAACAATACTCTTGATCAGTTCTCGAAACTATCTCAAGACTCCTGCTGTCCTCTTGACATATAAGATTCTCTTTGTCAAGAACTAAACCTCGACAAAACAAATATTTAAGAGTTAGTGCGGATTCTTATCAAGGAAAAACAATTCTCACAATTGGTCTTAGTTGGTCTTTGTCTTATCCAAAACATCACAACTTACCAATTTCAAATGTACAAGAGTAAGAAAACATTTTACTCTACATTTGACAAGTCTTTTAAACCTTTCTTAAGATTATGCCACTCAAGGCTCAATCTTGGAGGATGACTCTAAGATTTGATTTTGGAACGAAGTATGATTTATCTTTTCATTTAACCATTTCAACAATTCATGATTCCTCTTATTAGTCAAACAAATGAACTAAGGTTTCCTTAGAGGATAAATTGTGATATGGTTTCATAATCACTAAGATAATCATAAAACAAGATACTCAAGCACTCTCCCATATCTTCAGATTGGAGAAACTTTTATCTTCCTGCCTTATTTGATTATTCTTATTCGTTCTGCCAATCATTGAAACCTTTCCAATTTTTTAAAATTACACTTAAACTTGTAAGCATAACCATATTTACTAAACTTTAGTAAATCATAATGAATAATCGTAGTAGCCTTTTTGGTGGACTTGACCAGCGCACAACCTGATGTACCCGATCCTTTAGTCCTTCACTTGACTCACATATATATATATATATATATATATATATATATATATATATATATATATATATATGTGAATAAGGAATTAGTCTTAATTTTCCATATATCAAAATTCTTATTCATCATACTATACAACTTGCATGATTCCAAGTTTCGGTCCAATTGAAACTTGGGTGATGAGAATATTTCCTTATTTGTTAAATTATGACACTACCACAAATGAAAGAATCAAATCTATTTTCCAATATTGCTATCAATGAAATCATATAAACAACAATTTGTCATAAATGTCCTTGTAAGGATACTAAAAATAAATAAATCAAAACTATTTTTTTTCCTTTTATTTTAAAACTTGCGGAAATATCTTATCCTTACAATGCAAATACATATGAAAACTATGTTGTTATCTATTCATTAAGCAATCTATCATAACTCTTAAGTAGCAGCTCAAAATTTTGATCATCGAACCATGCGATCGAAATCCACTTTTGCGATCAGAATTAGCATACTCTTTTTTTAAGCTTCCTTTGATTCTCCAAAACATCAAAATGTAGTTACATCATGTATTAAGAATCTCCAAATAGGAACTTAATAGAGTTAGATAGTGGACTTTTACCTGAAGCAAAGTCAATCGTTTTGTCTTTTACCATCCTTATGAACTTTTAGGTAAATTCGGCAGCTTCGCAACCAATGCCCCTTCTTTTGGAAAAAGAAACATATGGACTCTTTGGAAATGGTACACTTGATTGTCTCAGACATAGATTTTCTCTTTACCATTGGTGAAATGACCTGACCATGGTCAATCCCTTTCTATTGGGAAGAGAAAGTTTTTCTGGACTTCCAATGTCACCATTATCAATGTCCAAATAGGTTTGGGAATTAGATCTTCTAGTCTAGTTCACTTTACCAATAATCCAAATCATTGCTGATTCAGAAGTATCAAGCAAATAGGTATGATCATTAAGGGTCATGTATTGATCTGTCATCAGGGTATGACTGAAGAACCAAGTCAACAGCCAGCTACCTCGAGACTTCGATACCCGACTCTCATGGCTTGCCAATAGGGATTGAGTGACTTTGAACTTTTCAAGTATTTGAACTTGTGGGATAGGGAGAATAATTGGAGGAAGTGAAGGAAGTGAAGCATGATTTCCAATCCTATTAATGCACGACAAAGGGATTAATCTTTCACCTTGATTGTCATGTGGGATATCATCTTCAACAGGAAAGCTTGTTCCTAAAGATTTGGGAAGACCATAGTTGTCTTAACTAGACATCTATAATGGCAGAAATTCAAGTTTAGATGATTTAAAGTCCTTAATATAACACCCAATATGAAATATTAAGGCTAGGATCCAACAACCTATTTATAACCGGAGGGCCGTAATCCAAGCTATAAAATAGTTGAAGGTAGGTAAATGACGATTTACCAATTTCCACCATGAAAAACGAAATATAATTAAGTTTTAATTAGATTTGAAACTTCTAGATCTTTTGGTATACATTGAACTTTCAATGACATGTTTGAATCTCGATTGTGCCCTCTCAAGTTTGTGACTAGGATGCCAAGGATCACAAACAAGGTGTGAATAACCATGCAAATTGACTTGGTACCCTAAACTTTATCACCTAATCGATGTGCCGGTTAATCACACACCCTCCACCAATCAATAATAAAGTCTAGTTACCCTTTGCCACTCTTACTAGTCCTTATTAGTGTGTCGGTTAAGCACATACACTCCACTAACGACTTGGTAAGGTACAAAGTGTAATTTAATGGGTTAGCACCTATTTCACATTTTCCTAAGTAACTAAGATTGGGAATTTATAAGTGTTTAGTTACTTAGTATTTATCATTATACTTTTAATGAAAGGAGAATTATAGTCCTTTCCTACCCGTTTAGCTAACGACCCTCCACCAGTCAAGGAAGCGGTGGGTGAGAGTGGACACCCATTAAACTGGCATTTTATAGGCAGTAACCTTATACCTCCCTTATAGACCGGTTTCATGAATGAGGCCTACTAATGGTAAGATTGACTTTATCTTATTCATATCTATATAATTAAAATTATAATAATAGTATAAGTGTTGATTTTAAACTTATAAAATTCTAGGGTTTGATTTGGAATTAAAGCATTCATAAGCAAAACTTTACAAATTCCAAAACTTGAGGGAAAATATTGAAACTTTTCAAAACTCTTGGATTTTCATAACTTATGAGTTTAATTAATGTTTTAAAGACTTTAATGAAGAGACTCTTAAACATCCATAACTTGAGGACAAGTTATGAAATCCATAAAAACTATTTTATGAGAAAAAGACTCTTCATTTTTGTAACCTATGACTTTCAATGATACTTTAAAAGAAAAACTCTTCATTTTCCATAACTTGAGGATAAGTTATGGGGTTCATAAAAACCATTAAGATCAAATTACCAATTAACACAATAATCAAATAATTTTTCTGTGAACAAGATCAAACTCATAAGTGAAGATAAATCATATCAACAATTTTCAAGAACATAACTAATCACATAAACTAAAACGAGTCTTGAAACTTTGACAATTATCATTTATTTGGATGAGAATAAACATTACCATAACATCAAAATCAAGTTTTATGAACAAAAACACTTTGTGGTAATGATTCTAATCCAAAATAGGCCAAAAAAACTACAAAAATTTCACTGAACAATCACCACCTCGTGGTGAACTGGCAGATTTCAAAAAAAAAAAAACGATTTTTCTTGCAAATAGCATCAAGTATAATTGAAAACAATCCTAGGCTCTATTACCACTATTAGGTTTTGAGCATACTAACACGCCTATGGTGTACATGTAACCTAAATACCTTGGATCTATGTTTTCTCTATTATACATACAAATATCAATTTCCAAGGTATTTATCCTAACTAGCATATTATGAAGTACAAGTAATATAAAATCTAGTAGAATTACATACCTCTTTGTTGGTGCTTGATTCCATGGAGCTCAAGAGCCTAGTGCACCAAATGTGACACCTCAAATGCTTCACACAACAACGTGAACAATTGGAATAACCATGAGAGAAGATATGAGTCTTATCACTCTATGAAATTGGCTTGCCCTCTATGTTGTACCCTTGTGCCGATTTCACCAACAATGGGGCCTTTATATAGTATGCACATTAGGGTTAAACCATGTAACCCATGTCTTTACCCATTCCTTATGCTCCATGAGTTTTAACCACCATGGAGTATCTATGGGCCACCACATAGGTTAAACCTAACATAAGTAATCATGGATCACAAGCCCACATATATAAGAATCAATGATTTACACAATCAATCCCCATATATTTAATTAGTCTCTTTTGATCACAAAATTAATTCAGAATTAATTCTTGATCAATACTAATTAAATAATATAATTTCATACTAATATATTAGAACTTATAATATATTAATATGTCACAAATATCTTCTTCTCATTAAAAGGTCTACCCAAATGTTCCGATGCCATGCAACTCAAATGGACCATGCGAGATCGGGTCAAGTATATACCAATTATAGTTATGGACTTAGACACTAATCCAACAATTTCTTATGTCAATCCCTGGTGTTGCTAACACTTCTTTTGCGATATACCTTCTTTTTTTGTTGGTATATTATCATGGCCATAACTATCAAAATTGAGTTCATTTAAGAAAAAATATTGTCAGAAATGATATAGTTCTAAATTTCACCTTTATTTCTTTAAATATGACGAGTCTTATGCAAAATTTCAAAAAAAAGTCATATTAGGAATCCATACAACCTGTTTTCAACAACCAAGTGTTTTTACTTCATTAAGAAATACAAATGTGGCTTAATGACTTGTTTTTTGTTTTGAACAACCATAACTTTATTAAAGAATACACAAGAAGGAAGCAGGAATAAAGTAAAATAATAAGCAACATGAAGAGCCAAACAAAGACAAGCTAAGCTAAAAGAACAGAGAACTAAAAGCAATAATAACACATTCGACAAGGATAAAAAGGTCCAAATGGCAACAATTTATCCCATGTAACATCCTGTTTCGAGAAGTTTCTTATTTCAGGATTATGGAAAATAAATGGATCCAGTAAAGGCCTTGGACTTCAAGGGAATATGGTTTAGGCCCTATTCGATGTTGTTAATATTGACTATGTGATCCAAGCTCCTTGTTTGTATTTTGGAGCCAGAGGGTAAAACAGGAAAAGTGATGTTTCAAACTTTTTTCATTGAATAAGGATTTAGGTTGGTATGTTTTAAGTCAAAAGTAATTAGATGGGATTGTGAGGTTCTTCAATACCTTTATGTGCATATAAACAATGTCAAAAACAGAGTTGAAATGAATAAGTTATGGATGTTTAAAGTTGAAGGGGAAATTGGGAACTTTTGGGTTATGCATGGCGTAAATAAAAGTTATGTTGGGCGCAACGAGTTTTAATAAATTACAATGGTAATTTAAGATGCAATGGGCATATCAAAACCCTAAATTTTTGGTTTTGATCCCTATTTAAGGGCTCTAACTTATGGGAAACCCTCTCATTACTAGCCTCCATCACCTAAGATCATTGCTAGAGAAGCCTAGCCTCCTCTCTTTTTTTAGCCTTAGCATCACTTATGAGCTTATTTCTCCATTAGGAGGTTGAATCTTGAAGATCAAGGTGGTGGAAAAGAGTATAGAAGAAGAGTTCAAGTATAGATCCAGCAAGATAACATCATTCATGCACCATTTTGAGTAAAAAACATCTAACTTGATCATGGATTTCATAGATCTAGTTCTTTGTCATATTTGCTAGTTTAGGGTCACTTTAGTGCATAAAGTTTAGATCTTGGATGTTGGTGACCTTGTTATGGATATAGTTGGAAAATTTTATCCATCTAAACATCATATTGATTCAGATATAAAGGTTGGAGACATGGACTTAATGGATTAAGTTAAGAAAGATGGATTTTTGGTCCCTTTGAGACTTAAAGACTAGATGATGGTTGTTGGACCACCCTAATGGATAAAGTTGGAAAGTTTATCCATTGTGGAGGTATTAGGAACTAGATCTGAGCTTTGAGTGAAACGTCTTAATGAAATAAGTGCTTAATGTGAGTACTGGAACGTAAGGAAGTACAACATACGTAACTTAGGCTACACCCCATGTAGCCAAATTGAGGCCTATTTTTCTTCATTGAAGCTCTATGCCCAACGAAGAGCAAGAGTACACAACACATAGGTCAACAAAGGGTTAACTGTTGACTTTTTGACTAGTTGACTTTTGGTTAATTGTGAGGGGTTTAAGACTTGGAAGGGGAAAAATGGTCTTTTTCCCAAAAACTGGTTAGCCTAGTTATTTTTGAGATTGTTAAGTTGGAAAATTTCCTTAATTGTTAATTAGGTTTGTTTTGGTTATGTCCAAAGTGAGGAGCTTTTGATAACATAAAGTCGAGTGTGTGTTTTACCTGAGTATCGTTCAAGGTGACTCTTCTCACTATACTTGTGGGTCGAAGGCTCAAATGTCAGCCCACTGGATTGTTTTACATAGAATGCTAGTTGTCTTTGTGACTGTTGCATGCATTATTGGGTTGAAATATACCCCAGTGTTGGGCCCAAGATTGTATGTAAGGTTGGCAGAAACTATAAGTCTAGGAAAATTATTGTATGTTAGGTTGAAATATACCTGAGGGATGGGCCCATGATTGTATGTTGAGTAAAAAAAAACCCCAGGGTTGGGCCCATTGTTGTATGTTGGGTTGGAATATACCCTGGGGCTAGGCCCAATGATATGTATGGTATGTTGTATTTTGGGGAACTCACTAAGCTTTGTGCTTACAGTTTATTTTTAAAATGTTTTCAGGTACGTCTAGTTTCAAAAGGAAGGGCCCGACTTGATCGCAATGCATCTCCTGTAGATTTATTCCACACTGAATACTTATGAATTATCTTGATGTTTTGAGAACACTATTATTATGACCGTCTTTGAGATAATAAATTAATGGTTTTGACTTATTTAAAAATGAAAGTTTTACTCAGTATTACTAGGACGTTACAGGTTGGTATCAAAGCCTTGGTTTGCGCGATTCGGGTACATTCTTAGGTGTGGCTAAACTCAAACTAAGGAATTGGTCAACCTTTTCAAGGAATAGTTTTTCTAAAAATGTTTCTACAACGAAAAGGGGTGTGATGCGTGCAATAAACCAAGCTCAAGTAAGTATTTCCCAAAATACCTAAACATGTGTTATGCTTATTGTTTTGGTATGAATATATGAGAATTGCATGTTGGATTAGGGCTAAGGATCTGCTCAGGATTATATGATAGAAAGCTAGGAGATATGTCTATATTTTCCTTTTGATTAAGCTTTTGGAACAACATGCTAGTATGGATTTCAGATGTTGGGTAGAATGGCCTAATTTGTGATGCTTTGTAGCCTAGGAGGAATTGGGTGTTGTTGCCGGTTGGTAATCTATGTTGGTGGAATTGATTGCAAAGTGTATGATTTAAAAGTTGTATACGATTAGGATTATATAGTCTGGAAAGACTAATTTGGCATTATTTCCTGTTCCTTGTCTGGTTGTAGGCTTAGGGTAGAATCATTCATTTGACGGCCTATGTGATCCCGTTTTGTGTATAATTTGCATGCATAAGGAAACCAATAGTTTAAGTAGAAGTTTCTAGCATTGCAGAAGCAAGTTAGTTAGGGATATGCCTTTTATGTTTTATGGCCTACAAAGTGTTACTGCCCAAATGGTGGTTGTTTTGTGCTTTGTGGGACCCATATTGTTGTGAGCTAACTATTAAATGAAGTTACATCCTGCAAGGGTTAAATAATTCTAGAATGATTGATTTATCCCTATTGCGTATCTCTCATTTGAGTCTAACCGTTTTAGGATTAGGTAATTTATTTGGAAGATTATTTAAGTTTTGTTGCATGTAATTGTATTCATGAAGTTCTTAGATAATATTAGTAGGGTTTCGTCAACAGCTAATTGCAGGGTGAGGTGGGAATCCTAGGAAAGCCTAGGATGTGCCTTAGAGGAATTGGTGCACTATTTAGCGTTGTGTATTTGTTGAGAGTGGGTATATGTGATTCGATCAGATGTTAGTAGACATAAGTAATTACTTAGAGGATTGATGTGTATATTTAATGCAATTGTTTTTTATTTATAAATCCTAGTCTATTCCATGTAACCACACCTGATCAAGCAAACTATGGTTTTGATAAGCAAGGGAGTTGAACACAATGGGAACAAAAGTGAGTTAAGTTGGAATTCTTGATTATAGGTTACACAAATCACACAAAAGAAATAAATAAGGGTTTTATTAAATTAAATCTCAAATAACCAATTAAACTACAAATCTCGATAAACTGATTGGAAGACAAATCAGTTCAGGTACTTTGGTTTAGACTGGATTTCATCTCAAAATATCGGTTAACTACTAGGGAAATGGATATTCATTCGTTATTCACTGGTTCCTAATATGACTAGCATCATGGTCAGACTATTAATCCTTTGATTTTAACACAACCATTAATTCATTCATCAAGTGAACAAATAATCATGCAAATAAGTATTTAATTAGTATTAAGCATGATTTGATCTATTTAACCCTAATGGTCATCTACCCATGCACACACATTAAAGTTCATTGATTTATTTTCTAACCCTAGGTTTTGGTCCAACACTAGTCATAATTACCAACAGTCATGGACAACTATGATTCGAATTAACACAATCACACTGGTCATCTAAATTCTTTTAATTCAACATTAGGGAACAAAGTAACAATCTTTAATACATATGGATATTTCAATCAATCATGACAAAATAAATTAAATAAGAATAATCAATCCAAATAGAAATTAAACCATAAACTCAAAGAATTCATTAAATCATAAACACAAAGTAAAAGGTTTTAACACCTAAATCAGAAAGTAAACACATAATGGAACTACAGTCGAATACTAATCATGTTCAGAATAACAAAACACATGATCCCTAATATGAATCCGCTCCATAATCCCTCATATCTTCGCTCGTGACAGCTTAACGGCCTTCCGGCCGCCTTCTAGACCCTCAAAGTGTCATAACAGGGTTTCTTATCGACAAAAGAAGTGTAAAATTCATAATCACCCCTTCTGGTTGACCGAAAATCGTTATATATAACATTTTTAGCTAACTTACGTATGATAGGCGTACTGAGATTACGTGGGAGGTACTACATTCAAAGAGGCAATCAAGACCTGGACACCCATCCCAGTATGCTCTGGGCATACGCCCTACTGTTGGGCATAGTGAGTTTCTTTAGCCTCTTTTTCGTTCTATGCAATCCAACTCCAAATTCCAACCCTTTTGGCTTCATTTCTGCTCTAGCAATAATTATACCTATAAAATATAAATTATTCATTATAAGTAGCTTTAAGTTCTAAATAGCATAAAAACATAGTCTAAAACAATAAGAAAATGTCGTAAATATATGTATAAATTAGACGTTATTAGACTACCGCACATTGGTCTTTTTCTTTCCTTTAAGAAAAAATTTATTTTATTATTATATTATTACATTAAAACCCTAGTTACTAGCATTACACAAGACAATCGATTTTGATCCTCTTTGTTACTACAAGACCGCAATGCATGTTTTTGTGTCTAAATTTTCCTAAGAACTTCCCCAATCCTAAATACTTACGATCCTTATAAACATTCCCCCAATTATTTTGAACAACACTCATTTTATACATCCGTCTGAATTTATCCCCACAAAACTTTCTTAAACTCAAGATATTTTTGGTTAAGTCCCCAAGCATACATATGGAAAAACAATCTAGAAAGAAAAATTATAATATAAAATAACTTGGCAAGTTGACTTATTTCTTCACTTTCTTCGAGATTTTCATACTTTGATAGCTTGTATTCACTTTTTACTTTTTTTACTTTTTTTTCACTTTCTTTTTCACAACTTTTTCATTTTTTTTCATTTTTCCATATCTTAACTTTTGTATTTTCAAAATAAAAACCTAAAAGAAAAACATATGCTTAAGCAAGGTAACATAACTTCAACCTTTATTGGTTAGTGAATTAGTCTACAGTGTAATGACTACATAAGATTTCCTGGATACATTTCAAATACAACTTTCTAAACATATTATGTCCTTCAAACTAAGCAAGTAATGTTTTTGTCCCACAAATACACTAGAACATATATTGGTTCAAATATACATCAATGCTCACATTAGATCGTCCCACACAATAATAGCAACCTAAATCTCAACATAACAAAACAACATTTTTTCTAAACTAGATTCAGTTCTAAACTATTTTTACAAGACTTTATAACATTTTTAAATTCTAAACCATTTTTCAAATTTGTAATCAGTAAGTTTGTATTCCTATATTTGACCCCCTACCCCACACTTATTAGATGCAATATCCTTATTGCACACTTAAACAATTAAAGATCATAAAAATAAAGAGGGAGAAAAAGGATCAGACTCCCCTAGGGTAGTAGTGGCGAGATCGAATGAGGCTGCTAAAAGTTGCTCCAAAAGTTGTTGGCAGACTACAAACTGGAATGTTGCTTTTGAATGTGCTGGAAATAAGACTAACAACACTGAATTCTGAAATGTGGTGCAAAGGATTCCAATTTAATGCAAAGTACAGTGACCACGATGTGGGAAATGTCAACCACGTTAAGTCGTCGAGTGAGGAAGAATCTGTATTGCGAATAATAGCATTCCCACAACGTGGGAAGTGATGACCACAACGTGGCATCCAGAATGGCAATGTCCATTTTCGACTTCAAACTCACCCATGACATAGGAAAGCGTCAACCATGTCATGGCAACTAGTATGATATTTTGGATTTGTGTTGCAATAAAAATCCATGGCTTGGGAACAACTCTTCCATCCTATAGGGCTCGATAAGGTTAGAACTACCATTTTTAGAAAAAGTAAATAATTGTTCATGTAATCGACATGTACCCCACATTATTAAAATCATGGCTCTCGTTTATCAACTTAAATCTCACGACCTTTTCTCTCATGATAAAATAGCAGTCGGTCCTAGTGGCTGAACCTACTCCCAACTTTCTAAGGGAAAAAATTCTACAAAAATTTAAATCAATAAAAGTACATGAACATGGAAAATAAAATTACGTCAACTAAAAATAATAAAAAAAATCCTAATTTAAATATAATAAATACACACCAAAATAAAAATGCTAAGTCTTATAAACGAAAAATAAAAATGAAAAGGATAACTCAGTCACTCATCATCATTGTCATCATAATGTTGCATCCCAGATGGCCCTGTTCCTTCATCCCTCTATCCATATGGTGGAGGAAAGGGAACGAGACAATGATAACCTTGTGAAGTGAAGAATGTAGTCAATGCCCCCTCAAACCAGTTCTTTTTACTCTCGATGTAATCAAACCGACCATCCATATGATGTGAAAGATCCATGAAATGAGAAAGGTAACCAATATCGATCTCCTGTTGGGCTTCTCATAGAGTAGGTCTCAGGCTCTAGTTTTGCCTCACCCTCCTCGAGAGCTATGTCATGTGGTTGTATCCTAAAAATACCATCCTCACCACGCTCAAATACCCTCATCAACTCCAACAGCTGTGAACTCATCACCCTCGCATCATTAAAAACCATTGCCTAATGATCTCTTCAACAACAATAAATATGATCTAGCCAAACGCTTGATGAAGTGCACCCCCTGTGACAACTAGCAAATTTGAGTCGGATCCTAGCCTAAATAGTAACCATGTATAAGTGAATTCACAATAAAAACTTGTTACAAAAGATCCTTGAAGGGCATTGTTTGTATAATTACATGTATACCTTGAAAATCATATTCATAATATACACTTGATAGTCAACATGATTGATCAAGAAATATGAAATCTCAAATTTGCATTTGAAGCATTTAAGTTTGGACCGAGGATCCCTTAGGCCAAGAAGCATCATAACCGAGAATTCCCACTCCCTCGCACCGAAACCCCGTATCAATTGTTATGGGACCGAGAACCCTAGTTCTCGGCCTCTATGGACCGAATACCCTCCTCCTTGGTAGAAGGATCTTGGTTGGGTGGGGAATTCAAGATATTGATTTTGTGATTTAACCCTACACCTTTTCCGCTTTTTACCCACCATACCTCCACCCTAAGCATGCAAATACCCCCAAGTATCAATGAAACCATCCCATTCATCTTCATTTAGACTTATAGTCGAGGATCACCCCACCATCACCAAAAACTCTTTCTTTCAATTTCACTCACCTTATCAAGAACAAGCCAAAACTCTCCAATATCATATGCCACCCTGATTCCATCAGAAACGAAATTATCAATAGTTGGGCTTTTAGTAGAACTTTCAAAACCATTTGTTTCAGAACCTGAATTCCCAGAATCAATCGTCAAATCAGCAACCCAACAGTTCTAGCATGGACTTAGAAGATATTGTGAAGAGTCTTGCCAAGAGCACCCAAACATTCCAGACAAAAACGAGAGTGAGTATCAAGAATCTGGAACAACAGGTGTCTCAAGTTGCCACTTTTGTGGGTTACCTGCAATCTCAAGGAAACTTACCAGGACACATAGAAAATAATCTAAAGGACAATGTGAGTGCCATTTCCTTGAGAAATGGAAAATTTTATGGAGACCCAAGCACATCTGAACCATAAAAAGAAGATGATAAAGTGTAAGAATAAGTTATGGTAGAATAAAAGGATGTAAAAGAAACAGAAAAAGAAGAGGAATGGTATGAAGAGGTGTTGGTTGAAAAAGAATCTGAAAAGCTGAAAGAAAAAGAAACTCCACAACCAACTAAATAGAAATTGAAGGAATATAAACCCTTACATATATTGTCATCAAGACTGAAGAATACGAAACACGAAAGAGATGATGAAGATATCATGGAAATTTTTGTTAAGGTTAAGGAAAATCTTCTACTTTTCGAAGTTATCATACACATCCCTCGTTATGCCAACTTTCAGAAAAAGTTATGTATTTCTAAGAAAAAGAGGAAATTTAATGAAATTGTCAAAGCTAGCGAAAATATCCCCTCTACATTACAAAAAGGTTTGTCTCTAAAGTACAAGGATATGGGGATTTTCTCGAATCCTTGTAAATTGGGGGGGGGGGGGGGGGGCGTTAATTTTCCAAAATCCATGCTTAACTTAGGAGCTTCAGTTACTATCCTTTCCTATTCTGTTTTTGAAAAATTAACAATTGTAACTTTTCAAAAGACTGGTACAATTATCCAGTAAGTTGGCCACTCGACAATACACCCAAACGGGGTACTGGAGGATGTTCTTGTCCAACTGAATAATCTGATCTTTCCCAGTGATTTTTATATTTTGGACATTGGAAATTTGGACACTTCAGATAAACATTCTATCATTTTGAGAAGGCCACTTATGAAAAATGCAAAGTAAATAAGTAAATAAATAAAAATAGATGTTTGTAATGACATGGTTTCAATGGAATTTGATGAAGAAGTTGTAATTGTTAAAATTAATGATGAGAATTTTCCTTCTGATAATATTTCTATAAATTATCTGGGTACCATGAGTCCTTTATCTGAGGAGTGTTGTGAGTTTTCTAATGTCTCTATGCAGGGAATATTTGTAGATAGAAATTTATCAGACACGTCAGAAGAGTTGGAAGAATGAAAGCTTGGGGAAAATGAAGGAGAGAAATTACTTGTTGAAAAGAAATTAGTAGAAGCTAATAAATCTGAAAAGAAATTATCTGAAGGGGTTGGGATGGAGCTGATCAAAAAAAAGCTTGGGGGTAAAAAAAGAAGATTTTTGGAAAAAGGAATAAAGAAAAAGTGATAATTTCTATTGAGAAAGTTTCTAAAAAGAAAGTTTTGAAAAGAAGAAAATTTGAAGAGAAAAAAGAGAAGAATTGTAGAAAACAAAAGATCAGAAGAAAGTATGAAAATAATCTAAACGATATATCTTAAGACAATATGGAGTTTTCCAGTTTGCTGAAAAAGTTACAGATCCACCCATATTGACATATTTGAAAGGATCTGGAGGGACAAAGAAAAGAGTTGAGCTTCAGAGAAGTCCCAATCACACCATCTAGTTAATCTGGTGTGGGAAAGTCATGTCAACGACTTTAAAAATGGGCGGCTTTCCGGGAGGCAACCCGATGAGTAATTTTAGTTTTTTTTATGCTTTCAATAAAGAGATGGTCGCAGTCCCAAGCAAGCTTGGGGAAATCAGAGGCTCGACTGAGTTGCTGAAAGTCAGATTTTTCATCACTTCATCATGAAAATCAGATTTTCTGTAAACTTATCAAGTACATTCATTAGTAGCTGCACTTTTTTTCTTTTATATGTTTTATTAAGATTCCTCTCTGAATATTGACAACAATGCATCATTTTAAGCTTGGGGAGGGGGTTAATGTAAAAATTTTGCATTTTTTCTTAAAAATTTTAAATTTTTTTTATTTTTTAGGCTACATTTTTCAAATTTCATTTTTCTTTTTGCATTTTGTTTTCTGCATTACATTTGCATAATAAATTTGGAAAATCCAAAAAATATTTTCCTTTTTATTTTTCTACATTCATAAAAAAACCCAAAATATTTTATTTATTGTTATTTTTATTTTTTTATTTTCTACAGAAAAAATCAAATAATTAAAATTTTTTACGTGTGATGAGGATATCTTTTTACATTCGATATAAAAAACATAGTTATATTCTTTTATTTTAAGTAAAACACAACGATTTAACTTTTGTATCTTTTGACATCGTATTGATTTACGCATGAAATATTTTTTTTTAAACCATTACACATACAACGATTTAACTTTTGCATCAATTTATGCTCAAATGATTTCCTTCTCATAATATAGTTTTATGTAATTATATGTGATGTTAACATTTTTTAAGAATGTCTTAAACTTGAATCTGATATATCTAAACAAAAGTATTACGAATGTTTAGATTTTTCCTTTGTAGATGTATATATCCTCAAATACCCAGGACGAATCAGGGAAAAATGACCCCTATCGCTATTATAAGTTTTTTATTTTTAAAATAAATGTGTATATATATATATATATATATATATATATATATATATATATATATAACAATAATAATAATAATAATAATAATAATAATAATAATAATAATAATAATAATAATAATAATAAAAGATATTGGGTCCTGTGCAGCTGCCCACTTTGCCCCCCCACCCCCGATGAATAATGGGCTAATGTTACAAAATATTCTATGACTTTGCTTTAGGAGTATGATAGTGAGTGCATTTGTTAACTGTTCTAAAAAAGTTGATTAAAAAATTTGACCAAAAAATAATATAGAAAAGTGAGAGAGGGAAATATGTCCAAACTCACGAAATTAGTATAATAGAAAAACTAAAAAAAATTATTTTGGATATAGTTTCTTAAATTACGTGGTATGTTTTTTTTCTACAAATAAAAAAAGTTGTTATTATGCTAAAAGATTCTTCCTAGCCATGTATTATCCATGTTATCAAAAAATATCAAATTAACATCAAAGTTTTTATTAGCGGTAATAATAACATTTTTTATAAACAATATACCAGGTTTAATGATATAATATATATCCAAGATAAAGTTTAATTATATTTTTTACACAAAAATAAGATTTTGCAATTCTTCTAGGTTATATTTGCTCAAAAGATAATTGATTAGATACCATTTTTTAGTTTATACATGTATACTTTCTATTCGGTGTACTCCAGAAGCACCTTATACCTGGTCTTGAAGATTATAACCAATTTTAAATTTGAGTTTATTTAAAAAAACATTTAGGTCTGAAATGGAAAAAACTATAAAATATAGGGTCTTTTATGAATAAAAAAACCTAATTTACCGGTTGGTCACCTACTAGGGTCTGAAATAACAAGTAACAGGTAAAAGTTGGGTTGTTTTCGAAAAATAAAAAAGTTCTAGGTCTAAAAAGAAAAATAGTCAAAATATAAGGCCTTTTATGGAAATAACCCTATTTTTGAAGTATTGAAGATATGGTGGGCCTCAAAGTAAAATCCACTCCCAGTCAGTATATATATATATATATATATATATATATATATATATATATATATATATATATATATATATATGTGTGTGTGTGTATGTGTGTGTGTGTTTGTGTGTGTGTATGTGTGTGTGTGTGTTAGAAATAGTATGTCAAGAAACTTGAACAAATCTGAAATTCAAAGTCAAGTTTAACTCGAAATCATGAAGCAAGCAAGTTAAATCTGAAGAGTTGATCAAGATAAAAAAGATGTGTGGTATAATGAGATTGATCCCTCAACAGTGGACTGACAGGGATAAGCTTAGATTTTATGTCCATAATGGAGCTTACCGCATTTACTAGATGAGTTCGGAAAAAAGGAGGGGTCAGTCAAGCTAAGTTTTTATTAACGAATTTCCATGAAATTATTTTTAAAAATACATTGTTTTCAAAAATTTAGTTCGACATAAAAATTATTTACTCAAGCTTGGTTTAACTTATTAAATATAAATTCTGAATCTGCAATAAAGGTATTGAGAATGTTGTCTAGGTAGTGATTTCATTGGAGCTTCCTCGTTGTGAAATCTGATCATATGAACAAAAAAGGAGTGAAGTACTTTTATTTTTCTTTATTTTATTCTAAATTCTTTTTAAGTCATCTACATCTTTCCATTTGTTTATAATCTTTAATCTTTTTCTTACTTGAGGGCTAGTATGGTTTAAGCTCGATGAGATTTGTTAGATGTCATTTTATGAATCTCTTAGGGTACTTTTTATTATCATTTTACATCATATATTGTACATTTGCATGTCATTTGTTTAAATAATCTTTAGCTCATGTCTTTTATTAGAATTCCTGTACTGTTAGCGCTTTTCGTGTCATTTTCAGATATTTTGAGTGGAGCAGTACTTTAGGAGCAGCTGGATGTATATTTGGAGCGTAAATGGAGTTGGAACTGAAGATGGACGCTAAGGAGTAACAAGGTGTGCTTAAACTGAATAATAACATCCGAAACGAGCTTGGAACCTACATCTACGATCACATTTCCAGTATATACGATCGCATTTCGCCACGAAGTTTACTGGGGTCGAAATAAGTCATCTGGAGGCCATCTGAGCAAAAAGGACAAAATATGTGATTGTATAAAGCATTTTTTGGTCGCATTTTCTTCCCGCAACTTCAGAAACTTCAAATTTGGCTTCGTACTTCATTCATATGCAGTCCTGCAAAAAAAAAATTCAAAAACTGCGATCACATATAGCTAACCTACAATCACATGTTTGTCCAAAAGCCCCAAAAAAGTAATGTACATCATTAAATTGGCCCGATACACATTTTTTGAAAACATATGATCGCATATAACCAACCTGCGATTGCATTTTTTGGTTTCTTTCTCCAAAAGTTTCTGTCTCGCATATAAATACGACCCTCATTATCATATTTACGGGTTAGACAGTCCCAAACGACGAAAATCACTTCTGGAAGTGATTTCTAATACTTTTCAACAATTTATGAGGATTTGAAGTTGTGAATCATCTCACACATTTAGTTTATCTAGATTATTTGGTTAATGTTTCTTTTATCTAGTTTTGTTTTGTTTTTAGTCATGTCTGGGTAGAACCTTAATTTTTAGATCTGTATAGACTAATTCTTTTCATGTGATTAGTTTTCAAGTCTAGTTTACTTTTTGTGTTTTGTGACAACCCGAAATTTTTTTGCTTTGAAAGCTCAGTCAGTTGACTCAACTGAGTGTCAGACTCATTAGTAATGATTTATAGCATTGTTGAAGGTCATTCGAAGGAGTTTTAAGCCTAGTACACTTAAGGAATGAGTGTTAGAATGTACATGCTAGAGACGCTGTTCAACAAATCAAGCCTTCACCTCTTTAATACGAGTTCACGGCCACAACACTTGTTTTTACAGCCGTAAACTCAAGGTGGGCCGTAAACTCCCTATATAGGCTCATATTCTTCAACTTTCTTCATTAGTTCATTTCCACCTCAAGAACACTTCCATTCTCTCTCTAGTATCATCCTGATTTTCGTCCTTGATCTTCAAAAGTCATAAGTGTTCTTTCTCTAGTTAGTTGTTAATCCTTCTTAACTAGCTTCATCCTCATGATTCATCCATAAAAATCATCTTTTCTTAGATCTTCAAGAAACACCAAGAACACACATTAGTGTTCTTGGCCAAAATCAACCCTTTCAAGCCTCCATATCGTAAGTATTCCTTCATTATACTTCATATCTACAAAAAAGCCTTGAATCACACCCTTGAAATATACATTTTCGCAAGAACGTCTTGAGTTTATGGCCCAAGATCTCCCTTGGCCATAAACTTAATGTTTTGGCATGTATGGACCGTAAACTCTTCTATGACCAAGCTTTGGACCTTGAACCGTCATTGGATGTTGTAGGATCTTCAAACACTCACATATGTATAATTAACCATGAGTTTACAACCGTAAACTCCATAGGCCATAAACCCATGGCCATAAACACAAGTTTAGTGCCATACACTTTCCTTTGATGAAACACATGTGATTCCTGATGGGTTTTTGCCATATGGACATCCCTATGTGCACATGCAACTCTAATGCTTGGATCTAGGTTTCTCTAATTGAACATACATTGAATCCAAGACTTCTAATGGCTAATATACAATAATAACAATATGAAATCAGAGATTAGAAGTTTACCTTGAATTAATTGCTTAATCTTGTTGTCCTTGAGGCTTTAGAGTCACAATTGTCACTCCTCTAATAGCTTACAAACACCAACTAGCACGACGATGACTTAGGAGAGAGGAGAGGGGATCAAATCAGCCAGGGTTTCTTCTCTAAGCATAAGTCACGAATTCCTTTAGCCCTAGGGGTCTATTTATACTTATAAGGCTCCTAGGGTTTCACCCTTAAACCCTAATTGGATAACTTAGGCCCTAAGCAATCCAATACCCTAATAGATAAGCCCATGGATGAAATCGAAGCCTATCCAAAGCCCTAGAATCCGCCCCCCCTTATTTTTAAGGGATCTATTGCCCAAAGTCAAACTATCATAAAATTGATAGTTTATACCCCTTTATTTAATTAATCTCTTTAAGTCACCAAATTAATTCCTAATTAATTTATGAATTATATTAATCAAATAACAATATTATTATTCCTTATATTATTCATATAATATATTAATAATATTCCTTCTCTCATTATAAATCATCCTGTCAAGTTGCTATGGTGAAGGCAACCCAAAAGGACCATGCTCAACCGGGTCAAATACTTGCCTAATATAGTTGTAGCCTTAGACACTATTCCAACAGTCACCCACTTGGATAAGTCTAGTAACTATATATACAAGTATATCCCGATTAGCAATCGTAGCTCTCAAATACGCTGTCAAACTCTGATCTAATAAATCTTGTCCTTTAGATAAGGGATCGTATAATCCTCTGTTTAGATATCATGTTGACATTTATATGGAACTAATTGGTCTAGCATTTGGTTTCTCGATCTCCGATTTATTCGACATAGAACTTAATCGAACACATCAATTCAATTCTGACCGGGCCCGACACATAAGTCAAATCAAATCATCGAGCGGCCGATTATTCTTAATAAACTCAATTATTCTGGAAGTCAAAACATGCAAAATGAAACAATAGTTAAACAATTAACATAAGACAGTAACATTACTCATAAATAAAACTCCTTTATTTAATCATCAAATGTTAATTACATTTATCTATTACACGTTTCTAATACTATCTAATCTATGCTAATATCATCCTTCAGCCCAATGCTCCTAGCATGCTGCAAGTGCTTAACCCCACTCAGTCCATTCGTAAGCGGATCTGCTGGGTTATCTTCTGATGATATCCTCTTCACTACGAGTTGACCTTCTTCTACACGATGTCTAATAAAATGATATTTTCTGTCGATATGTCGAGATCTACCATGATCCCTCGGTTCCTTGGTCAAGGCAATCGCTCCTTCATTATCACAGAAAATCTCCATGGGCTCCATTATGGCAGGTACAACTCCAAGATCACCGATGAAGTTCTTTAACCATATTGCCTCCTTTGACGCTTCGCTCGCTGCAATGTACTCTGATTCGCATGTTGAATCAGCTACAGTTTCCTGCTTGGAACTTTTCCAAGTCACCGCTCCTCCATTCAGGGTAAAGACCCAGCCCGACTGCGAACGGTAGTTGTCCCTATCGGTCTGAAAGCTGGCGTCACTATACCCTAGCACCTTCAAGTCATCACTCCCTCCGAGGACTAAGAACCATTCGTTCGTCCTCCGAAGGTACTTAAGGATATTCTTAACCGCAATCCAATGGGATCTGCCAGGATTCCCTTGATATCTGCTAACCATGCTCAAAGCAAAGGCTACATCAGGGCGAGTACAAGTCATAGCATACATGATTGAGCAAACTCCGGAAGCATATGGTACTCGGCTCATTTCTGCTAATTCAGCTTCGGTACTCGAACTTTGAGTCTTACTCAACTTGGCATTACTTTGTATTGGTAATTCTCCTTTCTTCGAGTTTTCCATACTAAAACGTTTTAGTACTTTATCTAAGTAAGTGTTCTGACTAAGTCCTATTAATCTCTTACTTCTTTCCCTCACTATCCTTATTCCCAAAATATAGGAAGCCTCTCCGAGGTCCTTCATAGCGAAACATTTCCCGAGCCAGGACTTAACTTCCTGCAGAGTCGAGACGTCGTTTCCTATGAGTAGTATGTCATCGACATAGAGAACGAGGAAGCTTACTTTACTCCCACTGGCTTTGACATATACACATGATTCATCTTCGCTTCATACAAATCCAAACTATTTGACTTTCTCATCGAAGCAAAGATTCCATCTGCGAGACGCTTGCTTAAGTCCATAAATGGACTTCTCATGCTTACACACTCTATTCGGATGCTTTGGATCGATAAAACCCTCTGGCTAAGCCATGTAAGCATCCTCGACCAACTTCCCATTAAGGAAATCAGTTTTGACATCCATTTGCCAAATCTCATAATCATGAAATGCGGCAATAGCTAGCATCACTCTAATAGACTTTATCTTCGCAACTGGTGAGAAGGTCTCATCATAGTCAACTCTGGGAGTTTGAGTAAAGCCCTTCGCAACCAATCGTGCCTTATATGTGTGTACATTTCCATCCACGTCGGTCTTCTTCTTGAAGATCCATTTGCACCCAACGGTCTTACGTCCTGGCACATTATCAACCAAATTCCAAACTTGGTTGTCATACATTTACTGGATCTCGCTGTCCATCTCCTCTTTCCATTTTACATACTCCGGGCCTGCCATGGCTTCCTTATAGCTATTAGGTTCATCTAAATTTATTAGTGTACCATCACTAATATATGTTTCCCCTTCGGTAGTAATATGAAAACCATAAAACTGGGGTTGAACTCTAACTCTTTCGGAACGTCTACGAGGTAAGGACTCGTCAATCGGTTCAACCGGAGTTTCCTCCTCGGGTTGAGTGCCAGCGGTAGAGGTTCCTTCATCTATCGACTCTTGAATCTCTTCAAGCTCGATTTACCTCCTACTGTCTCCTTGGCTTATGAGTTCTCGCTCTTGGAAAACTCCTCTCCTCGCAACAAAGACAACATTGTCCTGCGGTCTATAGAAGAGATATCCAAAGGATTTCTACGGGTAGCCGATGAAAATACATCGCTCACTACGAGGTTCGAGCTTGTCGTGAGTATCTCGTCTTACAAAAGCGTCGCAACCCCAAACCTTGATATGTGCCAACGAGGGAGTTTTCCATGTCCACATCTCGTGAGGTGTTTTGGCAACCTTCTTAGTAGGGACTCGGTTAAGGATATGGGGGGCAGTCTCTAAGGCGTACCCCCAAAAAGAGATAGGTAGTGAAGCACGACTCATCATAGAGCGAACCATGTCTAACAAGGTTCGATTACGCCTTTCTGCCACACCATTCAACTGCGGTGTCCTAGGTGGCGTCAATTGTGAAACTATTCCACACTCCTTGAGATAATCGTGGAATTCAAGACTTAGGTACTCTCCTCCTCGATCAGATCCAAGCATCTTGATTTTGCTGCCCAATTGATTCTCCACTTCATTCTTGAACTCTTTGAACTTTTCAAATGTTTCTGACTTTTGCTTGATTAAGTAGATATACCCATATCTACTATAGTCATCGGTAAAAGTCACATAGAAGCGGTTCCCATCCTTCGTGGTTGATCTAAACGGTCCACATACATCGGTATGTATTAGGTCCAATAGACCCTCACCCCTTTCACACGTACTTGTGAAGGGTGACTTAGTCATCTTTCCATGCAAACAAGACTCGCATGTGTGATCTTCCCTAAGGTCGAATGACTCCAACACTCCATCCTTTTGGAGTTGGGCTATGCGCTTCTTGTTGACATGTCCAAGACGACAATGCCACAAGGATGCTCTATCCATACCATTGGAAGAATCCATGCATAAAACATCATTTCCTAAGTTATCTACAATCATAACAGTTTCATATATTCCATTACATGGTATAGCTTCAAAATATAAGACACCATTTAGATAAGCAAGAATAGAACCATTCTCATTATTAAAAGAAAATCTAAAACCTTGTCTAAACAAACCATGAAATGAAATGATGTTTCTAGCCATTTCTAGCGAATAGCAACAATTGTTCAAATCTAAAGATAAAACATTCCTAAGCACTAAAGAATACACTCCAATCTTGGTCACAGGCGACGATCTTCTGTTCCCCATGATTAAATTTATTCTTCCATGCTCCACATCCCTATTTCTTCCTAGTCCATGCAATTCAAAACAAATATGGTAACCACAACTGGTATCAAGGACCCAAGAAATAGCATGAGATGAATCGTTAGATTTAATTGTTTATATACCTGCGAAAGATGGCTTGATCTTTCCTTCCCTTATGGCTTGCAGGTGGTCTGGGCAGCTTCTCTTCTAATGCCCTATTTTATGGAAATGACGGCACTCTGCCTCCTTAGGGTTAGGACAGGGTTTAGCAGGATCAACTTTTGTCCCACTAGAAGAGGAACCATATCGGGACTTTCCCTTGCAGTGGCTCTTAGACAGAGCCTTCCTCTTCTTGCCTCTTCCTTGCCTAATGGCCAAAACAGGAGCAATGGGTGGATTGGGAGTGGGTGCAACAGACTTGTCCTTTAGGCTGCTTTCAGCAACCCTAAGGAGACCTTGGAGCTTGCTTAGGGTGACCTCTTCCTTGTTCATGTGGTAGGTCATCCTAAATTGATTGTAACACGGAGGCAAAGAGTGAAGCACCATGCCGATCGCCAAGTCTTCCCGAAAGTCAACATTCAACTTGCGAAGACGATCGACATACCTTTGCATCTTTTGCAGGTGCACGGTAAGAGATTCTCCATGACCCATTTTAGCGGAAATCATGTTAGTGAAAATCTTGTAACGCTCTTGCCTCGTGTTTTGGTGGTATCTCTCCAACAAGTCTTGGTGCATTTCATACGGATACATGTCCTCATAGGACTTTTGGAATTCGGCATTCATGGTGGCTATCATGATGCAATGTACCTTCGTTTCATCATGCTCATGAGTTTCAAAAACGGTCATTTCAGCCGGAGTAGCGATTTCTGGGTTGATTTTCTCGAGCTTCTCATCGAGGACATAGTCCTTGTCCTCATGGCGAGCAATTGTGCGAATGTATCTTATCCATTCCCTAAATTTCGTCCCATCGAAAGTGACCTTTTAACATAGGCTCATCAATGTGAATGAACTAGCAGCAGCGTTGTTTGCGTTCGACATCTACAAATAGAAAGGACAAAGATAGATTAGAATATGAATTCCTAATTATCACCCAATAAGAAAAATTAGGGCTAGGATCCAACAACAATATTTACATATTAGAAAAGGGATGTCGTAATCTAACATGCAAATAATATGAAGGTAAGTGAATGATGATTCACTAATTCTCCACCACAAAAACATAACTTTAAGTTCTAAATGTATTGAGAATTCCTAGGTTTGGATGAGATTCATTGAAACTTTTCAATGCCATGTTTAAATCTCAATTTGCTCCTCTCGTTTGTGACTGGGATACCGAGGATCACAAAGTGGGTGTGAATTACCATGCAAATTTACATGGTTCCTTCATTGTAACGATCACCTATTCGATGTGCCGGTAAACCACACACGCTCCTTCGAACTATGATAAACAATGAATCACCCTTTGCCACCTTTGCTTAGAACCAATTAGCATGCCGATAAACCACACACGCTCCACTAACTTCTTAGAAAGGGTGCAAAGTGTAATTTCATGGGATTGCATCAATTCACTTTTCCTAAAGTAACTAAGATTGGGAAATTTTGTAAAACATCTAGTTACTTTGTATTTCATATTATACTTTTAATGTAGAGATGAGGTTGCCCTATCCTGCCCGTTCGACTAACAACCCTCCACCGATCAAGCAAGCGGTGGGTGTGAGTGTACACCCATTAAGCGCCATTTTATAAGTAGCAACCTTATACCCACCTTATAGACCGGCTTCATGAATGAGCCCTACTAACGGTAAGACTAGCATTTCAATTATACATATATATATATATATATATATATATATATATATACATATATATACATATATATATATATATATATATATATATATATTAATCTTGTAATACTATATTAGTATAGGGTTGGATTTTAAACTTGTAAAATTCTAGGGTTTGAAATTTAAATTGTCTAAATTAAACTTTTAATCACAAAACATAAATTTCAAAACTTGAGGGCAAGTTTTAAACTTTTAAAACATAGAGGATCAAATAACAAATAATCTAAATTAACAATTAATTCCATAATTATCCATATTTGATTTATTTAATGATTTCTTGCAAAACAATTTACCAATTAAATTAAAATAATTAATCAATTATCACATAAGGAAACAAATATTTTATTAATTGATAAATATCTTCAATTAGGTCAAGAATATACTCATATATATCATAAAATTGGATTTATATTGATCTAATATGATTAAGGCAAGTATCTTAAGGATAAACAGCAAGAAATCCCGAATATTGCTCTTTCTGACGCTCGAACTCGCCGAGTACCCAGATGGACTCGCCGAGTTGAGCCTACTCGCCGAGTACCACCATGGGACTCGCCGAGTTCATTAGGCAGAGGACAAAAAACGATTTTTTTCAGCAACAAACAAGCAATCAAAGTATCAATTCAATAGAAACCAATCTATGCTCTGATACCACTGATGAGTTTTAGCCTTATGAACATCCCTATGTGCACATGCAACCCTAATGCTTGGATCTAGGTTTCTCTAATTGAACACACATTGAATCCAAGACTTCTAATGGCTAATATACAATAATAACAATATGAAATCAGAGATTAGAAGTTTACCTTGAATCACTTGCTTGATCTTGTTGTCCTTGAGGCTTTAGAGTCACAATTGTCACTCCTCTCATGGCTTACAAACACCAACTAGCAAGAAGATGATTTAGGAGAGAGGATAGGGGATCAAATCGGCCAGGGTTTCTTCTCTAAGCATAAGTCTCAAATTCCCTTAGCCCTAGGGGTCTATTTAAACTTATAAGGCTCCTAGGGTTTCACCCTTAAACCCTAATTGGATAACTTAGGCCCTAAGAAATCCAATACCCTAATAGATAAGCCCTTGGAAGACATCTAAGCCTATCCAAAGCCCTAGAATCCGTCCCCCCTTATCCTTAAGGGATTTACAGGCCAAATTCAAACTATCATACAATTGACAGTTTATACCCCTTTATTTAATTAATCTCTTTAACTCACCAAATTGATTCCTAATTAATTTATGACTTATATTAATCAAATAACAATATTATTATTCCTTATATTATTCATATAATATATTAATAATGTTCCTTCTCTCATTATAAATCATCCTGTCAAGTTGCTATGGTGAAGGCAACCCAAAAGGACCATGCTCAACCGGGTCAAATACTTGCGTAATATAGTTGTAGCCTTAGACACTATTCCAACAATTCCAACACTTGGACAAAGTGTTTCCTAGTCCCGTTAGGTGTTTCTTTGCATTCGGTTTCTTTACAACACTATATTTTTGTCAATATATGCTATTATATGTTATTCAGGACTCGTTATGTCTCGGGACTTCATTCGTGGAACTTCTCATCCTTACGCACATATTTGTTTGAATCACTCACATCAGGTGAGTTCATACCCCGTAATGAATCTTTTAACTGTTTTAAATATTTTAAGGGGGGGGGGGGGGAATACAAGTTGAACACAATGATAATTGTGTAAATGTTTGTTATAAACATCTTTCAAAAGGTTGCTTATTTCTATTATAAATGATCAAAACCTTTAAAAACTCTTTTCAAATTATGTTACTTTATAGTTTAACAAAACTCCATTTTTAAAGTACAAGCATAATTTAGTAGTAAAATGAGTCTTTTCAATAACGGTTCAAGTAAAATACTGGTAAACTATAATAGGTATAGTTTAGGGAGGCATTTCTCATTACTTCTGGTATAATGAAACAAACAAAGAGTCGGTTCGTACATGAGTCAATACTTACTATAATGAGAATCAGAGAGCATATACTACACACTAGACAAAGAGAACATACACTAGTACATACAATTCATACACACTATACACTATACAAGAGAACATACTATGACGAGAAACAAAGAGAACACCCTGCATACTAGACAGAGAGAACATACACTACACTAGTACATACAATACATACTAAGATACTATAACAGTACGAACCCACTAAGATGATATAGCATGGAACAACTACATGATCTAATTATACCAATGAATCACTAACTTATTGTTCTAAACAAATGGTGATAGTTAAATTGGGTATACATGATCATATAACTTTAATGTGGATGTACACGATGCAACAGCCGGTTCGCCGAAGTCGTGTTTGGTTCCCATAATCTTCTGACAGAGAGAGAGTTTAGTATGGGAACTAGCCATCACATTATACCTTAACAATCAATTTAAGACAATTAGTACAACGGTAGTACTATATACAATACTACATTACTACATTATTTTCCCTATTACATCTATTTTGTGATCTTCTCACATAAACGATAATGTAAACTATATTTTGATAATGATAGTCATACTTGGGAAAACTCAGACTTTTACAGAGAAACAAGCATACGAACCAATCGGGTCTAGTACATTCAGTAGAGTGGGACCTATAATGCTAAACTTATGATCCCTTAATGTATACATCAGGAGATATATATTAGTAAGACCAGATAAATAATAGGATGTGTGCTTTCCGCTTCATTTCCTGTTCCTTATTTGGTTGTGGGCTTAGAGCAGATTCACCCAACCTATTATTTATCCGATCTTAATTATATATATGTTTCGTATACATTAAGTGATCATAAGGAGTACCAGTTATGGGTCAGGTCGTAGGACACTAATTCAATGCATAGCTTTTCTAGTACAAAACATACTTTTCAAAGAGAACATTTCTTATACATAACTAGAAACTTAATAGTAAAGGGTTTAATCCATTTTATTAAATCGTCATAACTTAAAGGACCTTGGGTGGTTAACTCCAATAGATAGTTGGATGTGTGCTTTCCACCTCATTCCCTGTTCCTGTTCCTTGTTTGGTCATGGGCTTAGGTCAGATTCACACAATTAACTATCTGGTCGATATTAGATTATAGAGTAAATTACTGAAATCGTCCCTGTGATTTGGTCAAAATTGCACGTTTGGTCCCTAACTTTGTTTTTGCTCTCGGAGTGTCCCTATTGTTTTATGTTGTTGCGTTTTTCGTCCCTATGGTTTGGTAAAAAATGCAGGTTTGGTCCCTAACTTTATGTATGTAAGGTACGAAAAATGCAACAAAATCAAACCATAGGGACAAACAATGCAACAAAAATAAACCACAGGAACGATCTGAGTGCAAAAAAAAGTTAGGGACCAACGTGCAATTTTGACTAAACCACAGGGATGATTTCAGTAATTTACTCTAGATTATATATAGCTAGTATAAACTAAGTGATTATAGAAGGAACCACTGTGGTTACTATTTTATTAAAAGAAATAACAGTTTTCTTAAAGAATCTTTTCATAAATCATAAAGGAACTAATGCAAGTAAATCCGTGAGTACCAAGGGAATACACCAAGGTTATATACAACAAGGACCTAACAACCAATGGGCTGTGTGTCATCCGCCTCATGCCATGTTTCTTGTTTGGTTGTGGGCTTAGGGCGGATACACACAATCGATTGTTTGTTTACTCTGAGTTTTATATAACTTGTATCCATTTAGTACTCATAGAAAGGATTGTAGAGTCATTTTTACTTATCTTTCATCAAAGCAGGAAATATAGGGTTTTCTGGAGGAACAGGAGAACTTTTCTAAAACAAAACTTACAACTTACTACAACTTACTAAACTTTCTATAACTTACTAAACGTTCTAAAACTTACTAATCTTTCTACAACTTACATACATCATTAAAATCTTGTGAACTAACCAGCTTATTTGCTGATCAACTCTTTCATAATACTTGTATTCTCAGGTAACTAGTAGACAGATACGTGTACTAGGAATTCAGAAGATGGAGCATAGAAGCTTCAAGTGTTGCTTTGTTGTTTTCTTATGTATTCTATGTTTTGTGAACACACAAATTGTAAACACTTTCTTTCTAAAGAAATGGTTGTTTATTACTTGCTTAATATGATGCATGTCTTGTGATACTAAACGTGACGTCCTCTGCCCCAGAACGTTTCTGATGTTCCAATTTTGGAGTGTGACAGATTGTTATTAGAGCATTATTTATAGTGAACTAAGTATATCAACCGATAAAAGATATACAGCTATAAATACAGTGGGGCTTAAGTGCTCAAGATAATAATATGTTTTAAGAATATAAAAATAATTTATAAAAATATACCTACTTGCTTATACATGTATACACACTAGAACAAGTATCACAAGAAGAACAGAACAAAAGTATTTAAAGGTTCAATATTGCGGTCAAACCTGGACAGTTATGTAATCACAGCTACGATCAATATAACATGATCAGCTATATTCATTCGAGATGTGACCGACATGTGTTTGGGAGTGATGTGGTGTTGCAACAGTCTTAAAACTTACCAAATTCTATACAAGAGATTCTAGATCAGAACATGAAAGTTAGAATGCTATAGGAGTATTCTATGATACTATAACACAATAACAAGTTTGAAACATACTAAGTACATTACATTAAAATACTATAGGAGTATTTTAGGCATTATATAAATAACTTATGTGATAACTTAAAAGACCCTTACGTATATGTCTATAATCTTGCAATGTATACTCCAAATTTTTTATACAATTGAGATTTTATAGACTTAGAATTTGTGATCTACGCTTCATTTCCTGTTCCTTGTTTGGTTGTTGTTTGGAGTAGGATGACTTATTCGAAGGTCTATTTAATATTGAATTTATACAACTTGTATACATTATACAATTATAGGAGGACTTTGTAAGGATCACCCCATAAAGTTACCTTAAATCTCATAGATTCTCTAGGTCACATCCATTCTCACACGACTGTGACAACCCGAAATTTCCATTATGTACAAACCATATCGAGTCAGTAGAAGATTAGAACAGTTACAAAGAATTTCCAGACTTTTGGGTATAAGTTTAAGTGTTTCAGGATTTACACTTAAGGATATATCAGGAGAGTGGATGCACTAGGGTTTTGTGCAACACTGTTATTTCAAAACCCAATGATATTAGAGTTCATTTCGTGAATAAAATATTTTCTGCCAAAAATCCTGGGACTATATATACGATTCTGAACCATATTTATTCATTAGTTACATCTCCAACTAGAGAAAAGCCGAATTCTCCCTCAAGGATCTTCGGACATTCGTTCCGGAAAGTGAGTACTTCTATCTTGTGTTGTTTTAAAGCTTCTTATATGCTTAATACACTAGAAATCATAGGAAAACACTATGATCTGAGAGTTTACCGCCCAAGAGCACCTTGGGGAGTAAAATCTTTTATAAGGGCCAAAGTGTGCCCAATGTCTCTCCAAGCCTTGGAACTCAACCTAGAAACTACCATGACATGTTTAGACCACAAAATCATTAAGAATCAAAGGCTATAAGTGAGTTCACGGCGAAGGATGTTCTTGGGCCATGAACTCCATTTTTAGGTGCCAAAACACCCTAAAATCCTTCCTTAAGCCAAGAGACTAGTTTAGACAAGTACCCTAATGAGTTTAGGACTAGCAAACACCATTAGAACACCAAGAGTAAGGTGTTGGCGGTCCAAGAAGTTCCAAGGACGTGAACTCCAAACAATAGTGCCAAATGGTGCTATAAACTCTTCTAAAGCCTTGTACACTATCATAGTTTAGTTCCTAGATAAATTAGGGACTTGAAAACACCACAAACACCCATCTAAGGGAGATTACGACCGTAATCTCCATGGGATTTGGTCCCAGGGCCGTAAACTCCTAAAAGGAGTTATATGATGCCCTAAACTCTTCCATAGACCAAGCCATTAAGTAGAAATGCTTCATAGGGTCTTGTAGAGCATCAAAAACAAATTGGTCGCATAAGTATGAGCATACAGCCGTAAACTCATGAGTTTACGACCGTAAACTCATTTAGTAGTGTCATTAGGGTTGTGAACTTCATGAAGGAGTATTCCTTGAACCCTACACACAATAGCTTTCCCTACAAACACTTGATAAAGGTGTTTAGCATGTCCTTGGGTGTCTTGAATTATTTATTAGTTGTGTATAGAATAATTTGATACATATATGTGATATTATATGTTAACTATTATCATAGAGTGTGTTCAAGACTTCACTTGACACCTAGCAATCCTACCTCTTCAGTTCATCCGTATCACCCACAACAGGTTAGTTCATACCCCTTAATCAATGTTTTAACTGTTTTAAATGTTTTATGGGGGGATACAAGTAGAATCATGCTAGTTACTATATCAATCACATGTGATTAGTAAGCAGCATTCAAATGATTGGCTACTCATTAGCCGTTTTACCAAACAGTTTCCTTCAAGTGTTTTTCATAAACACTTTATATGTTTAAAACTCCTTATTAAACTGTACATTTTACCCTGTATGTTTCATTTCAAACTCATTTACAATTGTGTTTCAAACAAATGCTTCCTTATACTTTAACTGTTTTATCAAACCCATGCTTCCAACCCGTTTTATAGATTGACATCAAGTCGATCTTTTCTTAGATAATAATTATCTTCAAAGGTTTTACAAAACTTATTTTATGCTTTTATATTATAAATTGCATGCCTACATATGTATAGTTATATAAGAAATGTTTAAAAGACTTAGGATGGCTATCCACCCTATTTCCTTTTCGCGCTTGAGATGTGGTCTGGTGGGACATCGGGTATCCGTCCGAAGGTTGTTTAAACATTAGTTATATATCATATGTACATATATAGTCATAAAGGTCCTTCCAGTTCATCCAATGCCCTTGGGTAGTTTAGGAAGATGCTAGAACTATTACTAGAACGCGATATCATACAATGAGTCAGTTCATTCATGAGTCAATACTTGCTAGATAGAGAGAACATACATTATAGCTAGTACACACAGTACATTACTATACATGCTAGATAGAGAGAGAACACACATTACAACTAGCACACGTAGAGCATTGCAGTACATTTACATGAATACGTTTACATATATACACTTACATGAGTAATCTTCATGAGTACATTTACATGATTACACTTACATGAGTACGTTTACATATATGATGATAGGACAGACATCACTAGGTGCTATAGCATGGAACAAGTTCAGGATCTAATATACCGATGAATCACAAAGCAATTGGATGATCATAGTAATGTAGATGTGTCACGGCACGCGTATATGCATGGGCGTGTAAAGGTCTCAAAATCCCTTTGATAGGGGAGCGTCTAGCCTGGGATCTGTCACACCCCAAAACCGAGAACGACGGAAACTAATCAAAATAATATACGAGTTTGTTCTTTCATAGTACAAGACAGCATGATAACTAATTTTGATTACAAGTTTGTTCTTTCATAGTACAAGACAACATGATAACTAATCAAAATAATAGACGAGTCTTGACTGCTCCGTCTTCGCAAAACCTGGTCATCGTACCTATGTACTGGTGACCTGAGAATACAAGTTATTTTTGAAAGTGTAGGTCAGCAATAAAGCTGGTGAATTCATAAGTATTTTAATGTTATTGCTTTGAAAAGTTGTTATGAAAGACTGGTGAATGTTTGATGAAACATTTAGTATATGTATGAAAAACCCTAGAAAATCCCATATTTCCTACTAGTATAAAAAGTAGTCTTCTACCAAGACCTGAATGTTTTGAAGGTAGTCTTCTACCAAGACCTGAATGTTTTGAAAGTAGTCTTCTACCAAGACCTGCCCGTTTTTAAATATTTGTTTCTAAAAGTCCAACATTTATCCATAAGTGTGTGGTAGTTTAAAAGTTCCAAAACTATAACACAATGATGTTTTTCATGCCTAAATAATAGATTTATGTATGTGTAAAATCGCCAAGGCACTTGATGACTCTGTAAACCAATATATTTTTAATACTCCCTATGAGTCTTTTGTTTAAGTAAAACTAGTTAAAACGGTGTTTATCCCGAATTGTGAACATGCTAATAATATCCCATGGTGTAGTTATTACCCCCTGAGCATGATTGAGTTAAATGTATATTACTACGTACAAGAGTTGTTGTTTCCGCGTGTTGTGAGTTCCTCATAACCATACTAGACGCAGTACCTATGTTGACATTTGTCACCCCGGGAACTGTAGCTAATAGTCAGGGTGCGGAGTCGTCAGCCCCGTATAGATCTATACACACTTGTAACGCTCTCCCTCCAAGAGACTTTGGTTATAGTTGGGGACTTTTGTTTTGGTACTAACAAAGCCATTTTTCTCACATGTTTGCTAACAACAAGTTCACGAGTAATATAACGAAATGCATTTTTTATATGAAAAGATTATCCTTGTTATGAAAATACATACTTGTAAATAAGACGTTGGTATAGACTCATGAATGAACTGACTCTTGTGTGATTCCTTGTAATAGGAATAATGTTTTATATCTCCTAAACTATTCCTATAATAGTTTACTAGAATGTAATTGATGAGTGTCCAAGTAGGTTTATACACCCTTGCTACCCAAGAGTGTCGGAACTGAATTAACTGATGGAACATTTATGACTATATATGTACACATGATATATAAATAATATTTAAACAACCTTCGGACGGGTACCCGATATCCCACCAGACAACATCCAAATCGAGGAAAAGGAAACAGGGTGGATAGCTTTCCTAATTCTTTTAAACATTATTTATATAACTATACATATAGAGGCATGCAATTTATAATATAAAAGCATAAAAGAAGTTTTGTAAAACCCTTGAAAAGTTTAATAAATAAGAATTTGTGACTTGATGTCAGTTTATAAAATGATTCGAAAATAGGTTACAAGACAGTTTAAGTGTAAGAAAACCGTTGTTTGATGCACAACTATAACATATTCAAAAAGGAAACATACAGTTTGTAAGATAGTTTTCTAAAAGTGTTTTAACATTTAAAAATGTTTGAGAAAGCTATTTGAAGTACTCTGTGTGGTTAAACGGCTAAAAGTGTAGTAAGTCCAATTGTATGTTAGTTATAAATCACATGTGATTGATTTCATAACCAAAAAGTATAACAAAGATTTATGTCTTTCACACGGGGATAACTGTGTGTTTACTTGTATTCCCCCCCTTAAAAGTGTATAAAAAGCATTTATAACGCATTTGAAAGTGTAGATTATAGGGGTATGAACTCACCTTTTTGAAGTGGTTGATTTGAAGTAGTCGAGAGAAGAATCGAGCAGAACTTTGACAAAAAGAGTTGAAAACGTGGAAAAATCTCGGGATACTCGGGAATCTCGGGAATCTCAGGAACAAAAAACCTTCCTTCGGGACTTGAAGGTGAAAACCGGGGCTTTGAGAGGGTCTCCGGGGCATAAACGCAGAGTTTCGACGCGAGAAAGAAGGGAACTGAGCAATGGAACTCGGAGCCCTTGAAACCTATTTATAGGGGTATTTATGGTGTGCCAAGTCATGGATAAGGTTCGCCACGTCGTGGGGAGTAAGTCTTATCCTCTTCCATTGATTGGACGCCCTCAGTCACTTGCCGGGCCGCGGCAAAGTTGTGGCACGTCGTGGCAAGCCTGACAGCCTCGAATTTCGGGCCTCGAAATTGTAAAATCCATAACTTTCGCGTACGAGCTCCGTTTTTGACGTTCTTTATATGCACCCGTAGCTAAAAATATGCTATACAACTCACATTTAGACTTCATCGGTTAATTTTGAATTTATTTCTAATTATTTATTTTTAACGGGCCGGGACACGAAAATTCCGTTAAAAATCCATAACATCTTCATTTGATGTCCGTTTTCATCAGACTTTTTGATCGTTGCACTACTATTATTGAGACCTTTGATTCTCATTTAGGTTGTTTTGGCCAAAAGTCTCTCGATCTCTATTTCGAGTTTTTAGTTGTCTACTGCTATATCCGGATCGTGGAAAAATCATGACTTCTTCATACGAAGTCAGATTTGGATGTTCTTTTTATGTACACTCGCGGTTTAATGTTATCTACAACTTTCATTTAGATATTTGAGGCTAAAAACTATTGCATTAAAACTTCGCGTTATTTGTTTAATCGATGTTGCCGGTTTTGCCTAGAAATTTCAGTTAGTCATAACTTCTTTGTTATAACTCGGATTTTAGGGTTCTTTAAATGTACGAAAACCTTGATACGATTCCTACCACTTAATTTAACCCAAATAAGATTTTAGGAAAGTTATATTTTGACCTAAATTTGACTGGTCTTACATTAAATTGTCTCGAAATATCGGGTTGTCACATCATCCCCCGTTAGAGGGAATTTCGTCCCGAAATTAGAGTTTAAGCAAGACTTGATAATTATGTTACGGATAGAAGTTTTATTTGCTTCTCGTGTTCTTAAGTGAACTCAGGTTCTCGCTTGGCATTCCAGCGAACCTTTCACTATTGGGATACGACTTTGCTTCTTTCGTTTGACTTCACTGGTATGATAACTCCTCTTTGTCGAATGTGTGTTGAGGTTTTTTTTTTTTTTTTTACAGAAAAGTCTGGTGCTCCTCCAAGTGAGAAACTTGGCCTAAAGAATCCTCTTCTGAGAAGTTTTTTAAGCTCACTAGGAAGTTCTTGCATCTCAGTTGGAGCTAGACGATAAGGTGATTTGGCTACTGGGGTAGCCCTTGTAACTAAGTCGATTCTGAACTCGAATTGACGTTGTGGTGGTAATCCCGGTAGTTCTTCTGGAAAAGTGTTGGGAAAGACGCGTATTTTTGGGATGTTCTGAATGTCCTTCACCTCTTGGCTTATCGATGATGTGTGCAAGTTTGACTATCCCTACGAAGTCAAACATAGGTCAACTCTGGTCAACGGTCAATTTGACCGGACTCGGCGAGTGCACAAGGGCAACTCGGCGAGTCTAGACGTATTCGTCAACTCCATAGGATTCCCTTACTCGTCGAGTACTTCCCCCGACTCGACGAGTTCCATCTGGGAGAGTCGCGGGGCCACCCCGACTCAACTCGCCGAGTCTCAAGAACAACTCGGCGAGTCCCAACTCGACTCAGACCACCTGTCGACCCTCTCTCACTCGTCCTGACTCACTGAGTCAACCCGTGACTCGACTGGATCACTCACTGGCCGATCTAAGGCAATCTTCAAGCTACTCGCCGAGTCTGCTCATCGGACTCGGCGAGTCCATGCCATGCAATTACTCAAACTTGTTTCTAAGGTCAGATCTGCTCCATCAATTCATAGATCTAGCCTTACAAAACTGATTCACCACGTAAAGTCCCTATCTTGGTATCCAAAACACACCCCATGGCTCATAATGAACATTTTGATCTAAAGCATAAGGGTTCCAACCCAAAACTTCCATTGACTCCCAAAAAGCTTGGGCAAAGGGATACTCTGGACCTTTAGGGGTCCAGATCTATAGTCTAAATCTCTTAGGGGTCCAAGGGAGCACAAGATCAAGTCACAAAAGGGGTTCAATAAACCCCAAATCAATGAAACACCAACATAGAAGAGAATAGCTCGAAATTTTACCCCAATAGTGATGCTCTGGCCTCCAATCCTCAGAAGATGGCTCCTCTTGCTTTCCCCTTGGCTGATTTCCTCTTTTCTTGCAAAATGACACCTCCAAGATCAATAATAGCCTCCTTCTATGCTCCAAACGCTCACACTCGATTAGGGTTTCACTCAAGGGACTGGTGAGCACAAATGACGGCCATAAGGCCCTTTAAATAGGTCCCAAACCCGAGAATTTAGGGTTTCATGAAACAGCGCAGACTCACCGAGTCCATATCCTGGACTCGCCGAGTCCAAACAAATCCCGCGCCCAGAATCGCGACCCTACTCGGCGAGTCTGAGCTCCAACTCGCCGAGTCCCCTCTCAAAACACAAAATAATCAAATCAATAAAGATACCTGGAATTCCGGGCTGTTACAATTCTCCCCCACTAGAACTAGACTTCGTCCTCGAAGTCTCGCTCTGGAAATAACTCCGGATGTTGCTCCCGCATCTCGCGCTCCGGCTCCCAAGTCATCTCTGATCCCTTCCGGTGTTGCCACTGAACCAACACCAGAGGTACCTCCTTGTTCCTCAGAACCTTGATCTTCCGATCCATGATGGACACAGGCCTCTCGGCATAATTCAGACTCGCATCCACATGAATATCCTCTAGTGGAACCACTGCCGACTCATCAGTTATACACTTCCTCAATTGCGACACGTGAAAAGTGTCGTGGATCTGTCTCAACTCGGCTGGCAACTCCAAACGATAGGCTACCCGGCCTACCCTAGCAATCACACGAAATGGTCCAATATACCGGGGCCCCAACTTGCCCCTCTTCCTGAATCGAATCACTCCTTTCCAAGGAGAGACTTTCAGGAGAACGAAGTCGCCGACCTGAAATTCAAGCTCGGACCGACGTCTGTCTGCATAACTCTTCTGTCGGCTCTGGGCGGTCAATAACCTCTGTCTGACCTGCTGAATCTGCTCTGACGTCTGAAGCACGATCTCTGTACTGCCCATCACTCTCTGCCCAACCTCTCCCCAGCAAATAGGGGTCCGACACCTCCTACCATACAACAGCTCAAAGGGTGGCATACCAATGCTCGAATGATGGCTGTTGTTGTAGGAAAACTCTGCCAAGGGTAAATACGCATCCCAGCTACCCCCGAAATCCAACACACATGCTCGAAGCATGTCCTCAAGCGTCTGAATCATCCGCTCACTCTGACCGTCTGTCTGGGGATGATATGCGGTACTAAAATGCAATCTCGTACCCAATTCCTCATGAAATCTCTTCTAGAATCTGGAAGTGAAGCGCACATCACGGTCTGAAACAATCGAGATCGGCACCCCATGCCGAGATACCACTTCCCTCACATATAACTCCGCCAACTTCTCCGCTGAAGAGCTCTCGCTGATGGCAAGGAAGTGAGCGCTCTTCGTCAACCTATCCACAATCACCCAAATTGCATCAACTCCTCTGGCAGTCCTTGGCAATTTGGTGATGAAATCCATAGTGATCTGTTCCCACTTCCATTCGGGAACCTCCAATGGCTGCAACTTGCCATGCGGTCTCTGGTGCTCGGCCTTAACCCTGCGGCAGGTCAAACACCTCTCAACAAACCAAGCTACGTCCCTCTTCATACAGGGCCACCAATACTCTTTCCTCAAATCCCGATACATCTTTGTAGCCCCCGGATGGATCGAAAACTTCGACCGATGAGCCTCTTCCATCAAAGTAATACGCGTACCACCCACAAACGGTACCCAAATCCGACCCTGAAACGTCATAAGCCCTCGACCATCCGTAACGAACTCTGAAACCAAACCAACGACCTGTTCCCTCTTCTGCATCTCCGGCTGCACAGCCTCGGCCTATGCCCCACGAATGGCATCCAATACCGGGGCTATCATGGTCAATCTCAAACGTACATCTCGCAATGGAGTGCTCTCCGCCCTGCGGCTCAACGCATCGGCCACCACGTTGGCCTTGCCCGGGTGGTACAGGATCTCACAATCATAATCCTTGACCACGTCTAACCACCTCCTCTGACGCATATTTAGATTGGGCTGATCCATCAAGTACTTCAAGCTCTTATGGTCCGTGTATATCGTACACCGAACCCCATATAAGTAGTGACGCCAAATCTTGAGAGCGAACACTACTGCCCCCAACTCTAAATCATGCGTGGGATATCTCGACTCATGAGGCTTCAGCTGCCTCGATGCATAAGCTATCACATGACCCCTCTGCATCAACACTGCACCCAGCCCCAAAATCGATGCATCGCAATATACTACGAAATCCTCCATCCCTTCCGGGAGAGCTAATACCGGGGCTTCACACAACCTTTGGCGAAGTGTCTCAAAGGAGGTCTGCTGCTCGGGACCCCATGAGAATGCAACACCCTTCCGGGTCAATCTGGTGAGTGGCACTGCGATCTTTGAGAAATCCTTGATAAATCTCCGATAATACCCTGCCAACCCTAGGAAACTCCTGATCTCAGATGGTGACTTCGGCAATTCCCAACTCATCACCGCCTCAACCTTGGCCGGATCGACCAGAATCCCTTCCTGGTTAACGAGATGTCCTAGGAACTGGACCTCCCGTAACCAGAAATCACATTTGGAGAACTTTGCATAAAGCTTCTCCGATCTCAATACCTCAAGGACCTCCCTCAAATGCTCCTCATGCTGCTCTCTAGATCTCGAATACACCAGAATATCATCGATAAATACAATCACCGACCGATCCAACATCGGCCTGCATACCCTGTTCATGAGATCCATGAACATAGCCGGGGCATTGGTGAGCCCAAAAGGCATCACCACAAACTCATAATGCCCATAACGCGTCCTGAATGTTGTCTTCTGGATGTCCTCATCCCGCACTCTCACCTGATGATATCCCGACCTCAAGTCGATCTTGGAAAACCAAGATGCTCCCTGCAACTGATCAAATAAATCGTCGATCCTCGGCAACGGGTAACGGTTCCTGACCGTCAGCTTGTTCAACTCCCGGTAATCAATACACATCCGGTGTGAACCATCCTTCTTCTTGACGAACAGGATAGGTGCTCCCCACGGTGAGCTGCTCGGCCGAATGAATCCCTTCCCCAGCAACTCCTGAAGCTGCGAGGATAACTCTTGCATCTCTGGAGGTGCAAGACGATAAGGCACCTTAGCTATAGGCGCGGCCCCCGGGACCAAATCAATACCAAACTCCACTTGCCTCACAGGAGGTACCCCCGGTAGCTCCTCGGGAAAAACATCTGGAAACTCACGCACCACTGCAACCTCCTCAACTGATCTCGGTCTCTCGGAAGCCTCCCGCGTATCCATCACATACGCCACAAAACCCTTACAGCCCTGCTGTAAGCACTGCCTCGCCCTAGCGGCCGAACAAAAAGCTGATCCTGAACGGGTACCCTCGCCGTACACCGAAAGAACTCCCCCACTAGGGTCTCGTATAGTCACCAGCTGACGCTCACAGTCGATGACGGCGCCGGATCGGCTCAGCCAGTCCATGCCCACAATGACACAGACATCACCCATCGCAATAGGAATCAGATCAATCGGAAACTCGACCCCGAATATCTCTAACACACATCCCCGGAGAATCTCCGTGGCACAAATCACCCTCTCGTCAGCTATAGAGACTCTCAGAGGCCGACTCAACGGCTCACGGCCAACGCTGATATGTTGACTAAAGGCCAAAGATACAAAAGACCGACTCGCACCCGAGTCAAATAGCACTAAAGCAGGCACAGAGTTCACAAGGAAAGTACCTACGGATAATATAACATAAGCACAGCATCTCAACATCAAAATAAATACATGGAATAAAGCATACCTGCCACAACATCGGGCGCAGAGCGGACCTCCTCCACAGTCAGCTGAAAGGCTCTCCCACGAGCCCTCGGGGCCTCGACCTTCACCGGTCGAGTCTCAGCAGCCCTGGCAGCAGGTGCAGATCCCTGAAGAAGCTGGGGGCACTCGGCCTTCCGATGGCCTGTCTGGTTGCAATGAAAGCAAACCATGAATCCCTTGGGGCACTCCCTGGCGATGTGCCCCTCCTTGCCACACTTGTAGCAAGCACCAGATCGACATGTCTCCTCATGACCCTTGCCGCACTTTCCGCAAGTGCGGCCCTTCGGACCTCCCGTCCTCGAATCGGCGGACTTAGTCCGCTTGGCTGCCGGCTGAGACTGAGCCGGCCGCCGGTCCACCCGCTGAGACTCGGCCTCCTCCCTGGCCTGGGTCTCCAACTCGATCTCGCGCTTCCTGGCGTTTACTTGAAGCTCAACAAAGGTATGATAGGTGGAGTTTGACACAAACTCCCGGATATCCCTCCTCAGAACACCCAAGTACCGGCTCATCCGGGCCTGCTCTGTGGACACCAGCTCGGGGCAGAACATCGCCCTCTCATGAAACTTCCGCGTGATCACTGCGACCGAATCAGTACCCTACTTGAGGGTCAAGAACTCCTGAACCAATCGTTCCCTCTCCACCGGGGGAACGTACTCGTCTCTGAACATGGAGGTGAACCTCTCCCATTTCACTGCTGAAATCTCTGCCAAAGTGAAGTTCGCCGTCACGAACTTCCACCAATCCTTCGCTCCCAGACGGAGCTGGTTCAAAGCGAAGCGTACCCTCAGATGCTCCGGACAAGAACAAGTGTAGAAGCACCCCTCAATATCAGCGACCCACCTCATCGCAGCAATCGGATCCTGCGTCCCATCAAACTCAGGTGGCTTCGTGTTGCTGAACTCCCGAAACAGCAACGAGTCACCCCCTTGTGGCCTGGCAGCGGCCACAGCTGCGGTAGCTGCAGCGGTTGCAGCCTCAGTCAATGCGGCGTACCGCTCATCAAAAGTCTCCATCAAGGTGGTCTTAATAGACCCAAACATCTCCGGAATCTCAGCCCGGATCGCTGCAGCCACCTCCTTATGAATCATCTGACGAATCTCCTCGTCACTCACACCGCTCGTACTCGGTCTGTGGCGTGGTCCAACCATGATGTCTCTGAAATACAACATAAAACTATCAGAGACTCCATCGAGTATAATCGCACTCGATAACGCAACCCTACTCAGTCCCCGATATCTAGGGATTCTTACTTGGGTTTCCCCCTGACCCGGTGTCTTCGGTAGTACGGGCCCAATACTACCGTCAACACCGCATCAGCATTCATCCCAAGTCTTCCTCCCCAAACCCCGGATAGTGAGTACTCTACTTTTGTTATGCACTATCTACCCGCACGCTATCAAAGCACCTCATATCGGCAAACCCCCCCCCCTAGACTAAGGCATCACAATTCAGGCCACTCTAGTCCTATCATGAATACCCAGTCTTCTAGCATGCATAACAATTCATATCATATCTTATCTTTTAACATAACATTGTAAGGTATTTTGGGGATCTTTACCGTTCGGGCGCTGACTGATGGTACACACTGCCTCATTCTTGCTTACCACAAAATCATTTATAAAAGTTATGCCTTTATTTAAAATGTTTTCCTCAAATCCTCGGTTTGAGTTCAGTTACGCCCGAAGGTGCACCCGAATCCCTCAAACCAAGGCTCTGATACCAATTTGTAACAACGTAATTTTTCAAACAAAAATTTTCATTTCAAAATAAAGTATTTTCATTCAAAACAAGGCATAAAACATTCCAAGTGTCATGTCAGAATACAATTTATATGAATCCCAAGGTCACAAACATCTATTAGTGTGTACAGATCATGCCGGCACCTTCCCACGGTCCTCGCTAGTACCTGAAACACATACACAACAACTGTAAGCATAATTGCTTAGTGAGTTCCCCAAAATACAACTTACGCACATACGCCTTTCCAGGCCCCGACCTTCCGGTCCATGTGTATCAGGGGACTTCCGTCCCTGCTGGGTAAACCTTCCGGTCCTACCCATGCCAACCTTACGGTCCACATTACACGCCTTCCGGCCCATAACATAATGCCTTCCGGCCCACAATACATACATAGCACGTATAACAATTCACTTATCACATATAGCACATATATCACATATCATAACCGACCTTCCGGTCACACAGTCAAACCCTTCCGGGTACGGTATAGTGAGAAGACTCACCTCGTGAATATCGAAAACTAGCAAATCCCGAAGTCACTCGTGCTCAATCCGCCGAGCTACAATCTTCCTATAACATCATACATCTTTAGTCAATACGTTTGTCTTCCAAGTTTGACTATCCCTACGAAGTCAAACATAGGTCAACTCTGGTCAACGGTCAACGGTCAATTTGACCGGACTCGGCGAGTGCACAAGGGCAACTCGGCGAGTCTAGACGTATTCGTCAACTCCATAGGATTCCCTTACTCGTCGAGTACTTCCCCCGACTCGACGAGTTCCATCTGGGAGAGTCGCGGGTCCACCCCGACTCAACTCGCCGAGTCTCAAGAACAACTCGGCGAGTCCCAACTCGACTCAGACCACCTGTCGACCCTCTCTCACTCGTCCTGACTCACTGAGTCAACCCGTGACTCGACTGGATCACTCACTGGCCGATCTAAGGCAATCTTCAAGCTACTCGCCGAGTCTGCTCATCGGACTCGGCGAGTCCATGCCATGCAATTACTCAAACTTGTTTCTAAGGTCAGATCTGCTCCATCAATTCATAGATCTAGCCTTACAAAACTGATTCACCACGTAAAGTCCCTATCTTGGTATCCAAAACACACCCCATGGCTCATAATGAACATTTTGATCTAAAGCATAAGGGTTCCAACCCAAAACTTCCATTGACTCCCAAAAAGCTTGGGCAAAGGGATACTCTGGACCTTTAGGGGTCCAGATCTATAGTCTAAATCTCTTAGGGGTCCAAGGGAGCACAAGATCAAGTCACAAAAGGGGTTCAATAAACCCCAAATCAATGAAACACCAACATAGAAGAGAATAGCTCGAAATTTTACCCCAATAGTGATGCTCTGGCCTCCAATCCTCAGAAGATGGCTCCTCTTGCTTTCCCATTGGCTGATTTCCTCTTTTCTTGCAAAATGACACCTCCAAGATCAATAATAGCCTCCTTCTATGCTCCAAACGCTCACACTCGATTAGGGTTTCACTCAAGGGACTGGTGAGCACAAATGACGGCCATAAGGCCCTTTAAATAGGTCCCAAACCCGAGAATTTAGGGTTTCATGAAACAGCGCAGACTCGCCGAGTCCATATCCTGGACTCGCCGAGTCTAAACAAATCCCGCGCCCAGAATCGCGACCCTACTCGGCGAGTCTGAGCTCCAACTCGCCGAGTCCCCTCTCAAAACACAAAATAATCAAATCAATAAAGATACCTGGAATTCCGGGCTGTTACAATTCTCCCCCACTAGAACTAGACTTCGTCCTCGAAGTCTCGCTCTGGAAATAACTCCGGATGTTGCTCCCGCATCTCGCGCTCCGGCTCCCAAGTCATCTCTGATCCCTTCCGGTGTTGCCACTGAACCAACACCAGAGGTACCTCCTTGTTCCTCAGAACCTTGATCTTCCGATCCATGATGGACACAGGCCTCTCGGCATAATTCAGACTCGCATCCACATGAATATCCTCTAGTGGAACCACTGCCGACTCATCAGTTATACACTTCCTCAATTGCGACACGTGAAAAGTGTCGTGGATCTGTCTCAACTCGGCTGGCAACTCCAAACGATAGGCTACCCGGCCTACCCTAGCAATCACACGAAATGGTCCAATATACCGGGGCCCCAACTTGCCCCTCTTCCTGAATCGAATCACTCCTTTCCAAGGAGAGACTTTCAGGAGAACGAAGTCGCCGACCTGAAATTCAAGCTCGGACCGACGTCTGTCTGCATAACTCTTTTGTCGGCTCTGGGCGGTCAATAACCTCTGTCTGACCTGCTGAATCTGCTCTGACGTCTGAAGCACGATCTCTGTACTGCCCATCACTCTCTGCCCAACCTCTCCCCAGCAAATGGGGGTCCGACACCTCCTACCATACAACAGCTCAAAGGGTGGCATACCAATGCTCGAACGATGGCTGTTGTTGTAGGAAAACTCTGCCAAGGGTAAATACGCATCCCAGCTACCCCCGAAATCCAACACACATGCTCGAAGCATGTCCTCAAGCGTCTGAATCGTCCGCTCACTCTGACCGTCTGTCTGGGGATGATATGCGGTACTAAAATGCAATCTCGTACCCAATTCCTCATGAAATCTCTTCCAGAATGTGGAAGTGAAGCGCACATTACGGTCTGAAACAATCGAGATCGGCACCCCATGCCGAGATACCACTTCCCTCACATATAACTCCGCCAACTTCTCCGCTGAAGAGCTCTCGCTGATGGCAAGGAAGTGAGCGCTCTTCGTCAACCTATCCACAATCACCCAAATTGCATCAACTCCTCTGGCAGTCCTCGGCAATTTGGTGATGAAATCCATAGTGATCTGTTCCCACTTCCATTCGGGAACCTCCAATGGCTGCAACTTGCCATGCGGTCTCTGGTGCTCGGCCTTAACCCTGCGGCAGGTCAAACACCTCTCAACAAACCAGGCTACGTCCCTCTTCATACAGGGCCACCAATACTCTTTCCTCACGGAGTTCTGAAGTGATAGTTTCGTTATAAAGACGATTTCAGAGGAAGAGATTTACGCACGAAACTTGTATTATGAGGATCAAATAGACTCTGATCGTATGATGAAATTGGAATCACTTGGAAATAAAGGCACAAGATTTGATCATAAAGGTGTTACAGATAAAACACAACAGTGCAACTTTTTAATAGAGTTACAGTACTTTAGAGTAACTACAGGAATACTGCTGCAAACAAAGTATAGTATAAAAAGCAAGTATACGCAGAACGAGGGTCCCTTAACTGAAGGGATCTCGCAAAAGGTAAGACTTGAGTTGCACTAGTTTTAAACATGTTTTAAAAAAACATATATAATACTAACGATTGGGAGTAAAATTATACTATAGTAGGGTCCTTCGTTGCCTCTTTCCATTATGAGGTCAAACTCCTCCGGATTCACCGTCATTCTCCTTTGTTGGACAATCCCTCTTGAAGTGTCCCATTACGCCACATAGATGGCATATTCGAGATATTTCGACATTGGTGGTTGAAGTAATGTGTTGGATCCGAGTTTTGCAGTAATTTGTAGTATGTCCGTTCTTGTTGCATTGAAAGTAGTGTAACAGACGACAACTACCCGGATGATGGAAGCTGCACTTATTGCATTTTGGTAGGTTTCCGGCATACTGCCTAGTTGGTGTAGGGACAATTGGGATACCAGAAGGGATGGTAGTAGGAGGTACATATGTCGTGGCTGCGAAGGTTGCCACAGGTTGTTGTCTTTTGCTAGCCCCTTGGGGTGATTTTCCTTTAGCCTTAGCCCAGAACTTTCGTTTGTTATTCTTGGGCTTGGGATTCAGGGTGTTGTGGTAGTTTGTTTCTCGTTGAGGTACTTGACTGTTACTTGGATTGGAATTATTGTTAACAATCCTGCTAACATTTGCGTTGTTAGCGTTAAGGTGGGTCAGAACAGCTGACATGACAGCCGAGACTGCAGCTTGAAAGGTAGTTGCATCAATCTGAAGAGTTGGTGTTTGGTTGATGGGTTGATCGTTTTTCTTCGGCGACATGATTCTCTTACACGGAAACAAAAATGAATTAGTGAGCGAGTATGGTTGAACCTAGACGTAGTTCGATCGTTCATGTAAGGAATAGAAGTACGTTCTCAAAGGTTTGACCTACATCCCTACGATGCAGTCCTAGTACGGATTGGAAGTATGTTCATGATGGTTTGACCTACATCCCTATGATGCAGTCCTAGTACATAGTAGAAGTATGTTTGTAGACTGGTGTTAAGACGTTTGTCGTTCAAGCCAAGGTATCGTTGGTTGGTGAATAACATGATCCAACCACTAAAAGAGACTTGGAAATGATTCCGGAGTTAAATTACCATAGTCCAATAACTTGACTAGATGGGGTTTCAGATAGACTCCAATGGAAGCATGATGAAAGCATTTAAACAAAGATTGACATGGAAGTTAGCCAACTATCGATATCATTGATGTTTAAGATTTAATAGGTTTGGGGAAATTGACCTTGTTATAGGTCTTACATCATGAACGGAATAGAAAAGTCTTCGACAGCATAAATACTTAAATAAAAGTACTTACAGTACAAGGTAGTCACATAGAAAGTACTACACAGAACATAGACAGGAACACGGTTCCTTAAAACAAAGAATGAAGTAAGGTATCTCCTACGGGCGGCGGTCACCCCTATGGCGAAGCCTTAGTTTAGTTAGTTGACGTTCCATATCAAGCAGGTATCTCTCGTACACCCTCTGGCGTACTTAGAGCTCTATGTCTTCGGCGCGGGTTTCCGCTAGTGCTTGCAGCAGGGTCTCATGGTTTCTCTCAGATCTCTCACTTGTGATCAAGGCGATTGGTGCGAATGGTATGCATTTGTGCATTGGTATTAACATCTTCGATACATTGGAGAGTCGTCCTGCCCTGAATTTCGTTTTGGGCAACTCTACGGATTAGGATTGGTAGAACTCAGTCTGCTGAGCTCCCTTCGTTTACGTTGTAGAAGCTTCGGTCTCCATTAAACGACATAGGTTGATCTTGCTCTTGGCTCCATGTTTCCAAGCATTCTACCCAAGGAGGCGTCGGGCCATGAAAAGCGGGACGAGGGTTAGGATTTAGAAATAGAGCTACCGGGGTAGGTTCTCAACCTCGGGTTCTTCTTCAAACCATCCAACATTGCCTTCGTTCGGAAGGTACGGGTTGCCGTGGGGATGGAGTCCAACCATGTTATCTACGCGAGAATTGTGGTAAGGAAATAATTATTAGACGAACTATCTAGATAATTATTAGAAAATCTTCATCAGTTACATTGCTATTTGTAAAGTGCATACCAGTCATATGTAATCAACACAGGATAGGCTTTCGAATAAGTGACCTTAACTCCAAATTCACAAGGAATAGGGGTAAAGCAAAAATTTCACCAATTCTATGTCTATAACATCCTAGTTACATATAGCCTTAGTGTATCCACTTAGCAACTATCAACTTAGTAAATGAAGATCCTTTTTAGTTCTCAAGTAAGTAATTATGGTAACCCAAAACACCCCTATGGTATTTTAGACTTAGGTTCTGTTATAATGTTCTCATTGTGGTAATGTTGGTAAGTTTTTAGACTTGTTGCGATATCACAACCATTCTTGGGCATATGCTAATCACTCCTCGGACCAGCATAGTTGATCAGGCTATGCCACTCCCAAGACTGACTATACATCCCCAAGCTTACTTGTGATATTCGACAATCGTAATATTTTTGTTCTTGTCATTGTGACACCGATTTTAGTATGAATGCAGGCACATATAGTTACTTAAATATTTTATTATTTAAATGTATAAACTCTAAATCATACTATTTTTAATCCCATTGTATTTATAGTTAGTATATCTTTTATGGGTTGATATACTAAATTCACTATAAACAATGCTCTGATACCAATCTGTCACACCCCAAAACCGAGAACGGCGGAAACGTTCTGGGGCGGAGGACATCATGCAATGCATCTCAACAAATGTAAAGTAGTAAACAACCAACAACATCATCCATTGTATTAATAGTATAATTTTTATTAGAAGTTTGATCTTTCATAGTACAAGACAACATGATAACTAATCAAAATAATAGACGAGTCTTGACTGCTCCGTCTTCGCAAAACCTGGTCATCGTACCTGTCTACTGGTGACCTGAGAATACAAGTTATTTTTGAAAGTCTAGTTCAGCAATAAAGCTGGTGAATTCATAAGTATTTTAATGTTATTGCTTTGAAAAGTTGTTAGGAAAGACTGGTGAATGTTTGATGAAACATTTAGCATAAGTATGAAAACCCTAGAAAATCCCATATTTCCTACTAGTATAAAAAGTAGTCTTCTACCAAGACCTGAATGTTTTGAAGGTAGTCTTCTACCAAGACCTGAATGTTTTGAAAGTAGTCTTCTACCAAGACCTGCCCATTTTTAAATATTTGTTTCTAAAAGTCCAACATTTATCCATAAGTGTGTGGTAGTTTAAAAGTGCCAAAACTATAACACAATGATGTTTTTCATGCCTAAATAATAGATTTATGTATGTATACTCCTTGTGAGTCTTTTGTGCCAAGGCACTTGATGACTCTGTAAACCAATATATTTGTAATACTCCTTGTGAGTCTTTTGTTTAAGTAAAACTGGTTAAAAGGGTGTTTATCCCGAATTATGAACATGCTAATAATATCCCATGGTGTAGTTATTACCCCCTGAGCATGATTGAGTTAAATGTATACTACTACGTACAAGAGTTGTTGTTTCCGCGTGTTGTGAGTTCCTCATAGCCATACTAGATGCAGTACCTATGTTGACATTTGTCACCCCGGGGACTGTAGCTAACAGTCAGGTTGCGGATTCGTTAGCCCCGTATAGATCTATACACACTTGTCATGCTCTCCCTCCAAGAGACTTTGGTTATAGGTGGGGACTTTCGTTTTGGTACTAACAAAGCCATTGTCTCACATGTTGCTAACAACAAGTTCACGAGTAATATAACGAAATGCCTTTTTTATATGAAAATATTATCCTTGTTATGAAAATACATACTTGTAAATAAGACGTTGGTATAGATTCATGAATGAACTGACTCTTGTGTAATTCCTTGTAATAGGAATAATGTTTTATATCTCCTAAACTATTCCTATAATAGTTTACTAGAATGTAATTGATGAGTGTCCAAGTAGGTTTATACACCCTTGCTACCCAAGAGTGTCGGAACTGAATTAACTGCTGGAACATTTATGACTATATATGTACACATTATATATAACTACTATTTAAACAACCTTCGGACGGGTACCCGATATCCCACCAGACCACATCCAAATCGAGGAAAAGGAAACATGGTGGATAACCTCCCTAATTCTTTTAAACATTATTTTTATAACTATACATATAGAGGCATGCAATTTATAACATAAAAGCATAAAAGTAGTTTTGTAAAACCCTTGAAAAGTTTAAGAAATAAGAATTTTTGACTTGATGTCAATTTATAAAAGGATTCGAAAACAGTTGAAGTACTCTGTGTGGTTAAACGGCTAAAAGTGTAGTAAGTCCAATTGTATGTTAGTTATAAATCACATGTGATTGATTTCATAACCAAAAAGTATAACAAAGATTTATGTCTTTCACACGGGGATAACTGTGTGTTTACTTGTATTCCCCCCCTTAAAAGTGTATAAAAAGCATTTATAACGCATTTGAAAGTGTAGATTATAGGGGTATGAACTCACCTTTTTGAAGTGGTTGATTTGAAGTAGTCGAGAGAAGAATCGAGCAGAACTTTGACAAAAAGAGTTGAAAACGCGGAAAAATCTCGGGATACTCGGGAATCTCGGGAATCTCAGGAACAAAAAACCTTCCTTCGGGACTTGAAGGTGAAAACCGGGGCTTTGAGAGGGTCTCCGGGGCATAAACGCAGAGTTTCGGCACGAGCAAGAAGGGAACTGAGCAATGGAACTCGGAGCCCTTGAAACCTATTTATAGGGGTATTTCTGGTGTGCCACATCATGGCTAAGGTTGGCCACATCGTGGGGAGTAATTCTTATCCTCTTCCATTGATTGGACGCCCTCAGTCACTAGCCGGGTCGCGGCAAAGTTGTGCCATGTCGTGGCAAGCCTGACAGCCTTGAATTTAGGGCCTCAAACGTGTAAAACCCATAACTTTCATGTACGAGCTCCGTTTTCGACGTTCTTTATATGCACGCATAGCTAAAAATATGCTCTACCACTCACGTTTAGACTTCATCGGCTAATTTTGAATTTATTTTTAATTATTTATTTTTAACGGGCCGGGACACGAAAATTCCGTTAAAAATCCATAACTTCTTCATCCGATGTCCGTTTTCGTCAGACTTTTCATCGTTGCACTACCATTGTTGAGACCTTTGATTCTCATTTAGGTTGTTTTGGCCAAAAGTCTCTCGATCTCTATTTCGAGTTTTTAGCTGTCTACTGCTATATCCGGATCTTGGAAAAATCATGACTTCTTCATACGAAGTCAGATTTGGACGTTCTTTTTATGTACGCTCGTGGTTTAATGTTATCTAAAACTTTCATTTAGATATTTAAGGATAAAAACTATTGCATTGAAGCTTTGCGTTTTTTGTTTAATCGATGTTGCCGGTTTTGCCGAGAATTTTCGGTTGGTCATAACTTCTTCGTTATAACTCGGATTTTAGGGTTCTTTATATGTACGAAAACCTTGATACGATTCCTACCACTTTATTTAACCCAAATAAGATTTTAGGAAAGTTATATTTTGACCTAAATCTGACTGGTCTTACATTACATTGTCTCGAAATATCGGGTTGTCATAGGATCTAGCCATCATATTATACCTTATCCCTCAAATAAGGCATTAGGAATATAGAAGTAGTTATTTATTACAAATACTACAATACTTAGAAGAATTACCCTAGACTTAAGGTAATTGGTACGGTTGTAGTTCGACACTACACCATAGTACTATATCATTTTCCCGTTACATTCACTTCGTGAACACTCACACGATGCACGGTAATGTAGAAACTATATTTTTGGTTAATGATAGTCAGACTTGCGAAAATACACACTCTTACAAGAGACACACACACAGGCACTAGTGCCTTGGTAGAAGGCTACATTTAGAACAATTAAGTCTTGGTAGAAGACTCCCTTTTATAATAGTAGGAATCATACGGATTTCTAGGGTTTTTCAAACGTTTACAGTTGTTTTACAAACATTTTCATACTTACAATTCATATACATTTTTAATACTTATAGTTCATATACATTTACAATACTTAAAGTTCATATACATACAAATAATTACATACAAATTTAGACACTAAAATACTTATGATCTCACCAGCTTTAAAGCTAATACTCTCTTTCAAAATAACTTGTATCCTCAGGTCAACCATAGACAAGTACCGATGCAAGGGTCAGAGAAGATGGTGCTCGTTCAAGACTCATCTTTCTTTTTGATTTATACTTTAGTGTCTATTATATATTGACAAAACATACTTCTATTAAAATTATATTATTAATGCAATGAATAATGTTGTTGCTTGTTTACTACTTTTCATTGTTGTGATACTGTACATGACGTCCTCCACCCCAGAACGTTTCCGACGCTCTTGGTTTTGGGGTGTGACAGAGTGGTATCAGAGCATTGTTTATAGTGAATTAAGTATATCAACCCATAAAAGATATACATACTATAATTACAATGGAATTAAAAATACTTTGACCAAGAGTTTATACTTTAAATAATAAAATATTTAATTAAGTATACGTGCTGCATTCATACTAAACTCAGTGTCACTAGGACAGTACAAAAGAATTACGATTGTTGGGCAAAACAGGTGGACTTAGAGACATATAGTCAAAACTGGGAAGATATAGCCTGATCAACTATATTATCCGAGGGTTGACTAGCATGTGCCTAAGTGTAGTTGTGTGGTTGCAACAAGTCTAAAATCTTACCAACCCTACCACAATGAGAACAGTAGAACATAACATGAAACTTAATATACTATAGGAGTATTTGGTGTTACTATAAGTACTTTATAGTTGAGAACTAAAACGGGATCTTCATTACTAAGTTGATAGTTGCTAAGTGGATACACTAAGGCTATATGTAATTAGGATGTTATAGACTTAGAATGTGTGAAAATTTTACTTTACCCCTATTCTGTGTGAATTTGGAGTTAAGGTCACATATTCGAAGGTCTATCCTGTTTCGATTACATACAACTAGTATGCACTTCACAAATAGCGATGCAACTAATGAAGATTTTCTAAATAATTATTTAGATAGTTCGTCTAATAATTATTTTATTACCCCAATTCTCGCGTAGATAACATGGCTGGACTCCATCCCCACGGCAACTAGTACCTTCCGAAGGAAGTCATAGCTGGTTGGTTTGGAGAAGAACCAGAGAACGATCATCCTATCCCTGTGAATGATCACCATGATCAAGACCTGGCAGATGATTCTAACTCCGAACCCGAGGTTGAAAACCTACCCCAGGCAGCTCCCGTTCCAATTCCTAACCCTCGTCCGGCTTTTCATGGCCCGACGCCAGAGTGGGTGGAATGTTTGGAGACATGGAGCCAAGGACAAGATCAGCCCATGCCATTCAATGGTGACCGAAGCTTTTATGACCTGAGCAATGGGGACTCAGCAGATAGAATCTTGCCAATCTTGGTCCGCAGAGTGGCCCGAAATGAGATACAAGGCAGGACAACCCTACATCAGATCACCGAAGTTGTCGCCGATGCGAGAATGCATACCATCCGCACCATTTGTCTAGAAGATGCTCGCGAGATATCAGAGAGAAACCATGAAACCCTGCTGCAAGCACTAGCAGAATCACGAGCCGAAGTTATAGAACTCTGCGTGCACCAGAGGGTGTACGAAAGACACCTACTAGATGTTGAACGTCAACTGGATGAACTGAGAGTTCACCAGAGGGATGACCGTCGCCAGTAGTAGAGGCTTTACTTTATTTTCCTTCTTAAAAGGAATCGTTTTTTTCTCTGTCTATGCCTGATGTGGCATTTTCTATGGAACTATTTTGTACTGTAAGTACTTTTGGTTAGGTGTTTATGCTGTCAAGAACTATCTTCTTTAGATATGATGTAAGACCTTTTACAAGGTCATTCTCCCAAACTTTTACGTCATGAATATCAAAGATATTGACAGTCAGCTAACTTCTGTGTCATTTCCTTTATTCAAGTACTCTCATCATACTTTCATTCGAGTATACGTAAAACATGCTTTAGTCAAGTAATTAGACTATAGCAAGTTAGCTCCGGAGACATTTCCAAGTCTCTTTTAGTGGTTGGATCATGTTATTCACCAACCAACGATACCTCGGCTTGAACGACAAACGTCTTGAGACCATTCTGCGAACTTACTTCCACCCATTACTAGGACTGCATCATAGGGATGTAGGTCAAACCTTCGCGAACATACCTCCAGTCCGTACTAGGACTGCATCATAGGGATGTAGGTCAACCTTTCGAGAACATACTCTTACTCTTTGATTGAGCAATCGAAGTACATCTAGGGTCAGCCAGAATCGCTCACAAAATGCTTACCTTTCGTGTTACATAATCATGTCGTCATCCGTAAGCAATCAGTTGAACAACGAAACCTCCACTTTTCCTATGGAAGCGGAAACCTTCCAAACCGCAGTTACAACTGCCGTGATGGTTGTCGTGACAGTTGTCCTTGCACACCGTAGCGCTATCAGCACAATCAATGATGATGATGGGGTTGAAGTTTCCAATCAGGGTATCCATCCAGGAAGTCATCAAACGGTAACAGCCACAGGCTCGCTAAGCCGAAAAGCATAGAACAAGAGAAAAAAGCGTCAAGCCTAGAAAGAACGTAAGAAATCCCAAAGGCTGCCCATGCAACAGCAGCAAGTGGAAACCCTTGCCATCCCCGTACCGAGCAGGCCATACGATAGAAAATTCCCGAAGTGTGATAAGTGTAGTTTCCATCATCATGGGACTTGCCATGAGATACAATGTTGCAATTGCCTAAAAATAGGGCACCATGCTCGTACCTGTGGAGCACCGACACGACCCATCACTCAAGTCCCTGACATCAGAGTCAACCAGGCTTATGATGGTGGTGTTAAAATTAGACCCTATGAAAGGAAAATTTCAAAGTGGATAAACAAGGAGAACACTCGTGTCCACATATCACTCGCTAAACACCGCACTCCACCACCAAAACTAGTACTAGCCAGTCATGCCACCAATGTGGTGAGATAGGGCACTTCAAGAAGGATTGCCCTATAGCAAAGAACTTTGGCGCAGATGGGAGGATTCTCAGGATCACAGCTGCAGGAGAACCTGCTCTGGAACCACGTTAATGTAATTTAGGCGTGTTTTTGTAACAGACTTATAAACTATCCAGAACTAGTGAAACTAGAGTCTTACCTTTTTGCGAGATCCTGTCGGTATAAGGATGCTCATGCTGTGTACTTTTCTTTTGTAGTATACCTCATTCGTAGCAATGGTCTTGTTGTAAGTCTAAAGTATTGTAAATCTGTTGATGGTTGCACGATTGTGTTTTGTTTGTAAACATCTTATGTTCAAATCTAATGTCGTTAAGTTTCTGTATGATTCCGACATTATCATACAACTAGATTTAATTTGATCCACACCATACCAGCTTCATACGTACATCTCTTTCTTCGAAATCGCCTTTCCAGCGAAGCCGTCATTTCAGAACACCGAAGCACTCATGCGTGGAGTACCTCATAGTTCTTCTCTTTTCCGAAGAAATCCCTGAAGTACCACTCGTGTAGTACCTCAAGTTCAATTCAAAGATTCATACGGTTGATCTATCACTGAGGAATGTATACATAAGGGTAATATATAATCAAGGTTCTACAGGTTTAGAATTGATGATTCCACTTTAATTTCTTTTTCCCCGATGTGATATGAGCTTAAAGAAGAATCAGTTATTCGACTACCTTTTCAATCTTAATTGTATACGACTCGTATACACTATATAGTGATCGCTGAACCAAGTATGAATTCTAATATGAACTTCAGGACGGAGAACTGCCCAAGACTACGAGTAATCGCATCCTCATGTGAACAAACTTAGAACCCAGTAAGACTTCTGTAAACAGATTTCCCTTCATTCTAAACACCTACGGAGATACAAGAACAGCCTGGACAACTTAGCGAACTACACATAAATAGAATTGTAAGACTAGGCTTCTCACCCTGGAGAGCCTCGGTCTTATTCTTCCAGAGGTCGACAGATTGCATCGTATGTACCTCAAATATCGAGGACTCCATCAAGGTTTTCTAGTAGAAATCATTATCTCTGCCTCGCATAGATAAATTGGTTGAGCAAATGCAAAGAAATAATTACTTTCAGAAATGGATCTGAGATCCGAATATCACCAGTTCGAGTGTTAGAGAAGGATTTTCGGAATACTATCTTCGAAACTCGATGCGGACACTTCGAGTCCGTAGTGATACCCTTCGGATAGGACCAATATGCCCATAGTATTCGTGAGCTAAATGAGTAGGGTACGTCTTTCCTACTTGGATCAGTTCGTCATTTCTCCATGTAATCATTTACTTATCTACCCTCGTAGTAAGAAGGAACCCATGGAAACATTACCTTTAGAGGAACTTTCGCGAAGTTCTCTAAGCACATGTTTGGAAATTGAAGAGTCAGGTTCCTATGACACACTGTTAGTGATGTGGGAATTTTTGAGTACTCTTTCAATTTGTCAAAACCGTTGAGAATTTGTCGACACCAGAGACGCTGACAGACATTCTCCAAATTCTAGGTCTTACAGACCTACTATCATAGTTCATCTAGAACTCCTCGCAAGTCACAGAAACCTTTAAGACTTTGACCCAGCAGGGGGTGGCCCTTGACTTGGAAGATAAACAAGAAAAACAAACCTTCGAGATTCCAAGTGAGAGACCAAGTTCTTTAGGAAAACTCACTCTGGGAATCGCTTAATACGCTTCGCTTCGCGTGGAAAGCTAAATCCAAGTTAGTCAGGATCCCCGAGATTCTTACCAGAATCGGTCCTGTACCTCACAGACTAAACCTACTCCGTGAACTCAGTAACGTACATTTTACCCTTCGCGCCTTGATCTTGGAACCGTACCTTTCCGTTAGGAACCTCGTAAGATTGACCCAACAAGATTTAGATTAACGAGATCCTCGCCTTCGTGATAGAACCGTAGTGACCCTCAACCGAGAGGTCAAGCGGACGAAGCATCGCCGTCGCCATTTAGTGAAGGTTCGTTGGGATACCAACTGAGGACCCGATTTCACTTAGGAGCGCTAGAAACAATCGATTAGGAAGTTTCCTCCTCATGACTCGATCATTCATACCTACTTCCTTACCTAAATTCTAAATTCAGGACGAATTTCCCCTTAACAGGGAGATGATGTGACAACCCAAAATTTCCATTTTGTACAAACCATATCGAGTCAGTAGAAGATTAGAGCAGTTACAAAGAATTTCCAGACTTATGGGTATAAGTTTGAGTATTTCAGGATTTACACTTAAGGATATATCAGGAGAGTGGATGCACTAGGGTTTTGTGCAACACTGTTATTTCAAAACCATATGATATTAGAGTTCATTTCGTGAATAAAATATTTTCTGCCAAAAATCCCAGGACTATATATAGGATTCTGAACCATATTTATTCATTAATTACATTTCCAACTAGAGAAAAGCCGAATTCTCTCTCAAGGATCTTCGGACTTTCATTCCGGAAAGTGAGTACTTATATCTAGTGTTGTTTTAAAGCTTCTTATATGCTTAATACACTAGAAATCATAGGAAAACACTATGATCCGAGAGTTTACCGCCTAAGAACACCTTGGGGAGTAAAATCTTTTATAAGGGCCAAAGTGTGCCCAATGTCCCTCCAAGCCTTGGAACTCAACCAAGAAACTACCATGACATGTTTAGACCACAAAATCATTAAGAATCAACGGCTATAAGTGAGTTCACGGCCAAGGATGTTCTTGGGCCATGAACTCCATTTTTAGGTGCCAAAACACCCTAAAAGCCTTCCTTAAGCCAAGAGACTAGTTTAGACATGTACCCTAATGATTTTAGGACTAGCAAACACCATCAGAACACCAAGAGTAAGGTGTTGGCGGTCCAAGAAGTTCCAGGGTCGTGAACTCCAAACAATAGTGCCAAATGGTGCTATAAACTCTTCTAAAGCCTTGTACACTAGCATAGTTTAGTTCCTAGATAAATTAGGGACTTGAAAACACCACAAACACCCATCAAAGGGAGATTATAGCCGTAATCTCCATGGGATTTGGTGCCAGGGCTGTAAACTCCTAAAAGGAGTTATATGATGCCCTAAACTCTTCCATAGACCAAGCCATTAAGTATAAATGCTTCTTAGGGTCTTGTAGAGCATTAAAAACAAATTGGTCACATAAGTATGAGCTTACGGCCGTAAACACATGAGTTTACGACCGTAAACTCATTTAGTAGTGTCATTAGGGTTGTGAACTTCATGAAGGAGTATTCCTTGAACCCTACACACAATAGCTTTCCCTATAAACAATTAAATGCAATCCTAGAGGCTAATAACACTTGATAAAGGTGTTTAGCATGTCCTAGGGTGTCTTGAATAATTTATTACTTATTTATAGACTAATTTGATACATATATGTAATATTATATGTTAACTAGGATCATAGAGTGAGTTCAAGACTTCACTTGACATCTAGCAGTTCTACCTCTTCAGTTCATCCGTATCACCCACAATAGGTGAGTTCATACCCCTTAATCAATGTTTTAACTGTTTTTAAATGTTTTATGGGGGGATACAAGTAGAATCATGCTAGTTACTATATCAATCACATGTGATTAGTAAGCAACATTCAAATGATTGGCTACTCATTTGCCGTTTTACCAAACAGTTTCCTTCAAGTGTTTTTCATAAACACTTTATATGTTTCATTTCAAAATCATTTACAATTGTGTTTCAAACAAATGTTTCCTTATACTTAAACTGTTTTATCAAACCCATGCTTCCAACCCGTTTTATAGATTGACATCAAGTCGTTCTTTTCTTAGATAATAATTATGTTCAAAGGTTTTACAAAACTTATTTCATGCTTTTATATTATAAATTCCATGCATGTATATGTATAGTTATATAAGAAATGTTTAAAAGACTTAGGAAGGCTATCCACCCTATTTCCTTTTCACGCTTGAGATGTGGTCTGGTGGGAGATCGGGTATCCGTCCGAAGGTTGTTTAAATATTAGTTATATATCATATGTACATATATAGTCATAAAGATCCTTCCAGTTCATCCAATGCCGTTGGGTAGCAAGGGTATACATCCATGTTCATATGTATCAGTTAGATTACTAGTAAGCTACCATATGGGTAGTTTAGGAAGATACTAGAACTATTACTAGAACGCGATATCATACAATGAGTCAGTTCATTCATGAGGCAATACTTGCTAGATAGAGAGAACATACATTACATCTAGTACACACAATACATTACTATACATGCTAGATAGAGAGAGAATACACATTACAACTAGCACACGTAGAGCATTACAGTACATTTACATGAATACGTTTACATATATACACTTACATGAGTACATCTTCATGAGTACATTTACATGATTACACTTACATGAGTACATTTACATATATGATGATAGGACAGGCATCACTAGGTGCTATAGCATGGAACAAGTTCAGGATCCAATATACCGATGAATCACAACGCAATTGTGATAGTTATATCGGGTATACATGATCATAGTAATGTGGATGTGTCACAGCATGCATATATGCATGGGCGTGTAAAGGTCTCAAAATCCCTTTGACAGGGGAGCATCTAGCCTGGGATCTAGCCATCACATTATACCTTATCCCTCAAATAAGGCAATAGGAGTACAGAAGTAGTTATTTATTACAAATACTACAGTACTTAGAAGAATTTACCTAGACTTAAGGTAATTGCTATGGTTGTAGTTCGACACTACACCATAGTACTAATTCATTTTCCTATTACATTCACTTCGTGAACACTCACACGACGCACGGTATTGTAGAAACTATATTTTTGGTTAATGATAGTCAGACTTGGGAAAATACACACTCTTACAAGAGACACACACACAAACACTAGATGCCTTGGTAGAAGGCTACATTTAGAACAGTTAAGTCTTGGTAGAAGACTCCCTTTTATAATAGTAGGAATCATAGGGATTTCTAGGGTTTTTCAAACGTTTATAGTTGTTTTACAAACATTTTCATACTTACAATTCATATACATTTTTAATACTTATAGTTCATATACATTTACAATACTTAAAGTTCATATACATACAAAAACTTACATACAAATTTAGACACTAAAATACTTATGATCTCACCAGCTTTAAAGTTGATACTCTGTTTCAAAATAACTTGTATCCTCAGGTCAACCATAGATAGGTACCGATGCAAGGGTCAGAGAAGATGGTGCTCGTTCAAGACTCATCTTTCTTTTTGATTTATACTTTTGTGTCTTTTATATATTGACAGAACACACTTGTATTAAAATTATATTATTAATGCAATGGATGATGTTGTTGCTTGTTTACTACTTTTCATTATTGTGATACTGTACATGACGTCCACCGCCTCAGAACGTTTCCGTCGTTCTTGGTTTTGGGGTGTGAGAACGACAAACCCAGATAGATGTAACCACTTCCTCATAGGGGTCAACATAAGAGTCAAGGAGGAACAAGGGAAATTTCATGAGAAGCATTCAAAGGAAGATCAGCCGAGGTAACCAGAACGTCTTATCTGTCACACTAATAAATAATAATCTTGGTTATGTTAATGAGTTAGTGGAAACACTGCTCACATTACGTGCTAGGGTTATTTTCTTACATGCAGCTGGTAATAGTTATTCAGGTAACAAATATTCATTCGAGGATAGCCATTCCAAATTCGTAAAGTTTATTAGGTATAGACTCTTTTATGAATTGTTTCCAGAACCCTGTGGATATCAAGACTAGATATAATCAGAACTAGGATAACCTTGTCTTTCAGTTTCGGCTTATCTCCACTGTTATAGACTTATTCCCATCTCATCTTTGTATTCTTTTAGCAAAGATGCCTCCTCGCAGATCAAATAGACACACTACTCCGATAACTCCAACTCAACCTCCACTACCTCCACCACAATTCAATACTGCTTCTCTCCAAGCAGCGATATCCTCCGCAATGGCAACTGCTCTAGCTCATTTCAGCGAAAGTGGTACCTTCGGATCTGGTAGCGGTACCCACTTAGCCAACCTCGGTGATTCTCATGGACCCCAGGGAGTGTTTGTACAAAGACCTAATGAACTACAAACCCCTTTCCTTTAATGGAAATGGTGGGGTTATTGCTTTGATGCGATGGTTCGAGAAAATAGATTTGGTCTTCGAAATCTGTTCGTGCCCAGAAGGGAGCGAAGTGAAGTTTGCTGCCTGTACCTTCTCCAACAGAGCCCTGACATGGTGGAACAACCATGTTAAGTCACTGACCTTATCAGTGGCTAACTCAATAGGTTAGGAAAATCTAAAAGAGTTAATGCTGGAAGAGTACTGCCCAAGAAGAGAAGTATAAACACTGGAACAAGAACTATGGGAACTTAAGATGGTCGGCTAAGACATAGTGGCCTACACTGACAGGTTTCTTCATCTTCGGCGATCATCAGAATGCGTCCGTTCGCGCCTGAGTTCTTTGTTATCGGCCAGTCCCTCTGATAGTGACCAGTCTCACCACAACCATAACAGGCTTGGTTTTCTTCATCTTCGGCGAATTGAGATATCAGTTGAGTCGGTGCGCTACAGAAACAGACTGTGTGTCCCTTTCTGTGGCAGTTCAGACACTGCATTTCACGGTATACTCCGGTGTGGTGGTAGTTGCACTTTGCACACTTCGGGAAGGTTCCAACATACCTACTGGCAGGTGCTGGAGTACCAGGCATTGTAGCGGCGTAGATAGTACTCGGTTGTTGCTCTTGCGGGGGTTCCTGTGTTGTTCGCTTCTTCTTCTTCTTCTTGTTCCCCAATTTCTGATTATAGCCTGGTTAAAGGTCATTCTAAGGAGTTTTAAGCCTAGTACACTCATGGAATGAGTGTTAGAATGTACCTACTAGAGACATTGTTCAACAAATCAAGCCTTAACATCTGCAATAAGATTTCACGGCCACAACACTTGAGTTTAAGCTCAAGGTGGGCCGTAAACTCCCTATATAGGCTCATATTCTTCAACTTTCTTCATTAGTTCATTTCCACCTCAAGAACACTTCCATTCTCTCTCAAGTATCATCCCGATTTTCATCCTTCATCTTCAAAAGTCATAAGTGTTCTTTCTCTAGTTTGTTGTTAATCCTTCTTAAGTAGCTTCATCCTCATGATTCATCCATAAAAATCATCTTTTCTTAGATCATCAAGAATGACCAAGAACACACACTAGTGTTCTTGGCCAAAATCAACCCTTTCAAGCCTCCGTATCGTAAGTATTCCTTCATTATACTTCATATCTACTAGGAAGCCTTGAATCACACCCTCGAAACGTACATTTTCTCAAGAACATCTTGAGTTTAGGGCCCAAGATCTCCCTTGGCCGTAAACTCAATGTTTTGGCATGTATGAACCTTAAACTCTTCTAATGACCAAGCTTAGGACCTTGAACCCTCATTGGATGTTGTAGGATCTTCAAACACTCACATATGTATAATTAACCATGAGTTTATATTCGTAAACTCCTTAGGCCGTAAACCCATGGCTGTAAACACAAGTTTAATGTCATACACTTTCCTTTGATGAATCACATGGTCCATTTGGGTTGCACTTCACCGACACAATTTATATGGTTAGTCTTTTGAGAATACTATACTTATGATTTATATTAGTATATTATATATTATAAGTTCTAATATATTAATATGGACTCATATTATTTAATTAGTATTGATCAAGAATTAATTTAGAATTAATTAAGTGATTAAAAGGAACTAATTAAATATGGACTCTTACACACACACACACACACACACACACACACATATATATATATATATATATATATATATATATATATATATATATATATATATATATATATATGGAATGGGCGAAGTTCATTTAGGTTGGGCTAAGCGATCATGGATAGTCCATGGAGTTTTAACCCATGGATCTTATGAAATGATAGGTCATGGGTATTAGAGTTTACATGGATGTAACCCTAACCCTCCATACTATATAAAGAGGCCTTTGGCACAAGAAATGGCATTAGTGTGTGAGGACATAAGAGTGGGCTGATTTTAGTGTGCATAAATATTCTTTTAAGTTCTTCCAAGGTGTTTTGGTGATTTGTGATTCCACTTGAGGCTTCCACACTATTGGGGCTAAGCTCTTAAAGCTTCAAGACATCAAGCTACATCAAAAGGTATGTCGTCTAACTAGAACTTTGTAGTATAGGTGCTTCATAATATGCTAGTTAGGATGAAACCTTGGAATATTTTATATTTGCATGTATAATAGGGAAAACATAGATCCAAGGTTTATAGGGTTTCATGTACACTATAGGAGTGTTAGAATGCTCAAAACGCAACAGTGGTATCAGAGCCTAGGCTTGTTTTCTTGTTATATTTGCTTAAATTGCTGAAAAATCGAAGATTTGTGCGGTCTGCTCAGGAGACTCGCCGAGACCATGGAGGGACTCGACGAGTCCATGTGCAAACTCATCCAACTCACTGAGCTGCTTCATGCACTCGACGAGTTGGACCGCCTGACAGCATATCTTCGGGTTTTTAAGCTGGAATTGGTTTAAAATCGTTACCTTAAGCGGTTTTGGACTTATAAAACCTGTTTTTAATGTGGTAATGATTATAGGAAACCAATTTCAAGGTTAAAATCAAAATTTCAAGTTTTATTTATGTTGATGTGATTGTTGAAATTGTTGATATGGATTGTTCATGCTTATGAGTTTTGGTAGATCATAGGAATTATTTACAAAAGTGTTTGTTTGTTAATTCTTGATCTAAACGTATGTTAATGGAGTCCATAACTTGTCCTCAACTTATGGATTACAAAAGGTTTGTATGTTTCCTTAATTTACGAGTTATTTTAGATTAATGAAAAAATATGTGTTAGTTGTCATGAATCCAAATTAATCTAAAAGTTGTTCATAAAATGTGTTTTTGTAACTTGTCCTCAAGTTATATGAAAAGTCACATTTATGATTCTTAAAACTCATAAAAATGTCTGGGTTACAGAAAAAAAATTAAGAGTATTTTCTTATAAATAGTTTTTATGACTCCATAACTTGTCCTCAACTTATGGATGTCCAAGAGTCTCTTCATTAAAAGTTTTAAAGCTTTAATTAAACCCATAAGTTATGAAAATCCAAGAGTTTTGAATAGTTTCAAAACTTGCCCTCAAGTTTTGGAATTTGTAAAGTTTTCCCATGACTACTTTAATTCCAAGTTAAGCCCTTAGAATTTTAAAAGTTAAAAATCAACCCTTATACTTTATAATATTATAAGTTAATAATATTTATATATATGTATAACAGCAAGTTGTCTTACCATTAGTAGGCCTCATTCATGAAGCCGGTCTATAAGGGGAGTACAAGGTTACTGCTTATAAAATGGTAGTTTAATGGGTGTCCACTCTCACCCACCGCTTCCTTGACTGGTGGAGGGTCGTTAGCCGAACAGGTAGGACAAGGACTATAATTATCCCTTTATTAAAAGTATTAATGATAAATAGTAAGTAACTAAACTCTTATTAATACGCAATCTTAGTTACTTAGGAAAATGTGAATTTGGTGCTAACCCATGAAATTACACTTTGCACTTTGTTTAAGTCGGTTGGTGGAGCGTGTGTGGTTAACCGGCATACTATCTTGATTTAACAAGGTAGGAAAAGGGTAACTTAGTATTTATCATAGTACCAATGGAGCGTGTGTGGTTAACGGGCACATCGATTAACGGGTAAATATTAAGGGTACCGACTATATTTGCATGGTTATTCACACCTTGTTTCGTGATCCTCGGCATCCCAGTCACAAAATCTGAAGGGCACACTCAAGATTGAAACATGCCATTGGAAAAGTTCATTGAATCTCAAAAGAATCTTGGAGTTTCAAAACCAATTAAAACCTAATAATACATTTCGTTTATCTTGGTGGAAATTGGTGAATCGTCATTCACCTACCTTCAAATATTCAATTGCTTGGATTATGGCATCCCTCTTCCAAGTTATAAAATACTGTGTTGGGTCCTAGCCTTAATATTTCATATTGGGTGTTATATTAAGGACTTTAGATCAACTATCTTCTATATCTCCCAAAAGATGTCTATTTTAGACATCTATGATCTTCCCAAATCTCTTGGAACTTCACTTCCTCCACCTCCTCCAATTATTCTCCCTCCCTCCACGAGTTCAAGGTCACTCAAGCCCTATTGGCAAGGAAGGTCAATGTGTGGTCGCATCTTGGAGATGAAGTCACATACTGACAAGCCAGGAGAGTTGGGTGTCAAAATCTTAAGAAAGTTGGATGTTCAATCACTTTCTAAGTCACATAGTGAGTTACCTTTGGGACTACTATGAAATAGACTATGACATGACCCTTAATGATCTTTTCTATTTGCTTGGTACTGCTGAATCGGCAATGATTTGGAGCTTTGGTAAAGCAAATTTGATTAGTAGATCAACATTGCAAACCTTCAATGGACATTGACAATGGTTACATTGGATACCCAGTAAAAGCTTTCTCTTCCCAAGTGAAAGGGATTGGCCATAGTCAACTCGGTTGAGCAAATGATAAAGAGAAAGGATAAGTCTGAGATTATCCCATGTACCATTTCCAAAGGGTACATATGGTTCTATTGCCAAAAGGAAAGGACATTAGTTGCGAAGCTACCAAATTTACCTGAAAGATCATAAGGCTGCTAAAGTGAATAAGTTTGACTCTACTTCAGGAAAGTCCACTATCTAACTCTGTTAAGTTCCCAGTTGATGATTCTTAATACAAAATGTGACTCAGTGGCATTTTGATATTTAGCAGGATCAAGCAAAGGGAAGGAAACTTAAAGAAAGAGTATGTTGAATTTGATCTCGAAGATGGATTTCTTTTGCTTGGTTGAAGATTGAATTCTTGAGCTACTTCTTAGGAGTTATGATAGATTGCTAGGAAACATGTAATACCATAGTTTTTCATTTAAAGTTACATTGTAAGGAAAAGTTTTTTCTGCATTTTAAAATAAATAAAAGTTTGTTTTACTTTATTTTTATCTCCTTACAATGGCATTCATGACAACTTGATGTTCGTATGTTTATAGCAATACTAGAAATATGAATTTGATTCTTTCATTGGTGGTAGTGTCTAAATTTACCCAAAAGGGAGAGATTCTCATCACCCAAGTTTCAATTGGACCGAAACTTGGAATCATACAAGGTGTTTAGTGTGATGTATGAGAATTTTCAACTTTGGAAAATTAAGACTAGTTCCGTGTTCACATGTATATGTGACTCAAGAGAAGGACTAAGGGATCAAGTACACATTCTTGTGCACTAGCCAAAGTTCACCACAAAAGACGGACAAGACTATTCGTCATGATTTACTAAGGTTTAGTAAATATGATTATACTTACATGCTTAAGTATAATTATGAGACATTTGAAAATTTTCAATGTATGACAGAACGAATAAGAAGAATCAAATTAGGCAGAAGGATAAAAGTTGCTTAAATTTGAAAAGATGTGAGAGCACTTTAGTATCATCTTTTAAGATCATCATAATGATTTTGAGACCTTATCACAGTTCATCCTCTAAGTGCATTCTAATAGTTAAGAAGAGGAGTTATGAATTATTGAAGTGGTTAAATCAAGAAGATGATTCATACCTCGTTCTAAAAACAATTCTTAGAGTTATACTCTAAGATTGTAACTTGAGTGACATGTCTTAAAGAAGGTTTAAAACACTTGTCAAATGTAAGAGTAAAAGTTTTCTACTCTTGTACATTTGAAATTGGTAAGTTGTGATGTTTTGGATAAAACAAAGACCAACTAAGGCGAATTGTGTTAAGTGTCTATCTTGATTAGAATCCACACTATCTCTTGAATATTTGGCAAGAAAGTCTTATAGGTCGTGGAGACAGTGGAAGTCTAAAAGATCCTGAAAGGGTTTCAAGAAGTAATCAAGAATAAAACCTATCGCATTGACATTTCTGTGCCCATCCCAGTTAAGTTGGCTATATATATTTGAGTTCTACATGTTATCAATTGTTTTCATAACTACTTGGAAGCAATGGAAGGCCCTTGTGCTACCAGGTGGCAAGAGGTTAAGATTGCACAAGTTCAATCCATATGAGTTAGGATTTGTCACTAACCTAGTCTTGTGATTATGGTTTTGACAAATTCACGTGGATAAGAACACATACACCGTAAAATCTAAGTGTCATAAGGTTTCTCTCTGATTCATGAAAATGATGGTGAGGAAACTCTTTCACTAAGTAGATTTTAAGTAGATAGCAATTGTGATATTTGTAGTTCCCAAAGTCGTTAGTGGAGCGTGCGTGGTTAACTGGCACACTAACATTGACTTATGAAAAATGGCAAAAGGTATAAACAATTGAGACTATGATTATGACATTCGTTTTCATAGTTCTGAAATTGTCTAGATACACCTGTGAGTTATCTAATATAAGGTGTATGATTTTGATAAAGTCTTATCAAAGCAATCAAGTATCATAAATCTAAACTTTGGTAAGAATGTCAATAAAGTATTGACTTCTAGAGGTCCAACTGTTTTCTGGATACATGTCAAAGCTAGTGTGAGCTTAAGAGTTATGCTAATAATCATCATGTTAGTGGGAGCATGATAATTATGATAAGTATTGCAAGTTAGCAATGTTAATTATAGAAAACAAAATTTCAATTCGTGAGGTTGTAGGGGTTGGAAAAGTTGTTTTGCTATAATTAAGGAGAGGACATTATACTTCATTTCAATTCTAAAAAGCTTAGATTGAGTTTATAATCATTCTAAAGAGCTTATATTGAGGTTTTAATCACCTTTAGTCAAGAATACATATATGAATTTCATGTTGACTTATGAGAAACTAATTAAATATGGACTCTTACATGTTCAACTTAAGAAAATTCTATATATTGCATTCTAAAAATTTGATTATGATTACGGCATCCCTTTTCATGGTCAAATTTTGAGAATATGGCAAACAAAAAAAATTATTATGGCAAAAGACTGGTCCAAAACCATGTCTTTATGTGAAACATCATGAATCGTGTCCCATTTACTTTGGGTACAAGATCGATTACATGTGCTATAATATTTATCCTTTTTGAATTGTCCAAATGCCTTGGGGCATTAAGGGGAAAAATCTCTAGATTTGTATATGACTAAAGTGAATAAGCAATTGTCGAGGACAATCTAAGGTTTACTAAAGATTGGTTGCTCAAGGACAGTTCGAAGTATATTGTTAATATTGGAAGGACCATATTGACATAGTCTGAAAAAGAGTCAACTCTTGTTCAGAAATGGTAGTCAAAATGGGAATATGGAGTTGTCTTCATAGGTGGACGCAATATGTGTAAGGTTACAGAAACTTAATGCAAGAAGCATGTTCAAAGTAATGCACTTTGAATTTGAGACATTATTTCCATGGAATTCCTCTGCATCGGAATACTCTAAAACGATTATTGCCAAGTCTTTTTGGCTTTATGCATAATCATTACAAGAGGACCAATGCATATAAGTTTAAAATCTAAACAAATTTCGATAAATGTTAGAAATTCTTAGATTTATGACAAGGATTTGGATGTGTGAAAAGAGAACCATTGAAATTATGTTAAATCAATCTAATTCACAAAGTAAGGATCATAGATAAACATAGAGTGCATACTTGGTGTATGTCAAAGCTATTGTTTAGAAAAACATAGTGTACATGCTTGGAGTATGGGACTACTAGTGTTTTTTAATTCAAGTATAAAGTTGATAAAAACGAAACAATGAATAATGAGTAATCAGTATGGTGATAAATAGAATGTGTTTTATTTATATTCATAGGTTTTGATACCATATTAGATTCATTTATTCTTGTGTTTCACTTTGCATGTTTTGAATTCCATAATAACTAGCTTAATCTTCCGGAATGACTAAGTTATTCAAACCATCCACAGTCGGTCATACGTTGGAAGTAGATATGAATCAAGACTGTCATGGGTTGGCTTGTAGAGGTCCAAGTTGGTGGACAAAGTTGTGCTACAACACTCATGAGTGCTCATAAGTTCTGAGTATTGGATTCAACCCGTGCTCATTTGAATCACTTCATGGATTTTATCACGAGTGATCATGAGATGATAATGTCTTATATTCTTCAAACCTAGAGATATGAGTTGTTACTATGATTTGGTTGTACATTGATTGCATCAAAACGCGTTCGATAACTCGATGTTATAAAACGTGCCTTTGTGTATAATTCAACAAGTACTAGAACAAGCCATATGAGTCGAAGTTTATCCATTCGTTTTACCTTCGGGGTAAAAGCGATATCTGTGGGTCGCTCGATGATTTAGCGATGACAAATGTGAGTGCTTGGCCAAGCTAGGACTGATTTGATTTATTCAATTACTCAGTCATCATGAATCGTAAATTGGGAAACAACAAATGGACTGAGAGAATGATTATAATCCATGTCTCAGTCCATATGATATCTACAATGGAGGAATATGTGATCCCTTATCTAATGGACAAGTCATTGACAAAGGTTAGAGTTTGTTGACAAGGTTAGAGTTCGACAGCGGCTTTAAGAACTACGATTGCCACTTAGGTTGTGAAGTCATACTCAATAATAGTTTTAGACTTATCCAAGTGGGAGACTGTGGGATTAATGTCTAATTCCATAACTATATTTGGTATGTACTTGACCCGACCCGGCATGGTCCATTTGGGTTGCACTTCACCGACACAATTTATACGGATAGTATTTTGAGAATAGTATATTTATGATTTATATTAATATATTATAAGTTCTAATATATTAATATGGAATCATATTATTTAATTAGTATTGATCAATAATTAATTTAGAATTAATTAAGTGATCAAAAGGAACTAATTAAATATGGACTCATATATATATGGAATGGGCCAAGTTCATTTACGTTGGGCTAAGCTATCATGGATAGTTCATGGAATTTTAACCCATGGGTCCTATGAAATGAAAGGTCATGGGTATTAGGGTTTACATGGATGTAACCTTAATCCTCCATACTATCTAAAGAGGCCTTTGGCACAAGAAATCGCACTATTGTGTGAGGACATAAGAGTGGGCCGATTTTAGTGTGCATACATATTCTCTCAAGTTCTTCCAAGTTGTTTTGGTGATTTTTTATTCCACTTGAGGCTTCCACACTATTGGTGCTAAGGTCTTAAAACATAAGGACATTAAGCTACATCAAAAGGTATGTCATCTAACTAGAACTTTGTAGTATACGTGCTTTATAATATGCTAGTTAGGATGAAACCTTGAAATATTTAATATTTGCATGTATAATAGAGAAAACATAGATTCGAGGTTTATAGCGTTGCATGTAAACCATAGGAGTGTTAGAATGCTCAAAACACAACAATTCCAACACGTGGACAAAGTGTTTCCTAGTCCCGTGAGATGTTTCTTTACATTTCGTTGCTTCAAAACACTATATTTATGTCAATATATGCTATTATATGTCATTTAGGACTCGTTAAGTCTCGAGACTTTATTTATGGAACTTCTCATCCTTACGCATATATTCGTTTGAATTGCCGACATCAGGTGAGTTCATACCCATAATGAATCATTCAATTGTTTTAAATGTTTTAGCGGGGGGGGGGGGGGGGAATACAAGTTGAACACAATGATAATTGTGTAAATGTTTGTTATAAACATCTTTCAAAAGGTTGCTTATGTTTATTATAAGTGATCAAAACCTTTAAAAAACTCTTTTCAAATTATGTTACTTTATAGTTTAACAAAACTCCATTTTTAAAGTACAAGCATAATTTAGTAGTAAAACGAGTGTTTTCAATAAAAATTCAAGTAAAATAATAGTAAACTATAATAGGTATAGTTTAGGGAGACATTACTTATTACTTCTGGTACAATGAAACATACAAAGAGTCGGTTCATACATGAGTCAATACTTACTATAATGAAAATCCGAGAGAACATACTACACACTAGACAGAGAGAACATACACTAGTACATACAATTCAACCACACTATACACTATACAAGAGAACATATTATGATGAGAAACAAAGACAACACACTACATACTAGACATAGAGGACATACATTACACTAGTACATACAATACATACTAAGATATTATAACGGTACAAACCCACTAAGATGCTATAGCACGGAAAAATTACAGGATCTAATTATACCAATGAATCACTAACTCATTGTTCTAAACAAAAGGTGATAGATAAATTGGGAATACATGATCATATAACTTTAATATGGATGTACACGATGCAACAACTGGTTTTCCGACGTCGTGTTTGGTTCCCATAATTTTCTGACAAGTAGAGCGTTTAGTATGGGAACTAGCCATCACATTATACCTTAATAATCAATTTAAGGCAATTAGTACAACAATAGTACTATATACAATACTACAGTACTACATTATTTTCCATATTAGATCTATTTTGAGATCTTCTCACATAAACGATAATGTAAACTATATTTTAAAAATGATAGTCATACTTAGGAAAACTTAGACTTTTACAGAGAAACAAGCATACGAACCAGTCGGGTCTAGTACATTCAGTAGAGTGGGACCTATAATGCTAAACTTATGATCCCTTAATGTATACATCAAGAGATATATATTAGTAAGACCCGATCAGTAATAGGATGTGTGCTTTCCACTTCATTTCTTGTTTCTTGTTTGGTTGTGGGCTTAGAGCAGATTCAACCTGTCTATTATCTATCTGATCCTAATTCTATATATGTTCCGTATACATTAAGTCATCATAAGGAGTACTAGTTATGGGTCAGGTTATAGGACACTAATTCAATGCATAGCTTTTCTAGTACAAAACATACTTTTCAAAGAGAACATTTCTTATACATAACTGGAAACTTAATAGTAAAGGGTTTAATCCATTTTATTAAACCGTCATAACTTAAAGGACCTTAGGTTGTTAACTCTATAATACCTTAGTTTATACATCAAGGTTATATATCATTAATATCCAATAGATGGTTGGATGTGTGCTTTCCGCCTCATTCCCTGTTCCTTGTTTGGTCATGGGCTTGGGGCAGATTCACGCAATTAACTATCTGGTCGATATTAGATTATATATAGCTAGTATCAACTAAGTGATTATAGAAGGAACCACTGTGGTTACTATTTTATTATAAGAAATAAGGGTTTTCTTAAAGAATCTTTTAATAAATCATTAAGGAACTAATACAACTAACTCTGTGAATACCAAGGGAATACACCAAGGTTATATACAACAAGGACCTAACAACCAATGGGATGTGTGTCATCCGCCTCATTCCCTGTTCCTTGTTTCGTTGTGGGCTTAGGGCGGATACACACAATCGATTGTTTGTTTACTTTGAGTTTTATATAACTTGTATCCATTTAGTACTCATAGAAAGGATTGTAGAGTCATTTTTACTTATCTTTAATCAAAGCAGGAAATATAGGATTTTCTGGATGAACTGGCGAACTTTTCTAAAACAAAACTTACAAGTTACTACAACATACTAAACTTTCTACAACTTACATACATCACTAAAATATTGTGAACTCAACAGCTTATTTGTTGATCAACTCTTTCAAAATAACTTGTATTCTCAGGTAACTAGTACACATGTACGCGTACTGGGAATTCAGATGACGGAGCATAGTAGCTTCAAGTATTGTTTTGTTATTTTCTTATGTATTCTATTTTTTGTGAACACACACATTATAAACACTTTCTTTCTAATGAAATGGTTGTTCATTACTTGCTTACTAAAAGGCATGTCTTTTGATACTAAACATGACGTCCTCCGCCCCAGAACGTTTCCATCGTTTCGGTTTTAGGGTGTAACATGTTTCTATCTACAGTTTTATGTTTTGAGCAAAATAAATGTTTTATTTTGTAATTCGTATTAGTCTAACCACCTAGCTAGGGTTTTTATCATTCCAGTTAATTAGTTAATAGAATCCGTTATTGTTCTTGTTAACTAGTAAAAGTAACAAGTATCAGATTGGTTCTTTGTTGGGATTTAACTTTTATGTAAATTGTAAAAATCATATCTTTATGCTTCCGATCTTGTGAGAAGTCGTGGGTATTGTTTGGAAATTTACATAGATCATACAGTTGCTTTTCAAATTCAATTAAGAACTTGTTTAATTGAAGAATAAAAAGTTATGGTTAATTGAAAGAGCTTGTGTTGGTTAACTATTTTAGGTAAAATAGATTATACTAGAGCTTGTTAGTTTTTCTCAGTACCAACTTAGATAAAACACATTTTGAATAACCGGATCTGAACTGATTGCATGATTAGGAAAGTCATAGTAGAGCTCAAATCGTTTTTTTTATTGATTTTCGTTTAGTTTATTTTCACTATAGTTTTAGTTCTTAGTTTAATTTTAAAACCCCCCATTCTTAATAATTTTTGTTTTGACTAGAATGTGCCCGATGCAAAAAGGCATTGTGTCCCCGAGGATTCGACCCTGCTTCCCTGTGCAATATTTTTAGCGCAACAAACAGTGACAAATTTATTTGCTTAATATGTCACCTACAACATGTTAACACTAGCCAAATGTTTTTATTTTTCATCTATGAATCTAAGGTTAACACTCCATATCCACAATATACACATTAGCCAAACCTTAACTAATTCTTAAATCCACACCAAAATCAATAGTGTTACACTCAATAGTTTAATTTTTGAAAACTTACATAAAATTTGAATAGAGTAAGAAGTTGTGAATGACATAGACCATTGCAAAGGTTCAGCTTCGTCAACAACCGAAAGTATCTCAGTCTTGTTGTAGCCTTCCAAATATCACCTGGAATTATAGATATCTTAAATCCTTTCCCTTTAATCTTTGGTATGCAGAATCAATAACACATATATAGGTAACTTCCAGATGAGAACATAAAATTTCTTTAAATTTAAGTAGAATTGAAAATCTGAAACAATGTTGAGACGATGAATATCATAGGAATATTTATTTTGAAACTTACCGAATCATAATATTTTTTTTGTAACTACATATGGATCGTAGTTGCTGGAAGAATACTTGCATGTTCATCATTGTCTTCACGTTATGTATATCGAAAATATGTTAATGAAAGCTTGATAGCCTTATTGTTGAACATCAAAGGAAAGTCAAAAGACAATATTAGTATTTGAGAAGATGATGTTGAAGACACCGCTTACTTATGATCAAATCACAATGATGGATTATGATTATCAGAACCCACCCAGGATGGTTTGGCCAGGTTAATTAAATGCGGAAGTATGGTAGCTTTAAAGCTAAACAATAATTAGGAAATGTATTTTGATTCTCCTAGTAAAATAAGGATTATTATCCAGTTGTTTAGTTATCTCTTTTGACTGGGATACTTATTCCTAATTCATAGGATCTTGTTTATGTTTAGGAGGTCATTATAAATATGGTGTAACATTGATTCTTATTTTTTATGCAATTAATAAAGCTAATCAAAGACTATTTTGGAGATTATATGTCCTCGAATACATGCTATCATTTCTAACCCTAGGGATTAAATTACCCACATACTTTGTAAAGTAAAACAATTTATTCAATATGAAATGTGAAAGTAATTGTAAATTTTCACTAATTTGGTTGTCATAAATTGATTAAAGAATATGAATTTGTAATTTTATAGGAATATAAAGTAAAATTATAACTTGTAGAAGCTTTAAATGTTAGAGGTAAAATTGATGTACATTTTGAACACTAAACACTCCTTAGTTCTTACTTCATAAATACATCATCAACACTTGTTAAACTTTTATGTTCTACCAAAATGGAATATGCTAATAAAGCAAAAAACAAAGCCACCTTTAATCACGCGTGTCTATATTTTCTTTGACGAATTTGGTACCAGTATGGGATTGGAAATCGTACTAACTGCTCATCTCTAATTTTGTGTTAACCTTATTAGCAAAATCAAGATTTTATTCACAACCAAAATCACAATTACACCACACGAAGGAATCATTGGCAAAAGAACTCCTTGTCTAACAAGTATCAATCACACACACATATGTATATAAACATTTTATTAAAATGGTTAGATATGATGCTTATAAGTAATAGAGGTAACACAAATCTTTGATGTACTATCAAGATAGATTAAATCATAAGTGGATATATATAGTTGTAAATGGGCACAAACCGAAGAAGAATAGAAGAGGTTTAAGAGCATATATTATAGCATCATAAGGGTACATATGTGTGAGTAAAAATGATAAAACAAATTCATCTTAACCTATCGATTAGCCTTCACTCTGCAAAGGACAACTAATAATATTGAGTGGGTACTGAAAGTTCTTTGCCATTATGGACTATGGTGATGATCAGTGTAAAATATTTTACTGGACATATTTTCCCCTGCACTTTGAAATTGACATATTTTCCCCTTAATGGAAATGTTATAAGTTTCTTTACATGTTATAAAAGTTATAATGTAATTTTGTATAGCGTTTTAATCTAAATTAGTTCATGGTGTTTAGCTAACACATTTGACTTCTTTAGGAAGTCAAATTGTGTTATGATGAAATCGGATTTTAATTTTACTTTGTAGATGACGTGTTCTAAATAAATTTAGTAAGGCTTTATTGAATGTTTCTGATTGAATGTGTGTGCGTGTTAATAGACACAAAGGAAACAATAAACACCTCTTAATACTATAAATGAAAACTATCATCTACATATTTATCTAACATGTCTAAATGTCTCCTATTTATTCTAATGTTTCCTATACTTTAGCCTTATTGACACTTTTAACATTACACTTATTTTAATGCCACCTTTTACTACACTTGTTAAAAAAATAACTGATGGTTTGACTTAATGTTTCACTTAATCTATTTATCAACATGAATGGTTTGCGTTTCTCTATAAAAAAAAACAGTTATATGTATGATCCTTGTAAGACACAAATACATGCATTGTCCTTGTAAGAAACAGTTGAAGGGGTTTGAGCATTCTAACATTCCTATGGTGTACATGCAACCCTAGAAACCTTGGATCTATGTTTGACTAAGATACATGCAAATAATTATTTTTTCCAAGGTTCTTATCCGATCTAGCATGGCATGGGGAACTTGAATCAAATAAAGCTAGTAGAATTACTTACCTTGTAGTTGTAGTTGATTGCTTGGAGTTTTAGAGCCTAGCACCAATAGTGTGGATGCCTCAAATGGAAATCACAAATCACCACAAACTTGGAACTTAGAGAGAATAGTAATCACCTTCTTGAAATCAGCCCTCTTACTTTACTCACCACAACTAGTGTGATTTCAAGAACCAAAGGCTCCTTTATATAGTGTCGTGGATTAGGGTTACATCCACGTAAACCCTAATACCCATGTCTTTTCATTTCCATGAGATCCATGGGTTAAGGCTCCATGGAGTATCCATGGACTTTCCATGCAAGCCTAGCCCATTCCAAATAAGCATTAGCCCACACTATATAAATGCAAGAGCCCATATTTAATTAGTAATACTTTTGATCTCTAAATTAATTCTAGATTAATTATAGATCAATACTAATTAAATAATATGATTTTATATTAATATATTAGAACTTATAATATATTAATAAATCATAACTTATGCTATTCTCAAGAGATTATCCATAAATTGTTCGGGTGAAGTGCAAACCAAATGGACCATGTTGGGTCGGGTCAAGTACATACCAAATATAGTTATGGACTTACACACTATATCCAACAGTCTCCCACTTGGATAAGTCTAATAACTATAGTTGCAAGTATGACTTCAGGAACCGATCAGTAATCATAGCTCTTTAAACTATGCTGAACTATGAAGTGCCATTTTAGATAAGTGATCATATAATCCTCTATTCTAGATATCAGCCGGACAAATACATGGAACATGGTCTTGCTTATTGTCCAACATTTGTTTCCCGATTTCCGATTTGTTTGACATAGAACTTAACTGAACACATCAATTGAGTTTTGACCAGGCCCGGTACATAGGTCAAAACAAAATCATCGAGGGGCCCAGATATCACTTCTAATCCTAGAAGGAACAAATAAACTTTGAATCATATGTTTGCTCTACTTCTTGTTGAATTACACACAAAAGCACGATTTATAACATCAAGTTACCAATGCGTTTTTGTGCAATCAATGCATAACCAACTCATAGGCAACAAATCATATCTCTAGGATTGAAGACGTATATGATATTACCATCTCACGATCACTCGATATAAATACCATGAAGTGATACAAGTGAGCGTGGGTTGAATCCAATACTCAGAACTTATGAGCATTCATGAGTGTTGTAGCCCCGCTTTGTCTAACATCTTAGACCTCTACAAGCCAACCCATGACAGTCCTGATTCATATCTACTTCCAACATATGACCGACTATGGAGAGTTTGAACAATATGAAATAAACCATAACATAATTATTCCGGAAGTCAAAACATGCCAAAAGAAATAATAGTAAACGGCTGACAAGTGATAGTAACACTTTACTCATTAATAACAGCTTTTATTTATCATCAAATGTCAATTACATTTTACAAATTTCAAGATTATCTAACTACTAAAACTAATATCATCCTTCAGCCCTATGCTCCGAGCATGCTGGCAATGCTAAGCCCGAGTCAGTCCCTTCGTGAGGGGATCAGCTGGGTTCTCATCCGATGATACCCTCTTTGCCACGAGGATTTCTTCTTGTATTCGATATCTGATGAAGTGATATTTTCTGTCAATGAGTCTGGATCTCCCATGATCTCTTGGATCCTTGGCTAAGGCAACCGCACTATTGCTGTGACAGAAAATCTCCATTGGCTCCTTTATAGATGGTACAAGTCCAAGGTCTCTGATGAAGTTCTTTAGCCATATAGCCTCCTTTGCTGCCTCGCTTGCTGCTATATACTCTAATTCACAAGTGGAATCAGCCACTGTCTAATGCTTAGAACTTTTCCAAGTAATTTCCCCTCCATTTAAGGTAAAGACCCAACCCGACTGAGAGCGGAAATTATCCCTGTCAGTCTCGAAGCTAGCATCACTATACCCTACAACTCTCAAGTTATCACTCCCACCAAGGGTAAGGACCCAGTCCTAAGTCCTCCGTAGGTACTTGAGGATATTCTTTACCGCGGTCCAATGTGTCTTGCCAGGGTTTCCCCGATACCTGCTAACCATGCTCAAAGCAAAGGCTACATCAGGTCGAGCACATTTCATAGCATACATGATCGATCCTATAGCTGAAGCATAAGGTATTCGACTCATTTTTGCTATCTCAGCCTCAGTACTAGGGCTCTGTGTCTTACTCAATCTTGCGTTACTCTGGATGGGTAACGCTCCTTTCTTGGAGTTATGGATGTTGAACCTTTTCAACACTTTGTTCACATAGGTGCTTTGACTAAGTCCAATTAGTCTTTTACTCATGTTTCTCAAAATCCTTATCCCTAGGATATAGGCAGCTTCTCCAAGGTCCTTCATAGCAAAACACTTCCCAAGCTAGGACTTTACTTCCTGCAGGGTTGGGATATCATTTCCTATGAGTAGTATTTCATCCACATACAGTACCAAAAAGCTTGCTATACTCCCACTAGCCTTGATATAGACACAAGATTCATCTTCACTTCTTGAAAAGCCAAATTCTTTGACTTTCTCATCAAAGCAAAGATTCCATCTACAAGGTGCTTGTTTCAATCGATAAATGGATTTTTCGAGCTTACACACTCTATTGGGGTACTTTATACTGACAAAACCCTCTGGCTGAACCATGTAAACCTCTTCAGCCAACATTCCATTAAGGAAAGCGGTTTTGACATCCATTTGCCATATTTCATAATCATGAAATGCAGCAATGGCTAATAGAGCCCTAATAGAATTAATCTTGGCCACTGGTGAAAAGGTCTCATGATAATCAACTCCCGGAGTTTAAGAATAACCCTTTGCAACCAGTCGTGACTTATAAGTGTGTACATTACCATCCATTTCGGTCTTCTTCTTGAAGATCCATTTGCACCGAACTATCTTACAATCAGGTACATTGTCAACCAAGTTGTCACAACAGGAAATTTTTGTGCCTTGTAACTACAACACTTATGCCAAATTATGAATCAAAGACATAAGAGCATGTAGTTTAATATTTTGGGCCATAGTGGGCCTAAAGTGAAATAAATTAATTACATGAACCATTTTGGGGCATAATTTACCTAATTTAGCCCTAATAGGTCATAAAAATTATACTTTGATTTATTTGAGTCAAGCATCATCTAGCTTAACTATAATATGGGCTTAAGGGCAAAAACCCCAAAATCTCCTCTTTCCCTCTCCATTCTCGGCCCAAGCCCAAAGGAAGGAAGAGTCGACTTTGTGTGTGCCACCTCACAATTATTCCAGGGACTTCCATGCAAGAGGACTCATACTTCCATGCACCATCCTTTCACATATCTCTCTTCTCTCCTTTCTTCTTGATTCTCGGCCGAACCCAAACACACACACACACACTTCACTCAAACTCTCTCAAAAGAAACTCTCTCCACTCCTCTCCAAGTGTTCGAAAATTAGGAAGCTTTCAAGGAGGTTTCTCCCACAAACACATCATCTAAGGTAAGTTGATGTTAGATCCATAAGCTAGTTATTACATTCCATTCAAGAATCATCTCTTAATCCATTCAAACTTATGATTTAGCACCTTAGAAGCATCCAAGTTTGAGATCTTCCAAGGAAGGTTGCTAGGGCCGAATTTTTCTCATTTTTCCTTCCAAAACCGAAACCACACCCAAGGTGAGCTTCATACCCCCTCTTTTTTGGTTTTTATGAGTTTTTGTGGGGGAGAATACAAGCAAATGTGTAGATCAATGAGTAAATGTATGCCTTGTGTGATTTTTATGCTTGTATGTATGATCTTATGTGTTTTGTGATGAATATGTTAGCCAAAAAGAACCTAAAAACCGAGATCTACAAAATGAGGAATGAAATAAACATAACTTATACCATTTTACACTAATCAAGTCTAGAAAAATAGTTTATTTGGTTAGAATGAACATTTTTGGACTTAAAACCCATTTTTGGGCTCAAATTGTCAAAAATACAAAACTAAGGGCCCAAAACGACAAATGATAATTTCTGGAGGTTGAAAAGAGTCCAAACAGTTCCTAATATAAATTTTCTGAAGATCAACACTTTTGAGGGGCTTAAAATGTAAATTTTGAACATAATGGCCTAAATTGGGCTTTTCAGCCCAACAAGCCCCAAATTGCAAGATTTTTGAAATTGAGGGGCTGAAAATGCAAGTTTCTATAAAACAGGGGACTACAAGTGTAATAAAACTATTTCAAGGGTCAAAAATGTTTTTCAAAGTCAAAAGGGATAAAAAATGCAAAAAATTTCCATTTTGGGCCAAAACTGTAAAGTTGCGAAAATGAGGGTTCCAACCGAGAAAATTTCATTTTTGAAGGACTTAAGCTGTTTATCAAGTAAATCTTGGCTGAAAATGTCTTTTCAATAAGTTTTGATACTAAAGTGTCAAGAAAAATGGTTTAAGGACTAAAATGGAAATTCTTTTATATAAAGGGTTAAAAGTGTAAATTTTATCCAAGAAGGGTCATAAAAAGGTAAACTCTTATTTTTAAACAATAAATCCCTTAAGATAAAATACGAGCACCATGGCTACCGGCGAAACGTAATAACAAATTCACTTTCAACACCAATATCGTTACCAAACGAATTGATTCGGTCTCGAATGAATAACGAATCAAAAATCAATAAACAATAGTACTTCAATAAACACGTGAAATTTACGAGAAGTCAATATTCAATCTTTGGGCTTGAAAGTTTCAAATCGTGCTTGTTGGGCCTAGCTAGCCCAATAACATGATCTTTAGGCCCGAAGGAAACGCTCTTACATGTTATTGGGCCTTCTATGACATAATTCCATGTAAAAGGACTTTCAATAGCTTTATTGTGCTGTTGGGCCCCAAGGGCCCATTGGTACTGCTAGCAAAGTCGAGAAGTCAAATGCGAGTTGGGCCAAGTGCCTTTCGCATTCCCGATAGCCTTGAACGACTTATGGAAATAATGGCGGCTTCGTACCTTCCTTTCTCCTCGGTTGTGGGACTATGAGAAATCAGGGTTGTTGGATTAAGTGAGTAGTACGGACGAAGCCTAAGGGATTGTTGTATTTGGTAGTTATAAACTAGTCATCTTCATTAATGCGTGATTATAACGACTCACAATCCATAATTAATCCAATGTCACCTGGAATTATCGGAAACAATCGTCGTATCAATATAACAATAAACAAGACACGAAATTTTATGTATGAGGAAAACATCGGGTTTTCCCGGGAAGTTCAACACTTTTACCTAAGTGATGTATACAAGGTTTAACAATTATACACGTTTACAAAAATCGACAAGCATACTACGGATCTCCACACTTTTTCTTATATACAATATTCGTTTCAGAAAATATCGGATTTTCTGGGTTTTCAAACTACACAAAAATCATTATTTTTCAAACATGACTTATGAACTCACCAACATTTCATATGTTGACGTTTTTCCAAAATACTTGTATTCTCAGGTAACAGGTAAATTGAAGAATATGTATCCAGTGATGTCACAGTGTTTTGTTTAAATTAGTATCGAACGGTTTAAGTTACGGAAATGTAATGTTTAAAACAATGTACTGAATGTAAACAATATCAGTTGTAATATTACAATGCATGGTGATGAATGATGTTATGATTCATGTATAATAATTGTGATGGTATTCAATTGAGTCACAATAGCCCTCGGACGTTTCCGCCGTCTGGTTCGGGGGTGTGACACAAGTTCCAAAATTGATTGTCATACATGGACTGTATCTCGCTATCCATAGCCTCTTTCCATTTAGCAGCCTTAGGGCCTACCATGGCTTCCGTGTAGCTGTTAGGCTCATCCAGATTTACCAGTGTGTTATCACTGATAAGTGTCTCACGTTCTGCAGTAATATGAAAACCATAATAATGTTCAAGTGCATTCCTAACTCTAGTGGAACGCCTCAGAGGTATAGATTCTTCAGTCGGCTCAACAAAAGTTTCCTCCTCAAGTTGAGGGCTAGGGTTTGAGGTTCCTTCGCCACTTGAATCTTGAATTTCCTCAATGTCAATTTACCTCCCACTGTCTCCTTGGCTCATGAATTCTCTCTCTCGAAAGAATCATGTTCTTGCTACAAAGACCACATTATCACTTGGTCTGTAGAAGATGTAGCCAAAGGATTTCTGTGGGTAGCCGATGAAAATAAACCTTTCGCTTTGGGGTTCGAGCTTATCGTGAGTCTCGCGTCTCACAAAAGCCTCGCAACCCCAAATCTTGATGTGGTCTAGATTGGGAACTTTTCCGGTCCACATCTCGTGAGGTGTTTTGGCAACCTTCTTTGTAGGGACTAGATTAAGGATATGGGCGACAGTCTCTAAGACATACCCCCAAAATGAGATTGGTAACGAAGCTCGACTCATCATGGAACGAACCATGCCCAACAAGGTTCGATTGCACCTCTCAGCTATACCATTCAACTATGGTGCCCTAGGAGGTGTCAATTGTGAGACAATCCCACATTTCTTAAGATACTCAAGGAACTTAGTACTAAGATACTCACCACCACGATTGGATCGAAGCATTTTAATGTTCCTGCCCAACTGATTCTCCACTTCTTGCTTAAACTCTTTTAATTTCACAAAGGTTTCTGACTTATGCTTGATTAGGTAGACATATCCATATCTACTAAAATCATCAGTAAAAGTCACATGGAATCGATTAGCATCTCTTGTGACGGTTCTGAAGGGTCCACACACATCCGTGTGTATGAGGTCCAACAAACCTTCACCCCTATCACAAGTGCCAGTAAAAGGTGACTTTCTTATTTTACCAAGCAAACAAGATTCACAACTCTCATCTGACTTTAGGTGAAATGACTCCAAGACTCCATCCTTTTGGATTTGGCCTACACATTTCTTGCTTACATGTCCAAGACGACAATGCCATAAAGATGCTTTATCTAAGCTACTGGAAGAGTCAATATACAATACATTATTTCCTAGATTATCTACAACAGATACAGTTTAGTACACTCCATCATAAGGTAATGCTTTAAAATAAATAACATTATTAAAGAAAGCATCAATACTACCATTATTATTATCAAAATAAAAGGTAAAACCTTGTTTATACAATACATGAAAGGAAATAACATTTCTTGCCATTTCTGGCGAATAATAACATTTATTTAAATCTAATGTAAACCCACTATTTAGCACTAAGGAATAAACTCCTATCTTGGTGACATGTGAAGCTTTCCTGTTTCCCATTATCAAGTTTATCTTTCCCTACTCCACATTCTCGCTTCTTCTTAGTCCCTGCAAATCACAACATATGTGAATACCACAACCTGTATCATGGACCCAAGACTTAGAATGAGGTGAGTTATTAGACAATATAGTGTATATACCTGCATGGTTGGGTTTTACTTTCCCATCCTTCAAATCTTGCTGGTAATTTTGGCAGTTTCTCTTCCAGTGCGACTTTTCATGGCAATAGAAGCATTCAGCCTCATTAGGGTTAGTTGAAGGGGTGACAAAACCTTTTTTGGTTTTGCTTGAAGAAGAGCCTTCAAGGGTCTTACCCTTGGTACACTTAGATGGGTTTTTTCTCTTATTCCCTTTGCCATGCCCGATTGCGAACACATTGGCCGCAGTTGGAGTAGGAGTAGGAGTAGTAACAACCGACTTACCCTTTAGACCACTTTCGGCGGTCTTCATGAGTCCTTGAAGTTTGATGAGGGTAACTTCTTCCTTCTTCATGTGATATGTCATGCGGAATTGATCATAACACGATGGCAAAGAGTGCAAAATAATGTCTATTGCAAACTCCTCGGGGAAGTTCACATTCAACTTCAGTAAACGGTCCACATACCTTTGCATTTTCTGCATGTAGCCCATGATGGGTTCACCATCCTTCATTCGGCTTGTTATCGTGGAGGAGATTATTTCATATCGCTCTTGACGAGCACTTTGATGGTAGCGGTCCATCAAGTCCTGGTGCATCTCAAAAGGATAATAGTCCTCATAGGACTTTTGGAGCTCGGTTGGCATGGTGGTCATCATGATGCATGCCACTTTTGTAGCATCTCTTTCATGTACCTCATATTCAGCAAGCTCTTCAAGAGTAGCAGTTGGCTCGAGTACCTTCAGCTCCTTGTCGAGAACATATTTTTTTGTTCTCATATCAAGTGACCATCCTAATGTTTCTGATCCAATCTATAAAGTTGGATCCATCAAAGATGACTCTCCCATAAAGATTCATGAGAGAGAAGGAGTTAGTAGGGTTTGATCCATATGCATTCTTATTGGAAGACATCTGAAAAGAAGAGGGAATAGATTAGATTAGATTTAGAGATAGTCCTTAATAAAACACCCAAATGTAATAATTAGGCTAGGACCCAACACAATATTTTATAACTTAGAAGAGGGATTTCGTAATCTAAGCTATAAGATATTTGAAGGTAGGTGAATGACGATTCACCAATTTCCACCATAATAACGAAATATTCAATTAGGTTTTAGTTGGTTTTAGAAACTCCTAGATTCTTTGAGATTCATTGAACGTTCTTCAATGGCATGTTTCAATCTCAAGTGTGCCCTTCAAGTTTTGTGACTGGGATGCCGAGGATCACAAAACAAGGTGTGAAGTAACCATGCAAATTACTTGGTACCCTTAATGTATTACCCCTCAATTGATGTGCCGGTTAACCACACACTCTCCATCGACACTATGATAAACATTAAGTCACCCTTTACCTACCTTGTTAAGTTCAAGTTACTGTTTCGGTTAACCACACACGCTCCACTAACGACTTAAACAAAGTGCAAAGTGTAATTTCATGGATTAGCACCTTATGCACATTTTCCTAAAATAACTAAGACTGAGAATTTAATAAAGTTTAGTTACTTTAGTATTATCATTATACTTTTAATGAGAATTTATAAGTCCTTGTCCTACCCGTTCGGCTAACGACCCTCCATCGATCAACGAAGCGGTGGGTGAGAGTGGACACCCATCAGTGTTGCCATTTTATAGGCAACAACCTTATACCCCCTTATAGACCGGCTTCGTGAGTGAGGCGTACTAGCGGTAAGACGACTTGATCTTATACATATATATATATATATATATATATATATATATATATATATACTAACTTATAATATTATAAAGTATAAGGGTTGAATTGTAACTTTTAAAATTCTAAGGGTTGGAACTAAAGTTTTAATCTTGACTTTACTTGTTCCAAAACATGAGGGCAAGTTTTCTAAACTTTCAAAACTTTTCATTTCTTATAACTTATGAATTTAATTGAATATTAAAAGGAAGACTTTTCATTTTTCTAACTCTTGTGTTCTTTTAATAGTTTTCATTAAAGTGTGACCTTTAGTTTTCCATAACTTGAGGACAAGTTAAGGACTCCATTAAAACACATAATGACCATGAATTAAACTACCAAGTAGGTTACAAACTATTCCTTTGATCATCTAATCTTCATGAGTTCAAGAACATGAATATGAACATTTCAAGAATCATAAATTACACATAAAACTTGTAATTTTTTATAATAGCCATTGTAAATGGATTAGGATAAACATTACACCATCTAAAACAAGTTTTATGACACCAAAATAGTTTAGGGTAATGTTTCTAGTCCATTTGCAGTAGCAAAACTCGAAAAATAAGCCACTATAGCCTCTACTCGTCGAGTGCATGAACAGACTCGACGAGTAGCATGCATTTCTTCATGGACTCGTCGATTCCCCCCATGGACTCAGCGAGTTCATACGGCAGTGAACAAAAAAATTCGATTTTTAAACTATTTGCATCAAGTATCAAATAAACAAGATTAGGCTCTGATACCACTGAAGGGTTTTGAGCTTTCTAACACTCCTATGGTGTACATGCAACCCCAAAAACCTTGGATCTATGTTTGATTAAGATACATGCAAATAATTATTTTTTCCAAGGTTCTTATCCTATCTAGCATGGCATGGGGAACTTGAATCAAATAAAGCTAGTATAATTACTTACCTTGTAGTTGTAGTTTATTGCTTGGAATTTTAGAGCCTAGCACCAATAGTGTGGATGCCTCAAACGGAAATCACATATCACCAAAAACTTGGAACTTAGAGAGAATAGTAATCACCTTCTTGAAATCGGCCCTCTTACTTTATTCACCACAACATGTGTGATCTCAAGAACCAAAGCCTCCTTTATATAGTGTGGTGGATTAGGGTTACATCCATGAAAACCCTAATACCCATGTCTTTTCATTTCCATGAGATCCATGGGTTAAAGCTCCATGGAGTATCCTTGGACTTTCCATGCAAACCTAGCCCATTCCAAATAAGCATTAGCCCACACTATATAAATACAAGAGCCCATATTTAATTAGTAATACTTTTGATGTCTAAATTAATTCTAGATTAATTATAGATCAATACTAATTAAATAATATGATTTTAAATTAATATATTAGAACTTATAATATATTAATAAATCATAACTTATACAATATTCTCAAGAGATTATCCATAAATTGTTCGGGTGAAGTGCAACCCAAATGGACCATGTCGGGTCGAGTCAAGTACATACGAAATATAGTTATGGACTTAGACAATATATCCAACAACAATTACAAAAATGGTCCCTGATTTTCAAGAAATTGTCCTTGAAATTACAAAAGAAGCCTTATCCAATATAATACAAAAATGTCTTTAGTGTAATACATAATGCAGAATTGGTTTCTATGTTATACAAATGTAAAATAATGTGTCCCCTTATAATATAAAATTTACTAAAATATTACTAGATGTTCGTATTGAGCATATATATATATATATATATATATATATATATATATATACATATATATATATATATATATATATATATATATAATTAGGTAAATTTTTCTGTTTTAATATGTTAGGTATATGTTTTCAGATTGTCTTCATGTTAAGTTATGTCACAACTAGCATTTTAGCTAGGAAATTTTATTCCTGTGTAACCATTCAACCATTTTAAAACATATACTCTAAGTAAATATCACTCAGTGCTCATTTAAATTCACCTTTCATGTTCATCAAAGAACCTGAAAACCCTAGGAATCCCTATTTAAGTCCATTTTGGGATAGGGTTTCCTTATCGGGCCTAAAGGACCAATAAGTATTCAATTCAACTATTTTGGGCTTAGGACCCTTAAATGGGCTCTAATTGGACCAACTTCCATAAATCAATAACATTTTGGACCATTTGGGCCTAGAATGATTCATTCTAACCCTAATGGGCCTTATTCAGCCATAACCACTCCAATAAACCCTAATAGACCTAAAAATCATTCCTTTATCTTATGTTGGGCCGTAAGTGCTTCCAAGGGCCCAATGGGCTGTAAATTTTATGATTAGGTTCCAAAAATCCTAACTAACGTTTAATGGGATCAAACTATTCCATTCCTGTCTTCTTGGCCCAAACTCTCGGCCCAACACCATTTAACAAAAAAAAAAGAAATTCGGGGGAGGGGCTGACTTTGGAGGTGCCACCTCCATATTATTCACCATGTAACAAGGCATGGTTTCTCATATTTCCATGCAACTCATCCCTTTTCTCACTTTTTCTTCCCATCGTCCGAAGACGCACACACACACACTCCATTTGCAAATTTCTCTCAAACAACCACAAAAACACTCCTTCCTTTCCTCTCTAATTTTCGAGATCTTGAGCATCTTCAAGAAGGTTTTCACCACCAAAAATCATCATTCATGGTAAGTCTTTACATATCCAAGCTATATAACTACTTTCTCATGTTAGATCACTCCTTCTAAACAAGCTTTTGGTGATCATACTCCTAAAAAACTTCTTAAGCTCGAAATCTACATTAAGGTGTTGCTAGGACCAAAAATCTCTTCATCTCTTCTTCAAAAACCAAAACATCAAAGCAAAGGTGAGTTCATACCCCCTTGTTTTCGGTTTTTACATGATTTTTGGGGGAGAATGGAAGTAAAATGTGTAGAACTATGTGTTATATGCATGTCTTATGTGATTTCTTAGTTTATTTTGTAAAAATATGTTACATCTTAGCAAATCACGACTTATTAAGTAACATTGAGTTAAGATCCATGAACTAAGACACCTTATACATCATATTATCAAGATAAAAGTGTCATATGTTTAAGACATAAAAATTTAAGGCAAAAACTTGTTAAGGGTCAAAATTGTCAAGAAAACAAAAGATAAGGGTAAAAAGCGACATTTATGTTTTTAAAAGGATCAAAGAGGTTCTAGTTGTATAAAAATGGATTTTTATGATAAACATGCCTTCCAAAGCGGCAAACATGTAAATATTAGCTTAATGGGCCAAACATTTGCGCCTCATGGTTTTGGGCCCAAAAATTGCAAAAAAGGAAAAGTTTTGGGACTAAAAATATTATTTGAGAAAAATTTGAGTCACAAATGTAAATAAACCAAATTTAAGGGTGAAAATAATATTTATTTCCAAATTGGACCAAAAATATAACTTTTATTAAAATTGGGCCGAAAGTGTAAATTTTTACAAACAAGGGACTGAAAATCTACTTTTCTGCAAAAATGGGCCTTAAATGTCAAAGTATATATTTTTGGACTAAAACCATGAATTTATAGACATTAGGGACAAAATTATAAATTTTTTACAACTTATGGACTAAAGTGTTATTTTTACAAAACTTTGGGCTTTAATTGAAAATTTGAGGCTTTTGACCAAAAGTGTTGTCTTACGAAAAAGGAGACTTTTATAATAAATTTGGTAAACCACGAACTAAAATATACAACGAAACAATAAAGAACAGACGAAATACATCGATAATAAATTTATTGGACCTAATATTCACATTACGTGGCCAATGGGCCTTAAGGACCCATTCAAGTGTATATTGAGCCCAATATTTGTCCATGACATGTTTATTGGGCTGTGTGAACCATTTACATGTTAATTTGGGCCTGAATTATGGGTCACATGTTTGTTGGGCCTTTAAGGTCCATTTACATGCCTATTAGGCTCAAATTACCCACTTACATGTTATTGGGCCTTTGTGATCCATTTACATGCTAATTAGGCTTGGACTGAAGTTTACATGCTTAGTAGATCGTAACTATACCCTTACATAAATATTGAACTTTGTATACTTATATATGTACCTTTAGGTTTGATAACATACCACATACACATAAACATTAAACATAGTACGAAAGATTAAGAATCTAGTGAGACGTGTCGATTGACACCTTGAGTGTACAATCGTAGCTTGTAGTTATAATCAGAGTCTCCTGGAGGGAGAGCAAGAGTTTTTGTATAGATCTATATGGGATGACCCTCCACACCTTTGTTGTTCGCTACAGCTAGACTAGGCCAGTCTAGGGTGACAAAACCTTGAGCAAATACCAACATTTGAGAAAATGTCAACACAGACAACCTAGTCAATATCATGTATGGTTATAACGACTCATATTGAGACTCAATACCAAATTTAACATTTCGAAAATCAACCCTTCGATTGAGTCAATACAAAATAACTTATTTAATGATACAAGAACCTCGACATTATTGTAAATAATAAAATATCGGATTTTCTGGGGAAATATTAATATACAATTATCACTTCCTTACAATACATGGAAATCTAAACTGCATCCATTATGTTACAACTATGAAATTCACACATGCATTTATACTTGATTTTCACATCATTTTCAGAGATTTTACAGAAAATATTGAATTTTATGGGTTTTTACGAAAGATACAAAGACTTTTACTCAAACATACTTATGAACTCACTAACATTATATATGTTGACCGTTTTTAAAATAACTTGTATTCTCAGGTAATTGTTAAGCAGGAAGATTTTCAAGTATGTATGGATTTATTTTGTGTAACGTCACTCATCGTACAATTAATACTTTGAATTTATGTAATTTATAACAATGTACTTGATGTTAACAATGCCAGTTGTTATATGTAATTTTGGTGGTGAATGTGTTATGTTTCATGTATATTCATTGTGATGATAATTCATTTGTTAGTCACACGAGTCCCTAGACATTTCTGCCGTCTGGTTTGGGTGTGTGACAAGTTACAATGAACTTTGCCATTATATTAAATTTTCTAACATATTGACACATTAAATACATTACATGATATATAATTGTACGCTATTACCCCTTGTGATTTGGTGTTATCCTATGGCGATATGAACGAAAAGTGTGTAAGGAGGATGGTCTTTCCTCATAATGAAGGGTTAATATACTCACTTCCTCTATGAAAATCACTTGAAATATGAAAGATATAAAGGTATTCATGTTCCTGCAATGACATATGAAGTTGGTATCCCAAAAGATGCAGTTTTCACTATAATCCCATGGTTGTAGATTGCAATTGTTGTCACAAAGGTACATCTTCATAGTACTTCAATTTTTTGTCTACCATATATATATTTTCTAAAAATGGGAGAATTCCCTGTATACCCTTATTAAATATCAAACAGTATATTTAGGAAAACAAATAAGATATTTTGATATTTGAGAAGGGCATATACGATGTTCTCGCTAATTAATATCAGTTATTAATAGGAACAACAAAGCAATGTGTCATCACAATAACAAATCCGATCACATGTGCGCCGCCATCAACCGCAAAGGTTGTTATTGTCACACCCCAAAACCGAGAACAGCAGAAATGTTCTGGGGCGGAGGACGTCATGTAAAGTATCACAACACAGTATAACAATAAATAAGCAAACAACATCATCCATTTCATTAAATATATAATTTTAATACAAGCGTGTTCCGTACAGTTATAGTTATAGACACAAAAAAGTAAATCAAAATAATAAGATGAGTCTTAAATACGCTCCGTCTTCTCAAAAGCTGGCCTCGGTACCTGTCTACTGATGACTTGAGAATACAAGTTATTTTGAAAGAGTTTATCAGCATTAAGCTGGTGAGTTCATAAGTATTTTAGTGTCGGTGTTTGTATCAAAACGTTTGAACGTGGTTTTAAGTATGAGTTTGTAAACATTGGTGATAAAAGTATGTGAATGTTTTAAGTGTTTGTAAAAGTTTGAATCTCTCAGAAAAACATATATTTTCTATTAAAAGTAGCCTTCTACGAAGGCGTAACTGTTTTGGATGTTCGTTTATTGTAAGAGTGTGTAATTTTCCCAAGTATAACTATCATTAACAAAATATAGTTTGTACATTAATGTTTAAGTGAAATGATCACTAAATGTATGAAAAGGGTAAATTATTGTAGTACTGTAGTGTTGTATTATAGGAACTATTGCTATACTAACTACCTTAAACAAGATTTATATTAAGGTATCATGTGATTAATTGTACCATACTATCGACTAGGTAACACGACAATGTAGGTCGTAAAAAGGTATGACGTTTGGCACCCGCAGAGTTGCTAAGTCCGGCTGTAGCTAGCAGCAAGGTGTAGGATAGTCAATCAAGTATAGATCTATATGCAAACTCACGCTCTCCCTCCAAGAGACTCTGGCTACAACTCGGGCCATGACATTGAAGGCATGCTCCGATACAGTGGATCACAATTATGTTAACGTATTCATGTATACGTAATGTATTGTTACTCGTTCTAGTATCGTTGTATATGTTCTCTTTCTAGTATAGATGTAAATGTTCTCTTTCTAGTATTGTTGTATATGTTCTTCTTCTAGTATAGTTGTATATGTTCTTCTTCTTGTATAGTTGTATATGTTCTCATAGTAATATAATGTATATGTTCTCATAGTAATAAGTACTGACTCATGAATGAAGTGACTCATTGTTCTAGCAATAGTATAAGTAATTTCCTGTGCTACCCCGATGGTAACTTACTAATGATGTAGCTGGTACGTATGATTATGGAAGAAATCTTATGATTATATATGTACACATGATATATAATTAATAGTTAAACGACCTTCAGACGGATACCCGATACCCCACCAGACCACATCTCAAGCGCGAAAAGGAAATAGGGCGGATGGCCTTCCTAAGCCTTTTAACCATTGCTTATATAACTATACATATATGGGCATGCAATTTATAATAAGTATAACAGAGTTTAAGTAAAAGTATTTGATAACTAAAAGAGTTTGTAAAGCAGTTTGAAGTAAAACAGTTTGATAAACAGTTTGAACAGTAATAAAATCATTGGTTTTCTAGTTATTTATCACATGTGATTGATGTAATAACCATAAGTATTCAACTTGTATTCCCCCCCCCCATAAAAGCATTTAAAACATTTAAAAGTATTTCAAAGTTTAGTTAAAGGGGTATGAACTCACTTGTAGTGAGTGGATTGGATTGAAGTGTCGGATACGGTGCTAGGTGGCAAATGGAGACTTGTACACACGCACGGGCCTAGTTATCATATAATGAACATATATCTAATTAATTAGCCAAATTATAACTAATAATTTAATTTGGGACACTCTTGAACATGAAAACACTTTGTATAAGTGTTATAAGTCCTAAGGGTTGCATCTAAGTTGTTGTAGGACAAGGCTAATGGGTTTAGGGTTCCAAAGGACCATATACATGAGTTTACTCTTCAATAAAACTCACACAAGAAGTTTACGATCGTAAAACCTTGATTTTACGGCCGGAAGCTCCTAAGCTTAATGACATTTTTTGTTTTGAAGTGTTACGTGATCCCTAGAAGCAATTCTACTTGGTGGTTTAATCCTTGGAAGGGTTTAGGGCATTAATACACTCCTTTGAGGAGTTCACGGCCCTGGGACCATTTCCCTTAGAGATTAAGGCCGTAATCTCTCATGGAGATGGGTTTTTGATGTTTTAAGGTCTCTAAATAACTAGGAGTAAATCAAGGCTATTGTTCCAAGGCTTTAGGAGTGATAAAGGCACTCTTTGGCCTTTAAGTTTGGAGTTCACGGTACAAGAACTTCTTGGGCCGTGAACACCTTACTCTTGGTGTTCATGGATGATTTCTAGTCTTAAATACACCTACATACAACTCTAAGGTAGTTACATAACAAGGGGAAAGGACTAGGCATCATTTTACCCTTATAAAAGAGTTTACTCCCCAACATGTTCTTGGGCGGTAAACTCTTGAATCTTGCTGTTTTGCTATGAAATATATGTTATTAAGCACATTATAAGCCATATAATACAACTAGAGAGAGGTACTGATGATTTGGGATTAAAACCCGAAGATCCATGAGAGAGAAAATGGCTTTTCTCTTGTTGGAAATGTAACTAATGAAATAATTTGTTTAAGAATCATATATATAGTCCTGGGATTTTTTGGCAGAAAATATTATTATTCAAGAAATTAACTCTAATATCATAAAGTTTTGAAATAACCGAGTTGCACAAACCCTAGTGCATCCACTCTCCTGATATCCCCTTAAATGTAAACCCTGAAATACTCAAACTTATACGGAAAAGTCTGAAAAATTACTACAACTGATCTAACTTCTATTGACTTGATAATGTTCATATAGAATGGAAATTTCAGGTTGTCACATCATCCCCTCCTTAGAAGGAATTTTTTCCTGAAATTAGAATTTAAGCAAATAAGTAGTTACAAATAACTAAGTAAAAAGACGAGGATATTTCAGTTTCATCTGATCCTCACGCTCCCATGTGAATTCCGGTCCTCGCTTGTCGTTTCAGCGAACCTTCAGTATCGGGATACGACTTTGTTTCGTCTGCTTGACCTCACGGTCCATGATCTCTACCGGCTCCTCCATGAAGTTGAGGCTCTCGTTAATCTCGATCTCGTCGAGTGGAATAACAAGAGTCTCGTCGGACAGACACTTTTTCAAGTTAGAGACGTGGAATGTAGAATGTACGTTACGAAGTTCTTCGGGTAAATTGAGTTTGTAAGCTACAGGGCCGATTCTTGCAAGAATCTCGAAAGGCCCTATATACCTCGAATTAAGCTTCCCACGCTTACCAAAGCGTATCAAGCCCTTCCATGGTGAGACTTTAAGAAGGACTCGGTCTCCCACCTAGAATTCCAAAATTTTCCTTCGTTTGTTAGCATAGCTTTTCTGTCGGTCTCTGGAGGCTTTCAATCGTTCACGGATCTGAACGATCTTCTCTGTCGTTTCCCGAATGATTTTCAGGCCTGTGAGAGTACTGTCAGAAACTTGTCCCCTAGCTAATTGGGTATCACCCACTTCAGCCCAACATAGAGGGGATCTGCACTTTTGGCCATAGAGGGCTTCAAATGGAGCAACCTTGATGCTCGTGTGATAACTGTTATTGTAGGAAAATTGCACAAGGGGTAAATGAGTATCCCATGCCTTTCCAAAGTCAATCACACAGGCTCTCAACATATCTTCCAGTGTTTGGATGGTCCTCTTACTTTGTCTGTCGGTCTGTGGATGGTAGGTTGTGCTCATGTCCAGCCTTGTTCCCAGGGAATGTTGAAGCGATTGCCAGAATCCTGAGGTGAACCTACTATCTCTATCGGAGATAAAGAATATAGCAACACCATGCATTCGTACGATTTCCCTAATGTATGTTATCGTAAGCTTCTCCATCTTGTCAGTTTCTTTGATAGGCAGGAAGTGTGCAGACTTGGTCAATCTATCGACGATGACCCATATGGTATCAAGTCCACCCGTTGTCTTGGGCAACTTGGCTATGAAATCCATAGTGATCCGTTCCCACTTCCATTCTGGAATCTCTGGTTGTTGTAGTAAACCGGAGGGCTTCTGGTACTCGACCTTAACCTTTGCGCAAATAAGGCATTTACTTACGAAGGTAGCAATCTCTACTTTCATATTAGGCCACCAGTGTAGCTTTTTAAGATCCAGATACATCTTATCTGAACCTAGGTGGACGGAATATCGAGTGTTGTGCGCCTCGGTCATGACCAAGTCTCGGAAAGCACCGTGCTTCGGTGTCGAAATCCGGTTCATGAAATATAAGGTTCCAAAACCCTTGGCTTCTAAATTTTTATCCATTCTTCTAAAGGATTCACTCATCATGTTTTCAGGTTTCATGGCTTCAAGCGGGGCTGCCTGAATTTGCTTAGACAAGTGTGAATGGATAGTCATTGTCAACGACTTGACTCTTCGACCAGAATATTCCTTCCGACTTAGGGCGTATGCTACTACATTGGTTTTACCCGGATGCTAACGAATAACACATTCGTAGTCATTGGGTAGTTCGACCCACCATCATTGTCCTATGTTGAGCTCCTTCTGATCGAATATGTGTTGTAAACTCTTGTGGTCAGTAAAGATAGTGCTTTTCGTTCAGTACAAGTAATGTCTCCAGATCTTTAGAGCAAACACAACTGCTCCTAGCTCAAGATCGTGGGTCGTGTAGTTGACTTTGTGTGTCTTCATCAGACTTGAGGCATAGGCGATGACCTTACCCCGTTGCATCAGAACACAACCGAGCCCTTGATTTGACGCGTTGCAATATACAACGAAGTCTTTTATCCCTTCGGGGAGGGATAGTATTGGTGCGGTGCACAAGGCTCACTTGAGCGTTTGGAACGCTCTCTCCTGTTTCTCTTCCTAGTCAAAGGCCACGCCTTTCTGGGTCATTTTTGTAAGAGGTTTGGCAATTCGGGAGAAGTCCTGTATGAACCTACGGAAGTAGCCAGCGAGACCTAGAAATTGACGAATTGTTGTAGGCGTCTTCCGTGCTGACCAGTTCTCAATGGCCTTAATTTTGGACGGGTCCACGTGGATTCCTTCTTCGCTTATCACGTGTCCTAAAAATTCCACTCTTCGGATCCAAAATTCACATTTAGAGAACTTCGCAAAGAGCTTCTCCGTTCATAAAGTTCATAGAACTTGTCGCAGGTGATCGCCATGCTCTTCCTTACTTCGGGAGTAGATCAGGATGTCATCGCTGAAGACAATAACGAACTGATCCAAGTAAGGTCGGCATACTCTATTCATCAGATCCATGAAAACTGCGGGCGCATTAGTCAATCCGAACAACATCACCATGAACTCGTAGTGTCCGTAACGAGTTCGGAAGGCTGTCATCGGAACATCCCCCTCTAGCACTCGTAACTGGTGATATCCGGATCTTAGATCAATTTTGGAAAAGTAGTTCGCCCCTTGCAGTTGGTCAAATAGATCGTCTATGCGAGGCAGAGGGTAACGATTCTTGACCGTCAGTTTGTTGAGTTCTCTGTAGTCGATACACATACAGAATGATCCGTCTTTCTTCTTAACGAACATGACTGGTGCTCCCCAAGGCGAGAAACTTGGTCTTATAAAGCCCTTGCTGAGCAGTTTGTTAAGTTGACCAAATAGTTCTTGCATCTCTGCTAGTGCTAATCGGTGGGGCGACTTTGCTACTAGGGTAGCTCCTGGTACTAAGTCGATTATGAACTCGACCTGTCGTTGCGGAGGTAATCCTGGTAGCTCTTCTGGGAAGATTTCGGGAAAGTCGCTCACTACTAGAATGTTCTTTAGTTCTTTCGTTTCGAGACTCGTATCGACAACGTGAGCAAGGAATGCATGGTATTCTTTACGTAGATACTTTTCTGCTTGAATACTTGATATAATACAAAGACTCGCGTCGGGTTTGTCGCCGTAGACAACAAAAGTTTCGTTAGACGGGAGGTTTAGACGGACTGCTTTCGTGTAGCACATGATGTCGGCACGATGAAGACTCAACCAATCCATGCAGATGATAACGTCGAAGCTTTTAATTGAGACCGGCATAAGGTCGATTGGAAATGAATGGTTATCTAGAGTTAGGGTACAACCTAAGTATATGCTATTCGTGCTTTCAGTTTTTCCATTAGCCATTTCTATTGTGAATTGTTCCTTAAGTGTGTGTGGTTGTTGTTTAAGTATGCGAGCAAATTTATGGTTCACAAAGCTTTGCTCCGCTCCACTATCGAACAGAATGCATGCATAGGAGTTATCGAGGAGGAACGTACCAGTCACCACCGTCAGGTCAGCAACTGCTTCCCCATGGCCTATCGCTAGTACTCTCCCTGCTCCGCCAACATTCTTTGCTTTGAGGCAGTCCCTCTTATAGTGGCCCGCCTCACCACATCCATAGCAGGCCTGGCTCACGCCAGTGCCGGGGACTTGGGTGATCGGCTTGTTGGAGATTTATAGAAACGGACTGTGTGTTCTTTCTTGTTGCAGTTAGAGCACTGCATTTCACGGCAGGGGCCGTTGTGATGGAAGTTGCATTTGTTGCACTTAGGCAAACTTCCAGCATACTGCCTCACCGGAGCAGTAGCAACAGTAGGGGTTATTGCAGCATGAACAACCACAATTTTCTCCTTTTTGGCAGCTCGTTGTTTCTTCTTGTCATCCCAGAACTTCCGCTTAGTGTCAGCGGGTTTGGAGGGTTCTGAGAAGGCTAGGGTTGTTGTTGCTGATGGGGCTTTGACTCCATGGTCAATGAGTCGTTGTGCCAGTCGCTTGGCACTATCGAAGGTAGCAGGGTTTGAAGATAGGAAATTTCCCTTATACGGAGGCACTAGCCCCCGTATGTACCTCTCGATCTTTTTCCCCTCAGTGGGAACCATATTAGGGCAGAGGGCCACCAGTTTGCTGAATCTGGCGGTATATGCGACTATGTTGGAGCCCTTCATGGTTAGGCTCCACAGCTCCTGCTCCAATTTCTGGATCTCGCCCCTCGGGCAGTATTCCTTGATCATGAGGTCTTTCATGGTTTCCCAACCCATGTCATTGGCCACCACGAGAGTTAGTGCGTTAATATGGCCGTTCCACCACGTCAAGGCTTTTTCTTCAAAGGTCCATGCGGCATATTTGACTTTGCTCGCAGTAGGGCACGAACAGATTTCAAAGACTGATTCAGTCTTCTCGAACCATTGCGAGAGGCAATGACTCTGCCAGTTCCTTTGAAGGACTTGGGCTTGCAGTTGGTGAAATCCTTGTAGGATCACTCTCTCGAGCGCATAGGGATTTCAGCAAGAATAGAGTCAACAGGGGTTCCACCTCTACTGGCATCAGTAGAGTGATACTGAGCCATGGCAGTTGCCACTACTGCAGCTATGTCAGCATTCAGGACTGCAGTATCGATAACCGGAGGAGGAGGAGGTGGTGGAGGTGCAGGGTTATTCCTGGGAGATTTGCGAGGAGGCAACTTTCAGCTATAAGTTTATAAAGATAAACACAATGGTAAGAATCAATTGTAAGTGGGGTGAGAGTGACACATGGACTAACTACCCATAGCCCAACAGTTGAATGAGTGTTTGAGATCACAACAAAGAAGATTAGTAGGAAAAAACAAGTGTACAGATTTTTCCCACAGATTAGGTAGTTGTCAATAATACTGGTATTACTGATGTAATAAGTTCAGGGAAAATCGACCTAACAGTAGGTCTTACATCATACCATACAGAAAGTTTGACAGTTCCTAGATTCCTAGTTAGAGTACTGAAGTTAGGAATATTTTATAGACAAGTGCTACTTAGAGCACAGATACTAAAGGTTATTCCTTAACCAAAAGACAAAGATGTACTAGACATCTTCTAACGGCGATGAGAATTCCTCGGGCGAACCCTGAGGTCTGCCACTTGACGAACAAACTCTTGAAGGTGTCGTTCATGAGCCCTCTGACGAACTCGAAGTTCTGAGACTTCAGCTCGGGAGGCAGCCAGCTGTTGCTGTAGGGTTTCATTGGTTCTCCTGGTCCTTTCCATTTCTTCTTCAAGACGGCGGATGCGGACTGTGTTGACACCAGAGTTGGCATCAATCTCCATGCTCGGTCGATGGCTGCTCGACCTTGTTCACCATTACGAGCTATTCTACGGATAATGACGAGCAGAGCTCGATCCGCAGAGCCACCTTCGCTGAGATTGTAAAAGCTTTGGTCCCCAAAGTAAGGTAAGGGTTGACCCTGTTCGTCACTCCAACGATTCAAGTTGATTGCCCACAAGGGTGTGGGACCTGGGAAAGCTGGTCAGGGATTGTCGTTTGGAGCTTGACCTACTGGCGGTAGGTTGTTGACTTCAGGCTTAGAGTCAGATCCATCAGAAAAGCCTTCTGCGAGGTGGTCATCCAAAGGGATTGGATGCTCATCTTCGGGCTCTTCTTCGATACACCCAGCATTGCCTTCATTTGGGAAGTACGGGTCGCCATGATGGAATCCAACCATTTAAATCTACACGAGAAGAGAGATATAAGAATCTACTGTATAAATAGCTTGTAGTAGCACAAAATACCCCTATAGTATTTTAAGTTTAGGTTCTACTGTTCTCCTTGTGGTATTGTTGGTAAGTTTTTAGACTTGTTAACATATCACAACCATTCTAGGGCATATGCTAATCACTCCTCGGACCAACATAGTTGATCAGGCTATGCCATTCCCAGGACTGACCATACATCCCCGAGCTCACTTGTGATATTTAACAATCGTAATACTTTTGTTCTTGTCATTGTGACACTGCTTCTAGTATGAATGCAAACTTGTATACTTAATTAAATATTTTAGTATTTAAAGTATAGACTCTTGGTCAGAGTGTTTTAATCCCAAATGGGTTTATAGTTAGTATATCTTTTATTGTTTGATATACTCAATTCACTATAAACAATGCTCTGATACCAACCTGTCACACCCTAAAACCGAGAACGGCGGAAATGTTCTTGGGCGGAGGACGTCATGTAAAGTATCACAACACAGTATAACAGTAAATAAGCAAACAACATCATCCATTGCATTAAATATATAATTTTAATACAAGTGTGTTCCGTATAGTTATAGATACCAAAAAGTAAATCAAAATAATAAGATGAGTCTTGAATGCGCTCCGTCTTCTCAAAAGCTGGCATCGGTACTTGTCTACTGATGACCTAAGAATACAAGTTATTTTGAAAGAGTTTATCAACGTTAAGCTATTGAGTTCATAAGTATTTTAGTGTCGGTGTTTGTATCGAAACGTTTGAACGTGGTTTTAAATATGAGTTTGTAAACATTGGTGATAAAAGTACGTGAATGTTTGTAAGTGTTTGTAAAAGTTTGAATCTCTCAGAAAAACCTATATTTTCTATTAAACGTAGCCTTCTACCAAGGCGTAACTGTTTTGATGTTCGTTTATTGTAAAAGCGTGTAATTTTCCCAAGTATAACTATCATTAACAAAATATAGTTTTTACATTAATGTTTGAGTGAAATGATCACTAAATGTATGAAAAGGGTAAATTATTGTAGTACTATAGTGTTGTATTATAGGAACTACTGTTGTACTAACTACCTTAAACCGGATTTATATTAAGGTATCATGTGATTAATTGTACCATACTATCGAATAGGTAACACGACATTGTAGGTCGTAAAAAGGTATGACGTTTGGCACCAGCAGAGCTGCAAGTCCGGCTATAGCTAGCAGCAAGGTGTAGGATAGTCAATCCAGTATGGATCTATACACAAACTCACGCTCTCCCTCCAAGAGACTCTGGCGACAACTCGGGCCATGACATTGAAGGCATGCTCGGATACAGTGGATCACAATTATGTTAACGTATTCATGTATATGTAATGTATTGTTACTCGTTCTAGTATTGTTGTATATGTTCTCTTTCTAGTATAGTTGTAAATGTTCTCTTTCTAGTATTGTTGTATATGTTCTTCTTCTAGTATAGTTGTATATGTTCTTCTTCTAGTATAGTTGTATATGTTCTTCTTCTTGTATAGTTGTATATGTTCTCATAGTAATGTAATGTATATGTTCTCATAGTAATATAATGTATATGTTCTCATAGTAATAAGTACTGACTCATGAATGAAGTGACTCATTGTTCTAGCAATAGTATAAATAATTTCCTGTGCTACCCCGATGGTAACTTACTAATGATGTAGCTGGTACGTATGAATATGGAAGAACTCTTATGATTATATATGTACACATGATATATAATTAATAGTTAAACGACCTTCAGACGGATACCCGATACCCCACCAGACCACATCTCAAGCGCGAAAAGGAAATAGGGCGGACGACCTTCCTAAGCCTTTTAAACATTGCTTATATAACTATACATATATGGGCATGCAATTTATAATAAGTATAACAGAGTTTAAGTAAAAGTATTTGATAACTAAAAGAGTTTGTAAAGCAGTTTGAAGTAAAACAGTTTGATAAATAATTTGACCAGTAATAAAATCATTGGTTTTGTAGTTATTTATCACATGTGATTGATGTAATAACTATAAGTATTCAACTTGTATCCCCCCATAAAAACATTTAAAACATTTAAAAGTATTTCAATGGTTAGTTAAAGGGGTATGAACTCACTTGTAGTGTGTGGATTGGATTGAAGTGTCGGATACGGTGCTAGGTGGCAAATGGAGACTTGTACACACGCACGGGCCTAGTTATCATATAATGAACATATATCTAACTAATTAGCCAAATTATAACTAATAATTTAAGTTGGGACACTCTTGAACATGAAAACACTTTGTATAAGTGTTATAAGTCCTAAGGGTTGCATCTAAGTTGTTGTAGGACAAAGCTAATGGGTTTAGGGTTCCAAAGGACCATATACATGAGTTTACTCTTCAATAAACCTCACACAAGGAGTTTATGATCGTAAAACCTTGATTTTACAGCCGTAAGCTCCTAAAATTAATGACATTTTTTGTTTTGAAGTGTTACGTGATCCCTAGAAGCAATTCTACTTGGTGGTTTAATCCTTGGAAGGGTTTAGGGCATTAATACACTCCTTTGAGGAGTTCACGGCCCTGGGACCATTTCCCTTAGAGATTAAGGCCGTAAGCTCTCATGGGGATGGGTTTTTGATGTTTTAAGGTGCCTAAATAACTAGGAGTAAATCAAGGCTATTGTTCCAAGGCTTTAGGATTGATAAAGGCACTCTTTGGCCTTTGAGTTTGGAGTTCACGATCCAAGAACTTCTTGGGCCGTGAACACCTTACTCTTGGTGTTCATGGACGATTTCTAGTCTTAAATACACCTACATACAAGTCTAAGGTAGTTACTTAACAAGGGGAAAGGACTAGGCATCATGTTACCCTTATAAAAGAGTTTACTCCCCAAGGTGTTCTTGGGTGGTAAACTCTCGAATCTTGCAATTTTGCTATGAAATCTATGTTATTAAGCACATTATAAGCCATATAATACAACTAGAGAGAGGTACTCATGATTTGGGATGAAAAACCGAAGATCCATGAGAGAGAAAATGGCTTTTCTCTAGTTGGAAATGTAGTTAATGAAATAATTTGGTTAAGAATCATATATATAGGTCCTAGGATTTTTTGGCAGAAAATATTATTATTCAAGAAATGAACTCTAATATCATAAATTTTTGAAATAACCGAGTTGCACAAACCCTAGTGCATCCACTCTCCTGATATCTCCTTAAATGTAAACCCTGAAATACTCAAATGTATACGGAAAAGTCTGAAAATTTACTGCAACTGATCTAACTTTTATGGACTTGATAATGTTCGTACAGAATGGAAATTTCGGGTTGTCATAGTTATGAAAAAAACAAACATGTCTAACCAAAAGATTAACAAAGGAAGGCCAGCAGAATCACTTCGTGACCTTTTGATGACCGACCTAGTGGTTCACATGGTAGCCGATGTCGGGCATCTAAAAGCTAGGATATTTGGTTTTTTGAGTTACATATGAAAAGTATTATCGTTTGTTGATAAAACAAACAACAACTTTGTGCATTATAACCACTTGGCAGATATAAGCATATTCAAATTTTACTATTATTTTTTTCCATAGTATTTTGTTTTTAGGGGATCAAAAGATATTACTTGATTGTAGATGTTTTGTTATATTTTCTGTACGCTTTTAGACTTAGTGTTTTGAAAACATCTGGGAAAATATGCTTTCTTTAACCCGTATAAGATTCTTGGGAAAGCCTATCATGGAACTCTAATTGATGTCGTCAATTACCTCGTTGATGAGATACATCTTCATCATGGAAAATCGTTTCTTATCGCAACATTCTTACAAAGGTACCATACGTTACTATCTACATTAATAGTTTTTTTTGTTCATTTATACAAAAATTTCGAATATTACTAGTATGCATTAGCTCATCTTGGTGATTTTCCCTTCAAATCATCTTGTATACGTTTTGGATTCTCTGATGAAGCATGTGCACAATCCTGTTGATCATTACTACCTGCTAAATCTTTTGGAAATCTAAGAAATTTATTAATATGGCATGAAAATAACATTATTTCTATAACTTTGAATACACCTCTATTGCTTGTTTATATTTAGGGCTTTTGCGAGGTATGAAAAGAACATATAAATTCCAACAATATGGATGCCCACTTAGTTAATTTATCCTAGTACTTATCTTATTAGTTATCCACTAGTTAGATGTTGTCGTTTCATTTGTCTGATTTATGTTTACTTTCTATCACAATTTTAGTGCAACCAGACCGACCTATTTGAGGTTGACCTAAGTGGGCACTATGTAATGAATTGGATGTTTGATTTTGTGTTAAACAGACAACATTTGGTTAAACAGACAACATGTATTTCCGAGTAGAGTAAGTACCCTTTAGAATGAGAAAACTCCATTTGAGGAAAAAGCATCTGTTACAACTATTGCTATATGGGCGAAAGAATTTCTAAAAAAATTTATAAACAATGTGGTTGTCTAAAAGTGTATAGAAGGTTAGTTGTTAATCTTTATAACATGCTACTTTTAGTTTAATTATTTTTCTTAAATTCAACTGTTTTGAAATTCTAGTTAAAAAAAAATTATTTGTTGTGCTTTGTTTTTTCAGTGAGGATGGAAGATAGCTACAATACTTGATTATCAGACAATCTCTCTGCATGGGATAACAATTTCTTTTTCGATTTTTTTTATGTAAGTTTTTATGTAGTATGAAATGACCAAATTAACGAAATTTTAGCAACACGTAGACATGTTTTATCAATGACTACAATGATTGGTTATTTAGCATGTTTATATTAATATAATTTGTTCATCTATGCATATCTTTTCTTTTGTTTAGAATGTGCGCTTTAGATGTAAGTATCTGTTTGTGCTTTTTATTAACAACATTCTTTATATCATGGTTATTTGATGGTATTGTTGCCAATTTAATTCTTATAACCACGTTCCATTATACTTATGAACTGTTTCCCGTAGTTATGTCCCGGTTCTATAATTACAATTATTTTTCTAAGGCCGAAAGACCAGGTTAGTTGAATGGAACCGATGCGTATTTAATCGTTATATGATCCGGTGTGGAGATTGGAACCAGGCTCGTATCTCCTTATATGACCCGGTTTTGTATGGTAGAACCGCATTCTAATATTCTTGTATCGTCTAATTTTGTGCGTTATAATCCCCATATATGTCCCGATTTGACAAAATTGTAAAAAATGATCCCCATGGTTTTCAAAATTATGTAGTGTTGGTCTAAAAACGTTTAGTGTTGCATCAATGGTCCAATTTTGGATACTTTATGTAGTTTTGGTCTCTATGGTTGAAATCTGGGTGTAGTTTTTGTCCAGACCCAACCTAAAATGATAAAAATGCCTTTCAATAATTACTTTTTAATATTTGTTCTTATTTTCTTATTTCTTTAATCGAAAAAACATCACCCACCCACCTCCCTCTTACCCGCTCTCTCTCTAGCTTCTCATTCTCTCTCTCTCTCTCTCTCTCTCTCTCTCTCTCTCTCTCACCATTACTCATTTCACTTGCTAATTCTCACAAAAAGAGAATGCCATCATCACCACCATCGCGCAACCACGAGGAGCCTCACTGGAACAGTCACCATCCTTGTTGGAACGTTATTTTTTAGATATCAACGTCTCCACAACCATTATCTGAAAAACCAACATCTACATATGTCACTACCATCCACGACCAACTCCAATTCCACCAAAGTCCACCACCACCTCCTTAAAAAACCTCGATCTGTATTCTAACGCCACCCATATGCATATTTTGGCACTGAAAACCACCAGTCGTCCCCTCTACCGTCACAGGTGTTCATCCCCACTCTACAATCACCAAGTCCGACATCGTCAACCTTCAAAACTTCATTCAAAACTCTGACCATCTATAGCCTCGTTGGCAACCATCGTACCTGCATATCCAGTGGTGTTGGCGAAATAGATCTATGGTAGAGGTAGTTGTGGTAGTGGCGAGCCAGATGCAGCCCATCGAGCATGTTTTTCCGGCAAGACATCATAAATTGAAGCGGAAGGGTGCAACATTTTATAGATTTCTCTTGAAGAAGATGAGGATAAGATGAGGTAAGAGTTTGATGCATCCTAACAGGAGAAGAGGAGTAGATGACAGTCGTGTAGTTAGGGTAGGTGAAGATGCCGATGAAAGTGGTTAGGGTAGCTGACGGTGCCGATGAAGGTGGTTTGTGTTGGTGTTTGATTGTATGGTATAGTTGATTAGCATGTGAGGGAAATGAAGGGTTTTTGTTTTTTTGGTGAGAAATGAACTCACCAATAAAAAAAGAAGTCTCCGAGCATCGAAATCAGAGATGAAAAACCGATTTTGAACTTCGACGAGAATGGCGGCCGCCGACGGTGGTTCCAGTCGACGGTGATGGTAGAGGGTAGAGATGGTGATGAAGGGGATTCGCTCCACCCAAAAAGATGTGAGGGGGTTAGGTTATTTATTTATTTGTTTTTATTTTAAGTTAAAAAAAATTAAATTGGTTTATGTATTTTTGCAATTAAAGAAAATGGAAAATATTAATTATAAGGGCATATTTGTCTTTTTTAAGTGTAGATGGACCAAAATCACTAAAAAGCAAAACTTGACCACTAATGTACCACCAAACATTTTCTTAAACAAAAACATAGAGTTTTGACAACCATAAGGACCATTTTTTGCAATTTTGTCTCCCGATTTTATAAACAACCGTGTTCTTTTTGAGGTCGATAGGAGTCGATTAAAACCGAGTTTTATTTCTTTTTTCACATAGCACACACCGACTTGGTTGGTTCAAAACCTTTGAACTGGGTTACTTAATTTATTTAACATGATTCTATAAGTTTTTTTTTTTTTTTTTTTTTTTTTTTTTTTTTTTTTGTAGTAGTGGTGGCAAAGAATGAAGAAAATAAAAGCTTTTTGTTTTTTCTTTTTTTTATTATATTGAATCGAAAAGAATTAAAAGAACAAGCAAAATACTAATTAAAATATAAACTACTTTTTAATGTACTCCTAAACTACATTTTACAGTTGGACCCTCATCCTTAATGAGGAAGAACAACACGACAATATTGGATAAATTCTAAAATTAAAAAATACCATGTTTGCCAAAACATAAAACTCAATGATGAATAAAAGTGAAGGAAGTATTCTGAGACTTCATAAGTGAGTGGTATGTTTTCAAAATGTTAATATGGTTTCCTAAATGAAAATTTTCCAGATTTGTGATTTATGAGTAAAAGAAACATATCTTGGAGAATTGAAGATGTTTCCATCATTGCAAGGTCTTATATAATACACATGAATGATTTTTGATTAAATGGCTTTTGTAAAAATTTCAACCAACTGGTCTTTTTTGTCAACCAAGTGAACTTCAATGGTCCGTTCTTCGTTGTGATCCTTGATAAAGTGATATCTAAGAACAATATGTTTGGTCGGTGAATGTTGCATAGAATTGAGAAATTTTTTATTGCCCTTTGAGAGTCCCAATAGAGTCGAATTCACTTCATATTTATGGGATAGTCCTATAATTAGCTTTGAATCCATATTCTCATATGTAGATGTATATGTAGCATCAACTACATATTCAACTTCGATAATTGATATTGAAATATTGGTTTGTTTCTTAGATTTCCAATATAAGGTTTGGTGGTTTGGGGTTGTACTCAGCAGTAGAGGTTTCCTCCTATGCTTTTATGGCCTCTCAAGCTCAATCGTAGGTGTTACAAGACAACATCATACAAAACAGCGGCATATGTGGTATGGATTCAGATTATGTTTGTGCTTTGGCCTGTCTTCGTGATACGATTTCGGGCTTTGACTTTAGCGGCTTCACTAATAAGGACACCACTCCTCCAAAAGCCTAACATTCATTGGTGAGTACCCTTTTTTGTAAAATTGTCCAAGACATTGAAGTTCACTTCTACATGATGATTAGGCAGAAAGCAATTTTTGAGTGTCTAAGGGACCCACATGCTCTGGATTTTCTTATGACTATTCGCATTGACGATCTTGGCCAGCATATGTCGCCAATGGAGTATCGTGCCATCCTCAAGCATCGCCTTATGATCCCTTTCTTTCCGACTGACGAGACTTGAGTTGTTTGTCGCAAGGCATGCTTGGACTCCTTTGGTGAGCACGCAGTTCATTGTAAAGAGCTCTCGGGTTTCAAGTACTGACACGGACTGGTTAGGTATGTTCTTTTCGACATATTTAGGCGCGCTGGGATTCTGTCAAGAAAGAGGCACCTGTGAACTTTCTGAATGATCCATTGGAAGGAAGATCAACACTTAGACCAACTAATGTTTTAGTATTTAGATGGGCTGGAGGAAAACATGAATGCGTGGAACTAACAGGGGTTTCCCCTCTTGTGAGCTTGGGGAGTGGAGTTTTTACTGTGGGGTAAGCTGCTTTAAAAATTGTATCAAGCAAAGTTGCAAAAACTGAGAAAGCATGCATGGAAAATCAACACACGTTTATACCTTTTGCATTTGATGTTTTCGGTTTCCTTGTGCCAGAAGTTATGGAGCTACTCAATAAAGTCCAACGGGTCGTGCATAGTATTGTTATGACTTCAAGATCTATAGATGTTGTTTTTAAAAGATTAGTTTTGCCATCCAAAAAGGGTTGTGGCACAGCTTGTTGCTCGTTTACCCGCTACGTCTATGTAAATTTTCTTTTGAATTTGGTAATAAAAGATATAAAAAAATTGGATCTAAGACTTGACATCCTCGGCTCATGCTTTTTGATCAAGTTATGATCCTCCATTCTTCCCAGATGTGCATTCAGATAAGCTTGGATAAAGAATACAACATTAGACGGGTATCAAAGACCTGGAGATCGAGTCTTGTGAAGATATGTAAGACCTTCTTAACCACTGCGATATGAGGTTCTCTCAAATTCAAATGATATCTGCATAATTACAAACAAGGATGCCTAGCCATGGATATAAAATAAAAAACCAATCACGCTACGTAAGCCAGTTTTGTATCAGGCACCATCACTAATTGGTACAAGAATTAAAATAAAAAAGGATGGTCCATTGTAGACGAAAGGTGTTGATGAATGTTGTAGACGAAAGGGATTTAATAGTAAAGTAGTGAATGTTGTATAAATGTTTAAAAAAAATGGTAATTATGCTATAAGATGAAAATATTCTCAAATGCCAAGTGTGGTGTTATTATATGGAGAGGGGACCATATTTCTTCATGGTGAATATTGGTTTCCTTCCTGACCATCTTGTTGTTCCCGATGAGTAACGGACGGTGAGCAGAGTTGGAACGGGAAAATTCTAGAATCAATTATGCTGCCACTTTGCAGATTGCTCCGTTTCCATATATTATATACAATTAATATTAAATATTATGAATGATGAACGAGACAGTGCGACTTTTCTTATCATAACTTTGCATGAAAATTATTTTCCACGAACGATTGATGAGCCAAATTAAGAAGATTAAAGTCTTATACGTTTAGATAAGCACGTAAGAGATGGAATAAAATCTAGGTTTGTATTCTTGCTGATTAAACAAAAGTGCTACGAGAATTGATGTGTCCAAATACTTATATTTTAAGAAACTCAGAAAAGGGGATGGTGAGTTCTATTTTTGATTGGACATTGTAGGTTTAGTTAACTTATAAAATTTAAGTATTTAATTTTATTAATGTATCCTAATAAATGAAAATGTTTTTATCGCTTGTTATTTTCTTAATATTTTTGCGACATGTGAATTTTTTGAATTACATAAATTTCATGTCTATATGTGGTATTTTTATTGTTTTATTAATAAGAAAATAATCAATCCTACTAATTAATACCTCTCACTACAAGGAAAAAAAAGATTAGCGGCGACAACAGTCGCCGCTAAAATGTCCAATTGTCGCCGGTAATATGTCGCCGCTACTGCTTCGTCGCTATTGATCAAATTGTCGCCGCTAATGAGTTTGTTGCCGGTAAAGAGTGTCGTCGCCAGTAATGATAATGTTACCGGTAATAGTGTCGCCGGTAATAACAATTTTAATTTTTTAATTTTTTGTATTCAATGACTTTGGTTGCCGGTAATTACATAATAACATTCGATTAAGTATCAATAATAATAGTGCCGACGCTAATTACAAAACAAACATCCGATTAGATATCAAAAGTAATAGTGTTGCCGGTAATCACACGCACATTTGATTAAATATAAAAACTAATAATGTCGTCGGTAATAGTGTCGCCCGGTAATTACGTAACATCCGATTAAATATAAAAAGTAATAATGTCGCCGGTAATAGTGTCGTCACTAATTACAAAACAAACATCCGATTAAATATCAAAACTCATCTCTACATATCATCATCTTCGTTTTCATCGTTTCCTCGATTATAATGGGATTGAAAAATGAATAAAGCTCATCCCTACATGTCGGGTCGTTGAGCATTGCACGAAACTTTTCCAACTACATAATTAATAACAACATATATAAACTTATAAGTTAAATTATCAAACAAAAACAAAAACTATCAAAGTACATTGTTATTTTACAATTAAGAAAAAAAGCCAAAGTACATTGCTATTTCTTGCACTTTGGACAAAAACCCAATTATCAAAGTTTTTAGCAAATAATCACCACAAACCAAAATTACCAAATCAACATGCATTTTATGATGCTAAAGTAGATTGCTATTTTTAAACTAACACAAAAAACCAAAGTACGTTGTTATTTTTTGCACTTGACACAAAAACATAATTACCAAAGTTTTTAGCAAATAATCACCACAAAACAAAAATTAACAAATCAACATGCATCTTATGATGCCAAAGTAAACTGCTATTTTTAAACTAACACAAAAAACCAAAGTACATTGCTATTTCTTGCACTTGGGACAAAAACCCATTTATCAATGCTTTTAGCAAATAATCACCACAAAACCAAAATTACCAAATTAACATGCATTTTATGATGCAAATGTAGATTGCTATTTTTGAAAGACAAAAAACAAAAGTATATTGCTATTTCTTGCACTTGAGACAAAATCCTAATTACCAAAGCTTTTTGCAAATTATCACCACAAAAAACCAAAGTAGATTGTTTTACCTGTGATGGTTGTGTGATAGTTGCGATGGTTGTGGAATCGGCGAGAGACCAGAAGCTTTATGACCGATGCTTCTGATATGGCTACTTCGCTCTCCTAATACTTTCTCAAAAGCAGCTCTTTCTTGAGCGGGTGTTAACTCACTTTCACCTTGAGTTTGTTCTAAGAGCTCTTCAACTAACCGACTCTATAACTCCCAAAAAGAGAGTAACAATTAAGTATAAATAAACATTTAATTATATGATAAAATTATAATTAAATACTTACATATTGTTGTTCCGCCTCAGCAGTTACAAATACACTATCCCTATCGGTATTGGCTTTGCGAAACGTTTCCACTCTCTTAAAGTTTTGTTTAACTTTAAAAATAAGATTATATTTTAAATAAATAATTATATGTATCATACGTTACATTCTTATAGAAAGTACTACTATACGAGCTCGACCCCCCAAGATTCACATTTTTTTGCTTTTCATGGACTTTTTTGTTCCTTTCTGAATCAATTATGTGTTCGTCCGTTTGGAAATACTCAACTACTTTCTTCCAGTTATCAACTTCCATACCCTCCGGAGGGTTGGCTAATGCTCTCGGGATATCTTCATACCCTCCGACCAACATAAATTTTTTTTTTGTGTCAGCTTTATGTTCTCGATAATCTTTTAACAAAGCTGCTTGAAAACTCTCTGTCAACATATTAGCTTGTACATCCTGGAACATCTGATCCAAATCAGACTTTGTCTACAAAAAAAAGTTAACCAAGTAAAAACCAGTTATAGTTAACCATATAAAATATTTTTAAATAAATAATTACCCCTTAATGTTATAATACGGTGCCCTCGTTGTCGGTAATTGTGTCGCAGCTAAATGCTTGGTTTCTTGTAGTATCTATTAATAAAATATTTATATTAAATTTGTAGGTCAATATTATAATTAATGAAGTAAATATATATTTCTCCATAAATTGAATATAATAATAAATAGTTTGTTTTTTTACTATTAAAAATATTTATTATGATTTTGTGTTACATAATTAAATTAATGAAATATTATAAAACAATATTATCATAATTGAGATAAAATAAAATATATTTTGTTAAACTTTAAAATGAAGTAGACATTAAAATAATTTAATGTTTAAATATTGATATAAAACTTTTATTTTTAATAAACACGTGTGCTACACATGTCTCATGTCTAGTTTGAATAATAAACTAGTATTTGTCGTTAAATTACTAAACTTAGGGAACCCCTGAATTATTTTGTAAACCGGCATTTTCAATATATAGGCTATAGTCACCAAATTTAATGTCGTTATTGGTAGATTATTAAGATAGAAATTGTAAGGCACTACATTAATTTCATAAAACACTACACTGTTACATTCCAAGAAGACACAATTTCACATACGAAAGTATTCCTTGGTATGTTGGAGAAATTAAAAAGCATATTTCAAAAGTATTTTTTGTTACCATTTAGAAAGTCATTTTAAATAAGTTAGTAGGATTGCTTGAAATTTTTTATTATATTTATCAGGTGATAGGAACGATTAGATTTTAAACTAATGAAATCAACAATGACATGGCATAACTGAAAGAACACAAAGATGTTAATAATATCTCGTTTTCATTTAGAGAGTAAATGTAAACAATTACAATAACATAAGACACCTTCAAAAGATACTATTTACTACCAACTAGCAACCCTTATATAATGAAGACAAAGGAGTTAGTTAGTCTATGACGAATGAGGTCACGACACCTAGACAAACACATCTATCAAAATAATAAAACATAAAACGCGAAGTCTAAGTTTACAAAAAATGCGAACACTAACAATCAGACACATCTTTAAGTGAAGACCTACATATGACAATACTTTCGCATCAGAACTCGAACACAAAACATACAATTGCGAAAACCAACGATCTTCCCCTTTGGATTGAGTTGCGAAAGCGGTCTTCATCATGTCGTTTCAAACACTTCTGGTATCAGTCCAACAATGACAATACAAACTGTCATCCACCATCTAAGCATATATGAGATGTATTTGAGATCCTCTTTGGAATTTCCCTTACATGTCTTACTCTTAGTAAGGATGTTAGTGAAGATTGTTGATTTGTAGCAGTGCTAATCTTGAAGATACAACATATAATTCTTCATAGACTTTGTATATAACACCCCATGGATTTTTTTTAATAAATCCATCTCTTATCTCTTCAAGATCTTCAGGTTCCTTTCCAAGTTTAACACAAACATTCTACTGCATGACCTCCATGATAGAATATCTTAACATTTTCTTCAAGTGTTTAAGTTCAGTTGAGAACATTGAGTCATGTTTCTTCAACAAACTAAACAAAATAATCCAATCATAGGAGTTTATGACCGGAAGATCAACAAAAGTGAATTATAATTTTTGATTGTCTTATCCCCTTAGAACAGTAAACTTGTTGTTCGTGCATTCACCTAGTCTCGCTTCTTTATTTTTCTTCACATCAGTAATCTTCTTTAGAGACCACACTTCGTATTGAGGCTTTGAATAATCAACAAAAAATGTGAAAAACTTCTTGTCGCTGTGCTCTTGGATAATGGAGCACTACGTATATGTTGAAACATCTAGATCACTCTAATCTTCCATGAGTGATGGAGCCAAGACAGGTTGAACAAATGGTTGAAATGATCTAGTAACTTCAACATCTTTGTCATTTTGAATTACAAACTCCTCATCAATATCACTCAATGGTGTTACATTATCTAAAATAGGAGAATTTGGAATTGGTTCGTTTAAAATCGATGATCATTGTGGTGGAGTGGTTGAATCTGTGAAAATATGAGTTTTGAATTGAAATGGTAGTTTGAACAAATGAAATTGGTGGAATAGGAATATGAATTGAAGTGGTTTGAGGTTGAGAAGTAGTGTTGGGTGGTGAAGTAGGTGGAAGAGGATGTGATTGAATGTTAGGAAGATTTATATTAGGCTCATTCATGATATTCTGAAAAATATCATTCTCAGTTTGAAGATGTATTGTAGTAGAAGTGTTCGTAAAAACATCAGATACCTTTACAACTTACAAAAGACTTGTGGTTTGCAGTCTAAGTAGATTATTGCTCCATGTTCACATGATTTTATGATCTCGTAGTATCATCCTCATTTGCATCATCCTCCATACGAACATCACAGACTGTATTTTCTTCATCATCATCTTCATCAACCACTGGAACGTTGGACTTCCTTTTCATTTTCATTTGAGCCTTTTTGTTCTCATGGACATCATCTTTATTTTTCTTAGCTTTTCACTTTCTTCGAACTCTTCTTTGAACATTCCCAACCTCCAAAGTAGTCGCCATAGATGGTGATATCTATAGTTCACTAGGCTCAAGAATTTGTCTTTAAATAGGAATTAGTTCGTTGTCATGAGGAACTTTGTCTAACATCACATCAGGAATTGCTCTAACAGTGTGAAAGTTCTTCAAATATGAGGTAACAAACGTAACAATATTCATCATCTGAAACTTTGTGACTTGCACATCCTCCATTTGGGGAACGTTCAAATAGTCACAATCATTCTTTACGACAACTAACCAAAATCTGGCACAAGAAATATTTGAATACTTTGTAAAAGAAGGACTCTGTGTAAACTAAACCGAAAGAATTTGACTTAAGTCAACCTTCGAATCTGTATACAAGGTGTATAACAAAGTGTGAAAGAACTTGTTAGCATTATCGGTTCTAGTAACCCCTCTTTGAGAAACATCAAAATAAGATTGCAAATAGGGAATTTCGCATTAGTGATATAAAAGAATTCTTGAATTTTGACATGTAAAAATCATCTTTGTAAACCATCTAATGATAAACTCTAATAATACATAAGAAGAAACCAATTACGGGTTTGTATATGCGTCACCAGTCTTCAACCCTAACAATTTGCAAAAAGCATGTTTGGTAATCGTAGTCTTATGCTCTTGAACATAAAAATTCGTTACTTCCATTTTCTTATTGCAGCTTGCAGAAGAATAAGCTAAAATAAATAAGTTGATTAATCAATAAATGAAATATGATAAGCATAATACTCCATTGTTGATTGAAAGAAATAAAACATATAGAGAAATTGAAGAATTAAGAGTAATATCTTGCAATGCTCTTTGAATCACCTGAAAGTGTAAAGAGGTTAACTGTGTATTTTGGGTATTTATACATAGCAGAATGATGATAGTCAAGTTTGAATTTGAAAAGTATGGGTTTCTAGGAAGGATAACCCACCATGGACATTCCCAAATAACCCATCCAATCGCACGCCGGACTTGATTACCATGCCCATCATCACGTTAAGGAGGTCCAATAGGAACTTTCCAGCCCTGCTCATATCTTCCATGGTGTTCACATAAATGTCTTTGAATAAGAATCACGAAAGATCTATTTGCTTTATAAAAACATGTTATTTCGGTTTCTAGTATTTTCGTAATCAGTAAGTCCAACCTTCAATGTTACATATTTTGAAATAATATCCATTGGAATTATAACCAATGTTAACTTCATAAAATGTCATATATTAACCATAACTAGGTAAAGAAGAGTCTCATTAAATAATGGGAAGAATGATTAAAATCATAAAGCATAATTTGTGAAATCTTGGTTCAAGTTAGTTATACTTGAGTCCTCAAGAATTCCAACTAAAAGTGTGTGAAATGTGCTACAAAAATTTAGAAAGAAAAACGTGATGGTAGGAATCTCATACATGCCATAGTGAAATGATAAGTAATCATAAATTCAAAGTTTGTAAAGTTGTGGGTTTTAAGTGATATGCATGTATGTGCTAGAGAATTGAGATTTTGGAAAATAGGTCGGGATAGTGGTGTGTCATAGTAATTAAGGTGATAGTAGCGTGGTCATCACAAAATTGTATAAAACCATATGTTTCAATTTGGTATAAACCCGGAACCCCAAGGGTTTTATGCGAAATGCGAGTAAAATATGTATGAAAGAAATACATGGAATGATATTGGTACATTGAGATATAGTTCATTTCTTCCATCAATTTGTAGTTTCATTCTAGATTTTGTAAACAAATTGTCCATGAATTCATGATGGTTTAGAAATTGTGAAACCTATATTCAAGTTAGTTTAAAACTGAGACGTCATGGATTTCAAGAGTGGTTAAGAAGAACCATAGTACCTTTACTATTAGAACAAGTAACAAAGCAGGGATCTCTACACTTTGTACATGAGTAGATACATGTAGCTCAATGATTTCTACCAATACATCCTATTGGGAAGAAATTCTTGAAATTAAGGAATTTCACTGAGGCTGCACAAATAGAGAATCTATGAGGCTTTGGACAACATATTGAAACATGCTTCTAGGGACACTTAACTAGTTAATGAAATTTTGAAACATAAAATATTTCCCATCAATTCCTTAGTTGTGTACTTGAACAACATGTGTTCACCATTAATTCCGTGTTGCAGGTTAGAGCAAATTAAAGATTAAGAAAATATTTTTGGATTTTTCAAAAGCTTTTGGAAATACAAAATATTTTTGGAATTTTCAAATTTTTTAAGGAAGTAAAATGCTTTTGGATTGCTGAAAAAAAAAGTTTAACAAAGAAAAATTTAAACTACGATGGACTACGACAATTGTAGTTTGTCACATACAAACTAAAAATAGGAAAAGAAATTAGTTACGACCATAATGTATTGCGAATGTTCACAACCAGTCATAGTAACTATAAAAAAAAATGCAAAAAAAAAATAGAATGAGTACCTAAAACAATGGTTTACGAACAAACTTGTTGCGACTCCAACTTTGTGAGAACGTTCGCATCACATCGCATGTGAATACGATATTCCATAGTTTCATTTTGAATTTGAACTTGGAACTGATTCTACTTCCGTTATTCCTAATCCTTGAAGAATTCATCTAAATTAGTTGCCTCTCATAAGGCTTTTGTGAACATATCTGCTAATTGGTCAATAGATCAGAAAAAAGTGATCTTCTACATTCCCATATTCAACATGATCCTTTATAAAATGATACGTAATACAATATGTTTTGTCTTTGCATGTTGTACTTCATTGTGACATATACGAATAACACTCTCCGAATCACAATAGAATGGGATCTTCTTCGTGCTTAAAACATAATCTCGTATTTGAATTTAAATCCAAATAATATGCGACGTACAAGAAGCAACAACAATATATTGAGCTTCCATAGTAGATAATCAAACACATGCTTGTTTCTTTGATTGCCAACTAACAAGGTTTCCATCAAGAAATTTATATCCACCAGTTGTACTTTGTGGTCAAGTCCACACTCACCAAGATCTGTATAAGAATAAGCTTACACAAAGAACCCATAATTAGAAGGATACCATAACTCCAAGGAAGTAGTTTTCCAAAGATATCTAAGAATATTCTTCATTTCCTTCATGTGAGATTCTTGTGGATTTGCTTGGTATCTCAGAAAATAACAATCAGAAAACAGTATGTTAGGTCTACTAGATGTTAAATAAATCAAAGACCCAATCATCTGTCGATACCGAGTAAGATCAAATGTTGTTTTGTCAAGCAAGAGTATCGGCTTAGTTCTGAACGCCATTGGCGTTATGATTTTTGTATCTCTATTCGTGCCAAAATTTGTAAGAAATGACTTTGTAAAAGCTTCTTCATTTATGAAAATCTCCACTTTGCTCTGTTTCATATTCAATCCAAGGGAAAATATTAATTGGACCCGTTGAGCTAATCTCAAATTTAGTTTCCATAATTTGGACAATCTTCAAATGATCACCATCTTTCTTGCGAAAGAAATTAGGGTCTACAAACCCTTTTTTAAACTTTGATTTCTTAAGACACCGAGTAAGATTTTCATACCATACACGAGGAGCTTGCATAAGATATAACTTTATCAAGAATATAGACATGATCTGGACATTTTTCATTAACAAAACCTAGTGGTTGTTCAATCTCACAACCAAGAAAATGTCTCTCCATATTCTAAGCCTTTTCCTTAATAATATCATTTAATTATGAGACATGCCGTATTTCACACAACATTTCCTTCTTTATCTAATTTTTCTGAAATACCAATTTCAAACCAACAACTGAAGTATTTAGAGGTGATGAAATCAATCTCCAAATCTTGTTTCTTTCAAATTCACTTAGTTCAACTTCCATTGCTTCAACCCAATCTACATGACTAACATCAATCTTCATAGTTTTAGGTTGGATGTTGCATATGAAAGAACTAAACATACAAATTCTTGATTATTATTTAACGAAGCTTGTTTCTCTGTGTGTTGATCTCGTGTTAAAACAACAGAAAATGTTTCGCCTATCAATTGTGATTTTGTATGATCCTTTGTCCATTTCGTCAATGGTGGATAAGTCAAATAATATTCAAGAATAATTTCAGAATTAACTTATTTAAATTCCAAATGATCATCATTATCATTACTTTCCATGTTTTCTTCCTAGACATATGCAAAAAAATAAAGAATCCGCCCCCTCCAAACAATCATTGTTAAGGACATTCCCCCCCCCCCCTGAACAAGAGAATTCTAAGAATTAGTTGTGGTGGAAAGATCTTCTTCAGCATGAACTTTAACATTCACTATTGCTTCATCAACCAAATTCAACAATTCATCTTCTTGATTATCAATAGCTTTTGATTTAGAGGAGATCGTGTTTTCAGTGTTCATCTAATAAATTCAGAAAAAACCATCATATAAAGTCATGAGAGGAATTGTCTTTGAGCAAGAATAAGGAATGATTTCACCACATTGAACATTGGTTTTTTGGAATGATTTAATGTACTTATCATCAAATGAAATATAACAACCTTCCTCAATGAATATCCCAAGAATACTACTTGATCTACTTTTACATCAAATTTGTTGTGATGTTCTTTAGAGTTGTAAATAAAGTATCTAGAACCAAAAATATGAAAGAATTTCATATTAGGTTTGCGATTATGCAGTAACTCATGAAGAGTAATTAAAAATCACATATTAATGTACGATCAATTTTGAGTAAAGCATACGGTTCCGGTCGCTTCACCTTTCAACTACACCATTTTGATGTGTTATGTAAGGAGATGAGAAATAATGATTGATTCCTTTATTTTTTAAGAATTCCTCAAATACTTGTTTCTTGAACTTGGTTTCATTGTCACTACGTATCTTGCAAATAAGCTTTTGCACCTATAATTCAATAAGCTTCACAATATCTATCAGTTTTGTGTCGTCTCTGACTTCTATTTTAAAAAGAACATCCAAATGAATCGTGAAAAATCAAAGATAATAACAGGTATATCTTATTACCACCAATACTTTCAATTGAAGATGGACCACAAAGATCAATAAGAAGTAGTTTGAGTGGTTCAATTATCTTGATATTCATAATGGATGAGTGACTTTTTCTTTTATACTTTTCCATTTTGCAAGCGGCAGAGAAATAATGGTCTATGTCAAATTCAATTAATGGAAGGCCACACATAAGATCACCAAGAACAAGCTTGTTAATATCTTTGAAATTAAGCTGCTAAAGTCTTCTACTCCATAACCAGCTATCCTCTGAAGATGCATTTGCATGCAAACATATATATGGTTTTCCTTCAACATGCTTCATGTTATGAGGATACATTTCACTTTTGCTCTTGAAAATTCAAAAATCACTTTCTCCAATTCCTTATGAGTTATTAATGAATCTTCCTCATCAAAAAGAAACTTTAATCAGTACCTACAACAAGTTGAGAAACACTTATAAAAGTATGTTGCCAACCTACAACATATTCTACCTTACAAATCGTAAATTCGCATTCGTTATCATTTCATAGTCTTTGATTTCTCTAGTCGCATTATTTCCAAACATAGCTATTTCTTCATCTTTCAAATTCCAGAACTCTCTTAATTGTGATTTCCTTCCTTTCTTGTAACGAAAACAATCACTATCAATATACCATTCCAAATCATACAGCTCGTCACAAATTGCCTTTAAAATTACACCAATTTAGGAACCCAAACCATCCTGGGCCTATGTTATAAATTTCTTAGGGAAATAACAACAAGGAAAATCTTGGTCTTATCAACCCAAAATGACTTAATAACTGAAGAATTGTACACTTTTTGCACCATTTAAAAAACTTGAGTTCTTTTGTCACACATATTTATCTCAACAATTAGTGTTTTTCTCTGAATGAAAGCTTTTGCTTTTGGAATTAAACATTTCACAAATTTCTTTTCTTTTTCTATTTTTTTGCTTCATAATTGTTTAAGATAACATCTTGATTTGAAACAACTTTCTTTTCAGCATATGTTTTCGTTATAAAAGTTTTCTTTGAAGAAAGTTTTGATTTTTCCACAAACTTGTTTGATTTTTCACTTTTTGAAAAAATGATTTTGGACTAAAATGAGGTTTTGATTATGCAACATGTTGTGAATAATTTTATTGATTAAGAGACCTTAACTGTTTGTTAGACTTCTTATTTTTTATCATGAGATGAAGAAAAAGTTTAATTATGAGAAACAACTTCAGATTTATTTAATGATTAATTCTTTTGTGTCCAAAATTTATTTCTTTTCTTTTTTTAAATCTTAGTTTTCTTTCTTTATTCTTTTCTTTCTTCATATTTGACTTTCCTTTCTCATAATTTGACTCATAGTGTTTCCTTGTTACATAATTCACATTATCAACAACACTTTGTTGATCAGTGGCTGCATTCAAATTTCCAGGCATGTATCTATATTTCACTCTCCATGATGTATTCGTAGAAAGTCCAATTGTTTCATCACTATTATCTATAGTTCTAGACCAAAAATGATTCTCAGAAGAAAAATCATTATGGATTTGCACAATAGATGTCAAGTCATCATTGTCCGATTTGTGAAGTCCTTTTGTAACAAACACTTGATTTGGTGTGCATTTAGATTTTGGAAAAACAACTACATTTTCTTTCAAATTCGTTACACCTCCATTTTCAAAAGATTGCTCAAATCCAATGGATTCTTCAAAAAATCATTTTTTTTGTTCTTCAACATGTTTCGCAAAAGAAGAACAATTAATTTCCTCCACAACTGAAATTTCACTCATTTCGCTTTCATCAAACTCAGAGTCATTCACAAAATTGTGAGTTTCTTCAAAACTTAATTTTTGGCATAAAGAGTTATATTTCTAAATTAAATTTTGTTTGATTTTTTGTTTGTCTTCTTTTGTAAAAACATCACTCTTCATTAGTTCATGTTCTTTTGAATTTAATAATTCCTCTATCTTTTCTTGTCCAACTCTATACAAATTACTAAAGGATTGATCAGGTGAGACTCAGGATTTGCAATTGTAACAATCAACGTATATTTCATCCATCGTAAATTCTAATAATGGTAACATATTTCTATTCATTTCTTTTGCAATATCATAGTTCAGATAAACTTAAGATATATAATTGTAGGAACGACGAGCGATTTGGCAAAAAATATTATGTTGTTTCAATACAACTCTATTGTTGTTTTTTAACAAAACTATATCATCCTTAGAACCAGAAAGTTCAGTCTCTAAATGCTCATTCAATAACCTTCGTTACTCACTTTTAAATGAAACCCTGCTGCGATCATCATCAACATTAGAAGTTCTTATATGATATCATTGAGATTATATAACGAGAAATATGAATATTTAATGACTCAATGATAGAATGTACCTTATCTATTACATCCTTGCTCTCAGCCACATAGTCACGAATAGACTTGGAATACAGGAACACATGAGATTTAGCACCTTCATTAGAAAAGTGTCCCCGATTTACTGAACTGAAACTGTTAACCATGAAACAGTTACCACCTCTTGCTTCCTTAGCCTTCTTCATAACAAAATAAGCCCCATGATTCGGCTTGCGAACCTCGTCGTCCTCAGAATCTGTCAACCAAAATTCAACATTTCCAATATCTCTGTCATCTTCTTCCACAATTAATGTTTTTCCTTAAAGATTTATCTTCCATAGATCCTCTATTTTTTTCACATAATAAGCATCATGTTTTTTCTTTCTCTTCTTCTCATTTTGTTTCTATGCATGCATTCTTTTGGAAAATGGTTCTCCCCATTGTAAAAGTTGTAATGGAACCCTAAATTACCAACCAATTTCGTTTCTTTATTCTCCTCATCCTTTTGATACACTTTGTATCCTTCTCGTTTATCCTTCTCCAAGTTTGATTTTCCATATTTGAAATTGTTTCCTCCATTATCACTTTTTTTTTGAGTTGTTCTTGAATCAAGAGATTTTTTATTGAATAATTTCATCGGATTGCTGACCACAAATGTTTTTCTTCACTAGTAAATTCATTATTAGTACCATCTAAATCTAAATCATCTGTATGAATATTTGACTTTTTGCCTCTTGAACAATTGTCTTTAGCGATAAATTCCAAAGGACTAGCATTTGGAATCAACTTCATGATGGGTTGTAAGCATAACAAACAAAAACCTATGTGTTCATGCAACCCTATTTCAGGATATCTGTTTTCTCTAATTGAACATACAACATTTGAAAATCAATTAGGAAACCCTAGGAAACCTATGTTATTTTCGAAATTCACATAAGAAGGTTTAGAATACATACCTTAATTTTTATATTGCAATAACAATGAATTCCTAGTTCTTGAACTTTGAGAGCAAGTGTTACAATTGTCAAACCTCTAATGGTTCACACCCAAACAATGCAAGAGGATGAGAGAGGAGAGAGAAGAGGAGTGCTATGAATTTCGGCTATTCCTCTAAGGTATCAAGTGGCATGAAAATCAGAAGGGGTAAGGCCCTTTAATAGTGAGGTAGCTTAGAGCCAAAGCTATGGTTTCAAGAGGAAACCCTAATTCCTTAGCTGAAGGATGAAGCAAGCCCATGAACTCACATCCAAGAGCCCTTGGACGAAAATTATACGGCTTACCTAGAGATTTTCGTCTAACCTCGTCTAGGGAGGTTCTAGATACTAATTCCTTAACTATCAATAAATTTCCAAACAACCCATGCACTTTTAATTAATTCAATTAATCCCAAAATTAATTCCACTTAATTTCTGATTAACTATTAACTAAATAATATAATTCTAATTAATATATTATTTTCATAATACATTAATAAATCAATTATCTCAATTTATTATCCAAATAATAAATTCAACCTCTCTCCAAAAGTCATCATATTTAGTTTCTAGTTATGAGGGAAACCTGAAAGGACCGTGATACCATCAATTCAAGTTTATACGTATTATAGTTTTGGGCTTAGACACCAAATCCATCATTATCCCACTTGGATAAGTCTTATAATTATATTTGCCATTATAACTTCAAAATTTGATTAGCAAATTGTATCTCTCAAATCCATTGTCAAACTCTGACCCAGTCAGTTACGTGTCCTAAGATAAGTGATCAAATACCCCTCTGTTCAACAAGATATCCTATGGACATGAGACATGGATTATAATCAATCGCATTGTCCAAGTTTTTTTTCCCGATTGACGATTGATTCATACTACCAATTGAACACTTTATTTCAGTCTTGGCTTGGCCAAGCGCTTTAGATGTCGACATGAAGTCATCGAGGGGCCCACAAATATCGCTTTTCCCATTACGGCATAGGAACGGATAAACTTCGAATTATATGTTTGCACTATTCACTCATCAAATCACACACCACAATATGTTTTATAACATCAAGGTGCTAATGCCTTTATATATTATCAATGCACAGCCGACTTATAACCAACAACTCATATATCTCCATTTCAAGAATATAAGATATTATTTTATCAAAATTGCTCCTGATAAAATCCATGAAGTAATGCTCTGACCGTACATTTATCCAATACTTAAAATCCCTATTTCCATGTACTCATGAACATTGCAGCAAAACCATTGTTATGTTTAATCTCCAGAGACAATCTATAATTCAATTCCTGACCAACTTAGTTCACTACTTACTTCCAAAAGTATGATCGACTGTGGTTGTTTGAATAATGCAATTATTTAGAAAGTAAAACTTTCGAAGTGGAACACAATAATAACCTAATTAACTATATTCTCAAAACTATTGAATATACATAAAACTCTTATTATTTAATCACCATATTAATTAGAATTTATTCATTGTAGAATGTGTTGGATATAGTGTCTAAGTCCATAACTTTATTTGGTATGTACTTGATCCGACCCGGCATGGTCCATTTGGGTTGCATGACATTGCAATACTTGGATAGACTAAATGAGAGAATATGGCACTTATGATTATTAATATATTATAAGTTCTAATATATTAATAATAGTATTATTTAATTAGTATTTGATCAAGTATTAATCTAGTATTAATTTGGTGATCAAAGTGAGACTAATTAAATATATAAGGTTGATTATGACGATCATCAAATCTTTTATGGTGGAGTAATGATCCATGGTTTATGGGTTATGGATGTAACCATTTGGAGCTCCATGGATAGTCCATGGGAGTTACAAACCCATGGGTCATGAGAAATGAAGCGTCATGAAAATTAAGAGTATGCATGTGAAAACCCTAATTGTGACACCACTATAAAAGAGACCCTTTGGCTTGTGAAATCGGACCTAGTAAGGTTACTAGAGAGGGCATAACCGATTTTAAGTGCTAGAAGTATTCTCTCAAGTTATTCCAAGTTTTGTGGTGTTGTGTGAAGCATTTGAGGCACGACATTTGGGGTGCTAGGCTCACAAAGTCTTGAAGGAATCCAAGCAGCAACAAGGTATGTGTTTCTACTAGTTTTTATGTTTCATATATTCCCCATGCCATGCTAGTTAGGAAATCACCTTGAAAAAGAAATTTGCATGTATATAGAGAAAACATAGATTCAAGGTTATTAGGGTTGCATGTACACTTAGGAAGTGTTAGAATGCTCAAAACCCATCAATGGTATCAGAGACTAGGATTGTTTTCTGTATACTTGATGCAAAACTGGTTGAAAATCGAAAAAACTGCTCACTGTCGACTGGACTCGCCGAGTTCATGGGGAGGACTCGCCGAGTCCATGTACAAATTCATCCTACTCGTCGAGTAGGATCATGCACTCGACGAGTAGGTGCGTGCTGGGTAGTCTTTTCGTGTTTTGTTGCTGGAAATGGATTGAAATCATTATCCCAATCTGTTTTGGACTTGTAAAACTGTTTTTCAAAATGATAATGATTATGTTAACCCATTTTCACATGACTTTTATCAATGTTCAAGAATTTTATATGTTAATATGATTCATGAAATTGCTTGGCATGAATTTGTGTTCTTATGAGTTTTTAGAAGATCATAGGAATTATGTGTAACCTCCATGTGTGTTTAATTCTTGATCTTAATTGTATTGATGGTGTCCATAACTTGTCCTCAAGTTTTGGAATTTGAAAAGTATTACACTCTAATACTTTAATTCCAAATTAAACCTTAGATTTTTAAAAAGTTTAAAAATCAACACTTATACTATTATTATAATTTTATTATATAGATATGTATAAGAATATGTCATTCTTACCGTTAGTAGGCCTCATTCACGAAGCCGGTCTATAAGGGGGGTATAAGGTTGTTGCCTATAAAATGGTGACTTAATGGGTGTCCACTCTCACCCACCGCTTCCTTGATCGGTGGAGGGTCGTTAGCCGAACGGGTAGGATATGACTTTAAATTCTCATTAAAAGTATAATGAATTATAAAGTAACTATACATTATAAATTCCTAATCTTAGTTACTTTAGGAAAATGTGAAATTGGTGCTAGACCATAAAATTACACTTTGTACCTTGCCAAGTCGTTAGTGGAGCGTGTGTGGTTAACCGGCACACTAACATGGACTAGTAAGAGTGGCAAAGGGTAACTTGACTTTATTATAGACCGGTGGAGCGTGTGTGGTTAACCGGCACATCGATTAGGTAATATTGTTAAGGGTACCAAGTCAATTTGTATGGTTATTCACACCTTGTTTGTGATCCTCGGCATCCCAGTCACAAACTTGAGAGGGCACATTCGAGATTCAAACATGCCATTGAAAAGTTCAATGTATCTCAAAAGATCTAGGAGTTTCAAAACCGATAAAACCTAATAATAAAATATTTCGTCTTATGGTGGAAATTGGTAAATCGTCATTTACCTACCTTCAAATATTTTATAGTGTGGATTACGACATCCCTCTTCCACCTATAAATAGTTTGTTAGATCCTAGCCTTAATATTTCATTTGGGTGACTTATTAAGGACTCTTAATCTAATGAAACTTATCTTCCTTCTATTCCAGATGTCTTCCAATAACGCTGTTGGCTCAAACCCTACAGGCTCCTTTTCCGTAATGAACTTGTTTGGTAAAGTCATCTTTGATGGATCCAACTTTAATGAGTGGATCAAAAACATCAGGATGATTACCCGCTATGAGGACAAAGAATATGTCCTTGATAGGGAGCTTAAGGCTGTTAATGAAGCCACTGCTACTCCAGAAGAGCTTGCGGAGTTCATTGCGCATGAGAAGGATGCCACCAAGGTGTCCTGCATCATGATGGCCACAATGACTCCGGAACTCCAAAAATCTTATGAAGATTTCTACCCCTATGAGATGCACCTAGATATGATGGAAAGGTACCATCAGAGCACGCATCAAGAAAGGTATGAAATCATTTCCTCCACGATAACCGCAAGGATGAAGGATGGTGAACCCATCACCGGTCACTTGCAGAAGATGTAGAGGTTCGTTGACCGGTTGCTAAAGCTCAATGTTGACTTCCCTGAGGAATTGGCGATTGACATCATTCTCCATTCCTTACCTCCAAGTTATGATCAATTTCATATGACTTATCATATGAACAAGGAGGAAGTAACACTTAGCAAACTTCAAGGACTCTTAAGGACAGCTGAAAATGGCCTTAAGGGTAAAGCGGTTGCTACTTCTACTCCTTTAACAACCCCTGTTCTTGCAACTAGGCAAGGGAAGGGTAAGAAGAGGAAAAGCCCTTCAAAGGGTACCAAGGGTAAGACTCTTGATGGTTCCTCTTCAAGTGGGACAAAGAAAGGTCCCATTACTCCTTCTTCGAACACAAAGGAAGCACAATGCTTCTATTGCCAAGATAAGGGACACTTCAAGCGAAGCTACGCCAAATATCTGCATGATGTAAAGGATGGGAAGGTTAAACCCACCCATGCAGGTATTTACACAATATTGTCTAACAACTTATCTAATGCTAATTCTTAGGTGCTTGATACAGGGTGTGGTATTCACATTTGTACTGATTTGCAGGCACTAAGAAGAAGTGAGCATGTGGAGCACGGGAAGATAAACTTAGTCATGGGCAACAGGAAAGCATCACCTGTTAGCAAGATAGGAGTTTATTCTTTATTGCTTAATAATGGGTTAATGTTAGATTTGAATAAGTGTTGTTACTCGCTCGAAATGGCGAGAAATATTATTTCTTTTCATGGCTTGTACAAACAAGGTTTTACATTTTCATTTGATAATAAAAATGGTGCTATTAATGTTTATTACAATGAGGTATTTTACTTTAAAGCAATACCTTGTGATGGTGTATATGAAGCCGTGAATGTTGTAGACAATCTAGGAAATAATGTGTTGTATATTGATTCTTCTGATAGCTTGGATAAAGCATCCTTGTGGCATTGTCGTCTTGGACATGTTAACAAGAAGCACATAGGCCAACTCCAAAAGGATGGAGTCTTGGCATCATTTGACCTCAAGTCAGATGATAGTTGCGAGTCTTGTTTACTTGGAAAAATGACAAAGTCACCCTTCACAAGTACTTATGATAGGGGTGAGGGTTTGTTGGACCTTGTACACACGGATGTGTGTGGGCCCTTCAGAGTTGCTACAAGGGATGCTAATCGTTATTATGTGACTTTTATTGATGATTACAGTAGATATGGATATATTTACTTAATCAAGCATAAGTCAGAAACCTTTGAAAAGTTCAAACAGTTTAAAGAGGAAGTTGAGAATCAATTGGGTAGGAACATCAAGATGCTCCGATCCGATCGAGGAGGAGAGTATCTTAGCACTGAGTTCCTTGACTATCTTAAGGAATGTGGGATTGTCTCACAATTGACACCTCCCAGGACACCACAATTGAATGGTGTAGCTGAGAGGCGCAATCGAACCTTGTTAGATATGGTTCGTTCGATGATGAGTCGAGCTTCGTTGCCAACCTCTTTTTGGGGGTATACCTTAGAGACTATCACCCATATCCTTAATCTAGTCCCTACTAAAAAGGTTGCCAAAACACCTCACAAGATGTGGACCGGGAAAGTTCCCAATTTGGACCACATCAAGATTTGGGGTTGTGAAGATTTTGTGAGGCGTGAGACTCATGACAAGCTTGAACCCCGAAGCAAGAGGTGTATTTTCATCGGCTACCCACATAGATCCTTTGGTTACCTCTTCTACAGACCCAGTGACAATGTGGTCTTTGTAGCAAGAAGATGAGTCTTTCGTGAGAGAGAATTCATAAGCCAAGGGGACAGTGGGAGGCAAATTGACCTTGAAGAGACTCAAGACTCAAGTGGTGAAGGAACCTCAAATGCTGTCAGCCAACCTGAGGAGGAAACTCCTGTTGAGCCGATAGAAGAGTCTGTACCTCCAAGACATTCCACTAGAGTGAGGAACACACTTGAATTTTATTATGGTTATCACATCACCATTGAAGGTGATACATTTATTAGTGATAGCACACTGATAGATTTAGATGAACCTAATAATTATAAGGAAGCCATGGCATGCCTTGAGTCTGCAAAATGGAAGGAGGCTATGGACAGAGAGATTCAGTCCATGTATGACAATCAATTTTGGAACTTGGTTGACAATGTACCAGGTCGTAAGACAGTTGGGTGCAAACGGATCTTCAAGAAGAAGACCGAAATGGATGGGAAAGTACACACTTATAAAGCGCGACTGGTTGTGAAGGGATTTACTCAAACTCCAGGAGTTAACTATGATGAGACCTTCTCACCAGTAGCTAAGATTAAGTCTATTAGAGTGTTGTTAGCCATAACTGCATTTCACGACTATGAAATATGGCAAATAGATGTCAAAACCGCTTTCCTTAATGGGAAGTTGCCTGAGGATGTTTACATGGCTCAGCCAGAGGGTTTTTTCGATCCAAAATACCCTAATAGAGTGTGTAAGCTTGAAAAATCCATTTATGGATTGAAACAAGCATCTTGCAGGTGGAATCTTTGCTTTGATGAGAAATTCAAAGAGTTTGGCTTTTCTAGGAGTGAGGGTGAGTCTTGTGTGTATGTCAGGGCTAGTGGGAGCATATTTAGCTTCTTGGTGTTGTATGTGGATGACATACTTCTCATAGGAAACGACATCCCAACTTTTCAGGAAGTTAAGGCCTAGCTTGGGAAGTGTTTTGCTATGAAGGACCTTGGGGAAGCTGCCTATATCCTAGGGATAAGGATATTGAGAGATAGGAGTAAGAGACTAATTGGACTTAGTCAAAGTACTTATGTGGATAAGGTACTAAAGAGGTTTAGTATGAAAGATTCCAAGAAAGGAGAATTACCAATCAAGAGTAAGGTCAAGGTAAGTAAGACTCAAAGTCCGAGTACAGAGGCCGGGATAGCTGAAATGAGTCAGGTACCATATGCTTCCGCTGTGGGCTCGATCATGTATGCTATGACTTGTACTCGCCCTGATGTGGCCTTTGCTTTGAGCATGGTCAGTAGATATCAAGGGAACCCTGGCAAGGCACACTGGACAATGGTAAAGAACATTCTCAAGCATTTGCGGAGGACTAAGGAATGGGTCCTTACCCTCGGAGGCAGTGATAACTTGAGAGTGGAAGGATATAGTGATGCTAGCTTTCAGACTGATAGGGATAATTTCCGCTCTCAGTCAGGCTGGGTCTTTATCCTAAATGGAGGAGCCATTACTTGGAAAAGTTCCAAGCAGGAGACAGTAGCTGATTCGACTTGTGAATCAGAGTACATAGCAGCAAGAGAGGCAGCAAAAGAGGCGATATGGATAAAGAACTTCATCGGAGACCTTGGAGTTGTACCAGCTATAAAGGAGCCAATGGAAATTTTATGTGACACTGATAGTGTGGTTGCTTTGGCGAAAGAACCAAGAGATCACGGGAGATATAGGCACATTGACAGAAAATACCATTTCATCAGACATAGAATAGAAGAAGGACTCCTTGTGGCAAAGAGGGTATCATCAAATGAGAACCCAGCAGATCCCCTCACTAAGGGACTAAGCAGGGTTAAGCATTTACAGCATGCAAGGCGCATTAGGCTGAAGGATGATATTAGTTTCGATAATTAGATTTCTGAAACTTGTAAAATGTAATTGACATTTGATGATAAATAAAAGTTGTTATTTATTTATGAGTAAGGTGTTACTATCTTGTGTTGATTGTTTACTATGTTTCAATTTTGCATGTTTTTACTTCCAGAATAATTATGTTATGGTATATATCATATTATTCAAACCATCCACAATTGGTCAAACTTTGGAAGTAAGTATTGATTCAAGACTGTCATGAATCTGGCTTCTATGGTTTGTCTAAAGTGCTTTAGACAATGCAATGGTTGCTACAACATTCATGAGTACTCATAAGGGCTGAGTATTGGATTCAACCCACGCTCACTTGCATCACTTCATGGAATTTATCTCGAGTGATCGTGAGACGGTAATATCATATAAATCTTCAAACCTAGAGATATGAGTTGTTAACTATGAGTTGGTTATTCATTGATTGTACGAAAACGCATTGGTAACTCGATGTTATAAAATGTGCCTTTGTGAGTAATTCAACGATTAGTTAGTACAAGCATATCAGTCGAAGTTTATCTGTTCCTTCTAGAAATAGAAGCGATATCTGGGCCCCTTGATGATTTGGTTTTAACCTATGTACCGAGCCTGGTCAGAACCTAATTGATGTGTTCAATTTTGTTCTATGTCGAAACAAATCAGAGATCGAGAAATAAATGTTGGACAATAAGTAAGACCATGTTCCATGTGTTTGTCCGGCTGATATCATGAGAGCAGAGGATTATATGATCACTTATCTTAAATGGCGTATCATCATCATCTCAGTTCTAAGAGACTTTGAAAGAGCTACGATTGTTAGTAAGATTTTGAAGTCATATTTGCAAATATAGTTGTTAGACTTATCCAAGTGGGAGACTGTTGGATATAGTGTCTAAGTCCATAACTTTATTTGGTATGTACTTGATCCGACCCGACATGGTCCATTTGGGTTGCATGACATTGCAATACTTGGATAGACTAAATGAGAGAATATGACACTTATGATTATTAATATATTATAAGTTCTAATATATTAATAATAGTATTATTTAATTAGTATTTGATCAAGTATTAATCTAGTATTAATTTGGTGATCAAAGTGAGACTAATCAAATATATAGGGTTGATTATGACAATCATCAAATATTTTATGGTGGATTAATGACCCATGGTTTATGGGTTATGGATGTAACCATTTGGAGCTCCATGGATAGTCCATGGGAGTTACAAACCCATGGGTCATGAGAAATGAAGATTCATGACAATTAAGAGTATTCATGTGAAAACCCTAATTGTGACACCACTATAAAAGAGACCCTTTGGCTAGTGAAATCGGACCTAGTAAGGTTACTAGAGAGGGCATAACCGATTTTAAGTGCTAGAAGTATTCTCTCAAGTTATTCCAAGTTTTGTGGTGTTGTGTGAAGCATTTGAGGCACAACATTTGGGGTGCTAGGCTCACAAAGTCTTGAAGGAATCCAAGCAACAACAAGGTATGTGTTTCTACTAGTTTTTATGTTTCGTATATTCCCCATGCCATGCTAGTTAGGAAATAACCTTGAAAAAGAAATTTGCATGTATATAGAGAAAACATAGATTCAAGGTTATTAGGGTTGCATGTAGACTTAGGAAGTGTTAGAATGCTCAAAACCCATCAGAATGTTTCTAGTAATCAACCAAGCTCTTGAATTATACATCAGTCATGCCATGTTATAAACATGGATATTGTGTCTCTCTATAGTGCTTCCTATGTGAACATATCGATTGGACATTATTCCAATGATAGTCATTTCTCAATTTCATATTCTGGTTACTACTAAATGTGTTAGAGTTCAACCTTACATGCACTATCCTTTTGTCATGCCGAGGCTTCAAAATCACAGAGACTTTGCCAACGATATTACAAATGTTCCATTTAAACTTTTCTACTTAAAACAATTTTGTGGTAACAAAGTCTTAAATTCAAGAAACACTTGTTCAACATCTTCCTTGCACTAAGGTCCCTAACTCACATGTAGATTCTAATAATCAACTCTCAGTATGGAAACATTTCCATATTCCCATATGAGTATCAATCTTAATCAAGAGTCACCTCCCATCAGAATTATGTCAACACGGTTCATCCAAATACTATACTTCCAACTGTCCACAAGCAACCAATCTTTGGTAAACGTCAAAGTGTTCTTGACAGTTGTTTAACAACTTTAGTCACACCAACTTCTATTCCTTTTTCCCTCTCAATACCCAAGGCATATGGAAAAAATAGAACAAGTGAATATCATAGCTGTCGCACCCCAAAACCAAGAACGGCGGAAACGTTCTGGGGCGGAGGACGTCATGTAAAGTATCACAACACAGTAAATGTAAATAAGCAAACAACATCATCCATTGCATTAAATATATAATTTTAATACAAGTGTGTTCTGTACAGTTTTAGACACCAAAAATATAAGTTTAATCAAAAGAATAATATGATGAGTCTTGAATGCGCTCCATCTTCTCAAAAGCTGGCATCGGTACCTGTCTACTGATGACCTGAGAATACAAATTATTTTGAAAGATTTTATCAGCATTAAGCTGGTGAGTTCATAAGTTTTTAGTGTCGATGTATTTTATCAAAACGTTTGAACCTATCGAAGTATAAGTTGTAAAATGTATGTAAGTGTTTGTAAAAGTTTGAATCTCTTAGAAAAACCTATATTTTCTATTAAAGTAGCCTTCTACCAAGGCTTAACTGTCTTGTACGCTCGTTTGTTGTAAAAGTGTGTAATATCCCAAGTGTAACTATCGTTTAACAATATATAGTTTGTACATTAATGTTTAAGTGAGGTTATCACTAAAAATATGTAATAGGTAAATCATTGTAGTACTGTAGTTTTGTATTATAGGAACTACTGCTGTACTAACTACCTTAAACCGGATTTATATTAAGGCATTATGTGATAAATTGCACCATGCTATCGACTGGTAACAACGACATATGAATGGTCGTAATAACGGAATGACATTTGGGACCCGCAGACCTGCAGGTCCGGCTGTAGCTAGCAGCAAGGTGTAGGATAGTCAATCCAGTATAGATCTATACGCAAACTCACGCTCTCCCTCCAAGAGAATTCTGGCTACAACTCGGGACATGACATTTAAGGCATGCTCCGATACAGTGGATCACAATTGTTAACGTATTCTCGTATATGTAATGTAATGTTTCAAGTTCTAGTATAGTTGTATATGTTCTCCCCCTAGTATAGGTGTATATGTTCTTATAGTATAGTTGTATATGTTCTTATAGTATAGTTGTATATGTTCTCATAGTATAGTTGTATATGTATGATCCTGTGGTACCCCGATGGTAACTTACTAATGATGTGTGTAGTACGTATGAATATGGAAGTACTTTTATGTCTATATATGTATATTTGATATATAATTAATATTGAAACGACCTTCGGATGGTCACCCGAAATCCCACCAGACCACATCTCAAGGTGCGAAAAGGAAATAGGGCGGATGGCCTTCCTAAGCCCTTTAAACATTACTTATATATCTATACATATATGGGCATGAAATTTATAATATAAAAGCATAAATAAGTTTTTATAAGACATTTTAAACATAAATATTATTTCAAGAAAAGATCGACTTGATGTCAATCTATAAAACATTTTGAAGGCATAAGTTTGATAAAACCGTTTAAGTATAGGGAACATTTGTTTGAATCACAGTGGTAAATAAGTTTGAAAAGTAAGAAAGTTTGTTAAAGATTTTGAAGTAGAACAATTTGATAAACAACTTGATAAACAGTTTGAACAGTGATAAAATCATTGGTTTCCTAGTTATTAATCACATGTGATTAATGCAATCACATGTGATTGAAGCAATAACTATAAGTATTTAACTTGTATCCCCCCCATAAAGTATTTAAAACATTTAAAATCATTTCAAAGGTTGATTAAAGGGGTATGAACTCACCTGTGGTGAGCTGTTTGAATTGCTGTGTCGGATACCGTGCTAGGTGGCAAACGGAGACTTGTTTACACGCACGAGCCTAGTTATCATATAATAAGCATATATATATATAACTATTAGCCAAATTATAACTTAATAAAATAAGTTGGGACACTTAGGCACATGAAAACACTTTGTATAAATGTTATAGGTCCTAAGGGTTGCATCTAAGTCGATACGGGACAAGGCAAAAAGGGGGTTTAATGCACCAATGACCTTGTACATGAGTTTACCACCCAACAAACCCCACCTTTGGAGTTTACAGCCGTCAACCCATGAGTTTACGGCCGTGAACTCCTCACTTGGTGGTTTTGGGTGTTTTAAGGTGCTATATTGATCCTAGAATAAGCCTAGCTTTGTTGGAATAATCCTTGAAATAGTTTAAGGCCCTAGAATGCTCCATAGAGGAGTTTACGGCCTAAAGACCATATCCCCTAGAGTTTACGGCCGTAAACTCCTATGGGGTGTTGGTTTTAATTCTTTTAAGTCACTTACACATGTAGGATAGCTTCTATGTTTTTGTCTAAGGCTAAAGGGGACATTAGGCACCCATTGGTGCCTTTACTTGGAGTTTACGGCCCAAGTGATGTTCCTTGGCTGTAAACTCCCTTTAAGGGATGATTTTTATGTAATATACTCCCCATTCAAGTCCTAAGTATTCAAGGGTAATTGTCTTAAAGCCTTAGGGGTGTTTAGGGTACACTTTGCCCTTGAAAAAGGGGTTTACGGCCCAAGAGCATATCTTGGCCGTAAACTCCTAAAACTTTATGATTTTGAAGTGTTTTGGTGTCCAAATTTGCTACAAGCATTAGAGGGTAAATGCCTTAAGCCTTAGGGGTGATTTAGGGCTCACTTTGGCCCTTGGAAATGGTGTTTACGGTCCAAGAAACTCTTGGGCCGTAAACTCCAAAAGCCTTATGATCTTGGATGATTTCTAGCCTCAAAAGATCCTACAATAAGTCCTAAACTAGTTGTCTAACAAGGAATCGGGACTAGGAAGCTTTTAGGCCTCGTTTTGGAGTTTACACCCCAAGAACGTTCTTGGGCCGTAAGCTCCCGGATCTTGCATTTTAGGCATGTAAACAATATTATAAAGCATATAACAAATATTAAAACACATCTAGGAAAGTAGACTCACAATCTGGGATGAAAACCCGAAGATCCGTCAGAGAGAAAATGGCTTTTCTCTATTTGGAATTGTGAATAATGAATTAATTAAATTCAGAAATCTATTTATAGTCCTGAAATATTTTGGCAGAAAATATTTTTATTCCCGATATTGGACTATGACATTATGGAACTTGGAATGTTCAAGTTTCACAAATCCAAGAGCATCCACTCTCCTGATATCTCCTTAAACGTAAACCCTAATGTGCACAAACTTGTTCGGAAAAGTCTGAAAGTAACTGAAACTGGACTGGCTTCTATTGAATAGATATTGTTCGTACAAAAATTTCGGGTTGTCACAATAGCATATGTAAACGATCCTGTATCCCAAGCATATGGGACTCGATACATAATGTCATACATAAAGACCTAATATCTGATTAGTCTCTTGCTATAATATTTCCATTGATCGAAATCCCTATGTTGAACAATTTAAACACGATATTCAAATATGTCTAAGACTAAGTTCCATTAAAATCCTTCAATCTAAACTTTTAGATTTGAAATGAAGTATGAATGCTCTCTCCCTAAATCTTCTATAGCAAAACAATTCCTAAACTTTGCGATTTGCAAATTTGAAATCTTTGTTTCCTACAAGTAGTATTGCCAACTTGCAACACTTAACATAACAATCATGCTCCCACCAGCTTTGACATGTATCTAGAAATCAACTGGACTTCTAGAAATCAATACTTATTGACTTCCTAACTAATGTGCAAATTCAGATATGTGATGCTTGGATAAGTCTTCATCTAGACATATTAAGCTTATACACCTTTCATTAGATAGCATATATGTCTTTTTAAATCCTTTCAGAACTTATAACTATAAGTCCTGGCCGTTCAAATAGTTCCTTGTCATTTCTCACAATTCGAACTATGAAAAGGGATGTCGTAATCATATTGTGAATTTGAGAAAGCAATTATCACAACCACTAACTATAATGACATTTATCAAATCTTGAAAATCTACTAGCAAAAATGTTTTTGCATAAACATTTTCATGAGTTAGAGTGAAACCTTTGCAACCTAGATTTTATGGTGTATATGTTCCTATCCATGTGAATCTATCACTTTCAACCTACAATCATAAGACAAGGTTTATGACAAATTTAAATTTATCTATCATGCACTATACTTTAATTATTCTTAATTTCTTGCCATCTGGAAGCACAAGGGCCTACCAGCGCTTCGATGTTGTTTAAGCAGTTCATCCATATTGATTAATGTATTATCACTAACCAATGCGCTCTTCCTATTTGTAGTCAAATGAAATCCATAAAACTCATAAGCATTGCCAACTCAAATGGAAGATGCACATAAAGAATGTGTCAACTTAGCACCATAGTTTATGAACCTCAGGTCGTGTGCTAATGATAACTAAAAGGTTTATTCTTGATTGAGTCTTGAAAACTCATCAAGATCGTTGAGACTCCTACTGACTTCTTGACACATAAGTTCACTCTCAAGGAACATTCGTTGAAGAGCATAAACAAATATTCAAAACTTAGTTTGGATTCTTGACAATAAAACACTTCGCATAATTGGTGTTTAGCATATTATTTATTTTAGCCAAAACATCACAACTTCCAATTCCAATGTGCTAGAGTAGGAAAACATTATTACTCCACATTTCATGAGGTTTTATAAACCTAATTAGTACGAAACAAGCTTCGAGATACGATTTGTAATTACTAAAGTATAACTCTAAATTTATTTTAATTGGATACGAAGTATGACTCATCTCCTGATTGAACCATTTCAACAATATCGGATTCCTCTTCTTAGTCAAACAATTACACTAAGATGTTCTTTGAGGATCAATTCGTGAAGTGGTTCAACAATCATTAAGATGATCATATAACATGATTCTAAAGTACTCTCCTTTCCTATATATTGGAGAAACCTTTATCTTTCTGCCTAACAGATTCTTATTATTCGTTTTGCCACTCCTTAAAACTTTTCAAAGTACTAGAAATATGCTTAATCGTATAAACCTAACCATGTTACTTAAGCATTGGTAAATCATGACAAATAAAGTTATCATACTTTTTGGTGTGTCTGAATAGTCCACATCAATGTGTACTAGATCCTTTAGTCCTTCACTTGACTCACATAAAGTTGTGATCAATGAATTGGTCATAATTTTCAAATGATCAAGATTCTCATACATCACACTATTCTAATTGCATGACTTCAAGTTTCTATCCAATTGAATCTTGGGCGATGAGAAATCCTTTTAACTTGGTTAAGTATGACAATATCACAAACGATATAATAAAGAATCAAATCCACATTTAACATTGCTAATAAAAGAAATGTAACCACCACTTTTCATAAATGTCATTGCAAGCAAATATAGCATAAATCAAAAATTCACTTTTATTGATAATAAGCGGAAACATTTGTCCTCAAAATGGAAAATATGAAACAATGTTTCTAGGCATTTCCTAAGCAATCAATTAAGTCATCATAACTGCTAAGAGTAGGTTCCAAAATTTGATCATCGAACCATGCTACCGAAATCCATCTCTCATAATCATATTAAACTCACTCGTCTTAAACTTCCTTCTTTCTCTTAGGTCATGTAAAACATCAAAATGTGATCATCAGATCATGTATTAAGAATCTACGAATAGGAACTTAACAAAATAATGGAGTTAGATAATGGATGTACCTACAGTAGAGTTACACGACTTGACTTTACCATCTCTAAGATTTTCAGGTAGTCTGCGCATCTTCGCAACCAATTCCCTTCTAATTGGCAATAGAAACACATGGACCTTTTAGGATTAGCACATGGAACTATCTCAGAACTAACCTTTCTCTTTACCATATGGACAAACGGTTTGACCTTGCCCGATCCCTTTCCGTTGGGAATAAAACCTTTTCTGGACTACTATTGTCAACTCCATGGAAATTTGGGAGACAGATCCTTCAAACACTTTTGCTTGACTTATGCTCTTAAGCATTTCTGCTCCAGCAACAATCAACATATGTGTTAGATCAATTAGGTTCGCATCATGGTCAGTCATATAGTAGTCTTTAATGAACTGACTATATGAATCAGGAAGCCAAAGTAGAACCAAGTCAATGGCTAGCACCCTTGGAAAAATGACCCCCAACGTACCTAAATTGTCAATGTACGACTACATTTTCAGAACATGCGTACGCATAGACTTTTAATCTTGATGTTTACATGCCAACAAGGCTTGAGTAACTTTGTAGTTTTTAGGTTGAAGAAAACATGATTTAGGTTGAGTCACTAGAGGAGGAGGAGGAAGAGTTAAAGAAGCATGATCTCGAGTTCCACCATTGCTTGCAAAAGGGAACATTCTTTTACCTTGATCAACATGTGGAAGATCATTTTCAGATAAAGGAAAAACATTTCCAGAAAAATGAAGAAGACCATTGTTGTCTGAACTTGACGTCTATAACAGGAGAAAAGAGAATTCAACTTAGTCAATTTTAATCCTTAATTACTTACCCATAAATTTAAATTAAGGATAGAATCCATATTTTTTATTCGAACTTTGAATGAGGATGCCGCAATCAAATTCGAATCTATTTTAGGTAGGTATGGCTTTTACCAATTTCAATCTCATTAAACTCCTAGATCTTTTGAGATTCATTGAATCTAATCAATTGCATGCTTAATCTCCATTAAGCTCTCACTTTGTGACTGGGATGTCGAGGATCACTGTTGAGTTTATTTGTGTTGCGTCATGGGCTTGTATTTTTTATCCGGATTGGGCATGTCCATCCGTGATTATCTAGTAGGGTTACACTATAAATATGCATGCATGTATGCATCAGAATAGAGTTGTTATTTATGTTTATTACTTTGTAACCCTAAACACCTCTACAGTCGAAGTTGTTAATCGAGCTCTTCTGAGGTGTTGAAGCATTAATCATACGAATCATTCAAAGCCATTGTTTGACTGCATAGAATCTAACGATCCTGATTGAAATTTGTTTCAACAATTGGTATCATAGCAGGAGACTGTGTGATCATTACACATTCCTTCTGTACTCAGAATCCTTTAGGGTTTCCGCTTTTATCGTATAAATAGAAGTCGTCTTCTCCATATCAATAGTAACTCTGTTTATGATAAAACCCTAATCATAAGTTTACAGGTTTGATTCTAGCAGCTCACCATGTCTCACGAAGATTCGCAAACAAATCCCATCAACATCTCAAACAACATTGGATCCACTACCAGAATTCCCATTCTTTACACTCAAGACTACGAAGTATGGGCGCATCACTTAGAAGATTACGTGGTTGGATCTAAAGACAATGGCTATCTCATTTGGGAAGCTATCTAGCTTGGGGCGTTTGTCCACTCAGGAACAAGTACAACAGTCAAGTCCCAAAAGGTATATAACAAGCTGGTGGCGGATGTAGAGAAGATGCCACAGGATGAGAAAGACAACTTGCTATGTAATGTGAAAGAAATGAGAATGATCAGATTCGCCTTGCAATCTGATACTTTTCGATTGGTTGGTTCAGGCACGACGGCCAAAGAAATCTATGATAGGTTGAAAGAACTCTATTCAACCGATGAAGATCTGGAACACTCCATTCAAACCTTGTTGCTATCAGAATTTGGAGTTTTCGAATAGAAACCAAAAGAAAAACTCATACAAACTTTCGATCGGTTCAATCATCTCCTAAGTAAGATGATCAAGCATGGAATAAAAAGAAAGTTGATCGAGCAGAAGGTGACCTTCATGAACGGTCTCAGACCAGAATGGATGGCCGTGGTCTCAACCGTGAAAGCTCATGAACAGTTTAAATCTTACTCACTAGCAAAACTTGTGGGAATACTTAAGTCCCATGAAAGTGTAGTGACCAACGAAGCAAAGGTAGTTTTAGGTGTGGGGTCACTGGCCCTTGTCTCAAAAGGAAAAAACATAGCAGAAGAGGAACTTCCACTGTAAAAGCTTTAGAAAAGCTCGATGAAGAACTTCCACTCTAAAATCACTTCGATGAAGAACTTCTACTGTAAGGATACTTCTCTGTAAAAGCTTTAGTAAAGCTCGATGAAGAACATCCACTGTAAAAGCTACCTTCATAATTCTACTACAACCTTTATCAAAAATCTTCAAATTTGGAAAGTCACAAATCGAATTTCGAATGGCCACACCAAATTCTCCCCCGATTTATAATTGAAAACGTGATTATAAACCTTCAAATGGTCATGAGAATGATCTTTAATGGATAAAAAATTAATGTGCTCCCCCGCGACAAAATGATCTATACAATGAAGTATAAAATCCGAAAAAGTCATGAAATTTTGACATTATCACGAAAACCATACAATCTCCCCCTCAAAGTTTGGAATGGATGACAATGCTTTAAATTCCAAAACAAGCATCTAGCAAATAAAAAGATCTTGTAACGAGGAATAGATGAAGCAATCCACGAATCTTGATTCTTCAATAGTCTTCAAACACGGGCTCTAGGAAATATAAATCAAGCACTGAAGTAATGTCTTTAAACTTCATTTTCGAATGTAATCCCAAAAAAAATCTTCATGAAAACCAAACCCGGCATAAAAACCCATTTCAGAACAAAGAAACCAAATCACTTCTTGTCTTTGAAGAGCTCCCCCTCCAAGTCACAATGATCTTCAAGTAAGCTAATGATATAAGCCACCAAAAATTATCATGTAACAAACCAAATTTTGAGATTCGTAACCCCACTTAATCGAGAAAATACTAGAAGTCGGAGATATAACAAGTCCTTAGCCGAGTTCGATGAGGAACTTCTACTGTAAAGGATACTTCTCTGTAAAAGCTTTAGTAAAGCTCGATGAAGAACTTCCACTGTAAAAGCTACCTTCATAATTCTACCACAAGCTTTATCAAAAATCTTCAAATTTGGAAAGTCACAAATCCAATTTCGAATGGCCATACCATATTCTCCCTCGATTTATAATCGAAAACGTGATTATAAACCTTCAAAAGGTCATGAGAATGATCTTTAATGGATAAAAAATTAATGTGCTCCCCCGCGACAAAATGATCTATACAATGAAGTATCAAATCTGAAAAAGTCATGAAATTTTGACATTATCACGAAAAACGACTTTCCGAACCGCCAAGACTTGATGGAATCTTAAATTTTTCTGTTCACGGAAAGATATGTGCGTTAAAAAATCCAAAAATGTTCACCAACCCTTACATTTGTAAACTTTTCGAAAAATGGGTTCAAACTGTCACAATGCTGAAAGTCAAGGACTAAATTAATAATTCTGCATCATACTCCCCTTCTTTTGTAACAATTTTTGGAAATGGACCAAAATCGCCAAGCTGTGAAAAATATAGGGACCAAAAGTGTCAAATAGTTTAAGATGGAGGGACAAAAATGAAACTTGAGTCATCTTCATCCCCATTTAATATCCGATGAACAAAAAAGCTTCATAACTCGTAATGGTGAACTCTGAATGCAACCTGATCAATCGTATATTCCGAGCACATAGTTCCACCAAGCATCACACTCTGATTCCGAATCCAACAATTCCAGTGCCGATTGCGAATCAATGTCAACCCCGAATCCAAGTATCAAAAAAAGATTCCAATCACCGAACAACCCGTCGATCCTAACTCTAAGTTCAAAAGTGTGAATCTGAGACATTCATAGTCGATTGCAAGCCAGATCACCGCAACGAACATGAGCTAAATTGTTATAGTCTCGGTGCGAAACCCAGTCAATAGGTTCGCCTTCGGTCCTCCCTCCGTTCGCTTTAACCATTAAAAGGCGAACCCAACTTCGTTGTTCCAGGTTCGGTCCTAATTCATCGATTATACCCAATAGTGAATGTTTACATGAAGGACTTTCAAGGCAATTTTGACTTTTCTATTTGACCGGCGTTCATCCCAATTGAGTCCCCAAATCATTCATTCCGATCAACACCAAACACGATTCAAGATCCGACTTTGACCCCTTATCTCCTTAGTTCCGATTTCTGTTCCAATGAAGTGATTTTATATTTCCCATTTCAACTTTAAACCTTCTGATCTGATATTTACTTTCGATTTTCAATTTTGCTTTGGTAATCATTGAGACCATCGAAAATCAGTTCTCGACAATCGCCTAATTGATTTTCAGATCAAACAACCATCAAATGTTCTTCGGTTACATAAGTTGATTTTGACTTTTCATACTTTGACCAACTGTTCGTCAATTGTACATCACAGGACTCTAAAATTTGCATTCAACAATCATACAATCGAGATGAGGAACAGATTAAGCAAATCAAATCAAACGACACAATCAGATAACAAAATAAAAATCGATCTTGCGAATGATACGATTCTTACATCTCGACTCAAGGATAGAAAACGGGTGATAAATCAAATTGGAACAACGATTAACTTAATCGAATAAATCGTTTAGATTAATTAGAGGATTTTCGATATTCAATGTTCCCAATCTAGAGATATGTCGATAGCGTGATTTCAGAATTCAAACGCCATAAAGGAACGATTTGCAAACAAAGATTTTGACTTACAGATCGTACGGTTTAAACAATTAAGTAGGCTAAACAATGAATAGTAAACAAACACAATGAGCCAAAGGATGGAACAAATAAATAGTAAAAAAAATCGGCTCAAGAACAATTTAAGGAACGACTCAATGGACTAAAACAATGGAATAGAGCTGCCGACATCAAACTAATGACCAGACCAAAATAAATATGAACAGAAAAACGAATTGGATTGAGATAACATCATATGAACATTAGAAAATACCATATATTTTCATGAACAGTAGCTTGAACAAAAATTCTTGATTCCATACCATCAAAACACCAAAATCTTCAATAACTTGTGCAGAAAATCATCAAATCAAGAACCGATACTTTAAAAATCAATAGATCTTCAAAAACCCGCTCTGATACCACTTGTTAGGAATAAAACCCTAATTGAGATTTGATGAACAAGATGCGGAAAATAAGAACAAACACAAATATGAAGATTATGTCGAATGATCACTCGATTTATTCATAACAAGAGGAATAAATTACACTTTCAACATAGACTAAAGAGTCTAACACTACATAAGAAACCTCACGTGGCGGCTACATTTTGCCTCACTCTTAACCCTAATTATGAACAATACATGACTATTTATAGGGAAAAGACAAGTCTTGGGCTTTTAACCTACACTTCATCAAGGCGCCCATTGCCATCATCCATGGAGTGCTATGAAACCCTACAATCTCCCCCTCAAAGTTAGGAATGGATGACAATGCTTTAAATTCCAAAACAAGCATCTAGCAAATAAAAAGATCTTGTAACGAGAAATAGATGAAGCAATCCACGAATCTTGATTCTTCAATAGTCTTCAAACACGGGCTCTAGGATATATAAATCAAGCACTGAAGTAACATATTTAAACTTCATTTTCAAATGTAATCCCAAAAAAAATCTTCATGAAAACGAAACCCGGCATAAAAACCCATTTCAGAACAAAGAAACCAAATCACTTCTTGTCTTTGAAGAGCTCCCCCTCCAAGTCACAATGATCTTCAAATAAGCTAATGATATAAGCCACCAATAATTATCATGTAACAAACCAAATTTTAAGATTCGTAACGCCACTTAATCGAGAAAATACTAGAAGTCGGAGATATAACAAGTCCTTAGCCGAGCTCGATGAGGAACTTCTACTGTAAAGGATACTTCTCTGTAAAAAGCTTTAGTAAAGCTCGATGAAGAACTTCCACTGTAAAAGCTACCTTCATAATTCTACCACAAGCTTTATCAAAAATCTTCAAATTTGGAAAGTCACAAATCCAATTTCGAATGGCCATACCATATTCTCCCTCGATTTATAATCGAAAACGTGATTATAAACCTTCAAATGGTCATGAGAATGATCTTTAATGGATAAAAAATTAATGTGCTCCCCCGCGACAAAATGATCTATACCATGAAGTATAAAATCCGAAAAAGTCATGAAATTTTGACATTATCACGAAAAACGACTTTCCGAACCGCCAAGACTTGATGAAATCTTTAATTTTTCTGTTCACGAAAAGATATGTGCGTTAAAAAATCCAAAAATGTTCAGCAACCCTTACATTTGTAAACTTTTCGAAAATTGAGTTGGAACTGTCACAATGCTAAAAGTCAAGGACTAAATTAATAATTCTACATCATACTGCCCTTCTTTTGTAACAATTTCTGGAAATGGACCAAAATCGCCAAGATGTGAAAAAAATAGGGACCAAAAGTGTCAAATAGTTGAAGCTGGAGGGACAAAAATGAAACTTGACTCATCTTCATCCCCATTTAATATCTGATGAACAAAAAAGATTCATAACTCGTAATCGTGAACTCTGAATGCAACTTGATCAATTGTATATTCGCTTGTAATCGTGAACTCTGAATGCAACTTGATCAATCGTATATTCCGAGCACATAGTTCCCCCAAGCATCACACTCTGATTCTGAATCCAACATTTCCAGTGCCGATTGCGAATCAATGTCAACCCCGAATCCAAGTATCAAACAAAGATTCCAATCACCGAACAACCCGTCGATCCTAACACACAGTTCGCTTTCTGACGTTTGTGTCTACTAGGACTCCGAATCCAAGTTCAAAAGTGCGAATCTGAGACATTCGTAGTCAATTGCAAGCCAGATCACCGCAACGAACGTGAGCTAAATTGTTATAGTCTCAGTGCGAAACCCGGTCAATAGGTTCGCCATCGGTCCTCCCTACGTTCGCTCTAACCATTAACAAGCGAACCCAAGTTCGTTGTTCCAGGTTCTGTCCTAATTCATCGATTATACCCAATAGTGAATGTTTACAGGAAGGAATTTCAAGGCAATTTTGAGTTTTCTGTTTGACCGGCGTTCATCCCAATTGAGTCCCCAACTCATTCATTATGATCAACACCAAACACGATTCAAGATCCGACTTTGACCCCTTATCTCCTTAGTTCCGATTTCTGTTACAACGAAGTGATTTTATATTTCCGATTTCAACTTTAAACCTTCTGATCTGATATTAACTTTCGATTTTCACTTTTGCTTCGGTAATCATTGAGACCATCGAAAATCAATTCTCCACGATCGCCTAATCGATTTTCAGATCAATCAACCAAATAATGTTCTTCGGTTACATAAGTTGATTTTGACTTTTCATACTTTGACCAACTGTTCGTCAATTGTACATCACAGGACTCCAAAAATTGCATTCAACAATCATACAATCGAGATGAGCAACAGATTAAGCAAATCAAATCAAACGACACAATCAGATAACAAAATCAAAATCGATTTTGCGAATGATACGATTCTTACATCTCGACTCAAGGATAGAAAACGGGTGATAAATCAAATTGGAACAATGATTAACTTAATTGAATAAATCGTTTAGATTAATTAGAGGATTTTCGATATTCAATGTTCCCAATCTAGAGATATGTCGAGAGCGTGATTTGAGAATTCAAACGCCATAAAGGAACGATCAGGAAACAAAGATTTTGACTTACATATCATATGGTTTAAACAATTAAGTAGGCTAAACGATGAATAGTAAACTAACAAAATGAGCCAAAGGATGGAACGAATAAACAGTAAAAAAAATCGGCTCAAGAACAATTTAAGGAACGACTCAATGGACTAAAACAATGGAATAGAGTTGCCGACATCAAACGAATGACCATACCAAAATAAATATGAACAGAAAAACGAATTGGATTGAAATAACATCATATGAACATTAGAAAATACCATATATTTTAATGAAAAGTAGCTTGAACAAAATTCTTGATTCCATACCGTCAAAACACCAAAATATTCAATAACTTGTGCAGAAAATCATCAAATCAAGAACCGATACTTTAAAAATCAATAGATCTTCAAAAACCCGCTCTGATACCACTTGTTAGGAATAAAACCCTAATTGAGATTTGATGAACAAGATGCGGAAAATAAGAACAAACACAAATATGAAGATTATGTCGAATGATCACTCGATTTATTCATAACAAGAGGAATAAATTACACTTTCAGCATAGACTAAAGAATCTAACACAACATAAGAAACCTCACGTGGCGGCTACATTTTGCCTCACTCTTAACCCTAATTATGAACAATACATGACTATTTATAGGGAAAAGACAAGTCTTGGGCTTTTAACCTACACTTCATCAAGGCGCCCATTGCCATCATCCATGGAGTGCTTTGAAACCCTACAATCTCCCCCTCAAAGTTTGGAAAGGATGACAATGCTTTAAATTCCAAAACAAGCATCTAGCAAATAAAAAGATCTTGTAACGAGAAAAAGATGAAGCAATCGACGAATCTTGATTCTTCAATAGTCTTCAAACACGGGCTCTAGGATATATAAATCAAGCATTGAAGTAATATCTTTAAACTTCATTTTCAAATGTAATCCCAAAAAAAATCTTCATGAAAACAAAACCCGGCATAAAAACCCATTTCAGAACAAAGAAACCAAATCGCTTCTTGTCTTTGAAGAGCTCCCCCTCCAAGTCACAATGATCTTCAAATAAGCTAATGATATAAGCCACCAAAAATTATCATGTAACAAACCAAATTTTGAGATTCGTAACGCCACTTAATCGAGAAAATACTGGAAGTCGGAGATATAACAAGTCCTTAGCCGAGCTCGATGAGGAACTTCTACTGTAAAGGATACTTCTCTGTAAAAGCTTTAGTAAAGCTCGATGAAGAACTTCCACTGTAAAAGCTACCTTCATAATTCTACCACAAGCTTTATCAAAAATCTTCAAATTTGGAAATTCACAAATCCAATTTCGAATGTCCATACCATATTAATAATTGAAAACGTGATTGTAAACCTTCAAATGGTCATGAGAATGATCTTTAATGGATAAAAAATTAATGTGCTCCCCCGCGACAAAATGATCTATACAATGAAGTATAAAATCCGAAAAAGTCATGAAATTTTGACATTATCACGGAAAACGACTTTCCGAACCGCCAAGACTTGATGGAATCTTTAATTTTTCTGTTCAGGAAAAGATATGTGCGTTAAAAAATCCAAAAATGTTCAGCAACCCTTACATTTGTAAACTTTTTGAAAATTGAGTTGAAACTGTCACAATGCTAAAAGTCAAGGACTAAATTAATAATTCTACATCATACTGCCCTTCTTTTGTAACAATTTCTGGAAATGGACCAAAATCGCCAAGCTGTGAAAAAAATAGGGACCAAAAGCGTCAAATAGTTGAAGCTGGAGGGACAAAAATGAAACTTGAGTCATCTTCATCCCCATTTAATATCTGATGAACAAAAAAGCTTCATAAATCATAATCGTGAACTCTGAATGCAACTTGATGAATCGTATATTCGCTTGTAATCGTGAACTCTGAATGCAACTTGATCAATCGTATATTCCGAGCACATAGTTCCCCCAAGCATCACACTCTGATTTTGAATCCAACAATTCCAGTGCCGATTACGAATCAATGTCAACCCCGAATCCAAGTATCAAACAAAGATTCCAATCACCGAACAACCCGTCGATCCTAACACACAGTTCGCTTTCTGACGTTTGTGTCTACTAGGACTCCGAATCCAAGTTCAAAAGTGCGAATCTGATACATTCGTAGTCGATTGCAAGCCAGATCACCGCAACGAACATGAGCTAAATTGTTATAGTCTCGGTGCGAAACCCAGTCAATAGGTTCGCCTTCGGTCCTCCCTCCGTTCGCTCTAACCATTAACAAGCGAACCCAAGTTCGTTGTTCCAGGTTCTGTCCTAATTCATCGATTATACCCAATAGTGAATGTTTACAGGAAGGAATTTCAAGGCAATTTTGACTTTTCTATTTGACCGGCGTTCATCCCAATTGATTCCCCAACTCATTCATTATGATCAACACCAAACACGATTCAAGATCCGACTTTGACCCCTTATCTCCTTAGTTTCGATTTCTGTTCCAACGAAGTGATTTTATATTTCCGATTTCAACTTTAAACCTTCTGATCTGATATTTACTTTCGATTTTCACTTTTGCTTCGGTAATCATTGAGACCATCGAAAATCAGTTGTCCACAATCGCCTAATTGATTTTCAGATCAAACAACCAAATAATGTTCTTCGGTTACATAAGTTGATTTTGACTTTTCATACTTTGACCAACTGTTCGTCAATTGTACATCACAGGACTCCAAAAATTGCATTCAACAATCATACAATCGAGATGAGCAACAGATTAAGCAAATCAAATCAAACGACACAATCAGATAACAAAATCAAAATCGATTTTGCGAATGATACGATTCTTACATCTCGACTCAAGGATAGAAAACGGGTGATAAATCAAATAGGAACAATGATTAACTTAATCGAATAAATCGTTTAGATTAATTAGAGGATTTTCGATATTCAATGTTCCCACTCTAGAGATATGTCGAGAGCATGATTTGAGAATTGAAACGCCATAAAGGAACGATCAGAAAACAAAGATTTTGACTTACAGATCGTACGGTTTAAACAATTAAGTAGGCTAAACGATGAATAGTAAACTAACACAATGAGCCAAAGGATGGAACGAATAAACAGTAAAAAAAATCGGCTCAAGAACAATTTAAGGAACGACTCAATGGACTAAAACAATGGAATAGAGTTGCCGACATCAAACGAATGACCAGACCAAAATAAATATGAACAGAAAAACGAATTGGATTGAAATAACATCATATGAACATTAGAAAATACCATATATTTTAATGAACAGTAGCTTGAACAAAATTCTTGATTCGATACCGTCAAAACACCAAAATATTCAATAACTTGTGCAGAAAATCATCAAATCAAGAACCGATACTTTAAAAATCAATAGATCTTCAAAAACCCGCTCTGATACCACTTGTTAGGAATAAAACCCTAATTGAGATTTGATGAACAAGATGCGGAAAATAAGAACAAACACAAATATGAAGATTATGTCGAATGATCACTCGATTTATTCATAACAAGAGGAATAAATTACACTTTCAGCATAGACTAAAAAATCTAACACTACATTAGAAACCTCACGTGGCGGCTACATTTTGCCTCACTCTTAACCCTAATTAAGAACAATGCATGAAATTTTATAGGGAAAAGACAAGTATTGGGCTTTTAACCTACACTTCATCAAGGGGCCCATTGCCATCATCCATGGAGTGCTTTGAAACCATACAATCTCCCCCTCAAAGTTTGGAATGGATGACAATGCTTTAAATTCCAAAACAAGCATCTAGCAAAAAAAAAGATCTTGTAACGAGGAATAGATGAAGCAATCCACGAATCTTGATTCTTCAATAGTCTTCAAACACGGGCTCTAGGATATATAAATCAAGCACTGAAGTAATGTCTTTAAACTTCATTTTCGAATGTAATCCCAAAAAAAATCTTCATGAAAACCAAACCCGGCATAAAAACCCATTTCAGAACAAAGAAACCAAATCACTTCTTGTCTTTGAAGAGCTCCCCCTCCAAGTCACAATGATCTTCAAATAAGCTAATGATATAAGCCACCAAAAAATATCATGTAACAAACCAAATTTTGAGATTCGTAACGCCACTTAATCGAGAAAATACTAGAAGTCGGAGATATAACAAGTCCTTAGCCGAGCTCGATGATGAACTTCTACTGTAAAGGATACTTCTCTGTAAAAGCTTTAGTAAAGCTCGATGAAGAACTTCCACTGTAAAAGCTACCTTCATAATTCTGCCACAAGCTTTATCAAAAATCTTTAAATTTGGAAAGTCACAAATCCAATTTCGAATGGCCATACCATATTCTCCCTCGATTTATAATCGAAAACGTGATTATAAACCTTCAAATGGTCATGAGAATGATCTTTAATGGATAAAAATTTAATGTGCTCCCCCGCGACAAAATGATCTATACAATGAAGTATAAAATCCGAAAAAGTCATGAAATTTTGACATTATCACGGAAAACGACTTTCCGAACCGCCAAGACTTGATGGAATCTTTAATTTTTCTGTTCACGAAAAGATATGTGCGTTAAAAATTACAAAAATGTTCAGCAACCCTTACATTTGTAAACTTTTTGAAAATTGAGTTGAAACTGTCACAATGCTAAAAGTCAAGGACTAAATTAATAATTCTACATCATACTGCCCTTCTTTTGTAACAATTTCTGGAAATGGACCAAAATCGCCAAGCTGTGAAAAAAATAGGGACCAAAAGTGTCAAATAGTTGAAGCTGGAGGGACAAAAATGAAACTTGAGTCATCTTCATCCCCATTTAATATCTGATGAACAAAAAAGCTTCATAAATCATAATCGTGAACTCTGAATGCAACTTGATCAATCGTATATTCGCTTGTAATCGTGAACTCTGAATGCAACTTGATCAATCGTATATTCCGAGCACATAGTTCCCCCAAGCATCACACTCTGATTTCGAATCCAACAATTCCAGTGCCGATTGAGAATCAATGTCAACCCCGAATCCAAGTATCAAACAAAGATTCCAATCACCGAACAACCCGTCGATCCTAACACACAGTTCGCTTTCTAACGTTTGTGTCTACTAAGACTCCGAATCCAAGTTCAAAAGTGCGAATCTTAGACATTCGTAGTCGATTGCAAGCCAGATCACCGCAACGAACATGAGCTAAATTGTTATAGTCTCGGTGCGAAACCCAGTCAATAGGTTTGCCTTCGGTCCTCCCTCCGTTCGCTCTAACCATTAACAAGCGAACCCAAGTTCGTTGTTCCAGGTTCTGTCCTAATTCATCGATTATACCCAATAGTGAATGTTTACAGGAAGGAATTTCAAGGCAATTTTGACTTTTCTATTTTACCGGCGTTCATCCCAATTGAGTCCCCAACTCATTCATTACGATCAACACCAAACACGATTCAAGATCCGACTTTGACCCCTTATCTCCTTAGTTCCGATTTCTGTTCCAACGAAGGGATTTTATATTTCCGATTTCAACTTTAAACCTTCTGATCTGATATTTACTTTCGATTTCACTTTTGCTTCGGTAATCATTGAGACCATCGAAAATCAGTTGTCCACAATCGCCTAATTGATTTTCAGATCAAACAACCAAATAATGTTCTTCGGTTACATAAGTTGATTTTGACTTTTCGTACTTTGACCAACTGTTCGTCAATTGTACATCACAGGACTCCAAAAATTGCATTCAACAATCATACAATCGAGATGAGCAACAGATTAAGCAAATCAAATCAAACGACACAATCAGATAACAAAATCAAAATCGATTTTGCGAATGATACGATTCTTACATCTCGACTCAAGGATAGAAAACGGGTGATAAATCAAATTGGAACAATGATTAACTTAATCGAATAAATCATTTAGATTAATTAGAGGATTTTCGATATTCAATGTTCCCACTCTAGAGATATGTCGAGAGCGTGATTTGAGAATTCAAACGCCATAAAGGAACGATCAGAAAACAAAGATTTTGACTTACAGATCGTACGGTTTAAACAATTAAGTAGGCTAAACGATGAATAGTAAACTAACACAATGAGCCAAAGGATGGAACGAATAAACAGTAAAAAAAATCGGCTCAAGAACAATTTAAGGAACGACTCAATGGACTAAAACAATGGAATAGAGCTGCCGACATCAAACGAATGACCAGACCAAAATAAATATGAACAGAAAAACGAATTGGATTGAAATAACATCATATGAACATTAGAAAATACCATATATTTTAATGAACAGTAGCTTGAACAAAATTCTTGATTCCATACCGTCAAAACACCAAAATATTCAATAACTTGTGCAGAAAATCATCAAATCAAGAACCGATACTTTAAAAATCAATAGATCTTCAAAAACCCGCTCTGATACCACTTGTTAGGAATAAAACCCTAATTGAGATTTGATGAACAAGATGCGGAAAATAAGAACAAACACAAATATGAAGATTATGTCGAATGATCACTCGATTTATTCATAACAAGAGGAATAAATTACACTTTCAGCATAGACTACAGAATCTAACACTACATAAGAAACCTCACGTGGCGGCTACATTTTGCCTCACTCTTAACCCTAATTAAGAACAATGCATGAAATTTTATAGGGAAAAGACAAGTATTGGGCTTTTAACCTACACTTCATCAAGGGGCCCATTGCCATCATCCATGGAGTGCTTTGAAACCATACAATCTCCCCCTCAAAGTTTGGAATGGATGACAATGCTTTAAATTCCAAAACAAGCATCTAGCAAATAAAAAGATCTTGTAACGAGGAATAGATGAAGCAATCCACGAATCTTGATTCTTCAATAGTCTTCAAACACGGGCTCTAGGATATATAAATCAAGCACTGAAGTAATGTCTTTAAACTTCATTTTCGAATGTAATCCCAAAAAAAATCTTCAGGAAAACCAAACCCGGCATAAAAACCCATTTCAGAACAAAGAAACCAAATCACTTCTTGTCTTTGAAGAGCTCCCCCTCCAAGTCACAATGATCTTCAAGTAAGCTAATGATATAAGCCACCAAAAATTATCATGTAACAAACCAAATTTTGAGATTCGTAACGCCACTTAATCGAGAAAATACTAGAAGTCGGAGATATAACAAGTCCTTAGCCGAGCTCGATGAGGAACTTCTACTGTAAAGGATACTTCTCTGTAAAAGCTTTAGTAAAGCTCGATGAAGAACTTCCACTGTAAAAGCTACCTTCATAATTCTACCACAAGCTTTATCAAAAATCTTCAAATTTGGAAAGTCACAAATCCAATTTTGAATGGCCATACCATATTCTCCCTCGATTTATAATCGAAAACGTGATTATAAACCTTCAAATGGTCATGAGAATGATCTTTAATGGATAAAAAATTAATGTGCTCCCCCGCGACAAAATGATCTATACAATGAAGTATAAAATCAGAAAAAGTCATGAAATTTTGACATTATCACGAAAAACGACTTTCCGAACCGCCAAGACTCGATGGAATCTTTAATTTTTTTGTTCACAAAAAGATATGTGCGTTAAAAAATCCAAAAATGTTCACCAACCCTTACATTTGTAAACTTTTCGAAAAATGACTTGAAACTGTCACAATGCTAAAAGTCAAGGACTAAATTAATAATTCTACATCATACTGCCCTTCTTTTGTAACAATTTCTGGAAATGGACCAAAATCGCCAAGCTGTGAAAAAAATAGGGACCAAAAGTGTCAAATAGTTGAAGCTGGAGGGACAAAAATGAAACTTGAGTCATCTTCATCCCCATTTAATATCTGATGAACAAAAAAGATTCATAACTCGTAATCGTGAACTCTGAATGCAACTTGATCAATCGTATATTCGCTTGTAATCGTGAACTCTGAATGCAACTTGATCAATCGTATATTCCGAGCACATAGTTCCCCCAAGCATCACACTCTGATTCTGAATCCAACATTTCCAGTGCCGATTGCGAATCAATGTCAACCCCGAATCCAAGTATCAAACAAAGATTCCAATCACCGAACAACCCGTCGATCCTAACAAACAGTTCACTTTCTGACGTTTGTGTCTACTAGGACTCCGAATCCAAGTTCAAAAGTGCGAATCTGAGACATTCGTAGTCGATTGCAAGCCAGATCACCGCAACGAACATGAGCTAAATTGTTATAGTCTCGGTGCGAAACCCAGTCAATAGGTTCGCCTTCGGTCCTCCCTCTGTTCGCTCTAACCATTAACAAGCGAACCCAAGTTCGTTGTTCCAGGTTCTGTCCTAATTCATCGATTATACCCAATAGTGAATGTTTACAGGAAGGAATTTCAAGGCAATTTTGACTTTTCTATTTGACCGGCGTTCATCCCAATTGAGTCCCCAACTCATTCATTATGATCAACACCAAACACGATTCAAGATCCGACTTTGACCCCTTATCTCCTTTGTTCCGATTTCTGTTCCAACGAAGTGATTTTATATTTCCGATTTCAACTTTAAACCTTCTGATCTGATATTTACTTTCGATTTTCACTTTTGCTTCGGTAATCATTGAGACCATCGAAAATCAGTTGTCCACAATCGCCTAATTGATTTTCAGATCAAACAACCAAATAATGTTCTTCGGTTACATAAGTTGATTTTGACTTTTCATACTCTGACCAACTGTTCGTCAATTGTACATCACAGGACTCCAAAAATTGCATTCAACAATCATACAATCGAGATGAGCAACAGATTAAGAAAATCAAATCAAACGACACAATCAGATAACAAAATCAAAATCGATTTTGCGAATGATACGATTCTTACATCTCGACTCAAGGATAGAAAACGGGTGATAAAGCAAATTGGAACAATGATTAACTTAATCGAATAAATCGTTTAGATTAATTAGAGGATTTTCGATATTCAATGTTCCCACTCTAGAGATATGTCGAGAGCGTGATTTGAGAATTCAAATGCCATAAAGGAACGATCAGAAAACAAAGATTTTGACTTACAGATCGTACGGTTTAAACAATTAAGTAGGCTAAACGATGAATAGTAAACTAACACAATGAGCCAAAGGATGGAAGGAATAAACAGTAAAAAAATCGGCTCAAGAACAATTTAAGGAACGACTCAATGGACTAAAACAATGGAATACAGCTGCCGACATCAAACGAATGACCAGACCAAAATAAATATGAACAGAAAAACGAATTGGATTGAAATAACATCATATGAACATTAGAAAATACCATATATTTTCATGAACAGTAGCTTGAACAAAAATTCTTGATTCCATACCATCAAAACACCAAAATATTCAATAACGTGTGCAGAAAAACATCAAATCAAGAACCGATACTTTAAAAATCAATAGATCTTCAAAAACCCGCTCTGATACCACTTGTTAGGAATAAAACCCTAATTGAGATTTGATGAACAAGATGCGGAAAATAAGAACAAACACAAATATGAAGATTATGTCGAATGATCACTCGATTTATTCATAACAAGAGGAATAAATTACACTTTCAACATAGACTACATAATCTAACACTACATAAGAAACCTCACGTGGCGGCTACATTTTGCCTCACTCTTAACCATAATTAAGAACAATGCATGAAATTTTATAGGGAAAAGACAAGTATTGGGCTTTTAACCTACACTTCATCAAGGGGCCCATTGCCATCATCCATGGAGTGCTTTGAAACCATACAATCTCCCCCTCAAAGTTTGGAATGGATGACAATGCTTTAAATTCCAAAACAAGCATCTAGCAAATAAAAAGATCTTGTAACGAGGAATAGATGAAGCAATCCACGAATCGTGATTCTTCAATAGTCTTCAAACACGGGCTCTAGGATATATAAATCAAGCACTGAAGTAATGTCTTTAAACTTCATTTTCGAATGTAATCCCAAAAAAAATCTTCATGAAAACCAAACCCGGCATAAAAACCCATTTCAGAACAAAGAAACCAAATCACTTCTTGTCTTTGAAGAGCTCCCCCTCCAAGTCACAATGATCTTCAAATAAGCTAATGATATAAGCCACCAAAAATTATCATGTAACAAACCAAATTTTAAGATTCGTAACGCCACTTAATCGAGAAAATACTAGAAGTCGGAGATATAACAAGTCCTTAGCCGAGCTCGATGAGGAACTTCTACTGTAAAGGATACTTCTCTGTAAAAGCTTTAGTAAAGCTCGATGAAGAACTTCCACTGTAAAAGCTACCTTCATAATTCTACCACAAGCTTTATCAAAAATCTTCAAATTTGGAAAGTCACAAATCCAATTTTGAATGGCCATACCATATTCTCCCTCGATTTATAATCGAAAACGTGATTATAAACCTTCAAATGGTCATGAGAATGATCTTTAATGGATAAAAAATTAATGTGCTCCCCCGCGACAAAATGATCTATACAATGAAGTATAAAATCAGAAAAAGTCATGAAATTTTGACATTATCACGAAAAACCCAAGACTTGATGGAATCTTTAATTTTTTTGTTCACGAAAAGATATGTGCGTTAAAAAATCCAAAAATGTTCACCAACCCTTACATTTGTAAACTTTTCGAAAAATGAGTTGAAATTGTCACAATGCTAAAAGTCAAGAACTAAATTAATAATTCTACATCATACTGCCCTTCTTTTGTAACAATTTCTGGAAATGGACCAAAATCGCCAAGCTGTGAAAAAAATAGGGACCAAAAGTGTCAAATAGTTGAAGCTGGAGGGACAAAAATGAAACGTGAGTCATCTTCATCCCCATTTAATATCTGATGAACAAAAAAGATTCATAACTCGTAATCGTGAACTCTGAATGCAACTTGATCAATCGTATATTCGCTTGTAATCGTGAACTCTGAATGCAACTTGATCAATCGTATATTCCGAGCACATAGTTCCCCCAAGCATCACACTCTTATTCTGAATCCAACATTTCCAGTGCCGATTGCGAATCAATGTCAACCCTGAATCCAAGTATCAAACAAAGATTCCAATCACCGAACAACCCGTCGATCCTAACAAACAGTTCGCTTTCTGACGTTTGTGTCTACTAGGACTCCGAATCCAAGTTCAAAAGTGCGAATCTGAGACATTCGTAGTCGATTGCAAGCCAGATCACCGCAACGAACATGAGCTAAATTGTTATAGTCTCGGTGCGAAACCCAGTCAATAGGTTCGCCTTCGGTCCTCCCTCCGTTCGCTCTAACCATTAACAAGCGAACCCAAGTTCGTTGTTCTAGGTTCTGTCCTAATCCATCGATTATACCCAATAGTGAATGTTTACAGGAAGGAATTTCAAGGCAATTTTGACTTTTCTATTTGACCGGCGTTCATCCCAATTGAGTCCCCAACTCATTCATTATGATCAACACCAAACACGATTCAAGATCCGACTTTGACCCCTTATCTCCTTAGTTCCGATTTCTGTTCCAACGAAGTGATTTTATATTTCCGATTTCAACTTTAAACCTTCTGATCTGATATTTACTTTCGATTTTCACTTTTGCTTCGGTAATCATTGAGACCATCGAAAATCAGTTGTCCACAATCGCCTAATTGATTTTCAGATCAAACAACCAAATAATGTTCTTCGGTTACATAAGTTGATTTTGACTTTTCATACTTTGACCAACTGTTCGTCAATTGTACATCACAGGACTCCAAAAATTGCATTCAACAATCATACAATCGAGATGAGCAACAGATTAAGCAAATCAAATCAAACGACACAATCAGATAACAAAATCAAAATCGATTTTGCGAATGATACGATTCTTACATCTCGACTCAAGGATAGAAAACGGGTGATAAAGCAAATCGGAACAATGATTAACTTAATCAAATAAATCGTTTAGATTAATTAGAGGATTTTCGATATTCAATGTTCCCACTCTAGAGATATGTCGAGAGCGTGATTTGAGAATTCAAACGCCATAAAGGAACGATCAGAAAACAAAGATTTTGACTTACAGATCGTACGGTTTAAACAATTAAGTAGGCTAAACGATGAATAGTAAACTAACACAATGAGCCAAAGGATGGAACGAATAAACAGTAAAAAAATCGGCTCAAGAACAATTTAAGGAACGACTCAATGGACTAAAACAATGGAATACAGCTGCCGACATCAAACGAATGACCAGACCAAAATAAATATGAACAGAAAAACGAATTGGATTGAAATAACATCATATGAACATTAGAAAATACCATATATTTTCATGAACAGTAGCTTGAACAAAAATTCTTGATTCCATACCGTCAAAACACCAAAATATTCAATAACTTGTGCAGAAAATCATCAAATCAAGAACCGATACTTTAAAAATCAATAGATCTTCAAAAACCCGCTCTGATACCACTTGTTAGGAATAAAACCCTAATTGAGATTTGATGAACAAGATGCGGAAAATAAGAACAAACACAAATATGAAGATTATGTCGAATGATCACTCGATTTATTCATAACAAGAGGAATAAATTACACTTTCAGCATAGACTAAAGAATCTAACACTACATAAGAAACCTCACGTGGCGGCTACATTTTGCCTCACTCTTAACCCTAATTAAGAACAATGCATGAAATTTTATAGGGAAAAGACAAGTATTGGGCTTTTAACCTACACTTCATCAAGGGGCCCATTGCCATCATCCATGGAGTGCTTTGAAACCATACAATCTCCCCCTCAAAGTTTGGAATGGATGACAATGCTTTAAATTCCAAAACAAGCATCTAGCAAATAAAAAGATCTTGTAACGAGGAATAGATGAAGCAATCCACGAATCTTGATTCTTCAATAGTCTTCAAACACGGGCTCTAGGATATATAAATCAAGCACTGAAGTAATGTCTTTAAACCTCATTTTCGAATGTAATCCCAAAAAAAATCTTCATGAAAACCAAACCCGGCATAAAAACCCATTTCAGAACAAAGAAACCAAATCACTTCTTGTCTTTGAAGAGCTCCCCCTCCAAGTCACAATGATCTTCAAATAAGCTAATGATATAAGCCACCAAAAATTATCATGTAACAAACCAAATTTTAAGATTCGTAACGCCACTTAATCGAGAAAATACTAGAAGTCGGAGATATAACAAGTCTTTAGCCGAGCTCGATGATGAACTTCTACTGTAAAGGATACTTCTCTGTAAAAGCTTTAGTAAAGCTCGATGAAGAACTTCCACTGTAAAAGCTACCTTCATAATTCTACCACAAGCTTTATCAAAAATCTTCAAATTTGGAAAGTCACAAATCGAGTTTCGAATGGCCATACCAAATTCTCCCTCGATTTATAATCGAAAACGTGATTATAAACCTTCAAATGGTCATGAGAATGATCTTTAATGGATAAAAAATTAATGTGCTCCCCCGCGACAAAATGATCTATACAATGAAGTATAAAATCTGAAAAAGTCATGAAATTTTGACATTATCATGAAAAACGACTTTCCGAACCGCCAAGACTTGATGGAATCTTTAATTTTTCTGTTCACGAAAAGATATGTGCGTTAAAAAATCCAAAAATGTTCACCAACCCTTACATTTGTAAACTTTTCGAAAAATGGGTTGAAACTGTCAAAATGCTAAAAGTCAAGGACTAAATTAATAATTCTGCATCATACTCCCCTTCTTTTGTAACATTTTCTTGAAATGGACCAAAATCGCACTACAAGAAAAAAGGCCTTTTACGACGCCCAAAACACGACGCTCTTTGATTTATGTTACGCATTAGAGAGCGACATTAAAAAAGTGTCATCTCTTCAAAAATTTTAAGGATTTAGGTCGCGCATTACTGAGTGCCCTTAAATTAGTGTCTCATGTAAAAATATTAAAAACACGGAGGGCACCTATAATAAAAAGGGCGTCCTCTACAAATGTCGCTTTATAATTTTAATAAACGCGCGTTTCTGGGACTCCTTGATAGGTAAGGGGGGAAACTAAATCCCCCAAAATTTTGAACACCCGCTTCCTCTTCCTCTCTGCTCTCTACCCTCCAAAATCGACTTCATTCTCTCCCTTCTTTCTCTCTGCAAACCCCTTCCTCTCCGATCGACTTTCACTTCCTTCTATGTGCAAACCCTAATCAAACATAACACATTTGAAATAGTAATATCTTCTTTCACAAAATAGAAGATTGATCTCCTCTCCTTCGTTTCCATCTGTTCACTAACATCTCCTCTCCTTCGTCTTCGCCCCTTACCCACCTCCACTACATTCAACCCACACCGACTCTTCAAGTCTGCACAACATAAGCTAGGGATTTTTTTGATCGGAGACTTACGCCCCATTCGCTTCACTCTCGATTGCGACATCGTTCAAAAACTACGACTCCTCCACCGCAATGGTGTTGTGACTCCTCAGGCTAGTACATCGGCGACTACACACCTATCAAATAATATCTCTCATACTCGTCATAGAAGAATGACATATATCACCATTGGTACATAAGATTAGATATCAACTCCTCAGGCTCACCGTTCCACCTCTTCCCCACCCTAATGCATTTACTAAGACTCCTCAGGTTTACAAGCCCAAGGTTTGATTGCACTAAGGTATGAAAAGGACGCTTCTACCCTGCCCTATTTCTTCAGTCATTCAACAAATAAGGGGGCACGCAATTTCTCATTCATATCTCGACTTCATCTTCTCAATCAAGAAAAAGGATTATGATTTTTCCCTAAATGTGCGATTTCATCTAGTATTGTCAATTTCTACTTTATGCCTCTGATTTTTTCCTGTATCTACTTCTCATCTCTGTAAACAACTTTATTTCACGTTTCAGCTTATAGCTATTGGCTTAAAACTAGCTTCTATTTGGGAAGCTATCTATCAACCACATGTAACAGGTATCCAATTATTAATATATACAACTAGGTTACAAAAATAACTTCTTAAAATCAAGAACCAACTATTTAAACTAACGTTATATAGTCTCTTATATGTGATGTAAATAAGCTATTGAGGTAGTTTTTGATCAATTTTAATTCTTTTTTTTTCTAGCTATTGAGCCAATTCAAGATTACAAAGAGAGATGGGGTTTGTCATTTTGTTTTCAGTTTTAGTCTTAAGTTCGTATTCCTACCCTTATATGTTAACTTATTTGCTGAATTATATGTTTTGAAAAGAAGAATGGAGTTGTATGCTCTCAAAGTGGTGATAATTCCAATAAATAGATCAAAAAAGAAAGGGGAGGAGCTATGCTCTCCAACTGTTTGAGGAAATGCTTGAAAGAGCCATCTCACCTAAGTCAGACCTTATAACATCACCTGATGTACACATGACTGTGAATTTATGGCCCTCACTAGAAATTTACTCTTTTGCAGTTTTTTACCTGCCTAGCTAATGAATATGAAAGAAGGCATATGTCAGCTTCCTCTATTGCAAGGTAATTTAATTCCATATCTATTGAGGTAGTTTTTGATCATTATGAAAGAAAGTAACAAATTCATTTTCAATCTATTCATTAAAGTGTAAATAAGCTTACTAAGATAAAAAATGATAAAAAATTAATGCTAATGTTTCCTCACCACAGGTCAACTCTATTTTATAAATTTTAACTTATAAGTCAAACTTTCCATTTATGTGATTGTACACTCACTTTTCACTTTCTATTCCTCTATCAGACATTAAAGTGCTTGGGTCAATTTGTTCAGAACTTTCAAAGCCTAACAAAAAGTCAGTTCATGGGTAAGTTTGTCTTTTTTTCATTGTCCCCCTTTTCCAAATCAGCTATGTTATTGTTCACAAAGCTTAAAAAGACTGCTTTTTCCCAGAGGTTTTGGTTCCATTATGGCAAACATTCTTCTAAAAAAAACTGAATTTTTTAACACATGATCATGAGACAAGTATCTTTTTAACACATGATTTTATATAATAATAATACTAGAAACCAGCCCATCCAGCAGGTCGTGAAGCTGAATTACTTTCTTTGTTTTTGAACTCCTCCCCATAACTAGAACGCCCGAAATTAGTGGTGATGATAGGGATATTAGGTGTTGTGTTTACCTGAGAGTGAGAACTAGCAGAGGCAGGAACCGTTGTGAAGCTTTCTTCTCCAAAACCCCATCTGGTGGTGCGGCCTTCAGCTGCTTGCTTGTTCTGGTGCCCATTGTTTCTTATAATCTTATTCTAATAGATTTGGAGTTTTTTGTGGGATTCTCCTCAGGAAATGCCTGCCATGAATTTTGTTCAGGGGAATCTTTATCAAATAATCCCTTTTCAACCTCCCAAACTCTTCCATCTTTCACTTTCTGCTATTAAAACTAAACAAACAAACTAATACCATTCTTTTTGCCTATAAGAAACCAACTGAATTGAAGAGGAGTAACCTAATGTTAACGGTACAAACATGAAAAAGAAACAGCCCCATAAAGTTGTGTAGATTAAGTGTTTTACCCATTAACTCTATTAAGTAAAAAAGAAGCACGTTAGTGTCTTTTTATGCAAGCTTAACCTTAAAGCTTAACCTTATCTTAAACTTAAAGCTTCTTACTGCTCCTAAGTTAATTTACATTTATGCCCTTTGTTTTCTTTTTCATTACATACAACAACGAAGTAACTTATGTATGTTTCTTTCTACTCATACATATGTCTAGTTCACCATAAAACTCCTTCATTGTAGCAATATCTTTTTTCCTTTCCTCTTCAAGTGCTTCTTTCTCCTCCTGAAGTTCAGTTACTTTCTTCAACATATCTTGTCCTCGTTTATTCTCTTTAAGTATTTGCTTACGAAGAGACTCCAACTCCAAATCTGACATTTCCACTTGCGTTCCCAACGTTGAAACATTACTTTTCAAAACTTCAATTGCATTTCTTGATGCTTCAGCACAAAGTCTATGATCCTCATTGTTTTGAATTTGATTGTTGTTGTTGTGCTCTGGGATTTTTATTAAATCAGCCATACTTCTATCTGAAAGTGAACCCATTGACCAATATGTGTTTGATCTTTGTTTTTGATGAGGTTTTGAGTTCCTTGAAACAGCTGTATTTTGATTAACATTAAAAAGCAATCTATAAGAAAAATCCAGAATTTGTTGTATTTAGTGGCATATATATTATATAATGTAATTAATCTTTCTTTAGCAAAATCAAGGATATTCCCGTTTTCACTACTATCACGTAATTGATTCTTCAATCTGAGTGATTCAGACCTCAGAGACTCATTCTCTTCAGAATCCCTGAAACTACCCCCAAAAATCGATGAATATTATTACATTGATTCATGTTAAAGAAATTTAAAATTGATTATTAATTAATTACCTCTATTCATCCGTTCGTTGCATCTTTTGGATGAACACCTATCCTATTTCACTATTTCAAAAATATTAATAAATAAAATATCAACAACCTTTATAGGTTATATATAAAAAAACTTACATGTAAAATTGCTCCAGAGTCTGAAGCTGTTAAGGGGAGAGAGTTTTAACGCCATTGTGAATTTGGTAGCAACTGAATGTACATGATTCACATTTCACATGAAATAACATTTTTTTTAAATTTCTATTTAACATGTTATTATGAATTGTACTCAGGGTCTCCTTGTGTATTTTTGCAAAAGCTACCTTCCTAAATGAGATGAAATATTGACATTGGTTCATGAAGATGGAGATGAGTGGCCAAGAAAGTACCTCCCTAGGAAAACAGGACTTGGTGGAGGATGGAAATTGTTTGCTGAAGATCATTAACTAGTTGATGGCGATGCATTAATTTTCCAACTCATAAAACCCACAGTTTTTAAGGTTATTTTCTTAATCTCTATTATTTAAATTTCAAATCTTTATTACTCCATTATTAATCCCAAAAAGTAAATAAAAGTGTTTGTTTTTAATTCGGGCTATGTGATTGTAGGTGTGGTCATCATTGTTGTTGTATCGAACTATCTTGGATGCTATTGAGGAGAATGATAATGTTAACCAGATCTCTCATTTTCTTTTCCTGTCAAATTTCAAAGCACACTTCTTTTTGGATTTTGATTTTGTTATTATAAGTTTTGTTTTATGCTTTGATATAGTTACTGTTTTAGCCACTACATAATTTTAAAAAAGTCTGTTTTCACATTCTGGTTAGCCACAGTCAAGTAATAACTCATCTGATTGGATCAACTCTTTTCCTCTCTTTTTGTTGTGACTTATAGTCTTCTTCTAATTACAATTTACAGGTACAATATGGTTGAGCAAGGCTTAGTAAAAGAACAAATATTCTCTTTAGGCTAAACAGAAATGAAGTTGATTGTGAAAAAGACTTAATTGCCCTTCTCACCCTCATCATTATATCTTTTACATATTTCTTGCAGTTCAATGTGGGATTCTAGAACATCTGGTAAGCAGATTTGATATTCTTAACTCATTGTATCCTGTAAATTTGTTTGTTTGTTTTTATTATAATAATATATATATGACTGATGTGGTTGGTTGATTTGTTATAAAAAAGCTTCTATTGATTTGTTATAAAAATATTATATGAAAGGATGGCTCATATTCAAGGGCATACTTAGTATCTGTTTCATTTTGACTTAATGGACTTAATGACTCAATCAAAATCCTCTTACAATCTAGAAAAGGAACAAGCTTTATCAAGATAGACATCATTATTTACGTATGTTAAGGGGAAAAAAGGAGCAAGGGCATACTTAGTTTTTAGTTTTGACCTTGTTTTTTTTAATAAATTACAGGTGGTTCCATTGTTAATGAAAGCTATCCTCTTACAAACTTATGCAGGTAACAATATTGTTCATAGCTGGGCTGTTAAGGTTCTTGTTTGTTTTCATTTATGCAGGTAACAATCTTGTTGAAAGGACTTATGAATCAGATAGTAATGGTAACAAGTTTAACACTCGAGTCCATACGATTAGATGTTAATGGTAACAAGTTTAACACATATGTCTTTGTTATACATACAAATTAAATGCAATGGATTGTATTTTTTGTATATGGTATTTTATTTTATATTATGCAATGGATTGCATTTTTTGTATATGATATTTTATTTCTATTATGAGAGATTAAATGCAAATTTAATTTATAAATAAATAAATATATAAATATATTTTTTTTTAAAAAAAAATTAAAATTACGATACGCAAAAATGTGTGTCGTCTTCATTTATGACATGGCCTTTCTTGACTGGTGCTTCCTTGATACGCATTGCGTGTCATAAACACGTGCGTCGTAAGGTTACGACACGCAAATGCGTGTCGTCTTCCTTTATGACAAGGCCTTCCTTGATACGCAATGCGTGTCATAACCGCGCGTCGTAAATGTGTGTCATAAATGCGCGTCGTAAATGTGGTCGTCTCTATTTATGACAGGGCCTTCCTTGACACGCATTTGCACGTCGTCTGAGCGTTTTACGACGCGCAATGAGCATCGTAAAAGGCCTTTTTTCTTGTAGTCGTGAACTCTGAATGCAACTTGATCAATCGTATATTCGCTTGTAATCGTGAACTCTGAATGCAACTTGATCAATCGTATATTCCGAGCACATAGTTCCCCCAAGCATCACACTCTGATTTCGAATCCAACAATTCCAGTGCCGATTGCGAATCAATGTCAACCCCGAATCCAAGTATCAAACAAAGATTCCAATCACCGAACAACACGTCGATCCTAACACACAGTTCGCTTTCTGACGTTTGTGTCTACTAGGACTCCGAATCCAAGTTCAAAAGTGCAAATCTGACACATTCATAGTCGATTGCAAGCCAGATCACCGCAACGAACATGACCTAAATTGTTATAGTCTCGGTGCGAAACCTAGTCAATAGGTTCGCCTTCGGTCCTCCCTCCGTTCGCTCTAACCATTAACAAGCGAACCCAAGTTCGTTGTTCCAGGTTCGGTCCTAATTCATCGATTATACCCAATAGTGAATGTTTACAGGAAGGAATTTCAAGGCAATTTTGACTTTTCTATTTGACCGGCGTTCATCCCAATTGAGTCCCCAAATCATTCATTCCGATCAACACCAAACACGATTCAAGATCCGACTTTGACCCCTTATCTCCTTAGTTCCGATTTCTGTTCCAACGAAGTGATTTTATATTTCTGATTTCAACTTTAAACCTTCTGATCTGATATTTACTTTCGATTTTCACTTTTGCTTCGGTAATCATTGAGACCATCGAAAATCAGTTCTCCACAATCGCCTAATTGATTTTCAGATCAAACAACCAAATAATGTTCTTCGGTTACATAAGTTTATTTTGACTTTTCATACTTTGACCAACTGTTCGTCAATTGTACATCACAGGACTCCAAAAATTGCATTCAACAATCATACAATTGAGATGAGGAAGAGATTAAGCAAATCAAATCAAACAACACAATCAGATAACAAAATCAAAATCGATTTTGCGTATGATACGATTCTTACATCGCAACTCAAGGATAGAAAACGGGTAATAAATCAAATTGGAACAATGATTAACTTAATCGAATAAATTGTTTAGATTAATTAGAGGATTTTCGATATTCAATGTTCCCAATCTAAAGATATGTCGACAGCGTGATTTGAGAATTCAAACGCCATAAAGGAACGATCAGCAAACAAAGATTTTGACTTACAGATCGTACGGTTTAAACAATTAAGTAGGCTAAACGATGAATAGTAAACAAACACAATGAGCCAAAGGATGGAACGAATAAACAGTAAAAAAATCGGCTCAAGAACAATTTAAGGAACGACTCAATGGACTAAAACAATGGAATAGAGCTGCCGACATCAAACGAATGACCAGACCAAAATAAATATGAACAGAAAAACGAATTGGATTGAAATAACATCATATGAACATTAGAAAATACCATATATTTTCATGAACAGTGGCTTGAACAAAATTCTTGATTCGATACCGTCAAAACACCAAAATCTTCAATAACTTGTGCAGAAAATCATCAAATCAAGAACCGATACTTTAAAAATCAATAGATTTTCAAAAACCCGCTCTGATACCACTTGTTAGGAATAAAACCCTAATTGAGATTTGATAAACAAGATACGGAAAATAAGAACAAACACAAATATGAAGATTATGTCGAATGATCACTCAATTTATTCATAACAAGAGGAATAAATTACACTTTCAGCATAAACTAAAGTATCTAACACTACATAAGAAACCTCACGTGGCGGCTACATTTTGCCTCACTCTTAACCCTAATTATGAACAATACATGACTATTTATAGGGAAAAGACAAGTCTTGGGCTTTTAACCTACACTTCATCAAGGGGCCCATTGCCATCATCCATGGAGTGCTTTGATACCCTACAATCTCCCCCTCAAAGTTTGGAGTGGATGGCAATGCTTTAAATTCCTAAACAAGCATCTAGCAAATAAAAAGATCTTGTAACGAGGAATAGATGAAGCAATCCACGAATCTTGATTCTTCAATAGTCTTCAAACACGGGCTCTAGGATATATAAATCAAGCACTGAAGTAATGTCTTTAAACCTCATTTTCGAATGTAATCCAAAAAAAAAATCTTCATGAAAACCAAACCCGACATAAAAACCCATTTCAGAACAATGAAACCAAATCACTTCTTGTCTTTGAAGAGCTCCCCCTCCAAGTCACAATGATCTTCAAATAAGCTAATGATATAAGCCACCAAAAATTATCATGTAACAAACCAAATTTTAAGATTCGTAACGCCACTTAATCGAGAAAATACTAGAAGTCGGAGATATAACAAGTCCTTAGCCGAGCTCGATGAGGAACTTCTACTGTAAAGGATACTTCTCTGTAAACGCTTTAGTAAAGCTCGATGAAGAACTTCCACTGTAAAAGCTACCTTCATAATTCTACCACAAGCTTTATCAAAAATCATCAAATTCGGAAAGTCACAAATCGAATTTCGAATGGCCATACCAAATTCTCCCTTGATTTATAATCGAAAACGTGATTATCAACCTTCAAATGGTCATGAGAATGATCTTTAATGGATAAAAAATTAATGTGCTCCCCCGCGACAAAATGATCTATACAATGAAGTATAAAATCCAAAAAACTCATGAAATTTTGACATTATCACGAAAAACGACTTTCCGAACCGCCAAGACTTGATGGAATCTTTAATTTTTCTGTTCACGAAAAGATATGTGCGTTAAAAAATCCAAAAATGTTCACCAACCCTTATATTTGTAAACTTTTCGAAAAATGGGTTGAAACTGTCACAATGCTAAAAGTCAAGGACTAAATTAATAATTTTGCATCATACTCCCCTTCTTTTGTAACAATTTCTGGAAATGGACCAAAATCGCCAAGCTGTGAAAAAAATAGGGACCAAAAGTGTCAAATAGTTGAAACTGGAGGGAACTCTGAATGCAACTTGATCAATCGTATATTCGCTTGTAATCATGAACTCTGAATGCAACTTGATCAATCGTATATTCCGAGCACATAGTTCCCCCAAGCATCACACTCCGATTCCGAATCCAACAATTCCAGTGCCGATTGCGAATCAATGTCAACCCCGAATCCAAGTATCAAACAAAGATTCCAATCACCGAACAACTCGTCGATCCTAGCACACAGTTCGCTTTCTGACGTTTGTGTCTACTAGGACACCGAATCCAAGTTCAGAAGTGCGAATCTGAGACATTCGTAGTCGATTGCAAGCCAGATCACCGTAACGAACATGAGCTAAATTGTTACAGTCTCGGTGCGAAACCCAGTCAATAGGTTCGCCTTCGGTCCTCCCTCCGTTCGCTCTAACCATTAACAAGCGAACCCAAGTTCGTTGTTCCAGGTTCGGTCCTAATTCATCGATTATACCCAATAGTGAATGTTTACAGGAAGGACTTTCAAGGCAATTTTGACTTTTCTATTTGACTGGCGTTCATCCCAATTGAGTCCCCAAATCATTCATTCCGATCAACACCAAACACGATTCAAGATCCAACTTTGACCCCTTATCTCCTTAGTTCTGATTTCTGTTCCAACGAAGTGATTTTAGATTTCCAATTTCAACTTTAAACCTTCTGATCTAATATTTACTTTCGATTTTCACTTTTGCTTCGGTAATCATTGAGACCATCGAAAATCAGTTCTCCATAATCGCCTAATTGATTTTCAGATCAAACAACCAAATAATGTTCTTCGGTTACATAAGTTTATTTTGACTTTTCATACTTTGACCAACTGTTCGTCAATTGTACATCACAGGACTCCAAAAATTGCATTCAACAATCATACAATCGAGATGAGGAACAGATTAAGCAAATCAAATCAAACGACACAATCAGATAACAAAATCAAAATCGATTTTGCGAATGATACGATTCTTACATCTCCACTCAAGGATAAAAAACGGGTGATAAATCAAATTGGAACAATGATTAACTTAATCGAATAAATTGCTTAGATTAATTAGAGGATTTTCGATATTCAATGTTCCCAATCTAGAGATATGTCGATAGCGTGATTTGAGAATTCAAACGCCATAAAGGAACGATCAGAAAAAAAAGATTTTGACTTACAGATCGTACGATTTAAACAATTAAGTAGGCTAAACGATGAATAGTAAACAAACACAATCAGCCAAAGGATGGAACGAATATATATTAAAAAATATCGGCTCAAGAACAATTTAAGGAACGACTCAATGGACTAAAACAATGGAATAGAGCTGCCGACATCAAACTAATGACCAGACCAAAATAAATATGAACAGAAAAACGAATTGGATTGAAATAACATCATATGAACATTAGAAAATACCATATATTTTCATGAACAGTAGCTTGAACAAAATTCTTGATTCCATACCGTCAAAACACCAAAATCTTCAATAACTTGTGCAGAAAATCATCAAATCAAGAACCGATACTTTAAAAATCAATAGATCTTCAAAAACCCGCTCTGATACCACTTGTTAGGAATAAAACCCTAATTGAGATTTGATGAACAAGATGCGGAAAATAAGAACAAACACAAGTATGAAGATTATGTCGAATGATCACTCGATTTATTCATAACAAGAGGAATAAATTACACTTTCAGCATAGACTAAAGAATCTAACACTACATAAGAAACCTCACGTGGCGGCTACATTTTGCCTCACTCTTAATCCTAATTATGAACAATACATGACTATTTATAGGGAAAAGACAAGTCTTGGGCTTTTAACCTACACTTCATCAAGGGGCCCATTGCCATCATCCATGGAGTGCTTTGAAACCCTACAATCTCCTCCTCAAAGTATGGAATGGATGAAAATGCTTTAAATTACAAAACAAGCATCTAGCAAATAAAAAGATCTAGTAACGAGGAATAGATGAAGCAATCCACGAATCCTGATTCTTCAATAGTCTTCAAACACGGGCTCTAGGATATATAAATCAAGCACTGAAGTAATGTCTTTAAACTTCATTTTCGAATGTAATCCCAAAAAAAAAAATCTTCTTGAAAACCAAACCTGGCATCAAAACCCATTTCAGAACAAAGAAACCAAGTCACTTCTTGTCTTTGAAGAGCTCCCCTCCAAGTCACAATGATCTTCAAATAAGCTAATGATATAAGCCACCAAAAATTATCATGTAACAAACCAAATTTTAAGATTCGTAACGCCACTTAATCGAGAAAATACTAGAAGTCGGAGATATAATAAGTCCTTAGCCGAGCTCGATGAAGAACTTCTACTGTAAAGGATACTTCTCTGTAAAAACTTTAGTAAAGCTCGATGAAGAACTTACACTGTAAAAGATACCTTCATAATTCTACCACAAGCTTTATCAAAAATCTTCAAATTTGGTTAGTCACAAATCTAATTTCGAATGGCCATACCAAATTCTCCCTCGATTTATAATCGAAAACGTGATTATAAACCTTCAAATGGTCATGAGAATGATCTTTAATGGATAAAAAATTAATGTGCTTCCCCGCGACAAAATGATCTATATAATGAAGTATAAAATCCGAAAAAGTCATGAAATTTTGACATTATCACGAAAAACGACTTTCCGAACCGCCAAGACTTGATGGAATCTTTAATTTTTCGGTTCACGAAAAGATATGTGCGTTAAAAAATCCAAAAATGTTCACCAACCCTTACATTTGTAAACTTTTCGAAAAATGGGTTGAAACTGTCACAATGCTAAAAGTCAAGGACTAAATTAATAATTTTGCATCATACTCCCCTTCTTTTGTAACAATTTCTGGAAATGGACCAAAATCGCCAAGCTGTGAAAAAAATAGGGACCAAAAGTGTCAAATAGTTGAAGCTGGAGGGACAAAAATGATACTTGAGTCATCTTCATCCCCATTTAATATCTGATGAACAAAAAAGCTTCATTACTTGTAATCGTGAACTCTGAATGCAACTTGATCAATCGTATATTCCGAGCACATAGTTTCCCCAAGCATCACACTCCGATTCCGAATCCAACAATTCCAGTGCCGATTGTGAATCAAAGTCAACCCCGAATCCAAGTATCAAACAAAGAGTCCAATCACCGAACAACCCGTCGATCCTAACACATAGTTCGCTTTCTGACATTTGTGTCTACTAGGACTCCGAATCCAAGTTCAAAAGTGCAAATCTGAGACATTCATAGTCGATTGCAAGCCAGATCACCGCAACGAACATGAGCTAAATTGTTATAGTCTCGGTGCAAAACCCAGTCAATAGGGTCGCCTTCGGTCCTCCCTCCGTTCGCTCTTACTATTAACAAGCGAACCCAAGTTCGTTGTTCCAGGTTCGGTCCTAATTCATCGATTATACCCAATAGTGAATGTTTACAGGAAGGAATTTCAAGGCAATTTTGACTTTTCTATTTGGCCGGCGTTCATCCTAATTGAGTCCCCAAATCATTCATTCCGATCAACACCAAACACAATTCAAGATCCGACTTTGACCCCTTATCTCCTTACTTCCGATTTCTGTTCCAACAAAGTGATTTTATATTTCCGATTTCAACTTTAAACCTTCTGATCTGATATTTACTTTCGATTTTCACTTTTGCTGCGGTAATCATTGAGACCATCGAAAATCAGTTCTCCACAATTGCCTAATTGATTTTCAGATCAAACAACCAAATAATGTTCTTCGGTTACATAAGTTGATTTTGACTTTTCATACTTTGAATAACTGTTCGTCAATTGTACACCGCAGGACTCCAAAAATTGCATTCAACAATCATACAATCGAGATGAGGAACAGATTAAGCAAATCAAATCAAATGACACAATCAGATAACAAAATCAAAATCGATTTTGCGAATGATACGATTCTTACATCTCCACTCAAGGATAGAAAACGGGTGATAAATCAAATTGGAATAATGGTTAACTTAATCGAATAAATCGTTTAGATTAATTAGAGGATTTTCGATATTCAATGTTCCCAATCTAGAGATATGTCGACAGCGTTTTGAGAATTCGAACGCCATAAAGGAACGATCAGCAAACAAAGATTTTGACTTACAGATCGTACGGTTTAAACAATTAAGTAGGCTAAACGATGAATAGTAAACAAACACAATGAGCCAAAGGATGGAACGAATAAATAGTAAAAAAAATCGGCTCAAGAACAATTTAAGGAATGACTCAATGGACTAAAACAATGGAATAAAGCTGCCGACATCAAACTAATGACCAGACCAAAATAAATATGAACAGAAAAACGAATTGGATTGAAATAACATCATATGAACATTAGAAAATACCATATATTTTCATGAACAGTAGCTTGAACAAAATTCTTGATTCCATACCGTCAAAACACCAAAATCTTCAATAACTTGTGCAGAAAATCATCAAATCAAGAACCGATACTTTAAAAATCAATAAATCTTCAAAAACCCGCTCTGATACCACTTGTTAGGAATAAAACCCTAATTGAGATTTGATGAACAGGATGCGGAAAATAAGAACAAACACAAATATGTAGATTATGTCGAATGATCACTTGATTTATTCATAACAAGAGGAATAAATTACACTTTCAGCATAGACTAAAGAATCTAACACTACATAAGAAACCTCACGTGGCGGCTACATTTTGCCTCACTCTTAACCCTAATTATGAACAATACATGACTATTTATAAGGAAAAGACAAGTCTTGGGCTTTTAACCTACACTTCATCAAGGGGCCCATTGCCATCATCCATGGAGTGCTTTGAAACCCTACAATCTCCCCCTCAAAGTTTGGAATGGATGACAATGATTTAAATTCCAAAGCATGCATCTAGCAAATAAAAAGATCTTGTAACGAGGAATAGATGAAGCAATCCATGAATCTTGATTCTTCAATAGTCTTCAAACACGGGCTCTAGGATATATAAATCAGGAACTGAAGTAATGTCTTTAAACTTCATTTTCGAATGTAATCCAAAAATTAAATCTTCATGAAAACCAAACCCGGCATAAAAACCCATTTCAGAACAAAGAAACCAAATCACTTCTTGTCTTTGAAGAGCTCCCCCTCCAAGTCACAATGATCTTCAAATAAGCTAATGATATAAGCCACCAAAAATTATCATGTAACAAACCAAATTTTAAGATTCGTAACGCCACTTAATCGAGAAAATACTAGAAGTCGGAGATATAACAAGTCCTTAGCCGAGCTCGATGAGGAACTTCTACTGTAAAGGATACTTCTCTGTAAACGCTTTAAACAATTAAGTAGGCTAAACGATGAATAGTAAACAAACACAATGAGCCAAAGGATGGAACGAATAAATATTAAAAAATATCGGCTCAAGAACAATTTAAGGAATGACTCAATGGACTAAAACAATGGAATAAAGCTGCCGACATCAAACTAATGACCAGACCAAAATAAATATGAACAGAAAAACGAATTGGATTGAAATAACATCATATGAACATTAGAAAATACCATATATTTTCATGAACAGTAGCTTGAACAAAATTCTTGATTCCATACCGTCAAAACACCAAAATCTTCAATAACTTGTGCAGAAAATCATCAAATCAAGAACCGATACTTTAAAAATCAATAAATCTTCAAAAACCCGCTCTGATACCACTTGTTAGGAATAAAACCCTAATTGAGATTTGATGAACAGGATGCGGAAAATAAGAACAAACACAAATATGTAGATTATGTCGAATGATCACTTGATTTATTCATAACAAGAGGAATAAATTACACTTTCAGCATAGACTAAAGAATCTAACACTACATAAGAAACCTCACGTGGCGGCTACATTTTGCCTCACTCTTAACCCTAATTATGAACAATACATGACTATTTATAAGGAAAAGACAAGTCTTGGGCTTTTAACCTACACTTCATCAAGGGGCCCATTGCCATCATCCATGGAGTGCTTTGAAACCCTACAATCTCCCCCTCAAAGTTTGGAATGGATGACAATGATTTAAATTCCAAAGCATGCATCTAGCAAATAAAAAGATCTTGTAACGAGGAATAGATGAAGCAATCCATGAATCTTGATTCTTCAATAGTCTTCAAACACGGGCTCTAGGATATATAAATCAGGAACTGAAGTAATGTCTTTAAACTTCATTTTCGAATGTAATCCAAAAATTAAATCTTCATGAAAACCAAACCCGGCATAAAAACCCATTTCAGAACAAAGAAACCAAATCACTTCTTGTCTTTGAAGAGCTCCCCCTCCAAGTCACAATGATCTTCAAATAAGCTAATGATATAAGCCACCAAAAATTATCATGTAACAAACCAAATTTTAAGATTCGTAACGCCACTTAATCGAGAAAATACTAGAAGTCGGAGATATAACAAGTCCTTAGCCGAGCTCGATGAGGAACTTCTACTGTAAAGGATACTTCTCTGTAAACGCTTTAGTAAAGCTCGATGAAGAACTTCCACTGTAAAAGCTACCTTCATAATTCTACCACAAGCTTTATCAAAAATCATCAAATTCGGAAAGTCACAAATCGAATTTCGAATGGCCATACCAAATTCTCCCATGATTTATAATCGAAAACGTGATTATCAACCTTCAAATGGTCATGAGAATGATCTTTAATGGATAAAAAATTAATGTGCTCCCCCGCGACAAAATGATCTATACAATGAAGTATAAAATCCAAAAAACTCATGAAATTTTGACATTGTCACGAAAAACGACTTTCCGAACCGCCAAGACTTGATGGAATCTTTAATTTTTCTGTTCACGAAAAGATATGTGCGTTAAAAAATCCAAAAATGTTCACCAACCCTTATATTTGTAAACTTTTCGAAAAATGGGTTGAAACTGTCAAAATGCTAAAAGTCAAGGACTAAATTAATAATTCTGCATCATACTCCCCTTCTTTTGTAACAATTTCTGGAAATGGACCAAAATCGCCAAGCTGTGAAAAAAATAGGGACCAAAAGTGTCAAATAGTTGAAACTGGAGGGAACTCTGAATGCAACTTGATCAATCATATATTCGCTTGTAATCATGAACTCTGAATGCAACTTGATCAATCGTATATTCCGAGCACATAGTTCCCCCAAGCATCACACTCCGATTCCGAATCCAACAATTCCAGTGCCGATTGCGAATCAATGTCAACCCCGAATCCAAGTATCAAACAAAGATTCCAATCACCGAACAACTCGTCGATCCTAGCACACAGTTCGCTTTCTGACGTTTGTGTCTACTAGGACACCGAATCCAAGTTCAGAAGTGCGAATCTGAGACATTCGTAGTCGATTGCAAGCCAGATCACCGTAACGAACATGAGCTAAATTGTTACAGTCTCGGTGCGAAACCCAGTCAATAGGTTCGCCTTCGGTCCTCCCTCCGTTCGCTCTAACCATTAACAAGCGAACCCAAGTTCGTTGTTCCAGGTTCGGTCCTAATTCATCGATTATACCCAATAGTGAATGTTTACAGGAAGGACTTTCAAGGCAATTTTGACTTTTCTATTTGACTGGCGTTCATCCCAATTGAGTCCCCAAATCATTCATTCCGATCAACACCAAACACGATTCAAGATCCAACTTTGACCCCTTATCTCCTTAGTTCTGATTTCTGTTCCAACGAAGTGATTTTATATTTCCAATTTCAACTTTAAACCTTCTGATCTTATATTTACTTTCGATTTTCACTTTTGCTTCGGTAATCATTGAGACCATCGAAAATCAGTTCTCCACAATCGCCTAATTGATTTTCAGATCAAACAACCAAATAATGTTCTTCGGTTACATAAGTTTATTTTGACTTTTCATACTTTGACCAACTGTTCGTCAATTGTACATCACAGGACTCCAAAAATTGCATTCAACAATCATACAATCGAGATGAGGAATAGATTAAGCAAATCAAATCAAACGACACAATCAGATAACAAAATCAAAATCGATTTTGCGAATGATACGATTCTTACATCTCCACTCAAGGATAAAAAACGGGTGATAAATCAAATTGGAACAATGATTAACTTAATCGAATAAATTGCTTAGATTAATTAGAGGATTTTCGATATTCAATGTTCCCAATCTAGAGATATGTCGATAGCGTGATTTGAGAATTCAAACGCCATAAAGGAACGATCAGAAAACAAAGATTTTGACTTACAGATCGTACGGTTTAAACAATTAAGTAGGCTAAACGATGAATAGTAAACAAACACAATCAGCCAAAGGATGGAACGAATATATATTAAAAAATATCGGCTCAAGAACAATTTAAGGAACGACTCAATGGACTAAAACAATGGAATAGAGCTGCCGACATCAAACTAATGACCAGACCAAAATAAATATGAACAGAAAAACGAATTGGATTGAAATAACATCATATGAACATTAGAAAATACCATATATTTTCATGAACAGTAGCTTGAACAAAATTCTTGATTCCATACCGTCAAAACACCAAAATCTTCAATAACTTGTGCATAAAATCATCAAATCAAGAACCGATACTTTAAAAATCAATAGATCTTCAAAAACCCGCTCTGATACCACTTGTTAGGAATAAAACCCTAATTGAGATTTGATGAACAAGATGCGGAAAATAAGAACAAACACAAGTATGAAGATTATGTCGAATGATCACTCGATTTATTCATAACAAGAGGAATAAATTACACTTTCAGCATAGACTAAAGAATCTAACACTACATAAGAAACCTCATGTGGCGGCTACATTTTGCCTCACTCTTAACCCTAATTATGAACAATACATGACTATTTATAGGGAAAAGACAAGTCTTGGGCTTTTAACCTACACTTCATCAAGGGGCCCATTGCCATCATCCATGGAGTGCTTTGAAACCCTACAATCTCCTCCTCAAAGTATGGAATGGATGAAAATGCTTTAAATTACAAAACAAGCATCTAGCAAATAAAAAGATCTAGTAACGAGGAATAGATGAAGCAATCCACGAATCCTGATTCTTCAATAGTCTTGAAACACGGGCTCTAGGATATATAAATCAAGCACTGAAGTAATGTCTTTAAACTTCATTTTCGAATGTAATCCCAAAAAAAAAATCTTCTTGAAAACCAAACCTGGCATCAAAACCCATTTCAGAACAAAGAAACCATGTCACTTCTTGTCTTTGAAGAGCTCCCCTCCAAGTCACAATGATCTTCAAATAAGCTAATGATATAAGCCACCAAAAATTATCATGTAACAAACCAAATTTTAAGATTCGTAACGCCACTTAATCGAGAAAATACTAGAAGTCGGAGATATAATAAGTCCTTAGCCGAGCTCGATGAAGAACTTCTACTGTAAAGGATACTTCTCTGTAAAAACTTTAGTAAAGCTCGATGAAGAACTTACACTGTAAAAGATACGTTCATAATTCTACCACAAGCTTTATCAAAAATCTTCAAATTTGGTTAGTCACAAATCTAATTTCGAATGGCCATACCAAATTCTCCCTCGATTTATAATCGAAAACGTGATTATAAACCTTCAAATGGTCATGAGAATGATCTTTAATGGATAAAAAATTAATGTGCTTCCCCGCGACAAAATGATCTATATAATGAAGTATAAAATCCGAAAAAGTCATGAAATTTTGACATTATCACGAAAAACGACTTTCCGAACCGCCAAGACTTGATGGAATCTTTAATTTTTCGGTTCACGAAAAGATGTGCGTTAAAAAATCCAAAAATGTTCACCAACCCTTACATTTGTAAACTTTTCGAAAAATGGGTTGAAACTGTCACAATGCTAAAAGTCAAGGACTAAATTAATAATTTTGCATCATACTCCCCTTCTTTTGTAACAATTTCTGGAAATGGACCAAAATCGCCAAGCTGTGAAAAAAATAGGGACCAAAAGTGTCAAATAGTTGAAGCTGGAGGGACAAAAATGATACTTGAGTCATCTTCATCCCCATTTAATATCTGATCAACAAAAAAGCTTCATAACTCGTAATCGTGAACTCTGAATGCAAGATCAATCGTATATTCCGAGCACATAGTTTCCCCAAGCATCACACTCCGATTCCGAATCCAACAATTCCAGTGCCGATTGTGAATCAAAGTCAACCCCGAATCCAAGTATCAAACAAAGATTCCAATCACCGAACAACCCGTCGATCCTAACACATAGTTCGCTTTCTGACATTTGTGTCTACTAGGACTCCAAATCCAAGTTCAAAAGTGCAAATCTGAGACATTCATAGTCGATTGCAAGCCAGATCACCGCAACGAACATGATCTAAATTGTTATAGTCTCGGTGCAAAACCCAGTCAATAGGGTCGCCTTCGGTCCTCCCTCCGTTCGCTCTTACCATTAACAAGCGAACCCAAGTTCGTTGTTCCAGGTTCGGTCCTAATTCATCGATTATACCCAATAGTGAATGTTTACAGGAAGGAATTTCAAGGCAATTTTGACTTTTCTATTTGGCCGGCGTTCATCCTAATTGAGTCCCCAAATCATTCATTCCGATCAACACCAAACATAATTCAAGATCCGACTTTGACCCCTTATCTCCTTACTTCCGATTTCTGTTCCAACAAAGTGATTTTATATTTCCGATTTCAACTTTAAACCTTCTGATCTGATATTTACTTTCGATTTTCACTTTTGCTTCGGTAATCATTGAGACCATCGAAAATCAGTTCTCCACAATCGCCTAATTGATTTTCAGATCAAACAACCAAATAATGTTCTTCGGTTACATAAGTTGATTTTGACTTTTCATACTTTGAATAACTGTTCGTCAATTGTACACCACAGGACTCCAAAAATTGCATTCAACAATCATACAATCGAGATGAGGAACAGATTAAGCAAATCAAATCAAATGACACAATCAGATAACAAAATCAAAATCGATTTTGCGAATGATACGATTCTTACATCTCCACTCAAGGATAGAAAACGGGTGATAAATCAAATTGGAATAATGGTTAACTTAATCGAATAAATCGTTTAGATTAATTAGAGGATTTTCGATATTCAATGTTCCCAATCTAGAGATATGTCGACAGCGTTTTGAGAATTCGAAAGCCATAAAGGAACGATCAGCAAACAAAGATTTTGACTTACAGATCGTACGGTTTAAACAATTAAGTAGGCTAAACGATGAATAGTAAACAAACACAATGAGCCAAAGGATGGAACGAATAAATAGTAAAAAAAATCGGCTCAATGGACTAAAACAATGGAATAAAGCTGCCGACATCAAACTAATGACCAGACCAAAATAAATATGAACAGAAAAACGAATTGGATTGAAATAACATCATATGAACATTAGAAAATACCATATATTTTCATGAACAGTAGCTTGAACAAAATTCTTGATTCCATACCGTCAAAACACCAAAATCTTCAATAACTTGTGCAGAAAATCATCAAATCAAGAACCGATACTTTAAAAATCAATAGATCTTCAAAAACCCGCTCTGATACCACTTGTTAGGAATAAAACCCTAATTGAGATTTGATGAACAAGATGCGGAAAATAAGAACAAACACAAATATGTAGATTATGTCGAATGATCACTCGATTTATTCATAACAAGAGGAATAAATTACACTTTCAGCATAAACTAAAGAATCTAACACTACATAAGAAACCTCACGTGGCGGCTACATTTTGCCTCACTCTTAACCCTAATTATGAACAATACATGACTATTTATAAGGAAAAGACAAGTCTTGGGCTTTTAACCTACACTTCATCAAGGGGCCCATTGCCATCATCCATGGAGTGCTTTGAAACCCTACAATCTCCCCCTCAAAGTTTGGAATGGATGACAATGATTTAAATTCCAAAGCATGCATCTAGCAAATAAAAAGATCTTGTAACGAGGAATAGATGAAGCAATCCATGAATCTTGATTCTTCAATAGTCTTCAAACACGGGCTCTAGGATATATAAATCAGGCACTGAAGTAATGTCTTTAAACTTCATTTTCGAATGTAATCCAAAAATTAAATCTTCATGAAAACCAAACCCGGCATAAAAACCCATTTCAGAACAAAGAAACCAAATCACTTCTTGTCTTTGAAGAGCTCCCCCTCCAAGTCACAATGATCTTCAAATAAGCTAATGATATAAGCCACCAAAAATTATCATGTAACAAACCAAATTTTAAGATTCGTAACGCCACTTAATCGAGAAAATACTAGAAGTCGGAGATATAACAAGTCCTTAGCCGAGCTCGATGAGGAACTTCTACTGTAAAGGATACTTCTCTGTAAAAGCTTTAGTAAAGCTCGATGAAGAACTTCCACTGTAAAAGCTACCTTCATAATTCTACCACAAGCTTTATCAAAAATCTTCAAATTTGGAAAGTCACAAATCGAATTTCGAATGGCCATACCAAATTCTCCCTCGATTTATAATCGAAAACGTGATTATAAACCTTCAAATGGTCATGAGAATGATCTTTAATGGATAAAAAATTAATGTGCTCCCCCGCGACAAAATGATTTATATAATGAAGTATAAAATCCGAAAAAGTCATGAAATTTTGATATTATCACGAAAAACGACTTTCCGAACCACCAAGACTTGATGGAATCTTTAATTTTTCTGTTCACGAAAAGATATGTGCGTTAAAAAATCCAAAAATGTTCACCAACCCTTACATTTGTAAACTTTTCGAAAAATGGGTTGAAACTGTCACAATGCTAAAAGTCAAGGATAAAATTAATAATTCTGCATCATACTCCCCTTCTTTTGTAACAATTTCTGGAAATGGACCAAAATCGCCAAGCTGTGAAAAAAATAGGGACCAAAAGTGTCAAATAGTTGAAGCTGGAGGGACAAAAATAAAACTTGAGTTATCTTCTTCCCCATTTAATATTTGATGAACAAAAAAGCATCATAACTCGTAATCGTGAACTCTGAATGCAACTTGATCAATCGTATATTCTGAGCACATAGTTCCCCCAAGCATCACACTCTGATTCCGAATCCAACAATTCCAATGCCAATTGCGAATCAATGTCAACCCCGAATCCAAGTATCAAACAAAGATTCCAATCACCAAACAACCCGTCGATCCTAGCACACAGTTCGCTTTCTGACGTTTGTGTCTACTAGGACTCCGAATCCAAGTTCAAAAGTGCGAATCTGAGACATTCATAGTCGATTGCAAGCCAGATTACCGCAATGAACATGAGATAAATTGTTACAGTCTCGGTGCGAAACCCAGTCAATAGGTTCGCCTTCGGTCCTCCCTCCGTTCGCTCTAACCATTAACAAGCGAACCCAAGTTCGTTGTTCCAGGTTCGGTCCTAATTCATCGATTATACCCAATAGTGAATGTTTACAGGAAGGACTTTCAAGGCAATTTTGACTTTTCTATTTGACCGGCGTTCATCCCAATTGAGTCCCCAAATCATTCATTCTGATCAACACCAAACCCGATTCAAGATCCGACTTTGACCCCTTTATCTCCTTAGTTCCGATTTCTGTTCCAACGAAGTGATTTTATGTTTCCGATTTCAACTTTAAACCTTCTGATCTGATATTTACTTTCGATTTTCACTTTTTCTTCGGTAATCATTGAGACCATCGAAAATCAGTTCTCGACAATCGCCTAATTGATTTTCAGATCAAACAACCATCAAATGTTCTTCGGTTACATAAGTTAATTTTGACTTTTCATACTTTGACCAACTGTTCGTCAATTGTACATCACAGGACTCCAAAAATTGCATTCAACAGTCATACAATCGAGATGAGGAACAGATTAAGCAAATCAAATCAAACGACACAATCAGATAACAAAATCAAAATCGATTTTGCGAATGATACGATTCTTACATCTCGAATCAAATTGGAACAATGATTAACTCAATCGAATAAATCGTTTAGATTAATTAGAGGATTTTCGATATTCAATGTTCCCAATGTAGAGATATGTCGACAGCGTGATTTGAGAATTCAAATGCCATAAAGGAACGATCAGCAAACAAAGATTTTGACTTACAGATCTTACAGTTTAAACAATTAAGTAGGCTAAACGATGAATAGTAAACAAACACAATGAGCCAAAGGATGGAACGAATAAACAGTAAAAAAAATTGGCTCAAGAACAATTTAAGGAACGACTCAATGGACTAAAACAATGGAATAGAGCTGCCGACATCAAACTAATGACCAGACCAAAAAAAAAATATGAACAGAAAAAGGAATTGGATTGAAATAACATCATATGAACATTAGAAAATACCATATATTTTCATGAAGAGTAGCTTGAACAAAATTCTTGATTCCATACCGTCAAAACACCAAAATCTTCAATAACTTGTGCAGAAAATCATCAAATCAAGAACCGATACTTTAAAAATCAATAGATCTTCAAAAACCCGCTCTGATACCACTTGTTAGGAATAAAACCCTAATTGAGATTTGATGAACAAGATGCGGAAAATAAGAACAAACACAAATATGAAGATTATGTCGAATGATCACTCGATTTATTCATAACAAGAGGAATAAATTACACTTTCAGCATAGACTAAAGAATCTAACACTACATAAGAAACCTCACGTGGCGGCTACATTTTGCCTCACTCTTAACCCTAATTATGAACAATACATGACTATTTATAAGGAAAAGACAAGTCTTGGGCTTTTAACCTACACTTCATCAAGGGGCCCATTGCCATCATCCATGGAGTGCTTTGAAACCCTACAATCTCCCCCTCAAAGTTTGGAATGGATGACAATGCTTTAAATTCCAAAACAAGCATCTAGCAAATAAAAAGATCTTGTAACGAGGAATAGATGAAGCAATCCATGAATCTTGATTCTTCAATAGTCTTCAAACACAGGCTCTACGATATATAAATCAAGCACTGAAGTAATGTCTTTCAACTTCATTTTCGAATGTAATCCAAAAAAAAATCTTCATGAAAACCAAACCCGGCATAAAAACCCATTTTAGAACAAAGAAACCAAATCACTTCTTGTCTTTGAAGAGCTCGCCCTCCAAGTCACAATGATCTTCAAATAAACTAATGATATAAGCCACCAAAAATTATCATGTAAGAAACCAAATTTTAAGATTCGTAACGCCACTTAATCGAGAAAATACTAGAAGTCGGAGATATAACAAGTCCTTAGCCGAGCTCGATGAGGAACTTCTACTGTAAAGGATACTTCTCTGTAAAAGCATTAGTAAAGCTTGATGAAGAACTTCCACTGTAAAAGCTACCTTCATAATTCTACCACAAGCTTTACCAAAAATCTTCAAATTTGGAAAGTCACAAATCGAATTACGAACGGCCATACCAAATTCTCCCTCGATTTATAATCGAAAACGTGATTATAAACCTTCAAATGGTCATGAGAATGATCTTTAATGGATAAAAAATTAATATGCTCCCCCGCGACAAAATGATCTATACAATGAAGTATAAAATCCGAAAAAGTCATGAAATTTTGACATTATCACGAAAAACGACTTTCCGAACCGCCAAGACTTGATGGAATCTTTAATTTTTCTGTTCACGAAAAGATATGTGCGTTAAAAAATACAAAAATGTTTACCAACCCTTATATTTGTAAACTTTTCGAAAAATGGGTTGAAACTGTCACAATGCTAAAAGTCAAGGACTAACTTAATAATTTTGCATCATACGCCCCTTCTTTTGTAATAATTTCTGAAAATGGACCAAAATCACCAAGCTGTGAAAAAAATAGGGACCAAAAGTGTCAAATAGATGAAACTGGAGGGACAAAAATAAAACTTGAGTTATCTTCTTCCCCATTTAATATTTGATGAACAAAAAAGCATCATAACTCGTAATCGTGAAATCTGAATGCAACTTGATCAATCGTATATTCTGAGCACGTAGTTCCCCCAAGCATCACACTCCGATTCCGAATCCAACAATTCCAATGCCAATTGCGAATCAATGTCAACCCCGAATCCAAGTATCAAACAAAGATTCCAATCACCAAACAACCCGTCGATCCTAGCACACAGTTCGCTTTCTGACGTTTGTGTCTACTAGGACTCCGAATCCAAGTTCAAAAGTGCGAATCTGATACATTTATAGTCGATTGCAAGCCAGATCACCGCAACGAACATGAGATAAATTGTTACAGTCTCGGTGCGAAACCCAGTCAATAGGTTCGCCTTCGGTCCTCCCTCCGTTCGCTCTAACCATTAACAAGCGAACCCAAGTTCGTTGTTCCAGGTTCGGTCCTAATTCATCGATTATACCCAATAGTGAATGTTTACAGGAAGGACTTTCAAGGCAATTTTGACTTTTCTATTTGACCGGCGTTCATCCCAATTGATTCCCCAAATCATTCATTCCGATCAACACCAAACCCGATTCAAGATCCGACTTTGACCCCTTTATCTCCTTAGTTCCGATTTCTGTTCCAACGAAGTGATTTTATGTTTCCGATTTCAACTTTAAACCTTCTGATCTGATATTTACTTTCGATTTTCACTTTTTCTTCGGTAATCATTGAGACCATCGAAAATCAGTTCTCGACAATCGCCTAATTGATTTTCAGATCAAACAACCATCAAATGTTCTTCGGTTACATAAGTTGATTTTGACTTTTCATACTTTGAGCAACTGTTCGTCAATTGTACATCACAGGACTCCAAAAATTGCATTCAACAATCATACAATCGAGATGAGGAACAGATTAAGCAAATCAAATCAAACGACACAATCAGATAACAAAATCAAAATCGATTTTGCGAATGATACGATTCTTACATCTCGAATCAAATTGGAACAATGATTAACTTAATCGAATAAATTGCTTAGATTAATTAGAGGATTTTCGATATTCAATGTTCCCAATCTAGAGATATGTCGATAGCGTGATTTGAGAATTCAAACGCCATAAAGGAACGATCAGCAAACAAAGATTTTGACTTACAGATCGTACGATTTAAACAATTAAGTAGGCTAAACGATGAATAGTAAACAAACACAATGAGCCAAAGGATGGAACGAATAAATATTAAAAAATATCGGCTCAAGAACAATTTAAGGAACGACTCAATGGACTAAAACAATGGAATAGAGCTGCCGACATCAAACTAATAACCAGACCAAAATAAATATGAACAGAAAAACGAATTGGATTGAAATAACATCATATGAACATTAGAAAATACCATATATTTTCATGAACAGTAGCTTGAACAAAATTCTTGATTCCATACCGTCTAAACACCAAAATCTTCAATAACTTGTGCAGAAAATCATCAAATCAAGAACCGATACTTTAAAAATCAATAGATCTTCAAAAACCCGCTCTGATACCACTTGTTAGGAATAAAACCCTAATTGAGATTTGATGAACAAGATGCGGAAAATAAGAACAAACACAAGTATGAAGATTATGTCGAATGATCACTCGATTTATTCATAACAAGAGGAATAAATTACACTTTCAGCATAGACTAAAGAATCTAACACTACATAAGAAACCTCACGTGGCGGCTAAATTTTGCCTCACTCTTAACCCTAATTATGAACAATACATGACTATTTATAGGGAAAAGACAAGTCTTGGGCTTTTAACCTACACTTCATCAAGGGGCCCATTGCCATTATCCATGGAGTGCTTTGAAACCCTACAATCTTCTCCTCAAAGTATGGAATGGTTGAAAATGCTTTAAATTCCAAAACAAGCATCTGGCAAATAAAAAGATCTTGTAACGAGGAATAGATGAAGCAATCCACGAATCTTGATTCTTCAATAGTCTTCAAACACGGGCTCTAGGATATATAAATCAAGCACTGAAGTAATGTCTTTAAACTTCATTTTCGAATGTAATCCCAAAAAATAATCTTCATGAAAACCAAACCCGGCATCAAAACCCATTTCAGAACAAAGAAACCAAGTCACTTCTTGTCTTTGAAGAGCTCCCCCTCCAAGTCACAATGATCTTCAAATAAGCTAATGATATAAGCCACCAAAAATTATAATGTAACAAACCAAATTTTAAGATTCGTAACGCCAGTTAATCGAGAAGAACTTCTACTGTAAAGGATACTTCTCTCTAAAAGCTTTAGTAAAGCTCGATGAAGAACTTCCAATGTAAAAGCTACCTTCATAATTCTACCACAAGCTTTATAAAAAATCTTCAAATTTGGAAAGTCACAAATCCAATTTTGAATGGCCATACCAAATTCTCCCCTGATTTATAATCGAAAACGTGATTATAAAACTTCAAATGGTCATGAGAATGATCTTTAATGGACAAAAAATTAATGTGCTCCCCCGCGACAAAATGATCTATACAATGAAGTATAAAATCCGAAAAAGTCATGAAATTTTGACATTATCACGAAAAACGACTTTCCGAACCGCCAAGACTTGATGGAATCTTTAATTTTTCTGTTCACAAAAAGATATGTGCGTTAAAAAATCCAAAAATGTTCACCAACCCTTACATTTGTAAACTTTTCGAAAAATGGGTTGAAACTGTCACAATGCTAAAAGTCAAGGACAAAATTAATAATTCTACATCATACTTGCCTTCTTTTGTAACAATTTCTGGAAAGGGACCAAAATCGCCAAGCTGTGAAAAAAATAGGGACCAAAAGTGTCAAATAGTTGAAGCTGGAGGGACAAAAATGAAACTTGAGTTATCTTCTTCCCCATTTAATATCTGATAAACAAAAACGCATCATAACTCGTAATCGTGAACTCTGAATGCAACTTGATCAATCGTATATTCCGAGCACATAGTTCCCCCAAGCATCACACTCCGATTCCGAATCCAACAATTCCAGTGCCAATTGTGAATCAATGTCAACCCCGAATCCAAGTATCAAACAAAGATTCCAATCACCGGACAACCCGTCGATCCTAGCACACAGTTCGCTTTCTGACGTTTGTGTCTACTAGGACTCCGAATCCAAGTTCAAAAGTGCGAATCTGAGACATTCATAGTCGATTGCAAGCCAGATCACCGCAACGAACATGAGATAAATTGTTACAGTCTCGGTGCGAAACCCAGTCAATAGGTTCGCCTTCGGTCCTCCCTCCGTTCGCTCTAACCATTAACAAGCGAAACCAAGTTCGTTGTTCCAGGTTCGGTCCTAATTCATCGATTATACCCAATAGTGAATGTTTACAGGAAGGACTTTCAAGGCAATTTTGACTTTTCTATTTGACCGGCGTTCATCCCAATTGAGTCCCCAAATCATTCATTCCGATCAACACCAAACACGATTCAAGATCCGACTTTGACCCCTTTATCTCCTTAGTTCCGATTTCTGTTCCAACGAAGTGATTTTATGTTTCCGATTTCAACTTTAAACCTTCTGATCTGATATTTACTTTCGATTTTCACTTTTGCTTCGGTAATCATTGAGACCATCGAAAATTAGTTCTCGACAATCGCCTAGTTGATTTTCAGATCAAACAACCATCAAATGTTCTTCGGTTACATAAGTTGATTTTGACTTTTCATACTTTGACCAACTGTTCGTCAATTGTACATCACAGAACTCCAAAAATTGCATTCGACAATCATACAATCGAGATGAGGAACAGATTAAGCAAATCAAATCAAACGACACAATCAGATAACAAAATCAAAATCGATTTTGCGAATGATACGATTCTTACATCTCGAATCAAATTGGAACAATGATTAACTCAATCGAATAAATCGTTTAGATTAATTAGAGGATTTTCGATATTCAATGTTCCCAATGTAGAGATATGTCGACAGCGTGATTTGAGAATTCAAATGCCATAAAGGAACGATCAGCAAACAAAGATTTTGACTTACAGATCTTACAGTTTAAACAATTAAGTAGGCTAAACGATGAATAGTAAACAAACACAATGAGCCAAAGGATGGAACGAATAAACAGTAAAAAAAATTGGCTCAAGAACAATTTAAGGAACGACTCAATGGACTAAAACAATGGAATAGAGCTGCCGACATCAAACTAATGACCAGACCAAAAAAAAAATATGAACAGAAAAAGGAATTGGATTGAAATAACATCATATGAACATTAGAAAATACCATATATTTTCATGAAGAGTAGCTTGAACAAAATTCTTGATTCCATACCGTCAAAACACCAAAATCTTCAATAACTTGTGCAGAAAATCATCAAATCAAGAACCGATACTTTAAAAATCAATAGATCTTCAAAAACCCGCTCTGATACCACTTGTTAGGAATAAAACCCTAATTGAGATTTGATGAACAAGATGCGGAAAATAAGAACAAACACAAATATGAAGATTATGTCGAATGATCACTCGATTTATTCATAACAAGAGGAATAAATTACACTTTCAGCATAGACTAAAGAATCTAACACTACATAAGAAACCTCACGTGGCGGCTACATTTTGCCTCACTCTTAACCCTAATTATGAACAATACATGACTATTTATAAGGAAAAGACAAGTCTTGGGCTTTTAACCTACACTTCATCAAGGGGCCCATTGCCATCATCCATGGAGTGCTTTGAAACCCTACAATCTCCCCCTCAAAGTTTGGAATGGATGACAATGCTTTAAATTCCAAAACAAGCATCTAGCAAATAAAAAGATCTTGTAACGAGGAATAGATGAAGCAATCCATGAATCTTGATTCTTCAATAGTCTTCAAACACAGGCTCTACGATATATAAATCAAGCACTGAAGTAATGTCTTTCAACTTCATTTTCGAATGTAATCCAAAAAAAAATCTTCATGAAAACCAAACCCGGCATAAAAACCCATTTTAGAACAAAGAAACCAAATCACTTCTTGTCTTTGAAGAGCTCGCCCTCCAAGTCACAATGATCTTCAAATAAACTAATGATATAAGCCACCAAAAATTATCATGTAAGAAACCAAATTTTAAGATTCGTAACGCCACTTAATCGAGAAAATACTAGAAGTCGGAGATATAACAAGTCCTTAGCCGAGCTCGATGAGGAACTTCTACTGTAAAGGATACTTCTCTGTAAAAGCATTAGTAAAGCTTGATGAAGAACTTCCACTGTAAAAGCTACCTTCATAATTCTACCACAAGCTTTACCAAAAATCTTCAAATTTGGAAAGTCACAAATCGAATTACGAACGGCCATACCAAATTCTCCCTCGATTTATAATCGAAAACGTGATTATAAACCTTCAAATGGTCATGAGAATGATCTTTAATGGATAAAAAATTAATATGCTCCCCCGCGACAAAATGATCTATACAATGAAGTATAAAATCCGAAAAAGTCATGAAATTTTGACATTATCACGAAAAACGACTTTCCGAACCGCCAAGACTTGATGGAATCTTTAATTTTTCTGTTCACGAAAAGATATGTGCGTTAAAAAATACAAAAATGTTTACCAACCCTTATATTTGTAAACTTTTCGAAAAATGGGTTGAAACTGTCACAATGCTAAAAGTCAAGGACTAACTTAATAATTTTGCATCATACGCCCCTTCTTTTGTAATAATTTCTGAAAATGGACCAAAATCACCAAGCTGTGAAAAAAATAGGGACCAAAAGTGTCAAATAGATGAAACTGGAGGGACAAAAATAAAACTTGAGTTATCTTCTTCCCCATTTAATATTTGATGAACAAAAAAGCATCATAACTCGTAATCGTGAAATCTGAATGCAACTTGATCAATCGTATATTCTGAGCACGTAGTTCCCCCAAGCATCACACTCCGATTCCGAATCCAACAATTCCAATGCCAATTGCGAATCAATGTCAACCCCGAATCCAAGTATCAAACAAAGATTCCAATCACCAAACAACCCGTCGATCCTAGCACACAGTTCGCTTTCTGACGTTTGTGTCTACTAGGACTCCGAATCCAAGTTCAAAAGTGCGAATCTGATACATTCATAGTCGATTGCAAGCCAGATCACCGCAACGAACATGAGATAAATTGTTACAGTCTCGGTGCGAAACCCAGTCAATAGGTTCGCCTTCGGTCCTCCCTCCGTTCGCTCTAACCATTAACAAGCGAACCCAAGTTCGTTGTTCCAGGTTCGGTCCTAATTCATCGATTATACCCAATAGTGAATGTTTACAGGAAGGACTTTCAAGGCAATTTTGACTTTTCTATTTGACCGGCGTTCATCCCAATTGATTCCCCAAATCATTCATTCCGATCAACACCAAACCCGATTCAAGATCCGACTTTGACCCCTTTATCTCCTTAGTTCCGATTTCTGTTCCAACGAAGTGATTTTATGTTTCCGATTTCAACTTTAAACCTTCTGATCTGATATTTACTTTCGATTTTCACTTTTTCTTCGGTAATCATTGAGACCATCGAAAATCAGTTCTCGACAATCGCCTAATTGATTTTCAGATCAAACAACCATCAAATGTTCTTCGGTTACATAAGTTGATTTTGACTTTTCATACTTTGAGCAACTGTTCGTCAATTGTACATCACAGGACTCCAAAAATTGCATTCAACAATCATACAATCGAGATGAGGAACAGATTAAGCAAATCAAATCAAACGACACAATCAGATAACAAAATCAAAATCGATTTTGCGAATGATACGATTCTTACATCTC